>NC_138877.1:69644229-70304646 GCF_965194805.1 Balaenoptera borealis
AGGTGAAAGAGTTTTGTAACCATTAGATTGCAATGTAGGTTTAAGCCTTGATGTTAGGGTAGCGTTTTACCTCTACTTTTTGTTGTTGGAGTGATTTAAAAATCTAACAAAAATGCTATCAGAAAGTATTGAAACCAAAAACCGCTATTCTCATTCTTAAGTATGTTATTTGTAGTAACTCTAATAAACAGTAGAATTAAACTACTATTTAAGAGTAAGAGTTTTAACTGTGGTTAAATACTAGAGTTTTCAAGAGGAATTACAGAAGCTAAATCTACTCTGTGTTCAGTAAAATGCAGCAAGATTGCAAGCAATCCCCAAATCTCAGTGGTTTAACCAACAGAAGTTTATTTCTAGCTCATGCTAACGGTCCAGGGAGCTTTGCTGATTGTAGTCATACAGGGACCTACCTTGTTTTTTTTTTTTTATTTAATTGTGGCAAAATACATGTAAGATGAAATTTATCATCTTAACCATTTACAGATGTACAGTTCAGTGGCATTAAGTCCATTCACACTGTTGGGCTACCCGGAGACCCTATCCATCTCAACATGTGTTTCCAAGGCCACCACGGTGGGAAAAAGGGGTGTAGGGACATGTGCACGGGCCCTTTAACCCTTCCTCCTGGAAATGATGCAGGAAACCTCTGCTCCGATTTCACTGTCCCCATCCAGTCATGTGGTCATGCCTGACCTTTTTTTTTTTTGCCTGACTTCTCTGGGAGCTGGGACGTGTGGTGCTCCAGGCCCCCTGGAAGAGTGGAGAATTAGAAATATTTGGTGAGCAGCACGAATGACAACTACACTCTTCCTCAGTTGAACTTTAAAAAAAATATGTCATCAGCCCTTGGGAAGCTGGCTAGCTCTTGACAGCCTGGGAAGGGGCATGAGGGCACAGTGAAAAGCTAGATAGAGGTAATAAACATGGGTCCTGGAGCCAGAATTATTGAACTTCTATATAAACCATAGAAATGTATTGTCTCCTGGCTCCAGAGGTTTGAGATCAAGGTGTCGTTTCTTTTAAGGCTGTATGGGAGAATCTGTTCAGGCCTCTCTTCCTGGCTTGTAGGTGGCTGGTTTCGTGTTCACAGCATTCTCCCTATATGAGGGTCTGTCTCCAAATCTCTCTCTTCTATAGGGATGCCAGTCACGTGGGATCAGGACCTGCTCTGATGAACTCATTGTAACCTGGTTACTTCTGTAAAGACCCTAACTCTGAGTAAGGGCACATTCTGAGGTACTGGGCGTAAGAACTTCAACATATGAATTTTGGAGGACACAGTTCCACCCCTGACAGCACGTGCTGTGTGTGTAGGTTGGAGGATGGGTTTACTGAGCAGTAACCTCTAATGGGGCCCTCCCAGCCTAGAACAGAAGGAAAGGGGCTGGGCCAGCTTGGCCTCCTACAGGTAAACTGGGCCCTGCTTTTTCCAAAGGCATTTACTGCCTCTCAGCCACTTACAGAGTGGAGAGCTCTACTGTGCTCCCCGCCGCTCCCGTTTCTTGATTTCCAGTCACATTTTATGAAAGGTACGAGAACAGGAGGCAATACCAGTGTCTCCTGACTACTCAGTGGGCGACTGAAACACCCCACAGTCTGGCTTTCAGCTGCCCCCTCCTGGCCACTCTTCACCACTTCCATGGCTTCCAGCATCGGGGCTGAGCCCTCAAGCCTCTGGGGCCAGGCAGGTGTACAGGTGGGTACTGGGCGATAGTCTCTGTAAAAGGGAGCCTCTGCTCTCCAGCTCACTCTTGTTTCGTGGAATGTGAGCCTGTGTTGACAGCCTGCCTGGAGTTTTACATGAAATCTTCCAATTTTTAACTTTGGCAGCTAATTAAAAATAAAAAACGCTTCTTGCCTGTCCAGGAAGGGTTCCCTCAATGGTGAGCACAAGCCTCAAGCAGAAGCGCTCCAGTATCTCCAAGGATACCTTCAGGTGGCTAGTGTGATGCTGCTTTGAACTGTAGTTGTTTTTTGTGTGTGTGTGAACTGTATTTTTTGAATTGGCTTAGTCCAGGATGGTTTCTGAGGACATAATGGAGACGTCTGAGCACAGCTGTGTTAAAACAAAGCATGTGTTCCTTTTTGAACTCGTCTATTAAATGTTGCTTTAAGTTGAACCTTGAGAAAATTAGGTGGTTTGTGTGATCATAAATATAAGTGGGTGACTTTTTCAGTTTGCAGCTACAAAGACAAGTTTTACTAGCTTAGTGTATGTCATTGATTTGAGCATTTGCACAGTTTTGATAATTCTAAAATTTTGACAGACACTTAACTGTGGAGACATTTTTTCTGTTACTAAATCCTTTTGTTTTGAGGCAAAAAAAAAAAAGTGCTTCGCTGTGTGGGCTGAACTAAAGAGAACCTGGGACCCATGGGCTGGCGGTTTCAATGATAGATGCTGTCTTCCTAGCTGGAGGGATGTCCTCACACCATGTACCTGTGCTGTTTGCTTACCTCAGTTTCTCCTGCATCCTTGGCTACTCACATTGAGCCTGACCTGATGGCCTGTCCAAACCTCTGTGAGGAAGGGTCCCTGGCAACTCACTCAGTGATCGTTCACTCTCTCCCTCAACTCTATGCCTTACTTCTTCCTCCCTGTTCTACTTTTAAGGACTCTCGTGATTACACTGGGCTCACCTGGATAATCTAGGATAATCTAGGATCATCCAGGTCCATCCCAAGGTCCTTAATTTGCCACATCTGCAAAGTCCCTTTTACCATGTAACCCAGCACAGCCACAGGTTCTGGGGATTAGGACTGTGGTCTTTGGAGGCCAGTATTCCGCCTCCCACGAGCACCAACGGGTTGGCACACTTACTCTGGACCGGAGGCTGCACCACGGTCTTTGTGTGCATGCCCAGCACTGTGAGGCAGGCACTGCAGACAAGGAAATCAAGGCTGACACAGTGACTAGTAGAAGCTCAGCAAGGCAGGAGTTGAACCTGCCTTTCACAGTGGAAAGAACATGGGCTTGGAAAAGGACAGGTGAGGGTGTGAGTTCAGGTTCATACCCTGCTTAGCTGTGTGACACTTGGCCCCTCTGAGCTTCAGTTTCCTTACGCATATACCTTGTTTGCCATGTGGCATATGGCCCTCATTAGGAGAACAGCGCCGATTAAACAAAATTGAGACCATCCCCAGTTAAAAAAAAAAAAAACTGGAAAAGCAAGAACAAAAACAAAACCCAAACTGAATGCCCCCAGTGCACTGGATGGTGGAAAGAACGCAGGATTGGGAGCAAGACTGATTTGGGTCCTGGCTCTTGTCAGGCAGCAGGCTCACTGTTGCTGCACTGATATGTTTCCATTAAATATAAAGTGCCCTTTTCTTCTGTTTGTCTATTAAACATGTATTCTGCAGCAAGCTGGGCCCTGGCAGATATAAATATGGGCATGACTTTTGTCCTCATCATTCAGAGGAGTGGGCTCCTGTATTTCCTGCCAAATCTGCACCCCGTCACATTTTTTTTTTTTAATTATTTATTTATTTTTGGCTGTGTTGGGTCTTCGTTTCTGTGCGAGGGCTTTCTCTAGTTGCGGCGAGCGGGGGCCACTCTTCATCGCGGTGCGCGGGCCTCTCACTGTCGCGGCCTCTCTTGTTGCGGAGCACAGGCTCCAGACGCGCAGGCTCAGTAGTTGCGGCTCACGGGCCCAGTTGCTCCGCGGCATGTGGGATCCTCCCAGACCAGGGCTCGAACCCGTGTCCCCTGCATCGGCAGGCAGATTCTCAACCACTGCGCCGCCAGGGAAGCCCCACATTTTTTAAGGTTGGTACTATGGACCAGAAAATGCTGCGTCAGTCATTTCCTTCCACTCTCTTCAGGAGCTTTTCCTGCTGCTTCCCACGCATGCTCCCTTGGTCCTAGTTTGCAAGATCATCACTCTCCCCTGCGCTCCTGGCATCTGGCCCATTTCATTATGCCCTGTGGAGTCTACCTCCTAAGTGTGTCTTCTCCTTCCTCTCCATGCTCACTGTCTTAGGTCATCATCATTTCTTAACTGGGTGTGGATCTTCCTAATGGAGTTTCCTGACTCCAGGCTTGTCCCTTGTTGTCCATAGCCCTACTCTGAAGACCCCTGAGCTTTCTTAATAAAGTGACACTCCAATCCGCCTAGTGAACGGTGGGAGAGGCTCCTGGGGGCAGAGGGGAGTGTTATCTGGACTTCATATGCCGCCTCTCCCGGGGGCTGCCATCAGTCATGGCTGCTACCTCTGCTACGTCCACAGCTCGCTTTCCCTCCGCCGCTTCGGGATGTGGACCCTTTGTTTAATTTTCCATCTCACAGCTGAGACCGGGACTGACATGTCAGCACTTAAAAAACCTGTTCTCTTTATGAGAACAACAGGGGATGACAATACAAGGAGCCATTTTGTACTGGTTACTGGAGATGCTCAGTGACCTGGTGAGACCTGTGGTGCTCCCTGCTGGCTTCTGTGCTCCTGAACCAGGGCAGAGACCTCTTTCCTCTTCAGGCAGCGAGTTCTTCAAGCATGTCTAGGGATCTCCTTTCCCTTTGACCTCACAATAAACTCCTAAGTCCTTAATTCCTGGCCTAGAATCTCAGTCTTCTCAAGAGGAGTGAGACTGGGAGTGCACTTCCTTCTGAGTAACGGCACCCCCTCACCTAGCAGGGTGTGGCCTGGCCCTGCAGTCTCAGCATAAAACTACATTCAAAGATGAGAGTTTGGTCTCGTGACAAGAGCAACATGGACAGTAGCAGGGGTGTTATCGCCTTACATCTTCCTAAAATGCAAATGCAAGCAAGTCCCTTACTGTTTTTGATCCATCAGTATTTCTCCATTGCCTTCTGAATAAAGTCTGAGCTTTCTGATCACGACTTTCATATCTTTCTAAGAGGCTTTCCAATATATACCACATTCTGTAGCCATAGTGAAATGCTTGATGCTTCCTGAGGCATTCTGCTCTTTCATGCCTCTGTATTTTGCTGTGCCCTCTGCCTGGAATTCTTTCCACTTGGCAAACTTCTATTTTATCTTCAAGAGACAGCACGGACCTCTCCTCCCTCCCCTGTGAATCTGGCTCTGACCTTTCTCCCCTCATCCTTTCATAGAAATAATGACTCCTTTTTCTCTGCTCTTAATACATATACACAGTTCTGTAGGGGAGGAAAAATATTTCTTCTACTTTCTCATGTTCAGTGATTGAGGGCCTGAAAATTAAATCAACAAAGGGCATATTAACAAGAGAAAAGACATATTTTTTAAAATTGTTGTTAACATTTTTACTTGCATTGGGGCTTCACAAGAAAAAAGTAAAAACCCAAAAAAGTGGTTAGACTCAGAAGCTTATATACCATCTTAACAAAGGGCAATAAATTGTGGAGAAGGGACTGCACAAAGGGAAGGGGGATTTGGGCTTCTAGGGATGGTAAATTATGGGAAGGTAAATGTATGGGGAAACTAATGGAAGATAAGGATTATTTTAGTAAGGGTTGTTTGTGCAGACTTATCTTGCAGCTGACTTTCCATCTTCTTGCTGGTGGTAAAACTCCAGGGAAAAGAGATTTATGGCAGTCCTCACTTGTCAGAAATTTCTGCTTTTATTCAGATAAGGGAAGTTCTAAGAAGGCTTCTTTCTGCACCTGTTTATTTTCAAATGACTTCAACTCAAAATAATCCATATGCCAAAGTGACATGTTTTGGGATGGCATTTTCTGATCTCCTTCAGCTCTCGTATATGGCCTAGGTCACATTATTTTGCTAGTCTGCTTATCTGTGTCCTCCTCTGGTGGAGGAGCTCATCTAGGACCAGCACTGTGAATTATTTATCTTTGCATCCAAGTGCTGATGCGTGGGTCCCACACACATAGATCATGATGCAATTGATCAGGGGTGCTGCCTGGGCACTGGGATATTTAAAAGCTCCCCCCATGGGGACTTCCCTGGTGGTCCAGGAGTTAAGACTTCGCTGTCCAATGCAGGGGGTGTGGGTTCGATCCCTGGTCGGGGAGCTAAGATCCCATATGCCTCATGGCTAAAAAACCAAAACATAAAACAGAAACAGTGTTGTAACAAATTCGATAGAGACTTTAAAAATGGTCCACGTCAAAAAAAAAAAAAAAAAAACAAGCTCCCCCATGATTCTAACCTGCAGGCAGGGTTGAGAACAACAGCTTCCAACAATATTTTAGATCCTAGAATTTTCCCAGCAGTCTCACCAGCACCTGAGAAACTTTGAGAAATGGATGTCAGAGATGGAGGGGAGGGTGCTGAAGCCAACCTCTGGCTTTGGTTTTGCTGTAAAGTCAGCGTATGTGGGGGACAAGGTGGGTATGCTAAGTAGAGACAGAAGATCTGATGGGTGCCATATTGGGACCACCGCTGCATGTCAGGCTTCACAACTAGAATGAATTTTAAGGTGTTCCCTAGACTTCTGTTCTACCAGTATGAGGCTGAGATACTCTGGGGGGATCTTCCTACTGAAAAACAATTCTAAATAACAGTCTAAGTAAGACCTACTTTTTGAAGAATTGCTTAGCTTGGAGGATGGAGGGGATTTTCTCTCCCTACTTTCCCCAAAGGAGCAAACTGTGAGTGACTCTGAGTAGTAAGTTAGCAGGAGGAAAAGGGTTATCAGGGGAGCAAATGCCAACAGCAGCATCTTGACCTATGAGTGGGTACCAAACTGAGGGCCAGCAGCTGGAGCGCAGCTGACCTGAAGACTTGGCATTGTCTCATTGCAGCTGTGTTTATTGGGTAAAATGCATAGATTAAGGGTAGCACAGAGCCAGACATCACAAGAAGGACCCTGACCTTGGGCTGGGGGGCTTTAAGCTGCATGCTTTGGGAAGGGATACAGTAGCAATATGATGTGGCAGAACTTTGGCTCCAGAGCTGGACTGTCAACTCAGTGTTCATGGATGAGGAAGTGTAGCCCATCCCCTGGCATGGTCAGAGGGCTACAGGCCAAACTTTGAGGCTGACTAGGATTGATTGCCTTAAGCAATGAGCTGGTGGCTGGTTTCCACGGAACTTTTCAGGCAGCCAAGTCGTTTTCTAGGAGGCCAGCTTTCAGGGAATCTGCTTTGGACACATTAACCCTTACCACTCAGAGGAAGCAATAGGAGACATCAGGAATGATCAAGGAGATTCAGGGAAAAACAAAATAGAACTTCTGAAAATGAAGACTATAATTGTTGGGAGAAAAAAGAAAAACTTCAGTGGGATAAAGGAACAGTGAGCTTGACACACGTAAAGAGAATATTACTGGTAGATATGTTTGAAGAAATTACTCAGTATACACACAGAGAAAGGAGATGGAAAATATGGCAGGAAATTTAAGAGGGAGAATAGAATGAGAAGTAATACAACAAGTCTAAGAGATTCTAGGAAGAAAGGGAAGAGTGGATAAAACAATATTTGAAGAGATAATTGCTGAGAATTTTCCAGAATGTTGAAAGAGATGAAAATATAGATTCCATTTCCAGACACAGATTAATGAAACTTCAGATACTAATGCCAAAGAGAAGACTAAAGTTGGCAGAGAAAAAGATAGATCATTAATAAAGACAGACAGAGAGTAGATGTCCCAAAGGCCATGAGAGAATACAGAAGATAGTAGAATAACATCTTCATGAGAGAAAATAAATGTCATCTTAGAATTCTGTACCTAGCAAAATAATCTTTTAAAAGTGAGAGAGAAGTAAAGAGATTTTCAGATAAAAATGCATAGGATTTACCACCACTAAGTTAGCATTAAACAACCCTCTGAAAAGTATATTTCAGGAAGAAGAAAAATGATTGCAGAAGGATTACAAGGTAAAAAGGAACGGTGAGCCAGTAAAATGGTAAATTTACGCAAAGTGTTTCTAGATAAGTGAATAATGATTAATTTTTGTCCTTAAAAATGACCCAGAATGAAAGTACTTGTCAACTAAAAGGTTGTTAATGATATTAGGGAAAAGATAGTAAATCTGCCCTGAAGTCCTTGTATTTTTGGCAAAGAGGTTAAGATATAATCTATTATTAGACTTTTGTTAAGTTAAATATACATAGTACAATTTCAAAGGAATCACTAAAAGAATAGGTTTAGGATGCTTTAATTTCCAAGCTCGTAAAGGTGATAAATGGAAAAGTGGTATGAAGACAAACAAAAATCCTCTGTCAATTCAAAATGAAGACCAAAAAAGAAGAAAAAAGAGGCATCGAAAGGTACAGAAGCAGACTAAATGATGCATAGGAAGGGAGAGACAAATAAAAATTAAAAAGTAAGATGGCAAGTTCAAGTATTTCATTAATCTCAAAAACAAGAAATAAACTGGACTTACAACTTAAAAGATTGTCAGAAAAACAGTCAGATGGGAAAGAAAACCCAAAACAAATCTAGCACTATGATGTTTTCACAAAACACATTTATAAGAACAGAAAGGTTGAAAGAGGGTGAAAAAATACATTCCTGTCAAATACAATTAGAAAGACTGCTGAACAGCCAGATTATTATCAAACAAAATAGACTATGAGGTAAAAGTCATTATTAGTGAATTATTAGTGTCATTACTTCTTTTTTTTTTTAAAAGATTGATTGATTGATTGATTGATTGCTATGTTGGTCTTCCTTTCTGTGCGAGGGCTTTCTCCAGTTGCGGCAAGCGGGGGCCACTCTTCATTGCGGTGCGCGGGCCTCTCACTATCGCGGCCTCCCTCGTTGCGGAGCACAGGCTCCAGACGTGCAGGCTCAGTAGTTGTGGCTCACGGGCTTAGTTGCTCTGCGGCATGTGGGATCTTCCCAGACCAGGACTCGAACCTGTGTCCCCTGCGTCAGCAGGCAGACTCTCAACCACTGCGCCACCAGGGAAGCCCAGTGTCATCACTTCTTAATGACAAATATTTAATTCACTAGGAAGATTTAATATTTTAAATGTGTATACACATAATAAAATATCTTTCAAATATATAAATCAAAATTGACAGGACTAAACTGAAGAACTGACAAATGCATCAGCACAGTGGGAGATTTCAACACGTCTCTCTCAATTATTGTTATACCAAGCAGACTAAAAAATGGCAAAGAAGATTTGCATAACACAGTTACCATTCTTGATTTATTGAACGTATGTAAAATTCAGTCCCAAGGTGCATTCTTTGCAAGCACACATGGAACATTTACAAAAATAGACCATATAGTAGGCCTTCAGCAAGTATCAGCCACTTTCAAAGAACTGGTATTATTCAGACTACATTCTCTTTCCTCAGTGTAATTAAGTTAGACATCAGTAGTAAGAAGATTAAATTGAAAAATCCCCATACATTTAGAAATTGAACCACCCATCTAAATAGCTCAGTGGATCAAAGAAGAAATCATAATGCAAATGAAAAAGATGATCTACAGTTGGGAATCATCCAGTCCAGTCTTATATGCCCTTGATCCAGGGAACCAGGTGGGACGGATGACCGTGAGGGCCTGACAATGGCTCTGGGAAGCTTCATAGAAGGACTGACACTGAAGCAATTACGGCAAGAGCAACCAAATACCTGACCTGTGGAGATTTCAGTTCTATTTATTGATGGGGCAAATGGTTTAAATTCCCTGGCTCGGGTTGCTTCCTCTCTATTTAAGGATAAAAACATTTCTGGATCCCGCATGTCGCAACTAGGACCCGGCACAGCCAAATAAACAAACATATATATTTTTAAAAAGGATAAAAACATTTCTGTGTTGCATTGCATAGTGCTGGGAAAAGAGCACACTGAGCAGAACTTGTAGCTGTTGGAAGGGTGCCCCAGCCTGGCTTTGGGCATGCCTGCTGGGGTGTAAGCCCTAAGTAGGCATCCGTAGTTTGTTGTATGGCTACTAACGTGCAGGCAGGGCTTTCTAGGCACCACAGGAAAGGGCATTTGATGCCTGAAGCCAGCTGGCTGCAATTTAGTTATCAAGAAGGTCATCCTCCACTCAAGTGGTCAGACTCACAGGTGAAATGCCTTTGAACTGGTGAGCTAAGTGACTGTACCCTGGGCTTCTCTTTCCTTCCAAAGTCCACTTTCATTCCTCCACTTTCTCCTAGTTTCCCTGGAGGAGGGCAGGGTAGGAGAAGCCTGCATTCGTTTTCCTGCCTTAACAGATTGCAAAGAATGAGGGGCATGTCTGTGCCAAGCTCTGTGCAAACCTGCAAGTCCATGAGCCCCTGTCATTTCAACCCTAATCTTCTAGTATGTCCACCTAGAGTCTATGCTGCTTTCTGTGTCCATATCCCATCGTGCCAGGGTAGGACCCACCAATCCAAATTCTTTTCCAACTTATTAAAATTAGAACACAAGTATGTAGATGCTAGAGAATCTTTCCTCTATTCCTAAGTCACCAAATCGAACTCCTTCATATCATTAATTGAAATAATTAATCCTAAATGATTAATAAAATTATAATGGAACAAAGTCAAGCCTCCCACTTCCCAAATGCAAATGATTAAATGCACAAATACCTGCATGAGCCCGAATGCTGATTATTTCAATCTTTTGTGGAAGGTACATAAATATGAACTTTTTTTCTTTTAAGGATTATTTATTTATTTATTTATTTATTTTTGGCTGTGTTGGGTCTTCGTTTCGTGTGAGGGCTTTCTCTAGTTGCGGCAAGCAGGGGCCACTCTTCATCGCGGTGCACGGGCCATTCACTATTGTGGCCTCTCTTGTTGTGGGGCACAGGCTCCAGACGCGCAGGCTCAGTAGTTGTGGCTCACGGGCCTAGTTGCTCCGTGGCACATGGGATCTTCCCAGACCAGGGCTCGAACCCGTGTCCCCTGCATTGGCAGGCAAATTCTCAACCACTACGCCACCATGGAAGCCCATAAATATGAACTTTTTAAACCAGTTTTTTGTGCAGGTGGGATTGGACCTGTTAAAGGTATTACAACTAGAAAGCCCTGTTTGGCTTTCTTATCTGAATTTTGAAGTACAGCTAAATTTCCTAGAAATTTAAACTGTGTTGTGTGCCTCTTTCAGGTGGTAGTAACTGATGTTTACTTCTGAAAATAGAATTAATTCACAAACAAATTACATTTCTAACCAAATCCTGCAACCAAGTTAGTGTAAATATTCTCTTGCTCTTCATTTTATATACAATTCAAAATAGGCAGAAAAAAGAAGCATCTCTCTTTCTTTAAAAGGCAATTTTCAAAAATGAATTGAGCTGAATAATGTGTCTGAATAATATCAATGAAAAGAATAGTACAGCACACCCTACAAGAAAATGGAGACATAAGATTAATGTGTCTTATTTAAGAAATATCTGGGTTCAGGGCTTCTTTGGTGGCGCAGTGGTTAAGAATCCGCCTGCTAATGCAGGGGACACAGGTTCGAGCCCTGGTCCGGGAAGATCCCACATGCCGCAGAGCAACTAAGCCCGTGCGCCACAACTACTGAGCCTGCGCTTTAGAGCCCGTGAGCCGCAACTACTGAGCCCACGTGCCACAACTACTGAAGCCCACGTGCCTAGAGCCCGTGCTCCACAACAAGAGAAGCCACCGCAACGAGAAGCCCGTGCAGTGCAATGAAGAGTAGCCCCCGCTCGCCGCAACTAGAGAAAGCCCGCGTGCAGCAACGAAGGCCCGATGCAGACCAAAAAAAAAAAACAAAAAAACTCTGAGTTCTAGAATAAGAAGGTGGGAAAACACAGATGCATTACTTGAGGCAAGAAAATGATCCAAATGGAGACTATTCTTTTGTACTCCTGACAAAATTGATATTATTTCCCTTTCTATTTTCCCACTTGCTCCTGGCCAATACTATAATTAAAAGGCCTCCCTCCAAGGAACTCCAAGTGCTTTGGAGACACGGTCTAATTAATCCTCCTCGGTTGCCTGTAATGTCCACAAGCTCCAGGCCCTCATCTGCCGGAAGATGAGGCAGCCCCGTCTAGGTACATGTGGCAGATCTTTGGGTGCGACTTATGGGAAGTGACAGCGGCTATTGAAACCAGCCTCTATTTCCCAGAAGCTGTGAATGCAGTCTCTCTTCAGTGCCAGGGTCAGCGTATACCAGCCGAAGGGCCAAACCCCGCCAGTCGGCAACTATATGCATAATCTGCAGATTCATTCTTCCGTATAATTCTGTGTTTTCTCTTATCGTGGCTGGAGCCAGGCCTGTCGGTAGGTAGGGGTGTGTGTCAGAGACCTCCAGCCAATTCATCTTCCTGAATGAATCTTTTTCCTTCTTGGATGTTGCTCTGTTTCTATTATCACTTACTTGCCCTTTTCTGCTTTTTTCCCAATTTTATCTCCTGTGAGGCGGGAGACATCATTACTAGGTTGGCTGCATTGATGATGATTGTGGGTTCTGTTTTCTGTGCAGTTCTGGTCCTGATCATGTTAAACATCCTTTGGGCCATTTCAGCTCCAACAACATGTTGGGCTAATGGGTTCCAGCAGCTGTGTGCACTGCAACTCTAGATTTGCTTCGATACTGGGTAATTGGAGTCCATCTTAGAACCCCCAGAATGTAGTCTGTCTGGTTAACTTATTCCTATATACTTTTTATTTTCCCATCTCATTGTTTGAGGTCTATGAAGGGGATAAAACATTGAGACAGGCTTCTAATGAAAGGTTGCAGAGTCAGTGCTTCCTAAAATCCTAAAGAATATATATACATATGTGTGTATATATATATTTATATATATATATATTTTTTAAGTTTTATTCCTTCATCCACAACATAATTGTACTCCCTTCTCTCTTTTTTCCCTTGGCCATGTGGCATGTGAGATCTTAGTTCCCCTACCAAGAATATGAACCCACGCCCCCTGCGTTGGAAGCACAGATTCTTAACCACTGGACTGCCAGGGAAGTCCCAAGAATATTTTTTATTTTATTATTTGTTGTACATCTGATAGTCATATAGCATATTGATACACTCAATATGATCTTTAATACTGTGAAGAAGATACGATGGTAAGGATTAGCCTCATGTCACATAATGAAATGAAGCTCAGAGAGGTTAAGTATTGTGTTCGAAATCACAGAGGTCAAATTTGAATTTGCTTCTTATAATACCAGTTTTCTTCCCACTTTCTTCTGTCAATATCCATTCTCTTTCCGTTACCGCCTGTCATTTATTCAATGGTTATTTACTTTATGTCTTATTTTGGTGCCAGACACTGTGCTAGGGCCTAGATATACAAAAATGGATAAAGACTCTGTTTTACTGTAAAAAAGGGAAAGGAGATATTTTTTATGGGAAAGGGCCATGTAAAGGGCTGATGCAATACTGTGTGGTTGAGGCTGAGATCAGATGGTATGTACAAGGTGGAAATAGAATGACAGGTAGAGAAGGGAAGAGTATACGCAAAGACAGAAATATGAACAGAAACATGAACCAAGGCTACTGAGGAACTCTAAGTCGTTCAGTCTGCCGGGGTGGGTTGGGAAGCAACAGCAGGGGGCGGGGTACAGGGGGTGGGGGAGGTGGAGAGACCATTAGAAGGCCTTGTGTGCCATTCTTTTTTTTTTTTTTCCATTGGAGTATAATTGCTTTACATTGTTGTGTTAGTTTCTGCTGTACAATGAAGTGAATCAGCTGTATGTATATCTATATCCGCTCCTTCTTGGACCTCCCTCCCACCCCCCATCCCACCCATCTAGGTCGTCACAGAGCACAGAGCTGAGCTTCCTGTGCTTTAAAGCCTGTTCCCGCCAGCTAGCTATTTTACTCATGGTAGTGTATATATGTCAATCCTAATCTCCCAATTCGTCCCACCCTCCCATCCCCCACTGTGTCCACAAGTCCGTTCCCTATGTCTACGTCTCTATTCCTGCCCTGCAAGTAGGTTCATCTTACCATTTTTCTAGATTCCACATATATGCATTCATATACGATATTTGTTTTTCTCTTTCTGGCTTACTTCACTCTGTGCCATTCTAAGGAGTTGTTTGGACTTAGGTCCTCAAGGCCATGGGGAGTTACTGAAATCTTATATGCAGGAAGGTTGCGTGATCAGATGTGCTGATTTTATCAAGCTCTCTCTGTGTCTTCTTTGAGTCTATCCCACTGGCACAGATGGAGGAAGATGAGTATGCTTCATGTTGGTAAGAAGGCATTGAAGTGGAAATTCTTTCAGAATGTTAGCAAAAGTGTAAAGGGATATATGCTTGCTGGAAGGAACTTTGGCAATATGTATTCAGAGCCTTAAAAATGCTTATTGTATTTGACTCAGTAGTTCTGCTCCTGCAAATATATTTTAGGAAAATTTTCTCAAATACAATGAATATTCCAGGGCAAAGTGGCTGTTTGGGTGACTATTTTTGAATAGCAAGACACTAGAAATAACCTAATATATCCAACAGTGGGGTAGTAGTTAAGAATACAACATACTCTCGGTACTTCCCTGGTGGCAGTGGTTAAGAATCTGCCTGCCAACACAGGGGACACGGGTTCTAGCCCTGGTCCGGGAAGATCCCACATGCCGCGGAGCAACTAAGCCCCTGTGCCACAACTACTGAGCCTGCGCTCTAGAGCCTGCGAGCCACAACTACTGAGCCTGTGTGCCACAACTACTGAAGCCCGCGTGCCTAGAGCCCGTGCTCCACAACAAGAGAAGCCACCGCAATGAGAAGCCCATGCACCGCGATGAAGAGTAGAGCCCGCTCGCTGCAACTGGAGAAAGCCCGCACACAGCAGCAAAGACCCAACACAGCCAAAAATAAATAAATAAATAAATTTATTTAAAAACCCAAAAGAACATAACGTACTCTCATCCCTTTACAACAAAACTGATGAAAACATTCAAATATAATGATATAGTGGACAGTTGCACAACATTTTTGCTGCCTGATATCCATTTATGCTTACTTTAATAAAAGAGCCTTGCTTTCTGTCTTGCTCTGGAGGTGGAACAGAGGACATAGGTTAAACCAATCAGAGACTGGTTTGGTCCCAGACACTGGTTCAGAGGACATCATGAGACCTAAGCCAGTCTAATCATAGTGAATCTCAAGAATTATTCCTGAAATGTTCAGACAAAGATGCACTTATTTCCTGCTGGATGTGGACAAGTTTGTGGTAATTTGTTAACAACAGAAACCTAATACAAATCTAATACAGATGCTAGGAATGGCAACATTTTATTATAGAGTTAACCATAGAACATTTTGGAGGATGTAATGGAACTTGAGGTGTCTCTTTAAGGTTTTTTTGCCTTGTGAATAAATGTCAACTCAGTGCTTCATTTATGAATTAAATGAGTAAATAGAGAGAAGATGATTTATTTTGAGAAATTCTCCCCTTAAAATGTAGCTCTCCTATGTAATATACAACATTGACATGCTAGAACAAAATATTGAAGTCCCCAAAGATTCAAAGTTAATCCCATCGTCACACGCCGGAGTAATCTTTGTTAATTGAAATGGAAAAAGTCATTTTCCCCCAAGACTGGCTGAGTTTCAGTGACTGAAGCTCCAGGATTGTGGAATGTGAAGTTTACACAGCAAAATGCAACCTCAGAGTGTGAGTTTGCTGATTCGACTTCTGTGACCTCAAGCAAAGTCTCTTAAAGTTACTTCTAAAAGCACAGGCTGATTTCCAAATCTTAATCATTCTAGGCTTACTGTATGATGAAGATCTGACACATCTGACACAATATGAAGTGAATATTGTAGGAAAAAATTTTTTTTTCTGGGTATAGATTTTAGCCTCTATTTGTCTGGGGAATGTTTCCAGACACACTTGGCTGTTTGGGGATTTTAAGGTTGAAGGTGACTGGCACACCCCACGGTCAATGCTGTTCCTTGCAAAACGTAATAAAAGCTTGTGGGAGGCTGAGGGCCATGTGAGAAAATTAAGTATTGATTGAGGAGGGGAGAGGATGTCATGCAATGTAGTTATTAGGCTCAATTCAGTGCTGTTAATTTGAGGGCTCACACTTTCTCAGAAGATTATGCCAGTTAACAATACGTTATTGAAGTCTGGGCAGCTTTTGTACTCTGATCGCTGTACCCTCTTTTCTCAGCCGTAGAAGCCTGCTTTGCCCAATCGATTTGCTTTTATTGAACCTGCTTCATAGAAGCACTCAGCTCAGATATCATCACTTTCAGGAGTTTGTAATACTTGGCAAAGTCAACTTTCCTTCCAAATACCCTCTTCCTATCAAGATATCGGGAATCCTAAACCTAATCATCCCATTTCCAACTCCTACAAATTTTAATGGGACCTCAGAAATGGAGAAGAAAGGAAATTCATTCTTTTGCTTTCAGTGGTCCCCTTTCTGCCCAAAAACTATTTAGGGCAGTGTTATTTCCAAGAAAGTTAGAATGGACAAGACCCATGAACATAGGAAGAGATTGGAAGTATCTGTTACTCAGAACAGCCGATGGAAAAAGTCCTCCATAAAATCTTAGAACTTTCTGGAAAGGGCCTTAGAAACCACCTAGTGCAGTTACTTCATTTTACAGATGAGTAAATTCATATCCAAAAAGTCTGTGACATGCTCAAACTTCAGAGCTAGTTAGTAGCAGGGCTGGGAAAGTAATTTGAGTGTCTTGACTGAATTTCTTCCTGCACAGTTGCCTTGACTGGGGATAGAGAGAGTATCAGAGCCAACAATCCCTTTATGAACATTTACATTTATAAAAAATCCAAATTTTCATTAGATAACTTTCCTCCAACCTTTAAGTTTTTATTTTATTTTTTTACAATTGTTAAAGGTTACACTCCATTTACAGTTATTACAAAATATTGGCTATATTCCCCGTGTTGTATAATACACCCCTGTAGCCTGTCTTACACTCAATAATTTGTACTTCCCACTCTGCCACCCCTAAATTTCCCCTCCCCCACACCCCTGGTAATCACTAGTTTGTTATCTATATCTGTGAGTCTGCTTCTTTTTTGTTATATTCACTAGTTTGTTGTATTTTTTAGATTCCACATATAAATGATATCATACAGTATTTATCTTTCTCTGTCTGACTTATTTCACTTAGCATAATGCTCTCCAAGTCCATCCATGTTGCTGTGAATGGCAAAATTGCATTCATTTTAATGGCTGAGTAGTGTTCCATTGTAAATATATACCACATCTTCTGTATCCATTCATCTGTCGATGGACACTTAGGTTGCTTTCATATCTTGGCTGTTGTAAAACAGTGCTGCTATGAGCACTGGGGTACTTTCCTCCCACCTTTAAATGTCATATGCAGGTAATATACAGACTTCTGAAAAACTTGGACATGGTTTCACAGCATTTCCTAACTCTGTTTCATAGAGAGGGAAGTTTTTAATTGTCCTCATTTCACTGAAGACAGAATTGAGAGCCAGAAAATCTAAGTGGCTGGTCTTAAAGGGCATAGCCATTTACGATAGGTGGAGAGATGCTCAAGCCTTGGTCTTCATAGTCTTATTTCAGTGCTCCTTCTACTGCTCTACACGGCCTCCATGGCTTACTCTGAAATCTGTCTTCCTATAAGGCTGCAGGCATTTACTTCTCTCGTTGTTTTTCCTCCTTCCCCCAATCCATATGCCCCGGAAGAGGCTAATGTGTGCTTAATCTTTTAGCATAAACTGTGATTTAATGCTCATGTTTAAAATTGAGGAGAGAACTATAATATTATTTTTGGCTTCTCTGGGCATGACAGATATTGTGCTGATGACTTTACTCAGTGTTTGCAATCTGTTTCATTATGGCTAATATGAACATGACATACAATATATGAGTCATTTATTAATCCCTCTAAATTTACATTTGGTGATGTTCCTTGAAGCCTGCTCAGTGAATACATTCAGCCTTACCTATGATAGGAACCATGATACCTTAGAAACATTTCCTTCCCCAGCCATCCTCTGTGACCAGCTTTCTTTCCCAATGAAAATCACTCTGGTTGACAAGGGCTTCCAATGTGGAGCTTCCTTCTGAAGTGACTGCAATTTATGTTTCCAATCAAAATGGGAACAATTTGTGCTGTCTTATGACTCCAGAGCTGCTGTAAATTCGGGTAATAGATTTTTCAGTGCCTAGTAAGATAATTGCGCTGGGGAGAAGATTAAAGTGAACGCCGGGAGCTGTGAATGCAGTGCCCCTCCGTCCTCCTGTTCTATGTGGCTTCCAGGGCGACCTAGAAAACAAGGCTGGAGGAAGACAGCTTTCAATTCCTCATGCTAAATTAGTTCTGAGATGCTTCTGGGCAAAGACTGCCAACTGAACTCTGTTTTGACAGTGGAAATGTTTATAATGAAACATAATGAAGTAAAATTTAAGTCCCAAATTGCCCCAACACAGAAGCACTAAAATTGCAATTCTGGTTATAGTGACACCTCCAGTTATATGGAGGTGAAGTAATTCTCTTTGGAAATTGACTTCACTTTGAAGAAGTGAATACTGGCTAAGGGTTACGACACACACACCAGGAGCTTCAAATCCGTCCTCCTGTGTTACTGCTGACCTCAGACAAGCACATTAGCCTCACCATGTCAGTTTCTCCCTCTACAGGCAACAATGCTTAGCAGCAAGCGCTGCTCTGGGGCTTATGCGTTGGCTGTGAAACGCTGTCAAACATTTGTAGAAAGGAGAGTGCTGAGTACAGTTTGGGAGTTTTTGCATCAGTGGTGGCAGTTAATAGGATGTAATTTTAAAAACCCTGTGTGATCACCCTTATGTAGGTGATACTCATTGCCATTGTTTCAGAACTAATTCCCAAAAGCAAAGAAAATTTCTGACACAAGCTATTGGCTGCTTTGATCTTTAGTGAATGAATTAATTTGTTTCTTCCTTTATTCAAACAATATTTACTACATACTTACTGTATACTGGGTATCTGTGACTATGACTGACCTGGTCATTTCCCATCCAGATATTAACAAAATATAGAGTCAATTCTCTGTATTCAGGGCAGTTTTGTTCTGTGGTCACTGAAAACACTGGGTTAGTGAGTACTTCACCACTGTGCCCAGGGGAAATACAGGGCTAAGTTCCTATGAGTCTCTGGTCACAACGCTTTTGTCAACTGGTCAACACATAACCTTGTTTTATGTGTGTTTCTGTTGAAAGACTATAACTCACACCTGAAAAAACCTTACCGAACACATCTTCTCTGTAAGCAGTACTTCAGTGCTGCAGTTGGGGGCCGTTTAAAATGGTGAAACCACCAAGAAAAAACACAAAGATGTGAGGCAAGTGGCTTTGACTATACAGTGAAAAGGACACCTGTTTACAGCCTGACCTGAAATAAGAAGGCAGAGCATCCCCTTGTTCCACCTCCACTGGGAATGTGCACGCCAGGCGACTTGAATTTTTGCTGCTCTGAGCATGTCCACAAATGATCGTGAAAGTGCCTTGAGTGTTGATTTGGGGGTTACAAACACATTTCAGTGAGTAGGTGAATTTGCAAGTATGGAATCTCTGAATAATGAGAATGGAACTTAGCTGCTTCAATCTCAACTTCTTAACTCTGGCCTTGAAATTAGGGCCACCCAACCTTCAGCTGGAAGTTCCCCATCCCCACCCCAGGCATATCCGGCCCAAATAACAGGGTGGGAGGAGTTCCTGGCATGAGGATCTACTGTTTTAGGTGGGAATATGAGTTCCAAGAGACTCCCTTGAGTTACTTCATGAAAAGGGTGTTTATTATAGGAACACATTTGGAATTGAAGGCAGCTTGAAGGACCCGCTGTCTTAACGGTTGTCACGACCGCATAGTTCTTTCTCTAGGCATTTCTGCTCTACCGCCCGTCAGCTTCCTCCTTTCCACCAAGCCTGACTGTCTCAGCTTAGTTACAACTTGTGCTTTCTCTTGACTCCAGCTTGAATTGTGCCCATCATGGCTGCCCTGCCCCCGCTCATTCCCTTGCGGCTTTAGCTCCCTCTGAATTGGCCCCAATTCTCCACGTTTCCTAAGTGTCAAAGAGGGGGAATTCGAGGGTCTCAGCTCATTATTTCACTTTAGACTGTGTCATTTGTCCCTGTCCAGTCTCTGGTCAGATGCCCACCTCTGAGAGTGGACATGGCTGGGGCAAGAGGTGGGATCACGTGACACAAAACACGGAGACCCAGGCATCACTAGTAGAGTCTTGTCCTTGCTTGAGTGTGACTAACCCCTGCCTGATACTTCAGATCCTGAAGTCTGAAACCACAGTGTCAGCAGGGCCACGCTCCTCCCGTCAGAGTCTCGCGGGGAGAATCCTTTCTGACTCCTCTGGCTTTTGGTGGCGGCTGGCGTTCCTGGGCTTCAGTCTATATCACTCCAATCCTGCCCCTCTCCTCTTCTGAGTGAGTTAAGTTTCCCTGTGCCTCACTCTTATAAAGACACGTGTGATTGGATAGGATAATCCCCGATAATTGCCCCATACCAAGATCCTTAATTTACTCACATCTACAAAGACCCCTTTTCCTTATAAGGTACCATTTAAGGGTTCCAGGGATTAGGACTGATGTCTTCGGGTGGCTGTTACTTAACCTACTACATTACCTCCTAAGACTGTTGTGAGAATTAAATCTGTTTACTCTTGTAAAGTTTTTAGAACAATTTTAGGCTTGATGAGCTCTCAACAAATGTTACCAAAGAAGAAGAGTGTATGATGATCTTAGACAACCAAAAGGCTGACACAGTGGACACTTGTCACTTTTGCTTGGCGGTCTAGCATCTGGATCCCATTTCTGTGTTAGAGGAGTGCCCTACCTTATAAATCTTGGTGAAAAAAGTGGCTAAGGGTTATGCCAAGTTGTCTTCCACTATGGAAGCATTGAATGCCAGATACTTGCTTTCTTTCCTCTGTGAGAGGAAGGAAGTGGGCCCTTAACCCAGGCTTAACCAACATGATGCCTCCATCCTGTACAAAGATACTGGGATCACAGTGGTTCCAATGTGGCAGATTGTCCCAGTAGAAGCAGCATTGGTTTCTAGAAGTTACAGTGGCTGTATTCCATGTCCTGGGCTGCATTGTCTTGTGGGGAAATGAGTCCTCATTGCCTTAGTTTTTAGGGAGGGATTTAGCTGTGGTGGCTTCTGCCTACCCACATTGGTTCCTAGTTTTGCAGCAGGACTGTCCAATATGATATATGCAAGTCACACATAGCTATATAAATTAATTTAAATTAACTACAGTTAATTTTTGTTTAATGTGCACCAGCCACATTTCAAGTGCTCGATAGCTACATGTGTATTGGACAGTAAGAATATAGAACATGTCCCATCACTGTAGAAAATTTTATTGGACAATGCCATTCTATGGCCTTCCAGTAATTTTGTGATTTTCTCAATACTTTTTCAGTCATGCTGTTCCTACTTAAATCAGATATCGTTTCTGCAGCAAATATTTGCCTGCAACAAATAATCTTGATTGATGCTGACATTATGGGCATTATCAGCAGCAGAGTATTACTATGATTTACCGCTGGGGTAGAAGATCTTTTTAGGGTACATGGCAAGTGTACTTTCAGAATTGATATCAGAGTGTGATGCTCATTCCTGAGAAACTGTCACATAATTTTCAGGTTGTTAATTTGGGGATGTAACTCCAGGGACCTGAACATATACATATCTTATGTGGGAAACAGAATGCTCTCTGGGAAACTCAGATTAAGGTATATATCCATTGATTAGTAAGATGCTGCTTCTTCCAGGCCATTTAGCATTTCAGTAAAATGTTTTGAATTAATTACTTGGAAAATAAAATCTATGATGCTTTGTAAAGCATTTTATAATCAGTTGTATTAATCACTTTATATCCTTCTCTCTGACTTTTAATAAAATCAACCGTAACAGGACAGTATTTTCAACACGTTACAAATAAGAAAACAATGTTAGGCAAGTTGATAAAATGAAAACTGTAGGAGGAATGCACAATACTGTCGATTCCCGAAAAGGGCAGACAGCTTTACCTAGGAGAACCTGCTTTTATCGCCAATAATCTTCTCTTTGTTTTTAAATCACTGAAGCCAAGGTCAGTCTTGTCTAGCTACCAAAAGTCCCAGGTTCCTTGGCCTTGCTTTGCAAGAATTCAGTATTAATAGAGTTTGTATTTCTTTGTGTGGTATTTAAAGTGGTCTTTTGTTATACTTCTTATTCTTAGTAACATGCTCAAAGATACTTTTAAAGGAATGTATCCTAATTCTGCCTTACCATTTGCAAATATCACCTTCACATGTATTGACAGCTGAGCCTGGTGTTTTGATGCTGAGTAGCATAAGCCCATATCTTGCATATGATGTGCAAAGGAATACAGTAAAAGGGGAATACTCTTGTACAGGCAGTCCCTTTATTATGGCTCAAGATATTTTCAAAATCTAACTCAAACTGGCATTAAATAACAATATGGAGTTTTTCTTTTCATATTTCATATCTAGTTTTCACAGGGAAAGCGACACTTTCATGTTTATTGTTCTACATGTTGTTTGCCAATGAAATCTAAGATGGAACAATTTAGAAATATATAGATCACAAGTACCGCTATATTATGTATAATTTTTTTGGAAAAACCCTGATCAATGATAACAAGAACTGGGGAGAGGGGTCACTATGTAGATTACTGGGGACTGAACACTAGTGGCTGAGTTAGGTGTGAAGGGAGTCCATGTCCTAGGGAAAACAGCCGAGCTATGACCTCTGATAGATTTCTTTGAGGGACATGACTAACTCCCTGAGACTCTTGTAACATCTCAAGAAAGCTCCTTCTTCCTACCCTTCGCAAAAATGAGACTTAATTTCCATCCCACTGTAGCAGCTTGTAGCTGAGTCATATGCTATCTAGTTTCCTAAATGAAAGATACTCTTTCCTATGCTTTGAATGTTATAAAGCAAAATCATACTGGCCTCCTACTGAATTAAGCAGCCAGCCTGCTTTTATTTATATATTCAGGTGATTTTTTTTTTTTTTTTTTTGTAATTATAAAATGTATCTGCTATAGCACTTTTTTCTTTTTTGGCAAGGAAATAATCAGACTTTAGTTTTTTGTAAGCCTTCTGGTTACCTTAAGAGGAAATTTTCAGGTTGGTGAGAGTTTTACTGTAGCAAAATATAGGTAGCGTAAGATTAATCATTTTGACCATTTAAAAAATATTTATTTATTTATTTATTTAGGCTGCACTGGGTCTTAGTTGCAGCAAGTGGGATCTTTGTTGCGGCATGCAGACTCTTAGTTTGCGGCATGCATGTGGGATCTAGTTCCCTGACCAGGGATCTAACCTGGGCCCCCTGCATTGGGAGTGCAGAGTCTTACCCACTGGACCACTAGGGAAGTCCCCATTTTAACCATTTTTAAGAGTACAATTCAGTGGCACTAAGTACATTCACAATGTTGTGAAATCATCACCACTATCCATTTCCAGAACTTTTTTTAGCATTCCCAAATGAAACTCCATACGCACTAAACGATAACTCCTCACTTCCCCCTCACCCCTTCTACTTTCTGTCTTTATGAATTTGACTATTCTAATCACATTACATAAGTGGAATAATACAGTATTTGTCCTTTTGTGTCTGGTTTATTTCACTTAGCATAATGTTTTCAAGGTTCATCCATGTTGTAGCATATAACAGAATTTCATTATTTTTAAGGCCAAATACATATTTCATTGTATGTATGTACCACTTTTTTAAAGCCATTCATATTACATTGTATTTTGTTATTCTAATTCTTCTCCAGACTATGAGTCCCTGGAGGGCAGAGATAATATATAGTGTATCTTGTTCTCCCAGCACCTGCGGAATTGGAGAAAAGAAGGGATAAATGGTTTTTATTGATAATTCAACGATAGGCAAGGAGTTATAGCTCATTCATCACTTGGAGGCACTTGAACTTGCTAGTAGACCTGGATCTATAGCCCTGAAAGATGAAGCTGTTGTTTTCAGCTGTGCCCTAATAGGGCAGCCCTCTGGAGACCAAAAGCTCACCCCACCCCTGTGTCTTGGGGGAAGACCAGAGCATACGGTAGCTGTTCTTAGCCTGGGGTTGTGAAGAGTCAAGCAGGGAGGGCTGGGGGTGTGTGGGGCAGAGCCAGACAGAATTCAGGTGAGGGAATCTCTGGCTCATTGCTTCACAGTGGTAGACAGAATGTTAAGTGTGGAAATAGATTCTGAAGGGAAATTTAATTTTTGCCTTGCCTTGCATTTTGCAATACCCTCCTTTAGTCCAGATAATCAAAGGTAGGCTTTGGAGCACATCCAGTATTGAATGGGATTAAATAAAAGTTGATCCTGTCAACTTAGTCAAAGATATAGCCTAGCTAACGATATGCCTCAGACTTTAAAAACAGAAATACAGAAAAAGCTACCAATGCAGGAATAGCTAAGCTACTGTGCTATGTGACAGCAGAAGGTATTCGCTGCGGTCCTGTAGTTCAGTTGCGCTTTTCATCTTTTCCTGTCTGGGACCCACGTGTACATTTATCTCAAGTTTGACAACAGTCAAATATGGCTTTATTAGTGCCAGAGAAAGAAAGCTCTGGTGAAGAGAATTAAAATGTGTGGATGGCAAAACCAAGGAAACATGTGACGGAGCAGAAGCTGTGGCTCCCGGAGCGAGATGGCATTAGTGTCTGGAAGCCGGAGGACCCGGGTTTGAACTCTCAGCCTGCATTTTAAGTAGCTGGGTAACAAAAGGTAAGATACTCTCCAAGACTGAGTTTCCTCCTTATGGGACTGATTGGAGGGTTATAACACATCTCTGTGGAAACAATGCAGGAAAAATGATTGCCATACAGTAGCTTTAAACTTTTCTGGTAACAATTATTATCATATTTTTGGATCTGTATGATGTAGTTCTCTACTGGACTAGGGAACAGTGAACCCTGGAAATATATCTAGCCTTTGGCGAGAAGGAATTTGGAGGTAAGATACTATCATTTGAAGAGGTTCAGATAGATGGGGTTGCTAGCTTTAGCTAATGAAAATGCAAGGCACCCAGTTAAATGTCAATTTCAGATAAGCAACAAATAATTGTTTTTAGTTTAAGTAATTCCATCAAATATTTGAAATCTACTTATACTAAAAAATAATTTGTTGTTAACCTGAGGTTCAAGTTTAACTGGGCATTTTATATTGTAACCCTATAGGTAGGGTACCTTACCTAAAAGATCTTCTTTCGTTTCATTCCTGTGGTTCTTATAGGGGTTTTTTAGTTTTCTAGGGCTTTTCTTTATTAACATATTGGTTTAAGCTTCAATAATATATAGGCAAATAATGGCTTTGATGACGCCTAGCTGAGAACAAGACATTGTGGGAATGAGGCCCTAGCAAAGTGCTGGGACTGTTCGGGGTGTGATGGGAAAGAAGGAGACTGAGGAGTGTGGCACCTGCGACCGAGCCAAGTAATCCTTGGGTCACTTTTAGTTTCCATCCTTAAAGCATGGCGGTCTTTGATATTCTCCCATCAAAGGGTGGCAGTGAACTTCAGGGACAGGTGTGGAGGTAGGCGGCAGCTTACCTCAGGTGTCCAGGTAGTACATCCCTGGCAGCTGCCACTTACACAGCTACTACTGTGTCATCCAAACTGGCTGAAAGTAACACAGAGACTCTGAAGGATAAAGGGTCCTGGGGTAGGCAGAGTAACAGCCTCAGAGATGTCTTCTTCCCTATCCTTGGAACCGTTCTGTGGCAAAGAGGAGTTAAGGTTGCAGGTGCAATTAAGTTTGCTCATCAGCTGACCTTAAACTAGGGAGATTACTCTGGATTATCCAAGCAGGCTCAATGTAATCACACGTGCCTTTAGAAAGGGAAGGGGAAGGCGGAAGAGAACCAGAGAGGTGGCCATGGCTTTTGCTGGCTTGGATGATGGAGCAAGAAGGCATGTGGGCAGCTTTTAGAATCCTCCCCTAGAGCCGCCAGAAAGGGAGGCCTCTCTGTCAACACCTTGACCTCAGCCCAGTAAAACCCATTTCAACTTCTGAACTACAGAACTGTGAGGTAATAAACGTGTGTTGTTTTAAGGCACAGAGTTTGTGTTAATTTCTAACAGCAGCATTGGGAATCTAATACGGGGCCCAAAGTTAAAAAAGAAGAAATGGCCAATGAAATGGCTCAAAGAGTAAATGGAGTTGGAAGTGGAGGTGTATGTGGGTGTCTTAGGAATCAGAGTTAAGAGAATTGTCTAGACTCAGAAGGATAATTGATTGAACACATCCTGCCCACACAGAGCCGTGAAATAGAGAAGAGAGAGTGTTAGAGCTGGAGGGAATCCTAGGAGTCATCTAGTCTAGCTTCTTCATTTCTCAGGTGATGCACCCAAAGGCTCAAACAGATACAATCGCTAGAGTTCAGAGAACAAAGTAGGGAATGAGCTAGGATGTGAATTCTGTTCTTCCGACCCTTGGGCCAGCATTCCTTGCCCCATGTCATGCTCACAAAATCATTATTTTACAGATGGAGAGATTATCTATTTAGACTTCAAAATCTTTAGGAATATTTTGAACCCTCCAATGCTAAATAGTAAATTGACTCAGAGCAAGATAGGAGTTCTACCCCCTGGACTCCCATGGCTGTGTGTCTGCCATGGGATCTTCTCTCCATCCTTTCATTTGGACCCACAGCTGCATGTCTTAAGGACTCTGTTTACCCAGTGTCACCTGCTCAAGGAGGTAGAGCATGACGTTAAGAGAGCATGTGTAGGCATTGTGTCCATATAGACCTGAGTTCTCGTATTTGTTTTGTCCCTGACATGGCATTTTGTATCCCTTAGAGTACTGTGGGTAATCTCTCGGAGGCTCAGCTTCCTTATCTGTAAAATGGGGATAATAATTGAATTTAAAAGATAAAGATAAGTTTAATAAGATAATTGAATTCAGTAGGATAATTCACGTAAAGCATTTAGCACTGAGTCTGGGATGTAGTGTTCTTATTGAATGGTATCACACGGGGCTGTAATATGTAATTTACTTGAATGTCTTCCTGCTCTAGACCGTAAGCAACATATAGTCAATAATTGTGACTTATGTTTGTATTTCCCAGCACCATGTATAGTACCTGACTCAAAATTTGAGCCAAAAAAAAAAAAAAAAAAAAGAATAGCTAACATTTATTGAGTACTTACCACATGCCACTGTTCTATGAACCCCACGTGTAATAATTCATTTTATCTTCATGGTACATCTAAAACATAAATACTGACATTCCCATTTTACAGATGAAGAAACTGAGAGCTTAGGTTTTCCAGCCTTTTCTTTGATTTCCTCCTTCTACATTTTTCAAGCATTTGACAAGTTGTCTTTCTCTTTCAGATACATCATACTTCTGCTACAGAGTTTCTAGAGAGAAAGTGGGGAGGTGGCTGCTAAAGCAGGAGGGGTCAATTGCACATGTCCCAGGGGGCTTGCATGCAAGCATACAGAGGCTTTTAATCTTGTTACTTAAAAAAAATGTCTGTTGAATGGATTAGTAAATGAACAACATATATACTGAATAAAAATAAAGCAAACCAATCAGCCAACCAAACCAAACACAAATAACCTGGTGCAGCTTTCTTTAATACTCTGAAAATAGCCCAGTCTTTAATGTGGCCTCATTTGAAGTTAAAGCACCAGTGTGAAATCTCCCAGTGTTTCTCATCTAAATTCTGGTTGGTTTTTCAAGCACAGCAGACAGGTAATGACTACTAATTAGTTATCTATTGATTTTTCAGGTTTAGCTTTCCTGGTGTGGGTAAATGAAATTCCCAGTGAGGATGGGAAGGGGTGATGCTTACTTTGATTTCCATAAGCTCTCTTCCAAGATCTTTCAGGATTCACCATTTTTATATTATAGGTGGGTTTAGTTAGAAATTTGTTTTCTTGCAACTGCTTATATTCTATGCAGTATTAGATACTTAGTGTGGAGATATTCCTATGAAGTCGTGACACTTGAGGGGTGTAACTGACAGTTCCTAATAGAATTTGGAGATTGTTATTGCTACTGAATTCTATCAGACACGTACCATAGTCGTCCAAGTAGGCTAGATAGTAACATATTGTAGTTTGATGTGGAAATTTGTTTTCAAATGAACTCTGAGATTAGGAGAATATACTGATTTTTCACTAGCTAGAGAGAGTGAGATTTTTATAGTTTTGGGCATTGAAGAAAATTCTGAACAGAAGCACCTTCATTTCCAAGGATAAAAATGAGCTGATACTGACTAAATTCTCTTGAGTTTTCTTTTGGCTAAAAGTTCTAAGGCTGATGTATGAGGGGAATTTCACTGCATCCTCATAGTGGGAGGAGTAGGCTGTTAGGTTGTTGGACTTGGTTTCAGATGGAAAATACAGTGAAATAACCTCATTTCACCCTCACTACGTGTTTCTGTGCCTCCAGTCCCAAGAACTTCCTGCAAGAGTTTACCATCAGCCAGGAGTAATTAACGTGACGGAAGCCATTTAAAAACATCTGTCTACAAACCTGTGGGTGGAGAGAGAGTAGCTGGAAAGGGCTCAGAGAAGAATCACAAAATGCTTAAAATCTTGGAAAAGAGGGTATATTAAGAAGGATCTCTAATTATTCACAAGACAAGATCAAGGAGATGAAACAATTCTCTGGAAGCCTACTGGTTTTCCATACCACATGCGTAAATGCAGAAAAGACAAGCTGATTTTTCTCAAAAGAACTAATGGTTATTCTACCTTATTAAGAGTCAACATCACAAGTAATAGAAGATGAAAATTAAGAGAAAATGTGGAATCATTGTTTACATACCATATTGGCAAAGGTTGAAAAGATCTGTTCCCCCCTGGTAGGCTAGAGTGAGGGGAAGGGGGGTTCTTTCACCCCCATAGGGTTGCAGAAGTGGATGAGAGTCTGTCTTAGTCTTCTTGGCTGCCATAACAAAATACCATAGACTGGGGGCTTAAACAGCTGAAATGTATTTTTTCACTGTTCTGGAGGCTGGGAAGACCAAGATCAAGGTGCCAGCCAATTCAGTTCTGGGTGAGGGCTCTCTTTTGGGCTTGTAAATGGCCACCTTCCTGCCACGTCTTCACATGGCAGAGATTTTCTCTTGCTCTCTCTTCTTAGAAGGGCATTAATCCCATCAGACCAGGGCCCCACTTTCATGACCTAATGTGCTCCCAAAGGCTCCACCTTCTAATACCATCACACTGAGAGTTGGGGCTTCAACATATGAACTCTGGGGGGAAACAAACATTCAGTCCATAACCGAACTTAAATAGGTCAACTTTTTCTAGGACAGTTAGGCAATGTGTATCATAACTTTAACAACGAAGCTACTTTGCTTCCCCAATTCCACTAGTAGGATTTTATCCTAAGAAAGAACTTGGACCTGCATTCAAAAGTATACCTACAGGTTGTTCACTACAGCGGTGTTTACCGTAGAGAGATGCTGGAAATGCCAAACACATCCATCAGTCTGGGATGGACTAAGCGAATTATGATACACCTGTACCGGGGTCAGCACTTTTTCTTGAAGGGCTAGATAAAAATATTTTAGGCTTTGGGGTCAAAAGGCAAAATTGAGGCTATTATATGGGCATTAATATGATAATTTAAAATAACCATTTAAAAATATAAAAATCATCATTGGCTTGTGGGCCATATGAAAACAGGCAGTGGGCCAAATTTGATCCACTTTGCCCACCTTTTGTCTGTACAGAAACAAAAGTCTGCCAATCTTTGGTCTATACAGTGGAATACTATAAAGCTATTGAAAATAATGGCATAGATCTATATTTACTGACATGGAAAGATATCCACAGTAAATTATTAAGGGAAAAAATCATGTATAATATAACTATATACTGTAGCATGTGTGTATACATACAAAGCAGCATGTATAATATGACTATTTCATAAAAATCAATTTTTGTGTATGAATATATAAAGTCTAAAAGACTACAAACCAACATATTAACTGTGGTTAATTCTGGGTTGTGGATTGGGGTGATTGTTATTTTCTTCTTTAAAAATTTCTGTATTTTCTGATTTTGGGAAGGCAATGAGCTTATATCATTTATATAAATCTAAAATAACATAAAACTATTAAATATCCATAAATACCTCCAAGAAACAAACACAAATAAATAAGAAAACAAAGTGTTATTATACAGAAGATTTCTGATTGCTAAGTATTATGCCTGAATTTGAGGATAGCAAATAAAAAGATCTCTATTTTTCAGGTGATAGACTTAGGATAACATTCTGACGCAGAGGGTTAATAGGATTTTTTTCCTCCTTTATTTCCTAGAAAGTTAAAAGTGCAAATCTGAAGGCAGAAATGGTTGATTAAACCTTCACTACCTATTCCCAATGTATAATCATTGCTATTGCTTATGTTACATGCAAGTTTTAGAACCCACCCTGTAGTAAAAATCTTGTAAGACAACCTTGGTGGGGATGGAAGATATGTCGATATTTTCTGCCATAAAGAAAATGGAAAAATTTAAGTTTAATTACAGCTTTCAGTTTTAACATGAGAACATGGCGAAGCCAGTGAAAATACTGTCATGTAGCCAGAATGAGAATGTGACCAGGGAACAAAAACTTCAGAAACATGTCACTAAGCTATTTAGCTAAAATCAGTAAATAACTTATTTTTCATCTCAAATGAATTAGTTACCCAATGCTTGCAAAATATTCATCTTGGATGCATTCTTTAAAATTAGTTATTTAAGTTTTTATCACCGCCAGTGAGGGAAATTCCTTCTATGAATGGATTCTCTGAATCGTCAGTTATCCCTAGTGATAGTGACTCATTTCCTATGGAAAATACAGGTGTGTATGTATGTCCAATAACAATATGCTGAATGAGGGACTTCCCTGGTGGTCCAGTGGTTAGGACTCCGCGCTCTTGCTGCCGGGCCAGGATTCGATCCCTGGCCCGGGAACTAAGATCCCGCAAGCCGCACAGTGTGGCAAAAAAAAAAAAAAAAGTCCTCAGTTAAGAAATAAAAAAGAATGTGCTGAATGAGTATTGGTCTCTAACTTTGAGGAGTTTTAAGTGAAATAGATGTTTAAATGTTTTGAGCTAATTAGTTCTGTTCTGTAGCAAAGCCAAATAATAAAGACAGTGATCCTAAGACAGGTTTCATTTATTAAGTACTTGTCAAGCCAGGCACACTACCAGATAACACAGGTATTACTATACCATTTAAAGATATGTAATCAAAGCTCAGAGAGGCAAAATAACATTTGAAGTCATACAGCTGGTAAGTGGTAGAGATACAATTCGAACACAGACCTGTTTTAATTCTGTGCACTTTTTACTATGCCAAACTGCCCACCGTATAGTATAAACGTAAGCTATGATTGTCTTATCTTTTAGTTTGTTGTCATCAGTCATTAGCACATAATGTCTTTGTCAGTTTGGGCTACTATACAGAATATCATAGACAGGTGTTAATGGGCTTAAACCACAGCGACATTTATTTCCCACAGTCTGGAGGCTAGAAAGTTGAGTTCAGGGTCCCAGCATGGTCAGGTGCCTGGTGAGGGCCTCTTCCTGATTATGTCCTCACATGGCCTCTTCTTGGTGTACCCTCTTTTTATAAGGGCATTAATTCCATCGAATTATGGATAATATAATTCACTCTCATGGCTTCATCTAAACCTAATTTCCTCCCAAAGGCATCACCTCCAAATGCCATCATCTTAGGGGTTAGGGTTTCAACACAGGAATTTAGGGGAGAGACACAGGTGTTCTGTCCATAGAGTGTAATAATAAGTTGATTATTGCTTCAAAACCATATCCGAGAGGAATGTTATGAATCGTATGAAACCATTATGAAACTGTTGAACTCAGAGGAAGTCAGTCTTGGTTATTATAAGACAGCAGCCATATGAGAGAAACAGGTGAGGGAGATTAAGAGGTATAAACTTCCACTTACAAAATAAATGAGTCACGGGTATGAAAAAAAATGACAGCAGCCACGTGCACTGCCTCAGTGAACATTTGCTGTCATCATTCCTTTCCCTTCTCACTGAAGTGTGCTGTCAGCATCCTGCAGTCCTTGGTGACGGATAGCTGCTCTCAGTATCTGGTGCTCAGCTCTTAGGGACGTCACATTCTTGCTGCCTCTGCAGCAGCCCCTGTTGCTGCCTGATAAATGGCTAACTTGCTTCTTAGATAATCTTTTGTTCCAGAGATACAGCACTTAAAAGGACTAAACAGAAACAAAAAGTGAACATGCAGTTTCATGGACAGAGTGGGGAAGAAACCCTCCCAAACAAATAAGCAAACAATACCCCTTTCTATTTTTTGCACATCGACTTTAAAACACATGCCAGTTTTTGCCCTTAAATTTTCAGAACTGGGAGTACCTTTCATCTCTCATATTTCCTTGATGGTTGTTTTCCGTTTATGCAGGGGCAGCATCTATTCATTTATTTGTACACTCCCTTGTTCCTCGCCTGTCCATTCACTCCACCATCATTTGTGAAGTGCCTGTTCTGTGCTAGGCCTTGTCCTGGGTATAAGGCACTAAGCCAAATGGAAGATGGTCCCTGCCCTCCAGGAACTTTGGTTTTGTGTTATACAGTCATAGCATTTATACTGTGACTGCAAGACACCATACTGTGGATGAAAATTGGAAATCTATATAATGGTTAGCTATGGCCACAGTGATACTGGTAACACACCACTTACAAACTCAATGGCTCCAAACAATAATCACTTACTCTCACTCAGGTGTCTATGAATTGGGCGGTGTGTATTTGTTTGCTAGGGCTGCCATAACAAATAAGCACAGACTGAATGGCTTAAACAGAAATTTATGTTCTCAGGGTTCTGGAAGCTGGAAGTCCAAGATCAATGTGTCAGCAGCTTTAGTTTCTTCCGAGGTCTCTCTCCTCGGCTTGCTGGTGGCCACCTTCCTGCTGTGTCTTCACATGGTCTTTCCTCTGTGTGTGCACACGGGTGTGTCCTAATCTCCCTTGATTATAAGGGCACCAGTCATACTGGATTAGGGCCAACTCCTAAAGCCTCGTTTGACTTTAATGACCTCTTTTTAAAGACCCTATCTCCAAATACAGTCACATTGCGAGGTACTAGGGATTAGGACTTCAACATATGAAATGTGAAGAGCCACAATCCAGCCCCTAACAGATGGGGTTTATTTGATCTAACCTGGGCTCAGGTGGGCTTGGCAGGTCTCCTGTCTCTGGATTTTCTGGAGAAGCAGGGTAGCTGGGGCATATTTGTCTCATGGTAGAAGTTGGAAGCGTCTACAAAGGGGAGCAGAAACATGAAATTCCTCTTAAGGCCTTGGCTCAGGACTTGCACTGTCACTTCCACCCACATTCCATTGGCTGGAACAAATCCCATAGCCTAACCTAACTTTGGCAGGACAAGGAATAAACTTTGCCTCCAGTAGAAAAAACTGTAGTCACAAGACAAAATTCAAGGACCCAGGGAGGGATGAAGACTCGGGAACAAGGATGCAGTCGTTTCAAACGCAAAGTGGAAGACATTCAATGAGTCTGAAGCTTTCTCTACCTGAAGTCAACCGAATATTTATTTTGAGTATTTGGCATTGAGTAGTTTTGTTCAGGTTCTAAAATGTGTGACAGTATGCTTGCACTATTTGGGTGTTTTCAAAATTCTTTTCTGAAACAGCTACATTAGCAGTCATATTAATTGAGTAAAAATGGTCACCACCTAGTCTCCAGCTGTTTTGTTCGGGAGATAGAGCACAGCTGTCTGGATGGAGTGGGGTGAGGCTGATGTCCCAGGCCTGATGCACATGTAGCTGCTGTGTTCCAGCCATGGATTCTCTCACAAGGTGCTCCAACTGATGTCCAGGGTGAGGAGAGACCAGCAGATGTTCACTGTCACGCCTGTGGAAGTCCCTGGACAAGGGGTCAGTGTATTTAGAACCACATGGTCAGGTAATAATGTGGTGTAAGTCATTCGAATGCCGTGTAAGCAACTGTAGTGGAAGGAACACCGTGAAAAACGTATCATCCGTGCACCTGCTGAGAGACGAAATTGGAATGATGCTCACTGAAGTCACTAGTAGGCGGCTTCTGGCTTATTACACTCCTCAGCTCATCCAGGAGGCGTGGGCTCCGCCAGCCATGAGGAGGGAAGGACTTCCAGGTGGGAGATTAATACCTGTGGGATTTTCCATTAGGCAAGAGAGAGGGAAGTAAAACGTATTGGGCCACCTTAAGGAAGGAAAGGAAATGTATGGGAACAAAATAATTACAGCAACTGGAGGAGAGGAAAAAAGAAGGTAGAGAAATGAGAAAAGGCTAGATTAAAAATTTCCAAAATGGCTTCTCTGGCCCCTGGGACTTATAGTTACATTCTCCAGGGTCCATGAGTTTTATGAAATGTTCCCTTCTTTATATTCTCACTTCTATTTATTTGATGGCAAGCTGGGCGACCTGCATGACTATCTTTTAATTGGGTACTGCCTAGAAATTTCAGGCCTGTGTTTGTTTTTCTACTTGCCATCATATTTGTACTAAACATAAGCCAAAAAATGTGCTAAGACACTGGATGAAAAAGGGATTTGTAGGAGTTCAAATATAAAAAAGTGAAGGTTGAATTAACATATGGCGTGTAGCTGCTCAACATGAAAGAACCAACATGTTAAAGTATTGATTGATGTTGCTGTGATCCTGAATGTGTACATACTTCTTTTCAATAATTGATTAGCAACAATTATAGTATTAAATGTGAAATTATGAATTTTTTCCTTTAAATAACATAGTAGAAGATTCCAGTATTTTGTTTTCAAAGGTACTATGACATTGTCAGACCCATCAATAAAATGGATCAGGGTTATTTTTCAGTTTAGTGCTGGAAAGGAAAAATAACAACAGAGGTAACAGTGAAATCTTCAATGATGATCCATCTTGCTTAAAGTCAAGAGGTTCCAGAATAAGTGAAACCCAAAGGCATGTGTGCATCTTTCTTCTCTTAACCTCAAAGTTGATGATTTGCTCTCAGTAAACATCATCCATCACATTAATGAGTTTTGAAAAATTTTATTGGTGTTGTAGTTTTATTTGTAATTACTTTGTAAATTTATTTTGGTTGGAAAGTTGTCTTAGAGCTATAAGCACAAGGAATTTATACTTCAATATTTTTTGTGTTTTAAAACCATTACAAGAAAAATTATTACAATAATTATTTAAATTAATACCAGTGGTATTGGAGAATTTCTTTTCCCTATAGAAGTAATTTGTTCATAAGGTTGACAAAAGAAGATGACAGGACATAGGTAATGAAGTAAAGATTTTCTGGAAGAAGGATAATAGATAGTCAAAGAGGATTATTAGTTTCCCATTGTTATTGTGACAAATTACTACAAACTTAGTGTTATAAAGCAATGCAGATGTATTCTCTTAATAGTTCTGGAGGCCAGAAGTCCAAAATCAGTCTCACTGGGGTACAGTCGGGTGTCAACAATTCTGGTTCCTTCTGGAGGCTCCAGGGGAGAATCTGTTTCTGTGCCATCTCCAGCTTCTGGAGGCCACCTGTATTCTTTGATGCATGACCCCTCCCTCATACTGATCCTCATGTTCTGTTGTCACATCCTTCTGTGACCCTCTTACCTCCCTCTTAAATGGACCCTTGTGATTACATTTAGAGCCCACCAGGATAATCCAGGATAATCCTCCATCTCAAGATCCTTAACTTAATCACATCTGCAAAGTCCCTTTTGCCATATAAGGTACTATACAAACGTTCTAGGGATTAGGATGTAGGCATCTTTGGGGACCATTATTCAGCTTACCACATAGGGACACTTTATATTAAGACCTAGGTTTGAAGAAAGAATGTGAAATCGGGTTGGGCAGGGGAAGTGGATCCTTCATGGAATAATGTATCCAGTATTTACCTTGATTATTTGATGGAGGAAGCAATACTTGTAGGTAGTTTCTTCAGAAAGAAATATTGAACAGAAGGAAAAACTTGGGAAATGAAAGTTTGGTAGAAGAAAATATAAGGATATAGTAAAAATTTTTTTTGATTGTAGGAAGAGATATGAATTTGGTAATCAGCCATTCCTCAACAACATCTACTTGGATATTTAGCAGTCCCACCTGTTGTTCTGAAGCAGAATATGCCACACCAAAATATAACTCTCTGGCATAAGGATTATTTCGAGCTGATTATTTTTGAAAAGCAGCAGACATAGGAGGAGTTCTGAAGATAGAATAGAAGTTACCTTTGTAAAGGAAAATTTCATTTGTGAGAGTATAGCTCTCTGTACCAGGAAGAGAAGAATGGCTCTAAATCTAAGATACTCTTATAAAAGGAGAAAAGTTTAGATTTAAATGTGCTTTTCCTGGTCACCTCCCCTTACTGGCCTCTCCTCTTCCCTTCTTTTTTTTGTCTTTAGCTGAAGATGGTGTTTAAGGTGGTGGCTTGAACCATCTTGGGGAGTTACTGAGTTTTTCTGGGTCTCTGTCATGTGTACATGAGGTATACATGTTAATAAGCTTCAATCTGTTTTTCTCTTGTTAATCTTTTACTATAGGGGGTCTCAGCCAAGAACTCAGAAGGGTAGAAGGAAAATGATTTTTCTCCCCCTATAGTTCACGTAAACCACAGTAATACTGCTTTAGATTCTAGAGAAAGGAGGAAAGCCTCACTGTTTTTGTTGTTGTTGTTGAATAGAATTATTAGCCACTGATATAGATTAATAACAAATGTTCTGGAATCTTCTGGAAAAAATTTAAGGCAAAGATGGAACACTGTACCATGGAAGGTAGCAGGGGACTGTTAGGAGAGGCACATGTGGTATGAATTTAATGCCCTCTAAAAAATGAGCTTGCTCTCAAAGCTTTCTCGTTGTTCAGTTGGAGGAACTTTCTGGCCAACAGTGACTGGTTATGTGTTCCAGGGAGCAAAGTTACAGAACTCTGTTAACAGACGCTTGAAGCTTGGATAGTCATGTCCACGTTTACAATAACAGCCACCATGTCCTAAGTTATTACATCTGGACTTTAGGCAATATTTCCCTTTTTCCTTCACAGCAATGCAGCAAAGTCCATGTTATCACTCCCATTTTACAGAACGGGAAACTGAGCCTTGGCTGCAAGAAAACTTGGTACAGAGCTGGTTTACAGCAGAGCCAAAATCAGACAGAAATCTGTCCAAAGCTCATGCTTCACGCAAGTTAACTGTCTTCTCTGTCACTTTTCCTGGCAGGCATTGTATTTTAGGAGGAACGATTGCCTTCTTGGCTATTTTCATAAGGGAACTCTATTTACTTTTGGAGATCTCTAACGGCAGCGAAGTTTTCATGCATTCTGAAACAGAAAACCTTCACACACAGGGGTACTTTCCCCAGCATCTTTTAAATATATAAAACATTTTAAACGATCTCAATAGCCAACAGTTAGTGGTGGTACATCTACAAATTGGACTGTTATATAGTTATATAAATTGCATTTATGAAGATTTTAGAGATTTAGAAAATAATTTTTTATAATGTAAATAAGCTATGATAGAAAATTGTTTATTTAGACCATGTGAAAAGTGCATAGAGAAAAGAATTGAAGGAACTATACTAAGATATTAAGAGAGATTATCTCAGGACTCGGTAATTTTTTATTTCTTCTTTGTGCTTTTCTATGCTTTCCAAATTTTCTACAATCAATGTAAATTCTATTTATAATTTTAAAAGCTGGATGGAAAATATGTTATTTATCCAATAAATATTGAGTACATACTATGTGCTTGTCACTGTTCTTGGCATTGGCGGTGAGAAAGACCAAGCCCTTGCCCTCATTTAGCTTATTTTCTATAATTCTTATTTAATGAAATCTGTTATCATTATTTATTCATCCATGTCAAGCTAACAGGCACTCTTGGATTCACTGGAAGCCAAAACTTTTTTTTTTTTTTTTTTTTCCCAAATGAACTGAGTCATTCTTGTTCTTCAAAAGTGAATTTTTTCATTGAATAGGCTAAGTCTCCTGAGATGTTTTTACTTCAGGAGTTTTAATTCTGACAAAGAGTACATTAGTTGTCCCTTCTAGTATTGAGACACTTATACATCATTCAAGCATATTTTCTCTGACTTTTGTAGGGGAGGAAAAAATCTCTTCCTCTACCCGTCTTAGGTTCTCCAGCTGGGGCCCTTTAAATGAGACTTTCAGATTAAAAGAAAAATGAACAGAGGTTTCTTAACATGTGCACTGCCCATGTAACACATGGAGTGACCAGAGATGAGTAACTCAAAGGTTTGTTTAGAACTTGAGTTTCTATAGCATCTTAGTATAGGAACAATAAGTTTTAGAAAAGCAACAAGACAAAGGAAAAGGACCTTGTGGCCCCAGGGAAGTCAGAAGCAGGGAAAACTAATGGTAGATCAAGGCTAGTTGGTAAAGTTTGTTATGCAGATTCCTCTGGTGCCATCTCCAGGCTGATGAGGGTCTAGATTAGATTAGCTTTTGTCCTTCCTGAGAGAGGGGAGGAGGGACCCCTTTGTAAACTTATGTCCTGCTTTTAGCAAATAGGGGAAGGGCAGGAAACTTTTTCCGTGATTGCAGCTTCTTAATTGCCTTCAGCTCAAAATAATTCTTATGTCAGAGAGGCATATTGTGGGGTGACATATTCTGGTTTCCTTCACTTTATTCAGGCCAACTGTAGAGATACTGATGAAACGGTACCAAGCCTAGAATCAGAGCTCACCTGTAAGTCCCACCTTTTAGTCTCTGGTAGCCCAAGAAAAACGGATGCGACTGTTCAGACAGCTGGTTCGTCTTCTGTATATGTCTACTGGGAAGTCACGAAAGATTTTTCTGAAAGCCTTATTCACAGTGAGATACGCTTATGGAATGTTGCTGCTAAGCCATTTTAGTAACTCTCTCAAAGAGGGAAATGAGGTCAGTTGGGCACATCGTGTTCTGAGAGCCCACACCATTTCTAAGCATCTGCTGCCCGTGTGCAAAGTATTTTCTAAATACCTACAGACCATCTGTTAAGTAATTCGTTACAGGATTTCCCGGTGAATAATATTAAATTCATCTGTCTATGGTTTGGGAATTTGCTTTTTTGTACATCAGAACAATATTTTCCCATAACAAAGTCCTTGAAGGGATGAATGGAGAACCACAAATACCTTGATAGGTGGTCCTTGAGATGGAAAATAGTCTCTCACCCTGATTAGTCAGAAGGCCATGCGTGTCTCGGCCTCCTCTCTGTGGTCCTGAAGGCCTTCAGAGAGAGGTGTGCTCTGTTAATTCAACACTCCTCATCTAAAGCAAAGCTCCCCGGCATAGGGAGATTTCAGAAGAACCATAAATGTGAATTTTACTTTGCATTTAAAAAGCCACGCTTTATGCAACTGACATGTCGGAGGAGAAAAGACTGACAGGGGAACTTCTTAAGAACGCGAGAGGGGCTGGTAATTTGCATATTAATTTATGTACCCAAAATGAATGCAGACAGCCATAAAATGCACTTGTAATAATTATACTACCATTGAACTGTGAGCTTTTAATTAAATGGAATGTTTTTATCTTGTGTTTTTCACGTTAGCCACGTTGCTATGGGTGTCAAGCTGTTCTTGAAAATCAAAGCATTGGAGATGCCTGATGCTGGGCTTTCATCGCCCTGCGGCCCACGGTGGCCTGCATTCCAGGACTGTGGCAGCTGGGTCTGGTGCTCTGGGCCTGCCCTGGGCACCTCTGCTTTATGCATGCTTTAAAGAAGGGCACTGGAGACCCAGCTCAGTCACACTGGCACAGGACAGGCATGACAAACCCTTTGGAAATGAGAAAGAAAGGATGCTTGCAACCCGTGAGCCTTTTAAATAAATCTGAAAACGAAACCCTGGGTGTTCTTCTTGAGACACTTTTGCATTATTTGTTTGCCGGCCGCTATTTTGATCTCCATTTACATTGTGGGCATCTCAGTGTTCAAGGCAGAAGCTGTGTTATACAAATGATCATTTTCACACTTTTCAATGCAGCAACAAGAATGCTCTTTTCTCCTTTTTTTTCTTCAAAAAGGCTGTTAAGTGGAGCCACTTGTGACTGATGTAAACGACTGCCATTGTGTTTGATGTTCTGGGCTGGACGCTGCTGAGCCTCGAGTTTTTATCTGAGTTGCACTGTCCCCGTCCATTATCTTCATGGCGACAGGAGTGACTGGGCACATCCCAGCCAACAGCTACGAGCCGTGCTTTCCAGGAGGGGCTGGAGGCGCTCGGGTTGGGGCCGGAGAACGTTGATGTAAAGTGAGAGGCGTGCGGGCACTGTTCAGGTATCCCAGGGAGTTCGCAGGGAGAGTGACCTCACACACAATCGAGGCATCACTGTTCATGATGACTTCTGCTACAACTTACATGCCCAGGGACTTGTTACAACAGCTCTGCACTGTATTGGTTTCTGGGTTTCAAGTAACAAAACAACTTACATAAAAAAAGAGGAATTTATCATAAGAGCACAGTGTTAAATTAATTAAACAAGGAGCCCATTAGGCTGAGATGGCTCTAATGCTGTGTGTGGTGGCCTCGTAAGCAAACCAGAATCCGTGAAGCCTGTAAACGCCTAAAGGTTACAAAATCGAAACCTAAGGACAACCAATCACAAACAGCCAACGAGGCTTTAAGCTCCAGCCAATCAATCATTTCCTTGCTTTGCTTTGCCCCAGTTCCTGATGGTGGAGCCCTCCTAACCAGGTTGGCGCTGCCTGAAATGATTTTTGCTCATATAATCTCTTAAACTTTTTAATATGCCTCGGTTTATCTTTTAGCAACAGGCAGGTATGGGTCATAGAACTTAAGGTCAGGGATGGGCTGGGATTCAGAAACGATCATTACAGGAACCAGGAATTCCACTAAAATTCCAGGGCATATTCTTGCTCACCTCTTGGTCTCTGTTTCTCTGTGGTTTGTTCCTCATTCTTTTCTCTGGGCCGACTGGCTCTCCGTGCTGCTCTATGGAGCAAGCAAAGCCGGAGGCCACTGACATCTCCCAAGTACGGATCTAGCCTCAAAGCCCGTCTGTGTCTGTCTCTGTCGCTCCTTGGACCCCTCAATTCCAAATTCTCAGAGAGGGGACCCTGCCCTGGGCTGCATCCACTGCCTACCCCTAGTCTAACCAGCTGTGGCCCGGGGTGCGGGGCTGTGAGCGCGTAAGAGTGTGGGTGCATATCTGCACGTGGGAGCAGGCCGGGCTGACAAATACGACTGTGGGCTGGTGGGGACAGTTGATGGCATCCACGCCAGGTGCCCTTGTCTCTCTGCCTCTTTTTAGGTGTGACACACTCGTCGACTCCATTAGGAAGTTCCCTAATAAGGCAGAGCACTGTGAGAAGCAGGACCACAGTGGTGAGGTCTTGGTGATGTATCTTTTTAAAGCCAAGGGAGCTCGAAATACATGGCATGCTCTTCACTTAGGAGGGCGTTGGTGTAACCAGTCTGGTACCCAGAGTTGACAAGCTAGAAGGGAGCAGAAAAAAGTCGAGATCTCTCAGGCTGAGCCCAAGATGCTTCTGAGAAGTAGATCAAGCCCACACACCATTTCCCTCTCTACAGAACAGAAGGATTTGGTCAGAGAGCCCTCTGGAATTAGACCCGTCATAGGCTGAGTGGTCCACATAAAGACTGTCCTTATTACAGCGATAACGAAAATTTTGAAGGCAGGGCCACCAGTTTTATCTGTGACTCCCTCCAATCTCCTAAATTTCAGCTTCTTCTTTGTCCTATTATTTCAAACTCTTCTCCCTCTTTTTCACCCAATTTGTTGCAATGAAGTTGCATGCTCTTTGGCTTTTGCACTGTATTTTCCTGTAATTCTCGAAAGCTGCAAACATTTTCTTTTATAAGCTGTGAGATTAAAAGCTGAGGAAGGGAAAAGCTGAAACTGTGAAGTTTTAATTATTGTATTATGACATGAATTATCAAGGAATAATCAAAACAAATTCTGTTGAATCCAAGAAGCAAGATAATACAAGAAGCCACAATGGTGCCAGGATTCATCAGGGAACACAGAGTTATCCTGGCACCTTCATTGTTATAAATCCTGAGTGACATTGTCACAGAAGACATATAGGCGTTGCCAAAGAAGCACACACCAAAAGGGGGCTGGCTGATCATGTGATTTGGTTTCTGTGTAAATTTCATGCCTGGCTTTCTCTCTGTCAGTCCTATAGCACTTTCTGTGTCTTTAGTGCCGCGGTGTGTTATTTATTAAAACCACGTGTACTCATGTCTTATTTTCCCTAATAGATTGTAAGGTCCTTGAAGGCAAGGCACGTGCCAGATTACACAATTAGTGACTGTATAATTAGGTGTTGGCTTACTTTTTTTTCCCTTCTATTTCCTCTATTCAGATGCTGTTGGTATCTTTGAGGGAATCTATTACACAACCCCATCTTCATCTAAGTTTTGGATTTGCTGGAAAATATGGTACAAAGCATTATGAAGGGAAAACTGAAGTATCACCATTGTCACCGATGGAGGCTGGGATGTAGGGCTGGAAGGTGTAGGTTAATGTCTGTGCCCAGATGGGTGTGCACCTTCCTTTCCCTCAGTTGAGCCCTTGGGCCGCCCTCGTGGGAGGAAGAGTCTTTAGAGCGTCTGCACTCAACTAGAGGGCTGTTCCTGCTGATCCAGGTGGAGAAGAAAGAGGGCAGATCCCACTCTCCTCCGCCTGCATGGAATCTTTGAATTAGCTCCACACAATGGAGGCTTGAACCAAACCAACCGGCTAAGTCCTTCCGCCTGTTTGGGAAGGGGTTAGTAGCGGATCAGGAGGCCAGGAGTGTTTGCGGTGTGGTTTCCTCATGGAAACCAGCGGTGGGAAGGCACATTTCCCACCGCCCCCCGAGAATGTGAGCCCCACAAGTGCAGTAGCCAAGCCTTTGATTCCCCAAATCCAGCGCAGATCAAGGTGCCTGGCACTGAGTGCTCAACACACACTGCTGTCAGGATAAGTGGAGAGACTTTCCAATTCCAGTCCCTGAAAAAGAGCAGGCACCCCACAAATACTGTTGAATGAATAAGTGCTTAAGTGCTTTAAGCGACAAGTTGACCCTGAAGAGAATTATAAATGATAATGATAATAATAATAATTTCATATGATCATGATCTGTATCCTGTGACAACTCTTAAGAATGGCAACCCACAGAACCTTGCACTCAGGACCAGCAACACAGATTTTGGTCTCCAGCATTATACATGACAAGATCTTTGTGGCTGTGACCGGCCAGTCTGTGGGTTCTGAGGTCTGTGTGTGTGACTCCTGAGGATGGCCTGCCAGCGTCAGAGGGACCCAGTGCTGCTGAAATGGGGCAGTTTGTGAATCAACCCCATTCAAGGATTGGGTGGGCCCACTTGACTTTTTCTCAGTCCCTAAGTCCTAATTAACTGTAGGTAGACTTGTCGTCCAAAGGCTGATGCCACAGCTGCTGACCTTTGGGGGTAATTAACCTTGGCTCCAAGTACCCAAAGTGGATTCTGTAGTTACCTGGAATAGAAGGGGGAGTTGACATAATTAACTCACTAATTTGGTGAACTGAAGGTATTGTTAAAGATCTGTTCAGTTTTTAGTGCAGCTTGTTGCAAATAGGAAGACTCTCCTTTCGTGTGTTTCCAGTTAGGTTTCCTCATTTCTAAAAACTGTTAAAAAAAAAAATATATATATATAATATAAATATATATATTTTTATAAAGATACATGCACTCCAATGTTCATAGCAGCATTATTTACAAGCCAAGATATGGAAGCAACCTAAGTGTCCATCAACAGAGGAATGGAGAGAGAAGATGTGGTGTGTGTGTATATATATATATATTACTTAGCCATAAAAAAGAATGAAATTTTGCTATTGCAACAACGTGGATGGACTTGGAGGGCATTATGCTAAGTTAAATAAGTAACAGAAAAGAAGCATACTCACAGATAAAGAGAACAAACTAGTGGTTACCAGTGGGGAGAGGAAGGGAGTAGGGGCAGGATAGGGGAAGGAGGTAGGTTAAGAGGTACAAAATATTATGTATAAAATAAGCTACAAAGATATGTACAACACAGGGAATATAGCTAATATTTTATAATAACTGTAAATGGAGTATAACCATTAAAAATTGTAAATCACTATGTTTACACCTGTAATTTATATAATATTGTATATCAACTATACCTCATTTAAAAAATATAAATAATAATAAAATAATTATCAATATAAATATATTATTTGTTATATATTATATAATATATAAGTGCTATATACTATTTATATATTTTTATATATTATATATTATATAATAAACTATAAATATACATAATAGCGATATAAATAATAATAAATTTATATATTATTTATGTATATAAACAATACTTCTAGAAATGTAAATTTTGGTAAGTCATACCATCTTCCTTTCTCTGTCCTTGGACTGAAATATCTGATGGTTAAATGAGATAATACATTTAATAGCTATGATTCTTTAGTGATGGTTAAATGAGATAATACATTTAATAGCTATGATTCTTTAGTGATGGTTAAATGAGATAATACATTTAATAGCTATGATTCTCCTTGTGAAAAAGTTCTAATTAGTTTTTTGTTTTTAATTCAAACATAGAGTTTGATCCAGGTACTGTGTTAGGTGGGTGGCGCCAGCTGCTCTTCTGGCCACAAAATGGCCGACTAGACAAGGCGTCCCAGTCACCCTGAAATGGAAGCACTTCCTTTGCCCAAGAGAATCACTCTAAACGTCAGGGAGATGTTAAATTAACTCGTTATGGTCTCGTCGTGGAAGAACAAAGAGAAAACAATGAAATGAGGCTTGGGTTCAGGTCAGGCTTGCTGCTGTCTCAGGTCATGTTGAGCAATCTTCCTTATTTGCCTGTGATGCCGGCTGTGCGTGTGAGTCCGGAAATCCTGGCTGAGGGTCCTGTGGTGAGTGTCCTGCTGAGGGGGCCATTTCTCTTTCTAGTACATCACACTGGATATGTTTGAAATAGGCTGTTGTGGGCTGAATTGTGCCCCCCAGAAAGGTATGTTGAAGTCCTAAGCTCCAGAACCTCAGAATGTGACCTTCTTTGGAAGTAGGGTCATTGCAAATGTAATCAGTTAAATGAGGCTGTGATGGGGCAGGGTAGGTGCTCAATCCAGTGGGACTGGTGTTCTTATAAAAAGATGGAGCGAAGATGCACAGGGAGAAGGCCACGTGATGCTAGAGGTAGAGCTTAGAGGGATGCAGCTGTGAGCCAGGGAGCACCAGGGATTTACGGACCCCATGGGAACCCGGAAGAGGTAGGGAAGGATTCTACCCAGAGCTTCAGAGGGACCTTGATTTCAGACTTCTAGGCTGCAGAACTGTGAGACAGTGAATCTCTCTTGTTGCACGCCACCCAGTTTGTGGTACTTCATTCTGGCAGCCGTATGAGATGAACACGGAAGCATTCATGCCTGTAATGTGGTCTCGTCACTTCTCTTCTTTGAGACTCTGAAGGTCTAAACTCCCCAGAGCCTCTTAACAATCTCAGTTTACAAGTCAGGAAACTCAACAGTCAGAGATATTACGTGTTCTTCTCAAGCATATTTGAACCTGGGTTTGTCTGAACCAGCGCCTGTGTGCTGTCCACTCTCCGAGCCTGGGTGGCTTGACCACAAGTGGCTCCAGGCTCCCGTTGACATGCTTCCGTGGAGAAGACAGTGCGCACAACCACAACGGCTTCTCCTTGAATCGCGTCTTTAGTGGATACCTGAAGCCCACGCGCGTGTGATGTTTTTCTCCCGAGTACCCCGTTAGTGAGTCGCACCCTCAAGCTTGCATTTGTAGTCCTTGTGATGAATGATGTCAAGCTACTCACACTAGCCAGGCTAGGGGTGCTCTGTGCCACCGTCTGCAGTGGGGACACCAGATGTTGCAGGCAAAAGCCTCAGGCTCTGGAACTGCTAAGATTCTGCCTTTTGTTCTATAACTGAACCTTCCTTGAAAGGAGCAATTCCATTCTCCAGAAGGATTTAAGGCACAAGCTGGGTAATTATCCAGCACTTCTGATTCCCACTCCACAGAGGTGAAGGTGAAGGGTTGGGTTTGGTTAAGACAGGGAGCCCTTCCCTCGGAGCGTTCGGATGTTATATGGATTTGCTGCTGTTCTCGGCAAGGGCCACAGGAGAGAGAAGGCACAATTCCTTATTCAGGCCTTGCAAACCTAGTCACAGTGGGAATGGAAGGAAAGACTGGCTGTTTCTTGTGTTTGTGTTTTTCCCTGTATGAGTTTGCTGTGGCTGCTGTAACAAGGTACCACAGACTGGGCGCTTAAACAAGGGAAATTTATATCCTCACCGTTCTGGAGGCTGGAAGTCTGAGATCAAGGTGTCGGCAGGGCTGGTTTCCACTGAGGTCTCTCTCCCTGGCTTGTAGACGACCATCTTCTCCCTGTGTCCTCACGTGCTCTTCCCTCTGTGTATGTCTGTGTCCATATTTCCTCTTCTTATAAGGGCACCTGTCATATTGGATTAGGGCCCACCCCCATGCCCTCAATTTAATTTAATCATCTCTTTAAAAACTCTATTTCCAAATAGATTCTGAGGTACTGGGGGTTAGGACTTCAACTTGTGGATTTTAGGGGGACACAATTCAGCCCCTAACATCTCCCATGACTAGGAAGGACTCTTAGAGGGCAAGGACTGATACCTGCAGAGCCTAACATAGAACCTGGCCCCAAGTCAGTGCTCAACCCTTTTGTTGAATGAATGTGCTTTGATTCCTAAGGGGAAAACAAAAAACAAAAACAAATTTGACGTTTGCTGTACACAGCCCCCGGTCCCAAACTGAAATCCAGATTACATGTTGAAAACCTGTATACGGGAAGAGGAGGGTGAACAGGGAAAAGAGACAGACACGCCAGATGGGAAAGGTATGCCCGTGCGTAACAATAACAGTAATAGCATATGGCTTGTTGTTGTGGTTCTCGGTGTAATGCTCTGAACTCTGTGATACTTGCAAAACGGGAATATGCCCATGGATGTGTTATGAGGCTTGTTTCATAATCAAGACCATGAGGTGGTAGAAAACAAGGGGAGAAGACATGTTGCCCACCTGGGGGTTTTTGTGTGCAGACAGCCTCCGGCGTGCGGAGTCACTCAAGGCTTCAGCACGTCTCTCTTGCTTTCTTCTTCTCACCCTCTGGCTGGTTGTTCCAATCCAGCCAGCTCTACAGAGTTTCTGGGCCAACCCGTGGCTATCTCATTTTCAGAATAGCAAACTGCTTACACATTTGAATTAATTTTCCCCCAAATAGATAAGAAGTAGGTGCAGACATGTTTAACATAATTTGTGAAAATACATTCATTGATGCCTACATGAAAGGAGTGAATCTTTTATTCATTTGAATTTGTTCTTTTCTTTATTCATGCATGCATTTGACTTATCAAGAGCCTACTACATGCCAAATACAAAGTTAGGCACCATACATCGAGAAGATTTCTCCTTCTTGTAATGTTGTACCCACTCACCCTTTACTTGGTTTCTGTTCTGTCCAGAAGCAGGTCTTTGAAACTCTAAGTCAATACTTCTTATACTTTTCTGTAAATGAGCTTCCCCTGGGAGCTTATTAAAAATGCAGAGATTCCTGAGATTCTGATTCAGTTCAATGGTGTGGTGTGGAATCATCTGGAATTTTAACGAATCCTCCAGAGGGTCCCATAAAGGTGGCCCACGGACCAAGCCTTCTGAGCAATGCTGCAGCAGGGCTGGAAGTGTAGGTTGAGGCGCCGTCCAGACTTGAGCCAATGTTGGCACGTTGCTCTCAACACTGAAGGTGCAGTTCGCGGAAAAAGTGTGTTGGGTGGGGCCTGCGGGGCGCACCAGCGCGGCTGGCATATGTGTCTGTGGGTTGGAGGGAGGAAGGGGGTGGGGAAAAGGAAAGCCTCCCTCAGCTGGGAGTTCCGTTCCCTGCCTGTTGCCTCTGGGAAGCCTTAGGTCCCAAGGCCTAGACCACACATCGCTTTGTCAGCTTTACTTTACTCTAAGCACCTCACCAGAGTTCAGAATTCAGGTGTTTTCCTTAATAAGGAAATTTGGTTTTCAGCTTGTGAAAATACAGTCAAGTCACATGGCCCTTTGACCTGGGGCTTAGAGCAGCTTCTTATCGGTTTATACGAACTCAACTGTGATATGATCCAAGCTGTACCTGGAATTCCCACAGAGAGTTTTTCTTTGCTGCTCTGAGAAGCAATCATTTTCACACGCATTATTTCCAGCTTAATTTAATATGTTTGTTGTGGAGGGAAATGCCCTTTGCTTATTATGCTGAGAGGTCTTTTGTTGATATCTGAGGCTTCTGTGTTTACAGAATAAATATTCTAGCTCAGACGGACAGTTATTTTTATCCTCTTCCTATATTGAAAACTAAATGGGAAATAAACTCATGATAACTAATAGAGAACCGCACCACCTATGGCAACTCATTTCAGCATATAAATTTGTTTTCTTTTACCTTCGACATAAAAATCCTTTGTCTCCCTTGGTAGTATCCAAAATTGCACGTCTGATCTTTTACGTGCCAGTCGCTCCTGAAAATATCCCTGCAATTTCAGTGCTATCTGGAGCAGTTACTGTTCATAGTCTATGTAAAGGTCTGATGGAGGAAGAGGAATAAATATTATGGCAATTATTACTATGAGCTTTCATTTTAAGCAAGAAGCCCAAGATTTCTATGGAGACACAAGTATATCAAACGGTATTTTTTACGGTCACATCTAAACTGGGCAAAAATAGCATACCAATAAACTTCAATTACACTCAATAAAATACTAAAAGTGAGCCTATAGTGATACTCAATAAAGTCTACAGGCTCATTAGAGATATACAGAGCAGTGACATCCATCTGGTATTTTTCGGTGACTTCTATCAGTTACTACATTTCATCACGTGTAATCCTCTTTTATCTCCAGTTCCTGCTGGTGTGGCAGTTCTCACTCTGCTACATCTGTGGCTTTACTGTGAATTTTTATCGCCTACGAGTCAGTGCGTCCCTTTCTGCCCCTGGATGTTGTTGAACTGTATCTGTTAAAGATTTAATAGCAAGGTGGTATAAAATATGTTTTTAGAGACACATAGGAAATATGTAAAACGATTAAAAAAATGGGCATGGCTTAAAATAAAAGATTGTATTTCAGGCAAACTATGGATTTCATCAGTGCATTGGACCTGGAGTTTGCAATGTTGTTTTTAGAGGGCAAAAAGTAAACAAAAGAAAACAAAAACAAAGAAGCAAAAACAACTGTCCAATGGTGATCTTTTAGAAAGGAGACTTTGTACGCATGTTTTATATATGTGTGTGAAATGTTTTATGTGTGTAAGAACGTATACTTGTATACAAATACGAAATGTATATGTCCATTTGTATAAATGTTATAAAACATATAGCTCATATTTTGGAAAGTTAATTGCATTTTTAATCAACTTTATTTTTTAGAACAGTTTTAGGTTTACAGAGAAATTGAGAGGAAGATACAGAGAGTTCCCAAATACCCCCTGTCCTCACACATGCATAGCCTTCCCCGGTACCAAACCTCCCACCACAGTGGTATGTTTGTTACTGTTGGGGGGAAGAAATTTTCATCTACCCTTCTAGGTTCTTCTGGCTGGACTAAGCATTAAATTGACATGAGACAGATTACCAGGAGAAAATAGAACAAAAGTTTAATAACATGTATACATGGGAGAGACCCAGAAGAACTGAGTAACTCACCAAAATGGCCAAAACCTTCACCTTAAATACCATCTTCAGCTAAACACAAAAGAGGATGTTGGGCGTAGTGGTTTGGGACTTCAAGAGGAGGAAGGCAATTCACATGGGAGATGGAAGAGAAAATGTTTGCCTGGGCGCTGCAGAGACAATGGGAGGAATTCTAACAAACAGACTTTGCTAGGTTCCTCCTGGTCTACCTTACCTAGTTTACATTATAGTTGTCTATGGTGACAGTTCCGTTCCTGGGATAGGTCCTCTATCTACATTCTTTTAGGCAGTTAGAGGGAAGGTCAAAGTTTCTTCCTGAGTCTTTTGGGCCTTGATTGTTTTCAGTGCAGAATAATCCACATGCCAGAGAGACATTTTGGGGCGGCAAATTTTTAAAATCAAAGAACTTACTTGCCACTTTGTTATCACTCAAGTCCATAATTTATATTAAAGTTCACTCTTTATATTGTATCTTCCACGTGTTTTGACAAACGTATAATGACCTGTATCCACCATCAGAATACCTTACAGAGTATTTGCAGTGTCCTAAAAGTCCTCTGTGCCCTATCTGCCCATCACTCACTTTCCACTTGCCCAGTCTGATTTGCCTCATCTTATGATAGTTGCTCTATCATAATGCATATCCCCCCCCTTCCTTCTCTCTCCTCCTCTTTTTCTCCATCACCCTCTTCCTCCCTTCTTCCTCCTTTCTTTCCAAAACTACTTATTGTGCATCAGCTGTGTGCTACGTTCTCTGCTAGGTATTGCGATAATGCAGTGGGGAGCAAAACAGACACAGTATCTGTCCTCATGGAAGACAGATTTTAACCAGTGTTCCCCAGATAAAAATACAGTGGCATAATTGCTGGGAATAATGAGAAAAGGACTGTATGAGAAGTAACAAAGAAGGGACCCAGTTCAGGGTGTAGGAATAGCTTAAGCTGAGATCTGCAGGAAGAATTAAGAGTTTACCAGGGGTGTAGTGTTCTAAGCAGAAGAAATATGTCGCCTTCTAGATCGGAAAAGTTCTCAAGATTTCTTTTTGTTTGTTTGCTTTAAGTAGACTTTTTTTTTTTTTTCTGGAGCATCAAGTTTATTAACTAGAATTGGAAGAACCAAGGAGTTCTTGGAACAAGAACTATCCCCCTCCCCCACCAACACGGAAGACAGAAGAGTAGGGGAGGGGAGACGTGCCCCAGGAATGACAGTCCAGTCTCTCAAGTTTCACCCAGGTGGGGGTTGAGGGGCAGACCTGCAGCCACGGTGGCCTCGCTTTCGGTCGCCCGGCCTGCTCCGGACCATCCTCTGAGCTGGCCAGGGTCTTGGATACGATGCTTCTGAAGGCCGTGCAGAGAACACACTCCTCTTCCCCTGCACCGGGCCCCAGGGAGCGCGGCTGCCTGACCTTCCTGCCTCGGTCTTCCATGGGGTTCACATGGGCTCACTTTATTATGACGCCTCTTGCTGGGCAGCTTGCAACAAAGATGTTTCAAAATAAAGGTCCAGATTCTCCGAGCCACCCCTTGCTTTTTCTGGCTCTGGCCAGAGACAGTGGATGAGGACACACTCTCAGGCTGCCCAGCGTGGGAGGACCTTCCAGTGTTGGACACACCCAGGGGGCAGCTGCTTCCCTCTGGGGCTCCAATCCTGCTGCTGCTGCTGGAGGTGGATGTCCCAGTGCCACCCTGGGGGGCTGGGCTGGGGGTGGCAGTCCTCGCCTCCAGGCTGGGTGGGGGACAGGCAGACTCACCGCTCTTCTGCCCTGCCTGCTGGTCTTCCTGCAGCTGCACACTTTTTCTGTGGTAGAGCCACCTGGTTTGCAGGGAGGACACCACAGGGCTCGGAGAAGGCTCAAGTTCACTGCCACAGAGGTCCCCGCAAGAGAAGGGCTTCAGAGTTATGATGGAGACCTCCACCTTGGGTTTCTTGGAGCTCACACTGCCTGTCCCAGTGTCCTGGATCTGGTCGCAAGTCAAGCCCGGAGTCCTCACCATTGTCACCTCCGGGTCCTCTTCACAGGGTGGCTGGAGTGGCTCCTTCTGGCCCATGTTGACCCATGGATGCCTCATGAGGTCAGGTAAGGTGCCTCTGTCACTGGGGTTGAGGGCAATCATTTTTTGTAACAGATCCCTTATCTTCAAAGACAGATAAGGTGGGATGGGGTACTGCCCTTGTAGGATTTTCTTCCGCAGCTCCTGGAAGTCTTTTCCCACAAAGGGCCGGGACCCAGTTACCATGGTGTACAGCACTACTCCCAAGCTCCACACGTCCACCGCAGGGCCGCTGGAGCTCTGCCCCAGGAAGAGTTCCGGGGCAGCATAAGGGGGTGTGCCGCAGATCGTGTCCAGTTGGAAAATGTCATCACACTTGTTGCTGAAGCCAAAGTCTGTAAGTTTGATATTCATCTTGGAATCAAAGAGGAGGCTCGGTGGCTTCAGGTCCCGGTGCACGATGCCCCTCCGGTGGCAGTGCTGCAGGGCGGAGACCAGCTGCTGGAACGGGCCTCGGGCCTCCGCCTCTGTCATACGGCCATGGGTCTTCAAATAGCGGTACATGTCCCCCCCACTGAGGTACTCCATCACCACGAAAAATGTCTCCTCTGTGTCAATCACCCCCAGCAGTTTTACAATATTGGGGTGATTCAGAGCCTTCAGACTGCACAGTTCCCGGAAAAGTGCCTGGACACTTGAGAAGCTCTGACGCCTTTTCTTTATGACCTTCACAGCCACCTGTGTCCCGGTCAGAATGTGCCGGGCCAACTTCACTTTACCGAAGGTGCCTTCACCAATGGTGTGGAGGATCTGGAAGTCATCAATATGAGCCTTCTTGCCAGCAGATTTGGCTGTGAGGCCCTGCATCCTGGTGATCTGCTAACTACACTGACTGACAGCACTACCTAGCAACGCTAACTACGCTAACTAACAATGCTAACTGTACTAACAGGGCTAAGTGTGCTGTCTCTACTAACAACGCTAACTACGCTAACTGTACCAACAGCGCTAACGAGTACTAACTACACTAACTATGCTAATCAAGTATTAACTATACCAACAATACTCACTATGCTAACTGTAGAAAGAACAATGACGCAAATAAAAAAGAGTAGAGAAATGAGAAACGAAAATCAACAAAATGGCAGAAACAAGGAAAACACAAGCTAACTGTAGGTCCAAGGCCGTCAGGTCACCAAAAGCAGCTTCCTGGGCTCTAAGGACCAAAAACCTGGGCCCACCTTTCTCTTTCATAGGGCTTTGTGAAGTACATCACAATGGTGCACTCTGAGGTCAGAGCAAGAAATGGACCCATCACTGCTGGGGATACACCACAGTGGTTTTCTCACTTTTTGAGTTCAAGGCCCCTTTACACTTAGGAAAAAGGATCCCAAAGAAATTTTTCTTTACATGTGTTATTAGATATTGGTATTCACTTTGTTATAAATAAAAATCTGCAGGATACTTCAGTGGCCTTTTTATTTCTAGTTTGAAAGTGTGTAATAATTTTAAAGACCTCATAATGTCTACACTTGAAATGTTCAATTCCTTTTCCTTAAATTCTGGTCTCAAAATAACGTTACAACTTAACTGACTTCACGATACTATACAAAATGTTCTGTTGCATAAGACATGATACGGTACATTATGAAAGTCTATGAAGCTGAGAGAAGGTTTGCCAGGAAGGTCATTGAGCAGATTTCTCATCAGGAGCCTCGGAGGCCAGATGGCATGACTCAATGTACTTGAAGTGTTGAAGGAAAGAAACCGTCAACCAAGAATCCTATATCTAGCAAAACTTTCCTTCGAAAATGAGGGAGAAATCAAGACATTTCCAGTTAATCAAGAGTTGAGAGAGTTCTTAACCACCAGACCTGCCTGCCACAGGGAGTTCTTCAGGTTGGAGTCAAGGACCCTGGACAGTAGCTCAAAGCCTTATGAAGAAATAAAGACCTCTGGTAAAAGTAGACAGATGGGCGACGAGAAAAGCTAGTACTGTTGTAACTTTGGTTTGTAGCTCCACTTTTTGTCTTCTATTTGATTTAAGAGACTAATATATAATAAAACACACACATACAAATCAAAAAAAAAAGAAGATCACCTCTTCACCTAGAAAAGTTACTTCACCCCCACTTTAGCCTAACTTTGGGAATTCCCATCAACAACATTCTTCTTTCCACTGTAGGAAGCAACGCTGCCAGAAGCTATGGCAAGCAGAGCCTCTTCTAAAATGCCTTTGATGACTGCAGCAACATGGATGCAACTAGAGATTATCAAGTGAAGTAAGTCAGAAAGAGAAAGACAAATAGCATGTGATACCACTTACATGTGGAATCTAAAGTATGGCACAAATGAACCTATCTATGAAACAGCAACAGACTCACAGACATAGAGAACAGACTTGTGGTTGCCAAGGAGGAGGGGGGTGGGAGAAGGAAGGGCTGGGAGTGTGGCATTAGCAGATGTAAACTATTATATATAGGAGGGATAAACAACAAGGTCCTACTCTACAGCACAGGGAACTAGAGTCAATATCCTGTGATAAACTGTAATGGAAAAGAATATAAAAAAAGAATGTCTATATGTGTATAACTGAGTCACTTTGCCATACAGCAGATTGGCACAAGATTGTAAATCAACTATATGTCAATAAAAACAATAAAATAAAATAAAAAATGCCTCTGATGACGTACACAGCCCCTGCTCCTGCTGACTACCTCTCTGCAGCACCCAACACTGTGAAACCCCGCCCCCAGCTGAGGTCACTCCAGTCCTGTGTCTCCTTCCTTTGTCCTCTGTCTCCCACCACTGTTTCTCTAACAGAAACACAAAGAACTGCTGTGTTTTCACTCAGTCTCACTGTTCACGTTCCCACGCTTGATTTGGGCATCAGACCTGCAAGAGTTCAAAACTTACTGGGTGGTAGAACTGCCATTTCTCTGCCTGTCTCTCATTATAAAGAACTTCTCTGAAATTCTGAATTCAATGGTCTGGTCATCCATTCTCCAGCAGGTATCTAGGTACTGGGGTTAAGAGCTAGGAATGAGATACAGTTGTCAGTAAAGAAACAACAAACCCCAAATGGAGTCACTTGTGCTAAGTCCCACGTCAGCAAACCAAGACTTAATAGTTAACCTAATTGCAGTTTCAGCCTCTCTCAGGAATGGGACCTTTCACCAATAGATCTGGAATTACCTGGTCAGCACTAGAGGTGTGACCCCCCACCTTCCCCCAAAAGGAAGGTGACCCTGCCTGAAACAATCCACTCTTAGCTAGAAACTTCCCTTTTCTGCCCCCTCCTGCCTGTAAAGTTCTTGCATTTTTTACAGCTCCTCAGAGCTCCTTTCTACTTGCTCAATGGGATGCTGCCCGATTCATAAATCATTGAATAAAGCCAATTCGATCTTCAAATTTACTCAGTTAGAATTTTATGTTTTTAATACAGTGATGAGCAAAACAAATAAAAAGAGAGGCATCAAACTCTTCAGAGAGTGTATCCCGTTATCCCTCACACTCTTGGAAGCCTGGGTCAGCAGAAATGGAGGAGAGCCAGTGACAAGAAAAAGCCTCTTGAAAACCAAATCAGAGGTCCTGAAATACTACAGACTTACTTGTACAAGTGGGTGGGAACAAGCAGAGAGTAGCAGTTGTTTATTACTGTACACTGTAATCGAGGGAAACATTTGGAGTTCAAGAATAGAGATTTAAAGATGAGATGCTAAAATTCATAACAACTTGTCCAAAACAGGCCAGAAAACCTTAAGTTTTCGCCTTGTTTAAAAGAAGTCCTAAGTAAAGGGAAAACCAAATATTATGAAAAATTTTGGAGACATCTCACACACCAACCTTCCCTTTATTTGAATTACTTCATTATCATTACTTTAGAGTTATGTACACTCATAAAAGTTCATTTATTCTGAGTTGAGAAGTCCATTTTATCATCATGTGTATTGTGCTTACATTTTAAAATCAGAAACAACTTCCCCAAGATAAAACTGATTCTTCATCTCTTTTGGTTTTACTATTCCAAAATAGATTAGGTGACTTGGGGTATTATTTTTACCCTATGTTGATTTGCCTACCTTGTAAAGGAGCAAGGAACTTTTCCTTCAACCCTTATTTTCCTAGTGATTCGTTTAAAATGAAAGGTAAATATGTGTTTGTGGGCATATAAGTGTGTGTGTGTACAATCATTTTTATATAGAGATTTATTCTCTCTCAATTTATTTTGTACAAGAGGTTTGTCTCAGAAAATCAGTGTCTTCTTTTTTTTTTTTTTTTCACGATTCATATCTTTAATACTCTCTGAGAGGCAAGTGAAAAGCAACAATGGATTTTTAAAAGGACCATGTCTGACACATGTCTGACAACACTGAGAGTGGGGGAGGAGGGAAGTTAACCAGCTAGCACAGTGCCTTGCATGTAGTAAGCACTGCAACATTTGTTAAATTGCAGTGACTTGAAGTTGAAGATCATGATATATATATATATATTTTTTTAGATTTTTAGAAATTTCATGTAATGTCTGAAACATTTATATTAACATATTTCCATAAAAATAACCCAATGAAAGGTTAGTATTAGTTGTTTTGTTCGTTTGTTTTTTTATACTGCAGGTTCTTATTAGGCATCAATTTTATACACATCAGTGTATACATGTCAATCCCAATCGCCCAATTCAGCACACCACCATCCCCACCCCACCGCAGTTTTCCCCCCTTGGTGTCCATATGTCCATTCTCTACATCTGTGTCTCAACTTCTGCCCTGCAAACCAGCTCATCTGTACCATTTTTCTAGGTTCCACATACATGCATTAATATACGATATTTGTTTTTCTCTTTCTGACTTACTTCACTCTGTATGACAGTCTCTACATCCATCCACTTCTCAACAAATGACTCAATTTCGTTCCTTTTTATGGCTGAGTAATATTCCATTGTATATATGTACCACATCTTCTTTATCCATTCGTCTCTTGATGGGCATTTAGGTTGCTTCCATGACCTGGCTATTGTAAATAGTGCTGCAATGAACATTCGGGTGCATGTGTCTTTTTGAATTACGGTTTTCTCTGGGTATATGCCCAGTAGTGGGATTGCAGGGTCATATGGTAATTCTATTTTTAGTTTTTTAAGGAACCTCCATATTGTTCTCCATAGTGGCTGTATCAATTTACATTCCCACCAACAGTGCAAGAGGGTTCCCTTTTCTCCACACCCTCTCCAGCATTTGTTGTTTGTAGATTTTCTGATGATGCCCATTCTAACAGGTGTGAGGTGATACCTCATTGTAGTTTTGATTTGCATTTCTCTAATAATCAGTGATGTTGAGCAGCTTTTCATGTGCTTCGTGGCCGTCTGTATGTCTTCTTTGGAGAAATGTCTGTTTAGGTCTTCTGCCCATTTTTGGATTGGGGTGTTTGTTTCTTTAATATTGAGCTGAATGAGCTGTTTATATATTTTGGAGATTAATCCTTTGTCCGTTGATTCGTTTGCAAATATTTTCTCCCATTCTGAGGGTTGTCTTTTCGTCTTGTTTATGGTTTCCTTTGCTGTGCAAAAGCTTTGAAGTTTCATTAGGTCCCATTTGTTTATTTTTGTTTTTATTTCCATTACTCTAGGAGGTGGATCAAAAAAGATCTTGCTGTGATTTATGTCAAAGAGTGTTCTTCCTATGTTTTCCTCTAAGAGTTCTATAGTGTCTAGTCTTATATTTAGGTCTCTAATCCATTTTGAGTTTATTTTTGTGTATGGTGTTAGGGAGTATTCTAATTTCATTCTTTTACATGTAGCTGTCCAGTTTTCCCAGCACCACTTACTGAAGAGACTGTCTTTTCTCCATTGTATATCTTTGCCTCCTTTGTCATAGATTAGTTGACCATAGGTGCGTGGGTTAATCTCTGGGCTTTCTGTCTTGTTCCATTGGTCTATGTTTCTGTTTTTGTGCCAGTACCATATTGTCTTGATTACTGTAGCTTTGTAGTATAGTCTGAAGTCAGGGAGTCTGATTCCTCCAGCTCCGTTTTTTTGCCTCAAGACTGCTTTGGCTATTCGGGGTCTTTTGTGTCTCCATACAAATTTTAAGATGATTTGTTCTAGCTCCGTAAAAAATGCCATTGGTAATTTGATAGGGATTGCATTGAATCTGTAGATTGCTTTGGGTAGTATACTCATTTTCACAATGTTGATTCTTCCAATCCAAGAACATGGTATATCTCTCCATCTGTTGGTATCATCTTTAATTTCTTTCATCAGTGTCTTATAGTTTTCTGCATACAGGTCTTTTGTCTCCCTAGGTAGGTTTATTCCTAGGTATTTTATTCTTTTTGTTGCAATGGTAAATGGGAGTGTTTCCATAATTTCTCTTTCAGATTTTTCATCATTAGTGTATAGGAATGCAAGAGATTTCTGTGCATTAATTTTGTATCCTGCAACGTTACCATATTCATTAATTAGCTCTAGTAGTTTTCTGGTGGCAGTTTTAGGATTCTCTATGTATAGTATCATGTCATCCGCAAACAGTGACAGTTTTACTTCTTCTTTTCCAATTTGTATTCCTTTTATTTCTTTTTCTTCTCTGATTGCCGTGGCTAGGACTTCCAGAACTATGTTGAATAATAGTGGTGAGAGTGGACATCCTTGTCTCGTTCCTGATCTTAGAGGAAATGCTTTCAGTTTTTCACCATTGAGAATGATGTTTGCTGTGGGTTTGTCATATATGGCCTTTATTATGTTGAGGTAGGTTCCCTCTATGCCCACTTTCTGGAGAGTTTTTATCATAAATTGGTGTTGAATTTTGTCAAAAGCTTTTTCTGCATCTATTGAGATGGTCATATGGTTTTTATTCTTCTATTTGTTAATATGGTGTATCACACATTGATTGATTTGCGTATATTGAAGAATCCTTGCATCCCTGGGATAAATCCCACTTGATCGTGGTGTATGATCCTTTTAATGTGTTGTTGGATTCTGTTTGCTAGTATTTTGTTGAGGATTTTTGCATCTATATTCATCAGTGATATTGGTCTGTAATTTTCTTTTTTTGTAGTGTCTTTGTCTGGTTTTGGTATCAGGGTGATGGTGGCCTCATAGAATGAGTTTGGGAGTGTTCCTTCCTCTGCAATTTTTTGGAAGAGTTTGAGAAGGATAGGTGTTAGCTCTTCTCTAAATGTTTGATAGAATTCACCTGTGAAGCCATCTGGTCCTGGACTTTTGTTTGTTGGAAGATTTTTAATCACAGTTTCAATTTCATTACTTGTGATTGGTCTGTTCATATTTTTTGTTTCTTCCTGGTTCAGTCTTGGAAGGTTATACAGTAGACTTTTAACTTCAGAATAATTTTAGGTTTATAGATAGCACAGAGATAGGCTTTCAAAGATAGTAGAGAGGTAGATTTTCAGAGACAGTACAGAGAATTCCTATGTACCCCTCACCCGGTTTCAGTAAGATATTGTTATTATCTTACATTATCATGATACAGTTGTCACAAATAAGGAACCAAACTTGGTAGATATTATTAATGAAACTCCAGCCTTTATTCACATTTCACCAGGCTTCCCTTAACGTCCATGGTCTGTTCTGGGTTCCAGTCTAGGAAACCACATTGCATTTAGTCAGCATGTCTCCTGAGCCTCCTCTGGTCTGTGACAGTTTCTGACTTTCTTGTTTTTCAGGTCCTTGGCAGTTTGAGGAGTACTAGTCAGGTATTTTGTAGACGGTCCCTTGTGTTGGCTTTGTCTGATGTTATTTTCTCATAGTTAAACTGTTTGTTTGTTTGGTGTTTTGTTTTGGGGAGGACAACAGAGGTATAGTGTCATTCTCATCACATCAGATCAAGGGGACATGTCACATGCTATCAACATGACTTATCACATGATATCAACCTTCATCATTTGTCTCAGGTAGTATTTGCCAGGATTCTCCACTGTACTTCTTTTCCCCACTTGCTTTTCTCTACTTGTTGGAAGCAAGTCACTAAGTGCAGCCCACACTCAACCTCCTTGATGGGGGAGTATCTACATAAATTATTTGGGATTCTTCTGTGTGGGAGATATCTCTCTTCTTCCCCATTTATTTATTTAGTCAGTCATTTATATCAGTATGGATTCGTGCATATTTATTTTATACATTGAGTTGTAATCCAGTACTAAATTATTTTGTTGCTCAAATTCTTCTAGCTGTGGCCATAGGGAGCTCTTTCAGGTTGGCTCCTGTGTCCCTTTTACATAATCCCATCTTTTTTTTTTTTTTTTTTTTTTTGGGCACTTCCTGACTTTCTGGCACTACAAGATGCTCCAGGCTTATCCTATGTAATCCCCATCCCAGCCCTGGAATCAGCCAGTTCTTCAAGGAGCCCTGGTTCCTTTTATTGGACAGTGGTATTAGAAGCTAATAGGTGGCCCTAGGAGTGCTCATTGCTACTGGGGTGTCACTGCTTCCAGCCCTTCCCAGCTGAGAGAGCAAGAAGATATATGCACGTAGACTAACTCATGTGTATACGTATATCTATAAATATTTCTATATGTATCCTTCTGTATCTAAATTAAGCTAAACATGAAGTCATACTGATGTTCTTGAACTCAAATCCATTACTACCTGGATCACTCTAGTCTTCTTTTGCTTGTCCGTAATCTCCCACTCCAGTAGTGAAAAATCTGGCTCCCACCATCTGCCATCCATTTACTTAATTGTTCAATTCCAAAATCTGTCTGCCTATCTATCTATCTATCTATCTATCATCTATCTATCTATCTACCTATCTATCTATCTATCTATCTATCTATCTATCTATCTATCTATCTATCTATCATCTATCTATCTATCATTGCTTCAAAATTGTTAACCTCTTCCCCGATGGGAGAACTTTATCAGTTCGAGTACTGTGCTTATGTAAACTTCCTTTTACCTAATTTAGTCCTGCAACCTCTACTCATTTCCAAAGTTACTTAGGTCGGCACCTTTTTCCTACCACCTCCGTACTGAAGTTATTTCATACATTCGTAATAAAGTTAGGTTCTTTTGTCTCTGTTCCATCCTGGGATGGCCTGACCACCTAAGTCTTTTTTTTTTTTTTTTTTTCTACTTTCTTGCACTAAGATTCACTCTTTGTACTATAAAGTTTATGGGTCCGACAAATTCATGTCATCATGTGTCTACCACTACTGTACCATACAGATTAGTTATATGACCCTAAAAAGTGCTCTGTGCTTCCAACTAGGCAAACACTGCCCCCCCGCCCCCTCTTCAAAACCCTGCAATCGCCGATCTGTTTTCTGTCCTTAGAGTTTTTCCTCTTCTACAATGTCAAGTATATCTATATAACCTTTCAGACTAGTTTTTCTTTTTCTTTTGCAAAATACTTTTAAGATTCATGTCGTATATGTAATAACTTGTTCCTTTTTATCACTTAATAATCCATTTTATGCACGTATCACAGTTTATCCATTTACTACTGAAGGGCATCTTGATTATTTCTAGTTTTGTGCATTTTTTAATGAATAAAGCTGCTCCAAACAGTTGCATGGATCTTAGTTCAGGCCACTCTAACAAAGCATCATAGGTGGGGTCTATAGACAATGAAAATGCATTTCTTACGGTCTGGGGGCTGGGAGTCTGAGACCAGGAGCCAGCACAGTCGAGTTCTGGTGAGGGCCCTCCTCCAGGTTTGCTGACTTCTCGGTATCCTCACGTGATGGAGAACAGAGAAGGGAAGCAAGCTCTCTTGTGACTCTTATAAGGGAACTAATCTTCTTCATGAGATTACCCACGTGACCTCATCCAATCGTAATCACCTCCCAAAGCCCCCAGCTCCTAATACTAACCACATTGGCAGGGTAGGGTTTCAACATATGAGTTGTGAGGGGACACAAAAGAAACTGCTCAACTGTCTTCCCAAGGACTGTACCACTTTGAATTTCCACTAGGAATGAGTGAGAGTTTCTGTTGCTCTGCATCCTCATCGGCATTTGGTGGTATTAGGTTTTTTGGGATGTTAGCCATTGTACTAGATATATAAAATAGCATCCACAGAGGTTCTAATCATTTTTGTAGCCTCAGTGGCTAGCATTGGTATGCCAATATTGGAATGAATCAATGAATAATTAAATAGAACAAGAAAATGTGATTTTAAAATTTATCTTAGAGGTTCCTCTGTTATTGAAGGGGGTGCATTTGGGTAGGGATTACATTTGGAAAGAGATTGTAAGCTCAAATGCCTATAAAGTGAAATAGACTGAGTGTAAGGACAATAGGGAGTGGTGAGAACTGTGACAACATGGAAACACCAAGAGAATCAGTGACCCTAGTATTGCCAGATTTTCCACATTTTTAAGTTGCACCATAAAATCATTAGAAATCCTCCAATTTGTAAATTTTAGTAATCAACTAAAAATTTTAAAACACTTTGTGGCATAGATAATACATGTTTGTAGGACAGATTTGAACAGCGAACCACCAGTTTTTAACCTATGTGCTCTGTCTCTGGGGGTGTGGCATCATGGCAGTATGTCCTTAAATGGCCTAAGATTTTCGTCATTATTTGATTATTATTTATCATTTGAGGTTATTTTGATTATTTGAGGTAATCAAAATGAGTTTAGAATGTAGGGGATACAAGAGAAAAGGAGAAGAAAATCAATGTGAAGATTTCAGTATCAGAAGGGAAGCTGGAAAATGTGACTTGATGCCCAGTTTAGAAGCTTACGTTAGGGAACAGTATTCAGTGGTTAATTATTTGAACTTTTGTTAGTGTGAGAACTCCGAGTTAGGAAGTCACTTGGATTGATCAGTTTCATCTTGGAATGTGGAGCTTTCATTTAAGCTACTGCCTTCCAGAGCTTTGAGAATCTTTCTCTCTCCATAGTGGGGTTTTGTCAGGGAAAAGAATCAGACAGCCCACCAAAGTGGGGCTAGCCATTTCACTGACCTATTTTGTCTATTGTTTTCCTACACTTTTCTCCCCCCAATGACGTATAAAATGTGAACACATTTTATAATTTATGGGGACAGAAGAAGTTATATGTCACAGGCAACTATCTAGTAAATATTTATGAACTTTCTGCTTCTTAATATGAGGGTGTGAAAATAACTTAGCTCCTGATGGCACATAAGTCATTACTGTTAAGTCTGGAGAAGACAAGAAACCCATAGTTCTGAATAAGGTCTCTGTTTCTGTACAGAAATGTTCCTGTGGAATTCTCTCCTTTTTGACATGCTGATATCCTTCTGTTTCATTACTGTTCTAAGAAACCCCGAAGCTGTGTTTCAACAGAATCTATGCATTCTCTAATCAGAGACAACATGACACATGGTAAAATGGTTTCTGCGTCCTGCCTGGAATGGACAACAAGCAAGAAAAACACCCCCTCTCTAATTTTAATTAGAATTAGAAGGTTCCCCAGACCTTGCTCAGTTAGTGAGAGTGCCCTGAAGGGGCCGCGTTCGGACCTGGTTAATCTTGCTTAGTTCAGTAGCCACAGGTTGTTCCTCTGGTTCTGCACTGTCATCTGGAGAACATGTCCCCTTAATCATTAAGGAAACGGAATGTCTGAGCACGGATGCATCGCCACTTCTGCAAAACGACTTAAAGCACAAGAAACCCTATTGATGTTTGTGGTCAGTACAGTTTTCTTGACAGCCAAAGAAGAGAACATTATATGGAAAAATCCCATTTATTAGCTGTGTGATAATGGCCTTTGACCTTTCAGAGCCTCAGCTTTGCTATCAGGAGTTTGGCAGTTAGGATTTAATGATATCATGTCTGTGAAAGCTCTCAAAATGCAAAGAGGGATACAAATCCAAAACAGGATGGTTACTTATGATTCTTCTCTACAGAAAATAATCTCTAGTCACGGCAGTAGCTTTAAGTGGAAAATCTGCATTCTGTTTATTTCAAGAAATAATATTTTGATCTCATTCCAGCTCAATGCCATAAACAAGTGGAGATGTTCAAAATCTCACTTTGAACAGAAATCCATGCTTATCTACTGGTTCTCCACCCCAGATTAGTTCATACCGAAGCCCTCACAGCAACTGCGGTGCAGCCCTTGGTTCTGGTGTGGCCCGAGGGGTCGCACGTGAGTGGGCACATCTGGGCTCTCCCAACCTGCCGCACCTCAACATGAAAGCTGTGCCTTCCTACAGTTTATCGACTGTGAATATCACTCACATCGTATTTTTTTTTTAAAGAGAGAGTTTTGCTATTTAAAGAGTTATGCTGAGAAACCACCATTCTAAACTATACATGGAAATGCAACAACCAACATCCAGACTGTGGGAAACTTTATGGAATAAATGATCTGGTGTTTTCGACAAATATATTCCAAGGGGATATGTCTATATAGTCTACCTTCTCTTCATTATTTCTTTTCTCTCTCTTCTTGCAAGCATGGATTATTTCCTCTCAATCAGATCTTTGCCATCAACATACAGACATGTTACTATTTTCCCCATCTTAAAAAAGAATTTCCCCTGGCCTGACAGTGGCCACCAATGGCCTCCCTTCTTTGCAGCCAAACCCTTGGAAATATGTCTATAATTGCCTCCAATCTCTCTCCTCTCATTCCCTCTAGAAAACAATCCAAACAGGTTTTTGTCTCTACTGAACTGATCTTATGAATGTCTCCACGGATCTTGGTGACATTCCTAAATCCAACGGTCCATCTCTGGTCTCATCGTACTTCACCTTTTCATAGATAGGTCACTGTTTTTACCTGGCTTCCAGGACATGCGCTCACGGATTTCCCCCCTATTATTCTGACTGTTTTCTTATGCTTTTAAGTTTTCCCCTGGCTTCTCTTGCTGATCTCTGAATGTACACTGTCCCAAAGCTCAGTTCTTAGAACCTTCTCGTTTCTCTCCACACTGCTTGCCTCCTGGATGCCTCCACGTTTGTGTCAGCAAATGCCACCCCTGCGCTGAGCACTCTTGAATGCTTATCTCTAGCCCTGCTGCGTCCCATAGCCTGCAGTCCCTTCTCTATAACTGCACACTTTCCATCTCACTTGGATGTGTAAGAGATTTCTCAGACTTAACATGTTCTGAACTTACCTCCCAATATTTCCCAACCTGCCCTTCAATAAGAGGTTCTTCCTCCCGTTAATGGCAATGCCAGTCCTTCAGTCTTCAGACGAAACATTCTAGTGTTATTCTGGTTAGAGAAAACATTATTCAGACACTTGCTAAAGTTGATAAGACAGACTTTATTGGGGGGGGGGCGGGACTATTGTAATGGGATTTGCAGTAGAGGAGAGAGAGATTGTGCTCAACTCTGAATACAACAAGGAAAAGTGGGAATTTGTAGCCAAAGGGCAGAGTGGAGGTGTGTGGGGGGTGGTCAGTGGATGGAAAGTTCTAAGAGGAAACATCAAGGCTAGGGGGATTCATGCTAGATCAACTCAACAGTATTCTTGCTGAAGGTAGGTGAGGGTGATAAGTCTTAGTTCAGGCTGCTATCACAAAACACCATAGATCGGGTGGCTGATAAACAACAGAAATGTATTCCCCACAGTTCTGGAGGCTGGAGGTCCAAGATGAGGGTGCTGGCACGGTTGAGCTCTGGTGAGAGCTCGCTTGTGGATTGCAGACTGCCAGCTTCTCCTCGTATCCTCACGTGGTGGAGGGAGCCGACAGAGAGGAAGCAAGCTCGCTCCTGACTCTTTTAAGGGCACTAACGCCATTCATGAGGGTTCTACCCTCATGTCTTAATTATGTACCACCACATTAGGGATTAGATTTCAACACATGCATTTTGGGGGAGGGACAGTCATTCAGTCCATACAGATATCAAAGGTGGGAGATTTTCACTAAACCAACCTAGCAGAATTCTTGATAAAACTGGGCTAAATGGGCCAAGGACAGAGACGAAGACTGGGGTCTGAAGGCTCAGGGGACCCTGACTAGTTAGGTCACAGAAAGTCTTTGTCTTCCTCTCTTTTACTCCTAGACAATCTGGTTTCCCAGCAAACTTTATTTTTGGCCCTTACCTCTAAAATATAGTCAGAATTTGACTACTTTTCACCACCTTGGCCACTCCTCTGGTCCAAGCCACCATTATATTTCACCTGATTTTTTCAATAGCTTCCTGTTTCTCGCTTTGCTTCCCTTCATTAGATTTTCAGCACTGCAGCCAGAGTTGACCTTGCTTAAGCCCAGGTCAGAGGGTTTCTCTCCTCTGATCAGGACCCTCCAATGGCTCCAAACTCACTTAATGCAAAAGCCCAGGTCCTCACTCTGACCCACGTGGCCGTTTGTGACCTGGCCCCAATCACCTTCCTGACCTCACCTCCCACTGCCCTCTTTCTTTGTCACTGGTCTCCTTGCTGGACTGTAAATACCCACAGGCCATCTTTATTATCTTTCTACTCCCACTCAAATGTACATTCCATGAGATTATTGTCCATGTCATGCTTTGCAGAATCCATGCTTCCAGGACAGTGCCTCATACAGAGTAAGTAGGCATTGAATATATCTTGAATAAAAAAATTAATTAATTTTTGGAAAGCATTGGAAAATATGCTTAAAGGTACATGTTAAAAATTTTAAGGTAACTATTTAAAGAGTAAGTAATAGATTTAATTTCCAAGTAATTAGAGGAGAAAAATAGAATACGGAAATTTTTACCAGTAAGAGACAGGGGAAAGAAAAAAGTTAAAAAGGTGCACATTAAACAGAAAACCCAAACAGGATAGCAGAAAGTAAAAGCATGTCAGGAATAACAATCTATGTGAACGACACAGATTCTCAGAATTGAATTTAAAAATCCCATTATGAGCTGTTTAAAAGAGACAAATATAAAACCAAATGGTGCAGGAAGTTTGAAAGTAAAGGGAAGGAAAATTATATGCCAGGCAAATGTTAATAAAAAGAAAACAGGAGTAACAATGTTAAAATGACAAAATATAACTCAAGGGTAAAAGCATTGAGAAGGAAAAAGAAAAGATGAATTATATTAATAAAACACCTACCAGGAAAATAGAAGAATCATAAAGCAATTTATAATTTTCATCATAGTTTTGAAATATAAATAAAGCAAAGGAATAAACTGAAAATCTACATTCATAGTGAGAGATTTTAATACCCCTTTCTCAGAACCTGGCAGATCAACTAGACAAAAATTGAGGGCACAAGATTATTTAAATACCCCATTATAGGTTTTCTTGGGTACTGGGTAAAAGTTGTGCTCCAAATATATATCTAGAGAATCACAAGGACTTAAAAAACAAGGAGACACACATGGGCATGATAAAAATAATCATATGTTTTATAACTACTGTCTAAACACAAAGATTCAGTTGGGAATCCCAGTCCATTTTCTAACCTTTCAGTGCATCTGCATCTTGACAGAACAGGGATTCTCAAAGTAAGAGCCTTGGATCAGCAGCATCAGCATCAAGTAGGAATTTATGAGAAATGCAGATCCCTGGGCCCAGCCCCAGACCTTCTGAGTCAGCACGTCTGAAGATGGGCCCAAACTTAACACACCGTCTGGGGGCTTCTGATGCCAACTCAAGTGTGAGACCCACTGGTGCACATCTAACCTCAGAAGCCTACCTTCCTTGGTTTGGATGTCCTCCAGGCAATAGAAAAATAAATGGTTACACATCGTTCACATTTCTGTTCCATTATCTCAGTGACGGTCTGTTTCACAATAAAGCTCTAGTCTAAGACTCCAGGTCTTAGATCATTCTCACACAGTTTCCTGGGTAATTATGGCCTGAATCTTTATAATGGAATTTTATTTAAGTAAAAAGCAAAAATAAGTAGCTCTCATGCTGTGAATATTAAAAGTGTAAAAATTTTTAAAAGAAGAGCTAGATGGCATAAAATCAATCTGTTATGACAGTTTGTCATGCCTGAATTTTATGTGCGGATTATGGGCAAAATTTTCACCTGTATCCACCTCTGGCTTTCCAGTGCTGTGTCCAGGAGGGAAGACACCAAGGATCAGGCAAAACTGCCAATAGAGAGAAATTAATTCCCCTGGCCCCCTTCTCTTCTCCATTCCTGAGGCAACCTTTCTCTGCTTCTATTCAAGCATATTCTGCCCAAGTAAAATGGCTAAAACTGCTCCCTGGGCAGCAGTAAGCAGGGCATGTTCTTTGGGGAATATTTGTTTAAAAAAAAGAGAACAGTATAATTTATACAAATTTTAATTTGCATCTGGCTATGGACCAATTGTGTCCCCCAACCCAACTCTTATTTTGAAGTCCTAACCCCATGTGTGTTGGCATTTGGAGGTGGGGCCTTTGGGAGGTCATTAGGTTTAGATGAGGTCATGAGGCTGGGGCCCTCATGATGGGATTAGTGCCCTTATAAGAAGAGACACTGGAGAGCTTTCTCTCTCTCTGCCATATGAGGACATGGCAAGATGACCATCTGTAAGAGAGTAAGAGAGCTCTCATCAGAAACCAACCATACTGGCACCTTGATCTTGGACTTCCAGCCTCTAGCACTGTGAGAAAATAAACTTCTGTTGTTTGAACCACTGTATGGCAGCCTGAGCTGACTGAGACAGATTCATCTATAAAATTATTCAAAGATGCATATCAAACAAATCACATTGGAAGCCTGTCGGGGGAGAAAAATAGGAATGAGGGTTGGGGATCAAACAGGAAAAAACAAGTTATTTCCTACACGAAATAACTATTATAATATGCCCTCAACACAGAGGTATGATTAATTAAAATCTATGTACTGAAGATCCTAAAGGAAAAAAAAAGTTAGTTAATGGATGACCTCCTCCTCTGCTCCTCTGGTCCTTCAGAGACCCCACCTGAGGCTTAGAATCCTGATTTCACTGATGGGCTATTACCCTTCCTGCCTGGAGGAAGCTGACCCAGTCCCCCTATGAGCCTCAATTCTCCCTATTTCTCTGTGCTTCTGTTCACCGGTGCCAAATAGAAATGCCGAGGCAGAGTTTTTGGTGAAGTAGAAAAGAATAGCTTTATTGTTTTGCCAGGCAAAGGGGGCCACAGCGGGCTAATGCCCTCAAAACTGTGTCCTGCCATGGAGGGGGTAGTGACAAGTCTTATAGTGTTCAAGGAGCAGGGCGTGATCAGCTCATGGACATTCTTCTGATTGGTTGGTGGTGAGGTAATTGGGAGTCAGCATCATCAACCTTCTGGTTCCAACTGGTCTGTGGTCTACATGCTTGTCGGCAGCATACAGTTAACTTGTTCCACCTGCTGGGGGTTTCAGTATCTGCAAAACAGCTCAAAGGCCATGGCTCAGAATATTATCTATAGTCCTTGAGGAAGGACTAAAAGTCCCTGATTTTGTTTAATGGCTAAAGTATCATTATTTTGTCTTGCTTGACAGTTTTCCTTTCTCTCTGCATTTTCTCACTTCTCCGATTAAATTTATTCTTTGATTAAAGTTTTTCTACAGACAAAAGGCAGGCGGTGGGGGTCTATTCTGGGAAGGCCTCATAGGGTTCTGCTCGGTTACACTTCTACTGGAGAATGTTTTAAAGGGCCAGGTAGGAGATAACTTTTCATCTGTGGATAGACTTTAATCAGAATGATCTATTTAAGCTCTCAGATGATACAAGCTAATGCATAGTCACCATTGTTATTACCAGACACTGTCTCTTGGAAATCATTCATACTGTTGAATGCTTTTCTCATTGAGGGCCTTGCATTTTCAGACATGCAATGCTTCCTGTTCTCTTGTCCTTTTACACCCACCTATCATGATTGAGTGGACTCTAGAAATTGATTTATTCATCAGTTTTGATGGTGGTTCTTGGTGAGCTTAAAGTTCTTATTGCCCATTACAAAAAGGTATTTAAGCACTCAAGTGTGTAGGGAACTTTCATGGGCTGGAGAGTTGGAAAGATGAAATTGGGTTACTTGTTATTAAAAGCCTAGGTCCAACAGCTGATGAAGTGTGGGACAGGAAGTTTCTTTTAGAAATAACTCTAGCTTTTTAGAATGGAACATATACAGGCATACCTCATTTTATTAAACTTTATTTTATTGCACTTTGAAGATGCTATGTTTTCTACAAATTGAAGGTTTTTGGCAACCCTGTGTCAAGCAAGTCTATTGGCACCATTTTTCCAACAGCATTTGCTCACTTTGTGTTACTCTGTCACATTTTGGTAATTTCCTGCAATTTTTCAAACGTTTTCATTATTATATTTGTTTTGGTGATCTGTGATCAGTGATTTTTGATGTTACTACTATGACTCACTGAAGTCTCAGATTATGACTAACATTTTTTAGCAATAAAGTATTTTTTAGTTAAGGTATGTACTTTTTTTTAAGACATAATGCTATTGTGCATTTAATAGACTACAGTATAGTGTAAACATAACTTTTATATGCACTGGGAAACCAAAATATTCGTGTAATTTGCTTTATTGCACTATTTATTTTATTGCAGCTGTCTGGAACCAAACCTGCAGTATCTCCGAGGTAGGCCTGTATAAATTTGGAGGCTAATTATAGGTTGACTTAAGCTATGGGCCTGATATGATTTTAGGCTTGAAAACAAAAATATAGCTCAGGGTTTGGGGAAGGCGGCCATGAATTTGAATCTTAGCTAAGCTGCTTACTAGCTGTTTTACCACGGACTTGGTACTTAGTCATTTTCAAATTCACTTTTCTCATCTAAAAAACAGGGATAATTCTATCCATTTTACAGATTTGTTGCAAGAATTAAATGGGATACCCATACATAAAGAAACTAGCAGTGTGTTAGGTACAGAGTAGGTGTTAGTGCAAGTCGGTTTCTTTCCTCTTTAGTGGAGCGAAATGAGACTTTTACTAGACAGTGAGCATGGGATCCACATCACCTTTCCTGCTTTTTCACAATGTGATAGTATTGCTTACAAGGAAAAGTGTGGTAGAAATGATACAATCTTTGAGGGTTGATTAATTTTATGGGAACCTAGCTAGCCTGAGAACTGTTTTCAATGGTTCTTAAAGCTGTGGACCAGGCTCTTTTTTATCTAACTCATTTATGCAGATGGGTGAGGAATAAGATGCTCTCCCCTTCTCCTCTCCCTTCTCGGCCCCCCTCCACTCCCCTCTGTCACAGCACACACTCGTCCTGCTGTGCAGCGCTTGGGATCCGTGCTATCGTGTCTGTTAAAAGGAAGCCAGACTCAGCGTCTCCCATTACTCTATGGTGAGACTCTGGGTGAGTACCTTAACATCCTTTAAAAATGAAGAGTTTGGCTATTCCTTGGTGGTCCAATGGTTAAGACTCCGTGCTTCTATTGCAGGGGGCACAGGTTCGATCCTTGGTCAGGAAACTAAGATCCTGCAAGCCACATGGCATGGCCAAAAAAAAAAAAAAGTTTATCTTAGATAACTCTTAGGTCCCATCTCACTCTAGCATTTTCCAATTCTGCATTTAAAGAGTAATACCCTCTATTAATCCCACACCTAAAGATCATTCTTTGATCATGGAAAATTAATGTGCTACTTAGCTTTGCTGCCCAAGTGTCCTCAGTGGACCAGCTGTATCACCGTCACCTAGGAGACAGTTAGAAATACCGAACCTCAGGCCTCACCCAAGCCTCCAGAATCAGAATTTTAACAGGGTTCCCAGGTGATGTGCATCCCTTTAAAGTTTGAGAAGCACAGCTTTAGGGAACCACAACTCACTTTTGCTTGTTCATGTGAAATTCACTGCCTTCATCTTCAAAGCATGTCTCCGGAAACCGCATCAAATCCCAGAAAATTCCCACGAGGACACTCACACTTTGGCCATGTTTATAAAGGGAAAATGAGTCGGAGAAAAAGAGGGCTTGATGAAGGACTGGGAATGATGACTGTCGTAGGGAATGCGACCGTAATCACGCAGAGGCAGCTGTCGCCGTTTCCTGGCTTGTTCTATGACCGTAATCACGCAGAGGTAGCTGTTGCCGTTTCCCGGCTTGTTGTTTGTGGTGTTGGGATTCCCCGCGGAGCCAGAACAGCCTTTTGATACCTGAGCTAGTTAAACAGTTAGGATACAGGATGTCATTTGCACAAGGTGATGCCCTTTGGAAGCTGTCTAAGTTTCTTTGAAAGGGAAGAGACTGATTTGTACACTGGTATTTTTAAGCCTTGATTAATGTCATTCTATTTATTTTGGCCACCCCGATCTTTAATTATAAAATTATGCAGTTTGGAAGGAGACTATTGCCCCCCGCCCTACCTGTGCCAGGGTTAACTGAACACATTTCTCACTGGTTTCTTGACATGGTGTGGGCTTCAAAGTGAAAAACAAACTGCCTTGCTCCCCACAATTGATCCTCCCTTCTGTAGTTGGCAGTCATGCTTTTTTTGAGCACAAATGCTGATTGCTGCTGCTGTGGCCGCCTGCCTATGTACCCCTGTTCAAATGGGCTGCTGAGGAGACTAACTTCATTTGGCTGCTAGGGGAGTGGATGAACTTGAGCTGCTCTCAAGCCATTGGTTCTGAATTTCTGTTTTTGCTGGAATGTGAATTCTCCCTCTATAAAGGGAATTACAGGTGGGCAATAAGAAGTATGTCCACCTAACTCACCAAGAAATGCACGGGAAAAATGTCAGCTCATGCACAGGAAATGCTATGATGCTATTTTCTCTTAAAGTCCTTCCCCTTATTCTTTGTGTCCTGTGTAGCTTTGCAAGCTTCCTTGTCATCAGCTGGAGCCTCTTACGACTCACAGTTTTAAAAAGGAGTTGGCCCTGTTCCATCTTGCTTCCATCCTTGATTCCTAAGGAAACCAGAACAAGCTCTTGGGTAGAAGTGCTAGGAAGTAAAACTTGGACAAAGTTCCTTTCAAATGCTTTTGGAACCAGATGGTAGTTTTAAATGAAACATTTCCTAGACATGATGATGTCAGATTTTTGGTTTTTTAAAAAATTACTGTATTTCAAACTTCAGTTTCCTCAGAAGGCCAACTCTATAATCTTTATTGTATAGATAGTTTTGGTTTTCCGTTCTTAAATTTTCTAAATAAAATTCCAACATGCTTTTTTAAAAAAAATTAATTAATTAATTTATTTATGGCTGTGTTGGGTCTTCGTTTCTGTGCAAGGGCTTTCTCTAGTTGCGGTGAGCGGGGGCCACTCTTCATTGCGGTGCGTGGGCCTCTCACTGTCGCGGCCTCTCTTGTTGTGGAGCACAGGCTCCAGACGCACAGGCTCAGTAGTTGTGGCTCACAGGCCTAGTTGCTCCGCGGCATGTGGGATCTTCCCAGACCAGGGCTCAAACCCGTGTCCCCTGCATTGGCAGGCAGATTCTCAACCACTGCGCCACCAGGGAAGCCCCCAACATGCTTTTTAACACCTTGTCTCTGGTGAAAATTAAAATGTTGCTTAAAATCACACCATGGCAATTTTGTGCAGAATATGAAGCTTTCACATGACTTGACACTATTCTAAATCATTCATATTGAGAAAGTGTAAAAAATGACTCGGATTTAGTATCTTAGGGAATAAAATGCTTTTTTTCACTCTTATCGAAAGAATTCTAATGTAGTTTGAATATCTTGGGAGATGAGTTTATTCTGTGATGATGGACATGTTCTATATCTGTGCTGTCCAATATGGCAGCCACTGGCTGCATGTGGTCATTGGGCACTTGAAATGTGGCATGTGCAACCAGGGAAAGGAGTTTTAAATTTTATTAATTTAAATGTAAATAGCCACATGTGGTTAGTGGCTACAGTATTGGTTTAGACCAAGGGTTGATAAATTATAGCCCCTGGGCCAAATCCAGCCTGCTGCCTGTTTTTGTAAAGAAAGTTTTTTTGGAATATAACTACACCCATTTGTAAAATTTCAGAAAGAGAGTGAAAAGTAAAGAGTGAAAGTATTTTTCCATGCATCAATAAGCTCCATTACAGAGCAAATAATATCATTCCGTATGTGGTGTCCTACAGATTTCATGTTATCTCCTTTAAACACTTTATCTTAACATTTAAAGACCTCAAACATTAATCTGTCCCATGGCCAAGGTAAAATATCACTTCAATGATCATTTCCTCTTTTAATTTTCATACTCTTTAAGTTTGTAATATTTGTGTACAAGTGTAGTAATGGAAATTTCAAGCATTTAGCTATGTTTGAAATCTCAAGTAAAGTTTTATATACGTATATATGTCTACTCCAAATTTCAAACATAAGACTTTTGATAATATTTCTTATTAGTAAGAGTTAAATGTGAGAGAAAATTTATTTATTTTTTAATTAGAAAAAAAAGTTTTTAATTATCTGGCCCTATGTTCATCACAGCATTACTTATAATAGCCGAGATATGGAAACAACCTAAGTGCCCATCAAGGGGTAAATAGATAAATAAAATGTGGTATATACAATGGAATACTACTCAGCCATAAAAAAGATGAAATCTTGCCATTTGTGACAACATGGATGGAGCTTTAGGGTATTATGCTAGATGAAATGAGTCAGTTGGAGAAAGAGAAAATTTAAACTTATTATTTACTGCTGCAGATCTAAGAACAAGCAAAGAAAGAAAATGGGAATGTGTGAGAACCTTAGAAAAATCACACAGGGTTATTTTCCAAATACTGGGAACTGGGTGTACTATATAATAAAGACATTGATTCAACCAAATTCTTTCGGCACTGACTCAGTGATGACTAATAGGGCTGTAATATAAAGGGAAGATATGGTAGTAACTTGGTTTATGATCTCTCTGGGTAAAATGCAAGACAGTGTGTAATTAGAACTCAGTCAATGTCAAGGAACATCTATCTTGTTTCTCATTTTAACCTGTGCTCTGGCACATAAATCTCAACTAGACACTTTGATGTGAAGCTCAAGAACAATAAATGAGTCCCGCCTCCCTGGAGTCAACTTCCATTTGGTACGTGGGAAAGATGAAATACCTGGGATCACAGTGGAGGATAATGTGCAAGGGAAAGGAAGCAGTGTGAAAGGCTGAAAGGTAGAAACGCAGGGAGGAGGGTCAAATGACAGTTATAAAGTAAACATATACAGACCGTACATTGATGGGAATACTGCAGATTTCTGTTTTCCCCCATAGTCATCCTTTGCCAAGAATGCACCATATTGACTTAAACTATATTGGAAGAAGAAACCTCTGAGGTTGTATGAAATGCAACCCATTTGGGAGAGGCTAAGGAACCCGATTATGTCCAGCGAAGAGAGATGGGAAAAGTTGAAGGAGGCAATTAGCAGCCTATATATGCTTAGTGAGCTGTTTTAAAGGGTACAGGTGACAATTAGCCTGGTACTTATCTTGTGCCAGAAGGAAGGCATTTCAGCTAATACCACAGTTGGTTTGTGCAGACTGCTATAAATAACACCTTCCTTTGGCTGGAAATGACTCAGCAATGTTCTTCCCCAACCCCACTGTGTCATTAAGAGGTTGTGAAAGAAACTTATTCCAGGCTCCCTGGGGACAAGGTGAGCAGGTAATGAGGGAAGAGGATGCCTTTCCTTGGGAGCAGGAGGGCCCCATGAGCAAGATGTAGGCTGGCAATGTGAAGACAGCAGTGTCCCGTGTTTCTGCCTTGGATGGCTCTGCGTGTTTTCAGGAAAGAACCAGAGAACCTTGTTGGAAGGCCTAGGCCCTGGTCATGTGACCTTGAGGAAGCTATGCAACCTCTTTTTGGATCAGTTTCCTCTCATTTCTCTGCCCCACACACTTCACATCAATAAGAGGAATGATAACAAAGAATGCTTCGGGAGTGTAATTTATAAAAATACTGAATCGCTATGTTATATACCTGAAACTAACATAATATTGTCAATTGGCTATATTACAATAAAAAAATTAAAAAAGGAATGCTTTGAAAAAAGTAAAAACAACCACCACCACAACAAAAACAACAACAACAAACTTATACATAGTTAAGAAATAACTATTACCCTAGAGTGAAGTCCAAAGGTGAAGGTCAGATTGATAAGGCCCCAGGGGAAGGGGGGAAGGAGGTGGCATCTAGGACATTCATTTCACATCTGATTTAGATCCTTACTCTGGGAATCACTTTGGGATTAGGATCTATTCCGTGGATCCAGCTGCTGTATTGACCCACACACTGGTAGAGTGTTTAGAAAGTTCTTTGGGAAAAGTCTGGGCTAACTTGAAAAAGTATCATCTTCTTCTTCATGTATCAGTGTGAAAGTGTGAAGTGTTTAGCTCTTAGTGATATTCTTTGTTTTTGAAACTATGAAGGGCAAGCTTGGGTTGATAGTTGTGCAAATAAATGAAGAACAAGCCAATGAGAACAGCAAAGGCTATTCAGAGCTTGTTACAGCAAGAGAGTCAGCCACCGTCACTTGTGTTTGGCAGAGATTCAAAGGCAGGCAGGGGAGTAGGAGGGCTTCACAGAAGAGAAAAGGGAAGGCTCCAGGTGCGCCCTGATTGTAGGCTGTTGGCCTGGGAAGCTGGAGGTGGGCTAAGGAGCGGGGCTCCTATGTGATTGGTTAGGGTGCATATTTGGCTTTCTCTGGTTGGCCCTAAGTTGGAAGTGAGGTCAACAATCAGGAAAGCTGTCAGTTATTAAGTCCTGGCCATTTGGGGCAGATGGTTGCAGAAGTTATTGTTTAGCTTCCTGGATTGTCACTAGAGATGGCAGCCTGGCTTTTGTAAGTCTGACTGACAGCAGGCTGGCTTCCTGGGCTGTTGATTGTAGATGGGGGGTTGGCTTCCTCACAAGCTGCTGCAGGTTGTGGGTCAGAGTTCTATCTTTATACATGGTCTGCTCATCATCCATTTTATATTCAGTCTCTCATAGTTGAGACCAAACACTGACAAATATCTTTCTTTAAGTTCTTGTTTTGCTACAACTTGTGTGACCTTGAGCAAGTCACTCAATTTCTCATGTATACGTAGGATCGTATTACCTGCCCTGTCACAGCTCATAGGGTTGCCAGGGGTCAGATGAGATAAACAAATACACAGTATGGTGTTTTGCCAAAAGATTTATGTTCTGCTCAAAGACTTACTTTCAGTTTCAGGTTCAGAGGATTCACTGGCAAAATAACCACTCCTCACTTCAATAAGCAAGAAATAAGGAAATTTATTATATTAGTAGTAGGTTACAGTATGAGAAGCAATAGATATATATGTACATACGTCATCAATTTGGGAGCATTTACATTGCCAAGTATGTTACTAGTTTGAGAGAACATTTATCACCAAATTGAGAGAACGAGGAACATCATCAACCTGGGAGAATGTGCATCACCAGGTTGGGAGAACAAGCAATATATATAAAGAGATAGAAGCGCATACCTCAGCAATTTGGGAGAACTTCATCCAGATTCAAGCAATGTTGGGAGATCCCTGGGACAGCAATCTGGAGTCCCAGTTGGGAAGGTTCCGGGCAGTGCGCCCACCCCACGGGTGAGACTTCAAAGTGTCATCCCAAGGAATCCTGCTTTTATCGCCAAGCCGCAAGCTGATAATCACCAGCTTACGTGCAAATGTGCAGCTCTGGCTATTATGTTAAATGTTTTTATTTCTAATCATAAGTCTCAGAGTGTTCGCTGATCGCCGGGAACTGGCCAGATTCCCAGGGCCTAGGAAGCTTTGAGACTTATTCCCTTTGCTGGTTCTCAAGACTTGCTGGACTTACTCCCTTCCTTATCTGTTGGTTCTCAAGACCTAATTTCGTGACTTCTGCTGGTTAGCACTTTGGCATGTAACTCTTTTCAGGGTCTCTGTTCAGTCAAAGGCCTATTATTGCCTCTGAAGCCTGAAGAAGACTACTTTTATTAACTTCCCTAACATATGGTAGCCTTTTCTCTAGGATGTTGAATAAATTCTAATGATGACAATGATAGAGACCAGTATGAAGTAACAGCTATCTTCACTTTTCCCTTCCCTGCTCTAAGATATATGAAACCATATTGTTATTGGTTGTAAAAGGTTAATTAATATTAAATTAGCACCTCTGGCACTCATTAAATTTTGAACCACTTTCTTCATGAAGTCTCCCCATTACTAAGTAAACAAGAGAAAATGCACTGTTTCGTATTATTCAACACTTTGGGTAACAGACCCGTTTTGGGAATTTGATGAAAGTTACATATGGATCCTCTTCCAGAAAAGTACACATATGCACATATACCCAATTTTACACAAAATTTCAGGGGGTTCATGCATGAGGAGTCCATTTATGTAGACTTTCTGAGACAGAGGTTCTCAACCTGGGTTGCATATTAAAAATGTCTGGGTAGTTTTAAAAAATCATGTGAATTTTTAAGCAGGTTGACTCCAAGCCCATTAAATCAGAATCACTGGGGGTGAGACCCAGACATCAGTCTTTTGAAAGCTCCTCAGATTTAAACTGTTGCTCTAAGGCAGTGGTTCTCAAGCTCTAATTAACAGTGTAATAACCTGGAGAGCTTGTTAAACCCAGATTGCCTGGCCCCATCCCCAGAGTTTCTGATTTGGTGGGTCTGGGGTGGGAAGTGGACATTTGCAGATTGAAAAATTCCTCAGGTGATTCTGATGCTAATCTCTAAGACTCACAGCCCTGGAGGAGGGAAACCAGGGTCCAACCTGAGACCTGGTATTTGAGTGACTCAGAGGTCACACAAATGCAGCAACACACCATTCTTATCATCTTGGGTACAGGCAAGCGTGTGGCTGCATACTCTTTGAGTGAGTAGTCACCAAATGCTTGTGTTTCTCTAGGGTTCGCCAGCCCAGAGGAGAAATCAGAAGATGGAAAACATCTCCAGAGCTCAGTCCTAACAATGGATTTGCTAGTCCTATACCCTCCCTGGAGTCCTTCCATCTTACACGGCCTGTTGTCTTTCAGGCTGCAGAGAGGGTGCCGAGAACTGAACTCTATTGGGGAAATAGAATTAAGAACAGAATCTTCCTCCAGCCCAGAAATTGTCTCCACAAAGGTAGTAGAGAAAGAAACCAGTTTTATTATTGAATAAGCATTAAACCAGCAAGTGATGCACATCACAGGCAACCCGCTTAGAGATTGCAAAGCAGAAAGTAATCTCACCTTTTATATAGCCAAGCAGATACAACTCATTACAGACACGTTCTCAAGATAAACAGTAACTAGTTCTCAAGTAAGAGGACTTGACAGCACCATTTGTCACTAACTTTATCCAGTAATTGGGGTGACTATCTGTGTTAGCTAATTGGCCTTATATAGAGGGAAAACAAACTTCTCATCCCTTTATGAGATCCCTCCTACAGCTTGGAGCCAGGTGCTCACAGAAAATGGGAGATCTGGGCGCTGTCTGTCTTGACATTTACATTTTAAAGAGATGGGTCCCAGTCTTTGAGAAAGGCATTTCTGGGTTGTAAAGCTGACAAAAGACCTACCTAGTTCTCAAAAGGATTTATCTACGTTTCAAAGAGAGAAGAAATTACAGCTTTAGGGGTTCTAAAGTAAATGAAAATAGAAGGGAGGGGAATCTTTCCCCTTACTTTCTACAGGGAGAATTATACCTCTTATTTTAAATAAAATCCTTACACTCTGTCTTAGGCTGCTTGGGCTACCTTAACAAAATTCCATAGACTGAATGGCTTAAACAGCAAACATTTATTTCTCACAGTCCTGGAAACTAGGAAGTTGAAGATCAAGGTGCTGGCAGATTTGGTGTCTGGTGAGGGCTCACTTTCTGGTTTGCCTATGGCCTTCTTCTCTCTGTGTCTTCACATGGCAGGGAGAGGGAGGGAAAGAGCATGAGCTCCTGGTGTTTCTTTCTTTCTTTTCTTTTTTTTTTTTTTTTTAAAGCGGGAGTGGAGATCTAGAAAGGGGGAACAGTTTAGTTTCTGATATACATTTTTAAAAAAAATTTATTTATTTATGTATTTATTTTTGGCTGTGTTGTGTCTTCATTTCTGTGCGAGGGCTTTCTCTAGTTGTGGCAAGCGGGGGACACTCTTCATCGCGGTGCGCAGGCCTCTCTTGTTCCGGAGCACAGGCTCCAGACTCGCAGGCTCAGTAATGGTGGCTCACGGGCCTAGTTGCTCCGCGGCATGTGGGATCTTCCCAGACCAGGGCTCTAACCCGTGTCCCCTGCATTGGCAGGCAGATTCTCAACCACTGCACCACCTGGTGTTTCTTATAAGGACACTAATCCTATCGATCAGGACCCCACCCTTATGACCTCATTGTACATTAATTACCTGCTTGTAGGCCCTATCTCAGTACTGTCACACTGGGGGATAGGGCTTCAACATATGAACTTTGGGAGGCACAGTTCAGGCCATAGAACTCACAGTCTGAGAGCTGTGTTCAACACAACTCCCTGTACCACCCCACTGCTAGAAGCTTTTCAACTTAGTCTCTCTGTGGCATCAGCACCACTGTGGGGTTGCCAGGCAAGCAGCTGCCAGGCCAGATCAACCCGTTGGAATGGTTCTCTCTTTTCTATCACATCCCTACCTCCATCTTCTTAGAGGGTAACCGTCTTTGTATCCTTTCTTCTCCTCATCATCCAAGGGTTGAAAAGGCCTTGAGGGGACTTTGGTCAGACTTTATCTAACAACATCCCAGGTGAGTTCTGAGAGTTCTTTTTACTACAGTCTACCTCCCCAGTTAAAGTTCATTTATTGTGCATTGTGCAATGGATTTACTTCCATCAAGCCTGCTCTTTGACCTGGGACCCAGTCTCCTTGGATTAAGAGAGAAGACAGGCAGCATATGGGGTTCTAAAGCCTCATGGGAAAGGTGATAAGATTTAGAAATTGTTCCTTATGAGAACTTCCCCCAGGAAATTTGATACTCTTATGGAGGTAAGATTGAGACCCCGAAAGGGCATACTTTAGTCACAAAAGTAGGCTATAAACTTTCTTTTTTTTTTTAATTTTTAAAGTTTTATTGGAGTATAGTTGCTTTACAATGTTGTGTTGGTTCCTGCTGTACGGCAAAGTGAATCATCCATATGTATACATGCGTCCCCTCCCTTCTGGATATCCTCCCCATTTAGGGCACCATGGAGCACCGAGTAGAGTTCGCTGTGCTATACAGGAGGTTCTCAGTAGTTATCTATTTTATACGTAGTGGTGTATATATGTCAATCCCAATCTCCCAAGTCATCCCACCCCCCTTTCCCCCCTTGGTGTCCATACATTTGTTCTCTACGTCTGTGTTTCTATTTCTGCTTTGCAAATAGTTTCATCTGTACCATTCTTCTAGATTCCATATATATGTGTTAATACGTGATATTTGTTTTTCTCTTTCTGACTTACTTAACTTTGTATGACAGTCTCTAGTTCCATCCACGTCTCTGCGAATGGCACAATTTCCTTCTTATGGCTGAGTAATATTCCATTGTATATATGTACCACATCTTCTTTACCCGTTCCTCTGTTGTGGACATTTAGGTTGCTTCCATGTCCTGGCTATTGTAAATAGTGCTGCAATGAACACTGGGGTGCATGTATCTTTTCGAATTATGGTTTTCTCTGGGTATATGCCCAGAGAGTGGGATTGCTGGTCATATGGTAGTTCTATTTTTAGTTTTTTGAGGAAACTCCATACTGTTCTTCATAGTGGCTGTATCAATATAATCTTTCTTTAAAAGAGGTGGCTTAGGTTAGCTGTAAGGATAACTGTTTTGCTAACTGGAGAGCCACCTACTACAGCCCCTATTCTCCTGCTCTCCCAATGTTGGTGCCCATTCTGTCCTCCAGGTAAGTGGTGAACAAATATTTAAAGTATGCTGGCTTGGAAGCTTCCAAATTATATTTATTCCAGCTTACCCATGTGTCTCCATCTGACCCTTATCTTTAATTACAGCCCCACCCCCATGCCAACACATACACTCCCTCCTCCAAGCAGTTGTCTTCTTCTTGGTTGGCTGAAATCCTGTGTTTTTCATTCAGACTTTACTAAGCTTATAACAGTATTATCTTTAAGACTACCAAAATTCAAAGCGATTGATTAAAATATGACATATGGCAATGTTCTCCAAATTACTCTTTGTATTCCTTTAGCCAGAATCTCTCTTTCTACACTTTTGTCAACTTCTTGGTCATGTGGCTTGGTCCAAATTCCCATCCCAGTGGGGCAGACTAGGCTTGCCCCATGTGTTCTTAGCTCTATGCCTCTTCCATACATTTAAAAGTGGGTAGGATAGTTTTCTTGCTACTTGACAGGAGTAAGGGCAGAACCACTAGAATAGTATAAAATGGGAAAAAGGAGAAGAGGGTTTTAGTATTTTGTTTTGTCCAGAGGTAAGAATTGCAACAGAAAAAAATGACTCAGAATTATGAATGCTCACTAGGAGCCCATCATGGTGTTTCATATGCATGAACTCATTTAGTCCTCACTGCAGCCCTTTGAAGGGAAAACAGTTAGGATCCAGGTTTTACAGATGAGAAAGCAGAGGATTAGAAGGGTTAAGTACCACTCAAGGCCTGGGGTTTGCAGAGCACCCTGAAAGCAGAGGCAGTGCCATGTTTAAATTTCTCCATCCCCAGAGCTTGGAATAGAGTCTAGAACGGTGCTGTGCAATAGAAATATAATGAGATCCACATCTGTAATTTAAATTTTTCTAGTGCCACACTAAAAAAGTGAAAATAAACATGTGAAATACATTTTAATAATATAGTATATTTAATCCAATATATAAAAATACTACCATTTTAGCATATAATCAATATAAAATTATAAATGAGATGCTTTGTATTTTTTATCATACTAAGTCTTTGAAATCTAGTCTGTATTTTATACTTAGAGCACATCTCAATTTGAATCAGCTATAGTACAAAGTACCCAGTGGCCATATGTGCCTAGTGGCTATCATATTAGATAGCATACTGGATACCATATTACAATGCAGGTCTAGAATCTAGTAGGAGACTGTAGTAGAGACAGTAATGCTCACCAAATATCCACGTGCTCCACTACGTTTCCCAGCTCCTCTTGCAGTTGGGAGAGCACATAATTAGTTCTAACCAATGGGCTGCAAGCAATAGTTACATGTGCCATTTTGGGGTCAAAGCATTGAACTGTCAGTGCAAGCCACCCCCTGATAGGTTTTTCCTTTGCCGTGGCAACTGAGGAAGCCTTGTGTTATGTTGGTAGAGGCAACCTGGATGTCTCAGTTGCCACGTGGTGGGCAGTTGCCCTAGAGATATACTTTGACTTTGCAGGGGGAGAAATAAACTTCGGTTGTGTTAAAACACAAAGATTTTGGAGTTGTTTCTTTTGACAGCAGATCCTAGCCCTCCCTGACTAAAGAAGTAATCACAGATTTTGGTGAATGAATGAGAGAGTGAAGGGACAAAAAGAGAGAAGAAGAACCATCTTCCTCCAGGGACCAGAAGAATGGGGGGGTTTGCACCAACCAGCTAATACAACCTTAACCCGGAAATACTGGAGTGATTTCATACTGTACTAGGCCTGGTCCTGTCCTCTTGCTAGAAATAATGGAGCAATCCAAGATAAGGGGATGAACACTAGGACACTGGACCATTTACCACGGATGATTTCACTTGAAGAAAGTTTGTGTCTTGACATTTCCTTTTCCTTTAACAACATTTACTCCATGTCTTTTGATTATCTTGTTTGCTGGACTGCACTGGGTAAAGTGTAAAAAGAAGGCAGCATCAGAAAATCCATAAGGCAAAGAAAAAGTTGTGGGCAAGAACTTATCCTCTAATGGGCAAGAGAATTCTCTATTTTTGGTAGAGGAAGCTAAAGAGAAATCTTATTTCATCCAGTAAACTGTAAACCACAATCTAATAAGGCACAATGGCTGGATTAGGTGCTAGGGCTTTAGGACCTAAATAGTTTTGCAATTAAAGGCTATCTCTCAGTTTTCAACATCTCTTGGAAAAGTTGTAAAAATTTATTGAATCCATTGCATCAATTTATTCCTGAAAGTATCATATTTAACTTATGAGGCTGTCAACAGAACTATTCATAATTCATCCAAGACACCTTCAACTCATGATGACTCATGTTCCCTTGATGTTGAACTGCTTATAAACTACAAAGACTGACATTTCCAGCATCCAGAGAGATTATTTTCTTAATGTCATTGCTGTTTATATTCATGGTCTGTCAAGGTCAAGGACTCGTGCAGCCATCAACGCTGAGTCACTGTTGCTGAGCACTTAGCACGTGCTCAGCATTCTGTGTGCATCGTCTTCTCTAATCCTCACAACAGCTCAGTGAGCTCGGCATTATTATCCTCATTTCAAAGATGAAGAAACTTGTCTCAAAAAGTGAAGCACCTTGCCCCGGTTCACAAAGTGAGGCAGTGGTGGTGTTGTAACTCCAACCAAGCTTTATCTGATCCCCAAGACATACTTCTACCCAGGGAACCATGCTGATTCCTAATGTGGAAATGGATATTGTGTTAGTTTGCTAGGGCTGCCATTACGAAGTACCACAGACTGGGTGCTTTAAACAAATTTATTCTCTCACAGATTTGGAGGCCAGAAGTCTGAAATCAAGGTGTCTCCAGGGTTGGTTCCTTCTGAGGGCTGTGAGGAAAGGCTCTGTTCTTGGCCTCTCTCCTTGGCTTGTAGGTGTGCCTTCTCCCTGTGTCTTTATATCATCTTCCCTCTGTACAATGCCTGTGTCCGGATTTCCTCTTCTCAGAAGGACACCAGTCATATTGATTAGGGCCCACCCTAATGACCTGTACAAAGACCCTATCTCCAAACATAGTCACATGCTGAGGCTTGGGGGTTAGGACTTTGATGTATGAATTCTAGAAGGGATAAAACCCAGCCCATAAAGATATGCAGCCAATTTGTTTTTCTAAAAGGTTGCAGTACTGTTTATTTTGGGGATGTGGCCTTTGTTTGAATCCTTCTAACTGGCATTTCAGGAGCTGAGTCAGAGTTTGAGTTGTGCCCGATTTGTATTCATCCTCTTTAAGGCTGAACTTGGAAGTGTCAACTGATAGCAATAGCGGGCTCATGGAGCCACGGCTGCCTTTGGCTTCGGTGTGCAAAGGGCTACATGAAAAAGATGGATTTAAGGTATTTGGTTGATCTGAGTCACTGCTCCTTCCTGTCTCAAAAGACTATTTAGAGATTAATTGGATAAAAATTGCTACATAATTGGGTGGTTGGGAATTGGAAGTAGTGACTCAGATTCTTCACAGTACCTGGTATAAATGATAAGTGAGGGCTGGTACACTGAAGCTTTTGTGTCACTAGCTATGTGGAGGGCACGTTTTATATTGATTGGGTTTGAATGGAAAGGAAAAAGGATCTGGGACAGGCTTTGGGGTCTGTGTATGTATGGTGTGGGGTGGGGGATGTGTTTGAGCCGGGCAAATCAAGGACACAGAGGTAAGGAATGACCTACAAGGAACAGCAGTCCTCAGTCAGGGGGAAGAGAACCCATTAAAGGAAGGCCAGAGGCCATCTGTGTTAGCCCTGCTGACCTTTGCAGACACAGAGTTCTAAACCTAAATCTCTGAGACCAGTGATGCGCTCTCAGAGGATGGAGGTCCCAAGTTGGCTTCTTTTCTCATTTTCCTAAGGGTGGAACTTTGAAACATTCTGAGGCTCAGATTCTGTCTGCCATTGCCTCTTTCCAGTCTCAGATCTTGGAAAACACTGTGATGAGGGGCTCATCTGTATCTATTTTGGAAATGGACACACATCCTAATGGTGCTGTCTCAGCTTTGCCCTGCCCACTGGATGTGAATTCTAGAAGAAATCAAGCTGAGTGTTATGCAGCTGACCAGGTCACCCTTCCTGTTCTCAAAACACAAGCACATTGTGTCTGATAAAGATCACATGATGACTGCAGTTTTTTGTTGAGGACAGAGCTTCCTTAGTTATCCCAAGGGGATACAGTGCAAAGGGAGGGGAATTCTGCTTTATACCACTTTTGAGTCTTCCTGCTCTTGTTGGTGGCTCACAGTGGCTCTGTGTCTGGGCCTTGCATGAGATATGCAACCTGCCAGAGTATTTAGAATTGTTTATGACTGTTAGGAAAAAGACATTCATTTCCCCAAAGGAAATCTTACTCTGCCTCTGTGTAATTCTGCTCTTACCTGAGAGTATAAAAGCTGTACTCCTTGCGCTCTCCTGAAGAGAAATCTTTGTTTTCTGATCTTTAACAAGTAGGATGAGTTCAGGGTGAGATGAGATTTCAGCTTTTCCCTCTGTCATAGTCAGGCTTTTCAGAATGAAGCGTTAATGGATGCAGAAGCACTTTTACGTGCTTGGAGAATTGTTCTCATAGGAGGACAAGATGTAATGTTCCTTGTAGAAGTCAGTCTAGTCTTTCGTGTGAAACCCACCAACACTAAAATTTGCACACCTACATACACCTTCTAGCTGTGCTCTTCTGGAGGTGCTGTCTCTTTGCTGTTCACTGTTTTCTCCTTGTTATATATGCCCTTGGGCTCATTTACTTATTTTTTAAAAAGAACGTTAACTCCTGAATGGAAACAATGGCACCTTTCTAACACACTTGGTTTTGTATTTACCATAGTACCACAGAAATATACAAATGTCGCGACTGTTTATTCACCTTCATGAAAAAGGATTAAAAACCTGCTGGGAATTGAATTTGAAACTCTGTGAACTGATCTTGCAAGATAATTAGCCATCAGTCTGCCTCAGGAATGCTAAAAAGAACATAGAAGATGAACTTTACATCTGGTTTTTTATAAAAGTAAAACAGGAAAGAGAAGGACCCTAAGAGATGGTCCAGGCATTTGCTACATGGTTCCAGTAGCCCTGGAGGCTGGACTGAGCCCAGAGACTGGCACCAGAATCTTGGGTCTGCAAGAAACAGGGAAAGGTTATGGTCACTAGTCTGCTGTGCAATGGAAGTTTCCTTGGTCATCTCCAGTCTTTTTGAAGGACAGAGTAGAACTGGGGCTGCCTGTTTACTAGCCTCTACTAAGAGTGAGAATAAGGTCAGTGCTGGCATAGTGAGAAGCCTAGGTCTTTGGTATAGGATGAGACAGGTCAAGTGTATTAGTTATCTGTTGCTAGGTAAAAAGTTATCCCCAAACTCAGTATCTTAAAACAACGAACATTTACTGTCTCATAATTTCTGTGGGTCAGGAATCTGTGCAGCTTAGCTAGGTGTCTCTGCCTCTAGGTCTCTCCAGAATCTGCAGTCTAAGTGTCAGCTAGATTCTCATGGGCTCTTGCACTGAGTGAGGGCTTAGGTTCTTGCTGGCTGTTGGCCAAAGACCTCCCTCAGTTTTTTGCCTCATGAGCCTCTCCATAGAGCAGCTGGTTTCCTCAGAATGAGCAAATGAGAGCAAGAGAGGGTGCCCAAGATGGAAGCAGTCTTTTTGCAACCTAATCTCACAGGTGATATCCAGTAACTTCTGCCACATTCTTTTTTTTTTTTTTTAAGACTTTTTAAAGAAAATTTTATTATTTTTGGCTGCATTGGGTCTTCGTTGCTGTGTGCGGGCTTTCTCTAGTTGCGGCGAGCGGGGGCTACTCTTCGTTGTGGTGCGTGGGCTTCTCATTGCGGTGGCTCCTCTTGTTGTGGAGCACGGGCTCTAGGCACGCGGACTCAGTAGTTGTGGCTCGCGGGCTCTAGAGCGCAGGCTCAGTAGTTGTGACGCACGGGCTTAGTTGCTCCGCGGCACGTGGGATCTTCCTGGACCAGGGCTCCAACCCGTGTCCCCTGCATTGGCAGGTGGATTCTTAATCACTGCGCCACCAGGGAAGCCCATCTTTTTAGAAGTGAGCTGGTAAGTCTACCAGCACTCAAGGGGAGAGGATTACACAATGATTTGTCTACCATGAGACAGAATCACTAGGGTCCATCTTAGGGGATTCCCACTATATCAAGAACAAGATAGGAATAGCAGAGATCAGGTCACATGAGCAGAAATATGGAGAATCCAAACTCTAATAATAAAAACCAAACTCACAGGAGTTTGGGCTTTGGAACAGCTAGCCAGGAAGGACAGACATGAGACAATGAGACCTTACAAGCTAGGATAAATTTTGCTTAACTCATAAAAACGGCAAGGACCATAGTGTTACACATCTTCATATTCACTATAAGGCTAAGTAAGTACTATGTCTTATACATATTTGTTGAATGCATGAAGCAGAGCATTTCATATTTTTTCTTAGTTATAGTGATTGGTTTTACTGCTTTCTTATAACAGTTTAGAGAATTTGAATCTCTTAATAGAGTAAACCCAGATAGAATTAGGGTTTCTGTCATGACTAAGGTGGCTATATAGTATATTGTCCAAATATTTTGCCAATATTCACTTTTGAAAATGAGAGGAGGTACTATTAATGACTATGCAAGTTCAACAGACGTACACTGAGATCTTCCAGGAAACTGGGGTATATAGTCCTCCTAGCTGTTACCCTGGGACCCTTGCAATAACTTCAGAATCCTCTAGTTCGGAGAAGACCTCGGAGCCCTCCCGGCTAAAGAAGCTGCCGGGAGGACACTCTTCCTCCAGTCTGGGCCACAGCTTCCTTATTTGTGGAGTCAGGAGGGAGTGAGACAATGTCCCATTTTGCACCTAGCAATTGACCCTGTTAGGTTTCCGCCACTCTGGAGATTAATGTAATTTTGAGGATCTCCTGGGTACAGAGAGTAATGAGAGTATCAGTCGACAAATGATTGTATGGATAAACAACTGTTCCTAATCCAAGCTCAAGTTCTGACTTTGGAAATCACTTCACCTTGCTGACTCTCCTTTTTCCTTTCCCTGTGGAATTTAAGGGAAATCTCCTTTTCCTGTAAATGAAAGTAAACAGCTCATGTCCCATGGTGATGGGAATAAAGATTCTAATTGTTTCAAATACTTTGTAAATAAAAGATATGGCAGAAAGGACAACTTACCTTCAGCATTATCACAATATTTACAAAGAGATTTAAATTCTTATATCAAAATCAATAGCTTTTGATCATTGAGCACTGTGAGCTTTCTTTTCAGGCTCAGGGCCATATCTGTGCCACAACTGCCCCGATAAGGCAAAAGCATCATGTGAGTAAATCTTCATAACTAACTGAGATGTAGTAGTCGTAATCTTTTTTTTTTTTAATAAATTTATTTATTTTATTTATTTATTTTTGTCTGCATTGGGTCTTCATTGCGGTGAGTGGGCTTCTCATTGTGGTGGCCTCTCCTGCCGCAGAGCGCGGGCTTCAGTAGTTGTGTCATGTGGGCCCAGTAGTTGTGGCTCGCTGGCTCCAGAGCACAGGCTCAGCAATTGTGGCGCACGGGCCCAGCCGCTCCGCGGCACGTGGGATCCTCCCGGACCAGGGATTGAACCCACATCCCCTGCATTGGCAGGTGGACTCAACCACTGCGCCACCAGGGAAGCCCGGTAGTCGTACTCTTAAGTGTAGCATTGAGGAGAAACCATTCTCATATGACGTAAAGGCTGGTGCCCTGAACCATTTCATTTTCATTTGCCAGTGGCTTCTAGAATTTCCTGGAAACATCTGAGGTTGAATCTGAGTGTATATCTTGTAAATCAATGATCTTTTCCCCTCATCCTCAGCCAACCTGCCTCAGCCAACCTGCCTTAACTAGAGGGAAAACACCCTCATGTCTCCATTCTAGCTTTTTTCCTTGGCCAAATGTATGCAATTATTAATTGTGCTACTGATCTAACTCCATTGATATTCTGGGAAAAGTCCATCTTATCTATAAAGTCAGAAGGAAAGGTGGAAACCATGGAGAAGGACAATAGATTTTTATGGTATGGTCATGGAAAAACGACAGATTTCACAGTTTATCTCATATAATGGAAAGAGACTCTTGAATAGAGAGAGTCTTAGATAGAGTAATTTATTTTACCCAGAATTATGCACAGATAGATAAATGGTGCTTCTTTAACGAATATGTGTAAAAGTAACCATTTAACCTATAATGTTATGTTCAGTGTAGTTGATACAGAGGTGAAAACAATGGGCTGAAAAATGCAAAGCTTCCCTTGGAAGAAGTTCTGCTGGATTTGACCAATTTCTTTTGACATGCGTGAGGGGTCGTATTTCCATGGCAGGCTCAGAATTTCACAGCTTTTACGACATGTGACATTTTGAGTTATTTGGAGATTAAAAAGGAACGACACACCAGACTAGAAAAGCGTGATCACAGAGTGAATGGTCCACAATTGAAATCGAGGATGCTCCTTTCTTTCTGAGGCTCCAAAATCCCTATGGCTCACACATCATATTTATGTCTTAACGACATCATAGGGCTTCATCACTGTTTTCCTGATGGACCCCCTCCGAAAAAAGTCCATCTTGGACCAAGTAGGCTTGCAGTGGGTACAGAACCTGGCCTCTGTTTCTTCTTGAAGGGCGGAGGTAGTGCAATGTGGTGGAGAGAAGCAAGGCATAAACTATAGAGTCAGAGAACTGGGATTTAGACCCAGCCTTGATCTTTCTGGTTGTGTCACCTTGGGCAAGTCAATCAAACTCTCTGGACATGGGTTTCCTTATCTGTAAATGTGAAACAGTAATTAAACCACTGTAGAGATGTGGTGGGTAAATGAAAGAATGTTCCTAAAATGTGGTTATTAAATGAAAGAACACGTAAAAGCACAAGCATGATGCAGTAATCAATAATTGTTATTATCCAAGCATTCAGGGGGCATCCTCCGGATGGTCTTTGGGTTGGCCTTTTGAATTGTTAATATTTACAACACAATAATAGTTGTATCTTTGTTTCCAGACTTAAAACTTATATCACATTAAAATGAGAAAGTATTTTCATTAATACTTCTGAATTTTTGCAGGGGGCGTGGCAGGTGGAGATGGGAGAAATTGAGGGAGTCAGTGGAGACTTTCACTGTTATGGGCATTTCTGTGCATTAAAAATAATTTGGAGAGCTATTGCTTACTTTGGAATTGATGAAATCTTCTCTCAATCTGTGGGAGGGAGGAGGTTCAAGCCACCTTCACTGACTTCTAAAATGTTTTATTGATGTACTATTTCAAAAACTTTACTCCTCTAGGATGTTAAACAATAAAACAATCACCCCATCCATCCCTCCAAAGGCCGATTCCTGGTCTTCCTCCACCCTCCCAGCTCAGTTCTCAGGTGTCTATCATCTGTGACATTAGTCCTGCCTGCTTTCTAAGCCAGTTCTGACCAGCGGAAGTGAGCAGAAGCATCAGTTCACCAGTTGGAGCCGGGTACCCACTGAGAGCTTCTTGTTGGCCGTGTCCTTTCACCGCACCAGGATCCTTTACTTTCCCTGCTAGTTCTCCAGTTTCTTGTTGGCACTCCTGGGGGCTGGCCTCAGCCTCCCATGGCCCCCAGCTGCAGTCCTGGAAACCCAGTGCCCCCTTCTGACTTAAAGCATCGCGTGATGCAGGCCTTGTGATGCTAACTACACATCGTGGCCCTTTGGGATTTCACTTCATCTCTGCCAGTTCCAGCTGGAGTCTGGACTTCCTTTCATCGTGTGTGTCTGACACCGAGCACTGGACAGAAGTTCGTCTTTCTTGCACCAGGGCAGCTTGTTCACCTCCGTCCAGCATGGTCCTGGTTTCCTCTCTGTTCTCTCTGACTCATACTTCAGAAGTCCTAGCATGCCTCATGCTTGAGAGTGTCCTAATGACTGGCAAAAATGAAAAATAAAAATGGAGTCCTGTTTCTTCATAGCGAGCCAAAGGTCTAGCTATCAGCTAATTAGCTTTAGCATCAATACTGGAGCCTGAGTTTAGTGGAAGATATGTAGGCCTTTGGGGCAGACACACTTGGGTCCATATCCTGACTCAGCTTTGTGCCCTTGAGCAGGTCACCCAGCCTCTCTCAGCCAACATTTCCTCACCCTCAGAAGCCGATAAGGATACAACATTTTCAGGGTTGTCGTAAGGATAAAATGAGACCATGCAGGTATGTAAATTAGCTGGCACATAGTAAACACACAGCAAATGTTAGAGATTATTGTTATTACCATGCTACTGCTGAAAAGAACTTAGATATGTGACACCACTTTCTAAATAGTGTTTCCAAATAGGATTTCTAAAGAATCCCAGCCAGGGAACAGGGACCCACGGAAGGTTTTCATAAAGAGTCAAAATGTTAAAACACATAGTAAAATTTATTAATTCTTTCTTGAAGGAGAATAGCTTTTTATTTCGTGGGAGAAAAAAAAATCCTTGGAATTCTCTAGTTGAGATGTGTCAATAAGTTCTAATGAAAACATGAAGAAAGAAGACAAACTACACTATGTCATTCAATGATGAATTCTCACTAAAAGTCAACAGATGTTCAGCAAATCAGTGATTCATTGAAAAGATTGCCCTACTGTGTTGTCACTATCATTCACAGTGATTCAATAAACTAGTCACATAAAAAAAATCTAATGTGCGTAATTTATCTCTGAGACACGTCTGTGTCTAACGAGTACAGAATGTCTGGGCCCCTAGACAGGTTGGTGTAATGACTACTAAAGGAATATGAGACATAAAGAGGGATGGGCACCCTATCAATCTGACAGAACGTCTGGCAAGGACATGATGGAATAGTAATGCAGTGGTGGGGGCCAATTTTCCAGAGCCTATCACTGGCTCTAGGAGGAGGGAACCCACTCATCTGAGGATGTTGGCTTCCTTGCAGCTGAACTGAATGGTTTGATTCGTCCACTCACAGTCGGACTGCATCAGCAAAGGAAGAGGCATCACTCTTTGGGAAAGTCAGACATTCCATGAATTGAGAACAAAATATAAATTATTAGAAGTTTTTGATATGTCAAGGTCTATTTGAGTATCTACCTCAGAGACATAATTATGCTAATCTTGACTTCTCCTAGTAAATGAAGATAACATAATTTATTTAACAGGTAGACCTCAATGTGAGTGGTTTATGTAAAATAAATATATATACATACACACATAATACAATGGAATATTATTCAGCCATAAAAAAGAATGAAATAATGCCATTTGCAGCAACGTGAATGGACATAGAGATTGTCATACTGAGTGAAGTAAGTCAGAAAGAGAAAGACAAATATCATATGATATCACTTATATGTGGAATCTAAAAAAATGGTACAAAAGAACCTATTTACAAAACAGAAATAGAGTCACAGATGTAGAAAACAAACTTATGGTTACCAAGGGGGAAGGGGGGGAGGGATAAATTAGGAGATTGGGATTGACATATACACAATACTATATATAAAATAGATAACTAATGAGAACCGACTGTATAGCACAGGGAACTCTACTCAATACTCTGTAATGACCTATATGGGAATAGAATCTAAAAAAGAGTGGATATATGTATATGTATAACTGATTCACTTTGCTGTACAGCAAAAACTAATACAACATTGTAAATCACCTATACTCCAATAAAAATTAATTTAAAAAACCTCAATGTGAGTGCCACAAAATATATATGTACAAATTAAAAAATAATAAATGAATAGCTGTGTACCAGTACCTTAGAAGCTTCCCTGTGAGACCTATAGTCTGACAGAATCAGGTTCATTGACCCACTGCCATGAGGGAACCATACACCAAGAATCATTAGGTGTCAAAACAAACAAAGGAAAAGATGGAGATAGTATAGGATGGGGGGAGGGTAGAATTTAGGTTCAAAGCATTGTCAGATCTAGACTGCAAAGTGAACGCAAGGACCTGTTTCTTTGGACTCTACAGAGTTAGGTTAGACAAGGAATACTGAGTCCAGAAGCCTCTTATCTGAAGCTCTGCATTGATTGTGAATCAAGAATGCTTCCCTGTGTCGAAGTGATTTAGATTCTTAGGCAAGAGTGGAATGTTTCATTCTTATTGATATAATGTTACATAGTGAAGTTCCTGATAGTCTATGACTTTAAACTACAAAGTTTCTCTAAATTATGTGTCAAGTTCATTGGTGATGGAGAAAAACTAACCAGGGGAGAGGGATAGTGAATAGCGGTGAGAAGGTTTTGCTTGAAATAGGGTGGTCAGGAAAGACTTCATGTTCGAGTAGAGATGTGGAAGCAGCAAAGGAGTGAGCCACGCAGAAGTCGTGGGGAAGAGCCTTGCAGGAGACGTTCCTCACAAGGAGCCAATATGGATACGTTATTATCAACTAAAGTTCATACTTTATTCAGATTTCCTTAGTATATCCTTAGTGACCTTTCTCTGTTCCAGGATCCCATCCTGGATACCACATGACATCTCTTATGCTCCTCTTGGCTGACAGTTTCTTATAGTTTCCCTCCTTTTTTTTTTATGACCTTGATGGTTTTCAAGAATTTTGATCAAATGTTTTGTTGAATATCCTTCAACCGGAATTTGTCTGATGTTTTTCTAATGATTAGACTGGGGCTCTGGGGCTCTAGGAGGAAGACCACAGAGATGAAATGCCGTCCTCGTCACATCATATCAGGGGATGTATTATCAACCTGAGTTACCACCGTTGATGTTAACTTTGATCACCTGGCTCAGGTGGTATTTGTAAGGCTTCTCCGCTGTAAGTTAATCTTTTTCTCTTCCTTTCCACACCATATTCTTTGGAAGGAAATCACTGTGTGCAGCTCACACTTAAGGAATGGGGAGCCATGCTCCACTTCCCATTTATTTATTCATTCATTCATTAATACAAATATGGACTCATGGGTATTTATTTTATACATTGGGTTTATAATCCAATATTACCTTACTTATATTGTTGCTCAAATTGTTCCAACCTTGGCTATTGGGAATTCTTTCAGGTTGGTTCCTGTGTCCCTTTGATATGACCCCATCATTTGGGGATTTTTAGCACTTCCTTACCTTCTGAGACTAAAAGATGCTCCAGGCCCGTCCTGTATAATCCCTGCCCCGGCCCTAGAATCAGCCATTTTTCCAAGGAGCCTTACTTTCTTCAGAGTGGATTTCAATTTATTTCTTGCAGGTATTGATAACCTGGAACCATCAACCTTGGAAATAATCTAGAACTTCTTTTTGTACTCTCAATTATTATGAATTAGATCATAGACTTACAAAAGGGTATTTTTTGGTTACGAATTCTCAAGGAAATTTTTACCCTCTTCTCTCAAGCACCAATGTCAAGACATGCATATTTCCTTGATGTCTGCTTCTGATTGGCCCGTTTATGTCTCCTTGCCTTTACCATCAAGGTGTAGTTCTTTGGTGTCTCAGTTTAGGTGGCGAGCCTCCTCTTGGCCTCCCCCACTTTTTGGTGAGTCCAGGTTTCATCTCCTCTTGAATCTTCTAACACCTGAAATCATCAGAGTGTAAACTCAATAAATCAGAGTTCAGCAGAAACTGTTCGAATGAAAGAGCTAGCTTGAGGCTTTCTTGTCTGCCACAGTTCTCGCTTTTACTTTATTTTTGGCCATTGTGGATTCTTTCACTAGGGCCAACTCATTTAAAAAGGTATTTCTCAAATTTTATCCTTTTTAAAAGTGGTTTCACTTGGGAGAGTCGTTCAGTTTACCTACTTGGCCATTCCACCAGAAATAAAAGTCTAGGTTCATATCTTGACCTTGTTATTGATTAGAGAAGGATCCCCACCGTTGGTTTCCTGGAAGTCAACAGCTTACATGGGTCAGGAGCACCAGCACAGTAGTAAAATGCTCCTCTCTTTGTGGTTACCCAGTGTGTTATTACTTTAGGCTGAGGGGATAGTGAAGAAGACTGGAAGGTACATGTCTAATAACCCCGGACAAATAGGCTTTTGCGGAACTCCGGTGATGCGAATGTTGTTGAGTTGGGGGGGGGGGTCATACAATTAAGATTTTTCAGCTGAAAGCTGGGTAGACTCCTTTTTCTATGTGAAGAAAGGCTGACATAAGCACTCTGACATGTTCTACTCAAACCATGGTCTCTCTATGCATGGACTGTACACACCAAGGCAGTAGTGCATGGGGATGGGCAGGGGGTAAAGAAGAGACTTTTTCTTCCAGTAACTGTCCTATCACTCCATTGCCCTTGTCATCTATTCTTTTTGAATGATCAGTCTCTATTTGGTAGTTTCCTCTCCTAATTCATCACTCATTCAGTTTTCAACCCAGTTCCATCTGACTTCTATTCCATACCACTCCACTAAAACAGCTTTCACCTAGTTCATCAATGATCTCTTAGTCTATTCAAAATTTATCTCCTTTCAATTCTCACCCTACTTGGCTTCTCGTCCTAGACTGTTGTTGAACAACTTCTCCTCCTTGAAACTCTCACACACCTTGGCTTCCTGATTTTCCTCCTATCTCTATGGCTACTTCATCTCATGGAAATCATTCTTCCCTCTCTGATGGCCTGTCTTTATTCTCCACCCATTCTTCTATCTTCATCTTCTTAACAAATATTAACTGAGCTCTATGTCTGAGATATCACAGACAAGTGAATAAGATAGACATGGTCCTTGCTTTGCATAGTTTGCTATCTAGTAGAGTACAAACTATTATTAAAGTGAGCTATGGGATTACATATCAGGAGACCTCAAAGCTCATACCTCAAAGCTCAGATAATAGCTATTTGGCCACAGTGAGTAGCTAGGCATGGGAATCAGCATGTTGGAAGGTCCAAAGACAAGAGAGTGTGTTATGTTTAAGTAGTTGAGAGATAGCCTAGAATGGCTTCCCCAGCATGGGGAAGAGCAGTGAGAGATGAGACTGGAAAGGTAGGCAGGGATCATGCCCTGTGGAGTCTTGTGAGCAGAGTGTGGGACATGAAACACGTTGGCTGGAAGGGAAGTGGCCAGAGCAGTTTGAAGTCCAATGTAGTCTATCAGGAGAGAGAGAATGATGACTTGGCCAAGGGTGACGCATTGTGCCAAATAAAACAAATTCAAATTAAGGAGGGAGAGACTTTATTGGAAATTATTATTGCAACAGGGAGAAATGGGAGCTATTGCAATAAAGAGAACTCTCTGGCTCTGAGACCTTTAAGCATCTCCAAGGTCAGGCAGGAAAGGTTTCTCTTTTACAGAGAGGAGTGAACAAGGCTGGAAAGAACCAGCTGTGGGCAAGTGGGATGAACAAGGAGGGTGGCATGATATAGGACAGTAGATCAGTTTTACCCTGAGTTCAGCCTATTTTGGGATTAACCTTTAAGGAGGGGGCTGTATGCTGACTCAGGCCGAGGGTGAATCCAAGTTCAGGGCTCTAAAGGAAGGAGAGAAGCTGGACTAAAGTTTGATCAAGTCATATTAATGGGCATTTTATTCTGGTTGATCAGTGGGGACAAGCAATCCTTTATGAGGCAAGGAATGGGAATTTGGAGGGTCTGTGTGTAGCCTTGTCATAGGTAAACAAGGGGACGTCCATGAGTCTTGCCTGTGTCATCTGGGGAAGGGGTGGGGGTTCTTTGCAATAAGCTGTTGCCCAGAAAACAACAGGGTAGGGGGACTTATTAATCATCCATGATTTACATGAACACGGGACTCAAGTAAAATTCAGCATTGTCAAGTGGGTTGTAAGAAGTAACCATATTTAAGAAATAATCAGCTGTTGATTCCACAGGATTTGCTGATTGAATGTCAGGATAAAGAAAAGAGAAGAATTAAGACTGTCTCTCCAGTTTCTGGCTTGGGAACTGGGTGAGTGATAGTGTGCAAATGAAGACAGTGACATAGAGGAAAAAGCAACTTGGTGTGATGGGGAGATGGAGGAGATGCGCATGAGTTGTTTTCAATTTCTCTTCCATCCATTCCCCCTTGGTCATCAATTTCTCCCCATTTTATGGCTTAAAGATATGTTAAAGCCACCACCTCTACTACTGCCCTAGACTTCCATCATATATTGCCTGTATTATTAAATCAGCTTTCTAACCAGGCTCCTTAAACCCAAGTTTGCTTTCATACCCCCAAATACATGTTCCACATTCCACTGGGGTAATGTATCTAAATAAACTATAGCATGCCACTCATGCTTTCAAAAGTTTCCCAGTTACACGTGTCTTGGGTCCTGGAATAAACTTTCTTTCTTAGTTGGTGGTCGAACTTTCATTTATTATTCAAAGTTCTCCTTAAACATTACCCCTTTGTGAAGGCATATCTCACCCTACCAACTTCCCAAATGAGTTAGTGTCTTCCTCTCTAAAAATATATCTTCACATTCTTTTCCCTTCAACTATTTGTCTTTTTTCTTTCATTGGATTTTTGAGTTCATTTAAGGAAGGGACCAGTGTCCTTAATCTCTGTCTCCCCAGTGCTGAAAAAGTGCTCTGCATATAGTAGGTGCTCAATAAATGTTTGTTAAACTCTTGATTAAACTATAAGTGCATGGAGATCTGCTTGAATGGAGTCTCCTCGAGGCTGTTTCATACCAGCTTCTTAAACTCTACTTTAGTAATTGAAGGAGGTGTCTCCTCTAAGCTGTGACTTGAGGGGACTTGTGGTTGTGAATTTCCTTACCCCCTGTGTTTTCAGTTTTTCTTTAGATGCTTTATTTGCTTGTTTTCAAGTTTGTCCTCTTTCCTCTGGTCTCTCTAGAATTGTCATGAATGGGGTGAGCCATGATGCCCCCATACTTTCGTATAAGCAAGTTCATCTGGTATGTTTTCTCTTCAGCAGGAGAGAGTATTTTGTGTTTGAGAGTAGACAAGAGGGCAGAAGGAAGAGTGAAGAATGCTAAGGCCAACCTGATTTGGGGCACGATCTCTCTTGGATAGCCCCACTGAGAAGCATTACTTCTTGCTCGTAATTTACTATGCCCATTAGTATCATGGGCATTAGTGTTGAAGGATGGGTTTCAAAACGTGTCCTGTGGAGACTTAGTGTTCTGTAGAGGTGCTTCTGAGACTTCCACTTTTGTTGAGTAGGGATGGGCAGATGACCAGTGAACAAGGTCTCAGGCCTCTTACCCCCACCCCATTCAACCAGGATTCAAACCTGGATTCACACCTGCCCCATCTAAGTCAGTAATCCACCCATATATATTTTACTTTTATTATTTTTTTAATGTTCATCTCCTGCCTGGGAGAGTTGGGCTCTACTTTTCCCTTCAGCTATTTTAGCACGCAGAGTTCTCAGTTGATTTCAGCTAAGAGGTAATGGGAAATTTTCTGTCTTAATTCTCTTGCCTAGTCTTCCCTACTAGGCTCCTGACTCTGACGATTGACAGGAAAGGCCTGATTCTATTCCCCAAGATGTATAAGGAGTCAAAAGAGGCTCAAGAAGTCTCAGAAACAGACTAGAGAAATACTTTGCAAACCAGGCTCTTTTGAGATCTAGGGTATCATGAAGGCACTTAGGGCCTCCCTGGGGGGCTGTGAGAATTGTCTGCATCTGTGTTTTAGCCCAGTGGCACTGCTTTCCTCTCTTGTAGTTACTGGGGCTTTGCAGAATATTTCACTGGAAAACAGGGTTCTGCTGCTAAAGGGAGTTTGGACACCATTGGATTAGAAGATTATTAAACCTGTTTCAGCTAAAATGCGTCCATGTTCTTATGAGACAATGACAAAGGGGCAGTTATATTTTTTTCATTGTATGGAACATAAAGTATGGCTCGCGAAGCACAGAGGGTTCAGCTCTGATGGCTTTGCCTCGGAACAGCAAAGTCTCTCCTATAGGAAGGAGGGAAAAGAACTCAGTTGCTGGGAGTGTATGGTGCACTCTTCGAGTGTGCATGCTAATGCCAGTGTCAGCAAGAAGGCAGCTATCTGCATGCCAGGAAGAGAGTCCTCGCCAAGAACCGTACTGGCTGGTACCTTGATCTTGGGCTTCCAGCCTCCAGAACTGTGAGAAATAAATTTCTGTTGTGGCAGCTGCCCAATCTCTGGCATTTTCTTATGGTAGCCCCAGCTGACTAATACACCCTTGTTTTTCCTTCTTTAAATTCCTTAATCTAACTTGTTTCTTAATGTCAACACATGGCACTGGGACTTCACACATCTTGGTCCTTGCTTCTCATTACTCAGCAGCTACAGTATTTCAAAATATCCTGTTTGAGGATGCCACTGTTTTCTTGCTTTGTATTGAATGAATTTCTTGGTGTCTGCCTGAGAGGAAGTGCCCTGACTCCTAGAGGGTGCCTCCAATGTGGCTCAGGCCATTCGATCTCCTTATTGTTTCTTCCTAGTCCCAGGCCCAAGGGACTTAGATTGATATGTTTCGACTTTGAAGTTGTATGGCTGACACTGCTAGTTGTTGGTGGGAGATCCATTCCTCCTGTCTGTCTTGCTGAAAGAACTCTGATTTTACTCTGGGTGATAATATGCCCTACCTCTAAGAAGAGAAATCAAAATTGGTGTAAATCAAGATGGGTAATTCTTCTTTCTGGCTTTCATAGGGGTTGCTATGTGATGTAGTTCTGGCAAAACATATGAAAGCCATAAAAGAGAACTGTTAAGTGAAAGTCTGATAAGAAGTAGACAGATGGAGCTGGTGCTGCCCTTCCCTTCTTTCTCCCCCCTTTGACATGAATGTGATGTCTAGAGCTGTGGCAGCTCTCTTGTGATCATGAGAATGAAAGTCAGGATGGTAAGGGTGGTGCAGAAAGAGAGAAGGATCCTGGGTCCCTGAGGCATCACTGAACTATTGGGCAATATCAATAACTGCCTACTCTGGACTTCTCAGCGTACTATTTCTGGGATTCATCCATATTGTGCAAGGGTTTGTTCTTTCTTATTGTGTATATTCTATTGTGTAGATATATCTACACTATCCATTCTCCTGTTGATGGAAGTTTGAGTTTTTTTCTAGTTTTTCATTATTATTAATAAAGTTGCCACAGATGTGTGTATATCTTTTTCTGGACATAACGTTTTCAGTTTTTTAGGGGCAAATGACCAGGAGTAGAATAGCTGGGTTGCAAGGTAAGTGTGTATTTAATTTTATAGGAAACAGCCAAACTGTTTTCCAAACTGGTTTTTCCATTTTCTGTTCCTGTTAGCAATACATGAGGATTCCAGTTGCTTCACAACATTTGTCAACCCTTGGTATTGTCAGTTTTACTCATTTTAGCCATTCTGTGGGTGCCAAGTGACATTTCATTTTTCTTTTAATTTGTATTTCCCTCATGACTAATGATGTTGAGCACTTTTTCATGTGACCATTGGCCACTGTAGATACATTTGTCATTTGATGTACCTGTTCAAGTCTTTTGCCCTTCAAAACACACTGATTGTTTATCTTTTTAGTGTTGAGTTGTAGGAGTTCATTGTGTATTTCAGATATAAGTCTTTTGTCTGATATATGTGTTGCCAGTCTGTGGGTTGCTTATTCCTGCCATGTCCCAATGTCTGTAGACATTTTTTCACCACTCTCCAACATTTCTTGTTCCCATCACATTGGTTTCCTCGTCAGCTTCCCAGAGCGCCATGCTCAGCCCTGAGTCCATGGCTCAACTCTGCCGGTGGTTGGATTCCTGGCCACTGCGCCTTGCCCATCAGCGTCTCCCTCCCCACTGAGTGGCTGCTGTATATGGTGTTCACCACACTCATCTTTGCGTGCCACCGGACATCTTGTTTACGTTAGTGCTCTGTATCTGGAGGTTTTGTCTCACCACCTGGATGTCAGCTCCTTGAGGACAGGGAATGTGTCTTATTTTTTCCTTACTGCATCTGTAAGAGTGCTGTGCAAATATACTTGGAGCCCTATATGTGCAAATAGTTCAGAGTAGAAATCCTCTAAACAGGAGGCTTTGGAGAAGATCCTCTTTCAGCTTCTTAGCTGAATACATTAGGCTGTTTGCAATTGCTTCCTGTTTTAGATGAGCTATTGAGTCAGTTTTGTACATTTGCACAATCTCTCTACCGTTCATAATGTCTTTTTATTTTATAGTTTCAAATAGTTCATTAAGTATGTGGAGATTTGGAAGTACCAATTACCTTTTATGAGACATTATACCATTATTTTCTGGCTTTAGGAAATTGAACAAATTTCACAGTCTCAAAATCAGAGTTTCCAGAATGTCACTAAAATAAATTTGGGGGAAATAATGAGAAGAAAAAAACAACTGCTTATTCATCTTTTGGTTATTAATTTAAGGCGTCTAAGGGTCCTAGATCAGGTTCTTAGAGGCCATTTGACATCTAAATCAATTAACCAGATAGGAACACTTTGAGGAGGATGTTACTACTTTTTTTGAGAATGGGAAATCTATGAGTAATTCAAAACTATCCCTTTCTTGGGAAATTTATAATTTACTTACTAGTCCATAATTTCCTTTCTCTCATCCACAGTAATAACAATAATAACAAAAGTATCTTATAAAGTAATATGTTTCTGTGGTTCCTTGGGTTTCTCCTCCGACGTGGCCATGCTGGAAATTCTGGGGTATCAGGGATGATCCACTGGAAGAAAGAGTGAAAAGAATATCAGGAATTTTTCAACTATTCATTAATTTATTCAACAAAAACTGTTTGAATACATACCGTGACTAGAAGACAAAAGCTGAAGAAAGAGCCTATTCATGCTGTGGATGATTGGGAGAATGGCCCTAAATTTTGGAGATAAGTTCATGGAAAGAACCTATAGTATTCTACAAAAGGTCTAAATGTCTCTTGATGCCCTCTCAGAAACAGCTTGCCACGATCAATAGAGAAGCGAAACAAGCACAGCATTTCCAATGTCTTTTTAAAATGATAAGGTGTAAGTTGGGTTTGTACGTGCTCAGGAATGCAGAAAGAAGATGCACCAATTTGCTTTTAATTTCCATGATTACAGGTTTACAGAAAGTAGACACTTTTCAAATATCCATAGGGAACTTTATCTATTTTAGGAGATACAGTAAACACACTAATGCATATTTTCCACCTGTTTCTGCAGCTCTTTTCTCTGCTAGCACATGCTCTCTGTCTAGACAGCTGACCTACAGGAACATTGTCCTGACACTGGAGGGAGCAGAAGAATGAGGTCATTTTTAAAAGCCCTGGCTTCCCCCCTGTGAAGTCACGTCAGGCTGGCTGTGTCCCTGAATCAAAGGTCATTGCTCATATCAAGGTGGCTTCCCTTCCAGTTGCATGTACCTGCTTTCTTCACTCATCCTTTTGGCCTAGGTGTGTTAATAGCTCTGGTTATTAACCCCAGGTTACTGTGCTATTCCTGTGGTTCCCTTCCTTCTAGCCCAGGCCTTTGTAAACAGACCTTTTCCAAGTAAACCTCCTCAAATTATCTTTTTTTAAAAAATTAAATAATTTTTTTATACAGCAGGTTCTTATTGGTTATCTGTTTTATACATATTAGTGTATACATGTCAATCCCAATCTCCCAATTCATCCCACCACCACCTTCCCCCCGCCCCCCACCCCCCACCCAGCTTTCCCCCCTTGGTGTCCATACGTTTGTTCTCTACATCTGTGTCTCTATTTCTGCCTTGCAAACTGGTTCATCTGTACCATTTTTCTAGATTCCACATATATGCGTTAATGTACGATATTTGTTTTTCTCTTTCTGACTTACTTCACTCTGTATGACAGTCTCTAGGTCCATCCACATCTCTACAAATGACCCAATTTCGTTCCTTTTTATGGCTGAGTAATATTCCTTTGTATATATGTACCACATCTTCTTTATGCATTCGTCTGTTGATGGGCATTTAGGTTGCTTCTATGACCTGGCTGTTGTAAATAGTGCTGCAATGAACATTGGGGTGCATGTGTCTTTTTGAATTATGGTTTGCTCTGGGTATATGCCCAGTAGTGGGATTGCTGGGTCATATGGTAATTCTATTTTTAGTTTTTTAAAGGAACCTCCATACTGTTCCCCATAGTGGCTGTATCAGTTTACATTCCCACCAACAGTGCAAGAGGGTTCCCTTTCTCCACACCCTTGCCAGCATTTACTGTTTGTAGATTTTTTGATAATGGCCATTCTGACTGGTGTGAGGTGATACCTCATTGTAGTTTTGATTTGCATTTCTCTAATGATTAGTGATGTTGAGCAGCTTTTCATGTGCCTCTTGGCCATCTGTATGTCTTCTTTGGAGAAATGTCTATTTACGACTTCTGCCCATTTTTTGATTAGGTTGTTTGTTTTTTTAATATTGAGCTGCATGAGCTGTTTGTATATTTTGGAGATTAATCCTTTGTCCGTTGATTCGTTTGCAAATATCTTCTCCCATTCTGAGGTTTGTCTTTTGTCTTGTTTATAGTTTCCTTTGCTGTGCAAAAGCTTTTAAGTTTTATTAGGTCCCATTTGTTTATTTTTGTTTTTATTTCCATTATTCTAGGCAGTGGGTCAAAAAGGATCTTGCTGTGATTTATGTCAAAGAGTGTTCTGCCTGTGTTTTCCTCTAAGAGTTTTATAGCGTCTGGTCTTACATTTAGGTCTTTAATCCATTTGGAGTTTATTTTTGTGTATGGTGTTAGGAAGTGTTCTAACTTCATTCTTTTACATGTAGCTGTCCAGTTTTCCCAGCACCACTTATTGAAGAGACTGTCTTTTCTCCATTGTATATCTTTGTCTCCTTTGTCATAGATTAATTGACCACAAGTGTGTGGGTTTATCTCTGGACTTTCTATCCTATTCCATTGATCTATATTTCTGTTTTTGTGCCAGTACCATATTGTCTTGACTACTGTAGCTTTGTAGTATAGTCTGAAGTCTGGGAGCCTGATTCCTCCAGCTCCGTTTTTCTTTCTCAAGACTGCTTTGGCTATTTGGGGTCTTTCGTGTCTCCACACAAATTTTAAGATTTTTTGTTCTAGTTCTGTAAAAAATGACATTGGTAATTTGATTGGGATTGCATTGAATCTGTAGATTGCTTTGGGTAGTATAGTCATTTTCACAATATTGATTCTTCTAATCCAAGAACATGGTATATCTCTCCATCTGTTTGTGACATCTTTGATTTCTTTCATCAATGTCTTATAGTTTTCTGCATACAGGTCTTTTATCTCCTTAGGTAGGTTTATTCCTAGGTATATTATTCTTTTTGTTGCAATGGTGAATGTGATTGTTTCCTTAATTTCTCTTTCTGATCTTTCATTGTTAGTGTATAGGAATGCAAGAGATTTCTGTGCATTAATTTTGTATCCTGCCACTTTACCAAATTCATTGATTAGCTCTAGTAGTTTTCTGGTGGCATCTTTAGGATTCTCTATGTATAGTATCATGTCATCTGCAAACAGTGACAGTTTTACTTCTTCTCTTCCAATTTGTATTCCTTTTATTTCTTTTTCTTCTCTGATTGCCATGGCTAGGACTTCCAAAACTGTGTTGAATAATAGTGGCAAAATTGGACATCCTTGGCTTGTTCCTGATCTTAGAGAAAATGCTTTCAGTTTTTCACCATTGAGAATGATGTTTGCTATGGTTTTGTCATATATGGCCTTTATTATGTTGAGGTAGGTTCCCTCTGTACCCACTTTCTGGAGAGTTTTTATCATAAATAGGTGTTGAATTTTGTCAAAAGCTCTTTCTGCATCTATTGAGATTATCATATGGTTTTTATTCTCCAATTTATTAATACGGTGTATCACATTGATTGATTTGCGTATATTGAAGAATCCTTGCATTCCTGGGATAAATTCCACTAGATTATGGTGTATGATCCTTTTAATGTGTTGTTGGATTCTGTTTGCTAGTATTTTGTTGAGGATTTTTGCATCTATATTCATCGGTGATATTGGTCTGTAATTTTCTATTTTTGTAGTATCTTTGTCTGGTTTTGGTATCAGGGTGATGGTGGCCTCGTAGAATGAGTTTGGGAGTGTTCCTTCCTCTGCAATTTTTTGGAAGAGTTTGAGAAGGATGGGTGTTAGCTGTTCTCTAAATGTTTGATAAAATTCACCTGTGAAGCCATCTGGTCCTGGACTTTTGTTTGTTGGGAGATTTTTAATCACAGTTTCAATTCATTACTTGTGATTGGTATGTTCATATTTTCTATTTCTTCCTGGTTCAGTCGTGGAAGGTTATACCTTTCTAAGAATTCGTCCATTTCTTCCAGGTCGTCCATTTTATTTGCATAGTGTTGCTTGTAGTAGTCTCTTATGATGCTTTGTATTTCTGTGGTGTCCATTGTAACTTCTTTTTCATTTCTAATTTTATTGATTTGAGTCCTCTCCCTCTTTTTCTTGATGAGTCTGGCTAAAGTTTTATTAATTATGTTTATCTTCTCAAAGAACCAGCTTTTAGTTTTATTGATCTTTGCTATTGTTTTCTTTGTTTCTATTTCATTTATTTCTGCTGTGATCTTTATGATTTCTTTCCTTGTACTAACTTTGGGTTTTGTTTGTTCTTCATTCTGTAGGTGTAAGGTTAGATTGTTTGAGATTTTTCTTGTTTCTTGAGGTAGGATTGTATTGCTATAAACTTCCCTCTTAGAACTGCTTTTGCTTCATCGCATAGGTTTTGGATTGTCGTGTTTTCATTGTCATTTGTCTCTAGGTTTTTTTTTTTATTTCTTCAGTGATCTCTTGATTGTTTAGTAACATATTGTTTAGCCTGCAAGTGTTTGTGTTTTTTACGTTTTTTTCCCTGTAATTGATTTCTAATCTCATAGCGTTGTGTTTGGAAAAGATGCTTGATATGATTTCAATTTTCTTAAATTTACCAAGACTTGATTTGTGACCCAAGATGTGATCTGTCCTGGAGAATATTCCATGTGAACTTGAGAAGAAATTGTAATCTGCTGTTTTCGGATGGAATGTCCTATAAATATCAATTAAATCTATCTGGTCTATTGTATCATTTAAAGCTTGTGTTTCCTTATTAATTTTCTGTCTGGATGATCTGTCCATTGGTGTAAGTGAGGTGTTAAAGTCCTCCACTATTATTGTGTTATTGTCAGTTTCCTCTTTTATAGCTGTTAGCATTTGCCTTATGTATTGAGGTGCTCCTATGTTGGGTGTATATATATTTATAATTGTTATATCTTCTTCTTGGATTGATCCCTTTATCATTATGTAGTGTCCTTCCTTGTCTCTTGTAATATTCTTTATTTTCTGGCCTATTTTATCTAATGTGAGTATTCCTACTCCAGCCTTCTTTTGATTTCCATTTGTATGGAGTATCTTTTTCCATCCCCTCACTTTCAGTCTCTATGTGTCCCTAGTCTGAAGTGGGTCTCCTGCAGACAGCATATATATGGGTCTTGTTTTTGTATCCATTCAGTGAGCCTGTGTCTTTTGGTTGGAGGATTTAATCCATTCACATTTAAGGTAATTATCGATATGTATGTTCCTATGACCATTTTCTTAATTGTTTTGGGTTTGTTTTTGTAGGTCCTTTTCTTCTCTTGTGTTTCCCACTTAGAGAAGTTCCTTTAGCATTTGTTGTAGAGCTGGTTTAGTAGTGCTGAATTCTCTTAGCTTTTGCTTGTCTGTAAAGCTTTTGATTTCTCCGTTGAATCTAAATGAGGTCCTTACCGGGTAGAGTAATCTTGGTGGTAGGTTCTTCCCTTTCATCACTTTAAATATATTGTGCCACTCCCTTCTGGGTTTTAGAGTTTCTGCTGAGAAATCAGCTGTTAACCTTATGGGAGTTCCCTTGTATGTTATTTGTTGTTCTTCTCTTGTTGCTTTTAATAATTTTTCTTTGTCTTTAATTTTTGTCAATGTGATTACTATGTGTCTTGGCATGTTTCTCCTTGGGTTTATCCTGCCCGGGACTCTCTTCACTTCCTGGACTTGGTTGGCTATTTCCTTTCCCATGTTAGGGAAGTTTTCGACTATAATCTCTTGAAATATTTTCTCGGGTCCTTTCTCTCTCTCTTCTCCTTCTGGGACCCCTATAATGCAAATGTTCATGCGTTTAATGTTGTCCCAGAGGTCTCTTAGGCTGTCTTCATTTCTTTTCATTCTTTTCTCTTTATTCTGTTCTGCAGCAGTGAATTCCACCATTCTGTGGTCTAGGTCACTTATCTGTTCTTCTGTCTCAGTTATTCTGCTATTGATTCCTTCTAATGTATTTTTCATTTCAGTTACTGTATTGTTCATCTCTGTTTGTTTGTTCTTTAATTCTTCTAGGTGTTTGTTCTTTAATTCTTCTAGGTCTTTGTTAAACATTTCTTTCATCTTCTCGATCTTTGCCTCCATTCTTTTTCCAAGGTCCTGGATCATCTTCACTATCATTATTCTGAATTCTTTTTCTGGAAGGTTGCCTATCTCCACTTCATTTAATTGTTTTTCTGGGGTTTTATCTTGTTCCTTCATCTGGTACATAGCCCTCTGCCTTTTCATTTTGTCTGTCTTTCTGTGAATGTGATTTTAGTTCCACAGGCTGCAGGATTGTAGTTCTTCTTGCTTCTGCTGTCTGCCCTCTGGTGGATGAGGCTATCTCTCAAATTATCTTGTTATGAGTGTGCCATCTTGTTAGCACCATGCTGATATATCACAGTATAAAATTGCATTCTATTTATAAATTTGTGGGCTGTTTTTATAGATACAAATAAACTCATTGCAGTTAACTTCTGGCATCATTCATTTCTTTTGACCCATCTCCTATGTACTACCCTAAAATGGAAAGGTTGGAGGAGACACATGATGGTGGAGAATATTCCACATTGAGTTCTCAGATTTAAGGAATATCCAAGTCCTAAAAGAGTAATGAAATAAATCAGCCCAGATGCATCAAAATTAACATGTAAAGAATCAAAGACAAAAAGAACATCATATGCTCTACCTGAGAGGGAAGGCTGATGACTTAGAGAGACGTGGCACATGGATTGACAGCTGCTTCCCCGCAGCAACAAGAGGTGCCCGAAGACTGTCTTCAAGAGGTCGGGGGAGAACATGCATCATCCTGACCATCCGAGAGTTAAGGCAAATTGAGACATACTCACATCTACAAAGGAAGAGAAACTCTACTGCCTCCAGGCCTCTACTGAAGGAAATAAAAAGGAAGGACTCAGCGACAGGGACATTAAAAAATATTTTAAAATATGACCTATCAATGCTTGTGGGTGAGCTGAAGCAATTTACTTAGGGAGAAATTTGTAGCCTTAAATGCACAAATTAGAAAACAAGAAAAACTGGAAAAAATGTGTCCAAATCAAGAAAAAGGACAACGAAAAACAGAGTAAACCAAAGTAGAAGGGAAAATGTAGTAAAGATAGAATCAGAAATTAATGAACTAGAAAACAAAGAAATAACAGGGATGTTTAGCAAAGTTATCTGAAGTTTATACAGCAGTCAAATGATTATTATGCAGAATATCTGTCTATATAGTCTAGGTATCTCTATGTTTGAGTGTATGTATCTGTCTCCTCCAGAAATCAATAAAAAAGCAAAAAATACTCTAAAAGAGCACACAGGGGCTTCCCTGGTGGCGCAGTGGTTGAGAATCTGCCTGCCAATTCAGGGGACACGGGTTCGAGCCCTGGTCTGGGATGATCCCACATGCCGCGGAGCGGCTGGGCCCGTGAGCCACAGTTACTGAGCCTGCACGTCTGGAGCCTGTGCTCCGCAACAAGAGAGGCCACGATGGTGAGAGGCCCGTGCACCACGATGAAGAGAGGCCCCCACTTGCCGCAACTAGAGAAAGCCCTCGCACAGAAATGAAGACCCAACACAGCCATAAATAAATAAATAAATAAATAATTAAAAAAAAATAAAAATAAAAGAGCACACAGGTTATGAGCAGATATTTCAAATGAAAGGTAACATGAAATGGTTAATAAACATGAAAAGATGCTCAGCTTCACTACTAATTAGGAAAAATGACAATTTAAAAAAATGATATACCATTTCACATCCATAACGCTGTCAAAAATTAAATGAAAATCTGTCAGTGCAAGGAAGGACTTGGGGAAGCAGGACCTTGGATCCACTGAGGTAGGATTGTAAGTCAGTTCAATGACAATACAGGGCAACCTGGCAGCTCTCTGGTAATGCTGAAGTTGTACCTACCTGCGTTTCCACTTCCAGTGAATCATTCCTGTTCACTGCAACTTTGCTTTTGTTACAGCAAAAAAATTTGAAACTTAAATGTCCATCTATAGAGTTATGGATAAGTTATTGTCTCTAATATAGTGCAATACTATACAATATTTAAGATAAATGACCTAGATCAGTATGTATTAATATGTGTTAACCTCAAAAACATACTGTTGAGATGCTAAGTGAAATAAGCCAGAACTAAAGGACAAATATCATATGATTCCACTTATATAAACTACCTAGAGCAGGCAAATTCATGGAGATAGAAAGTAGAATGGTGGTGGCCAGGGGCTGGGGGGAGGGAGAAATGGGGAATTATTATTTAGTTGGTACAGAATTTCTCTTTGGGATGACAAAAGAGTTCTGGAAACAGATATTGGTGATGGTCATACAACATTGTGAATGTGATTAATGTCACTGAATTGTACACTTAAAATTGTTAAAATGGTAAACCGCATGTATATTTACAACAAAGAATCTAAAAATCCTTAATGTTGAATGAAGAAGACAATTTGTAGACAGATAGGTACACATATTATTTAAAGACTTGTAAAATTGTTTATGATACATGCATATGTGTTAAAAGTATAACAACATGAACAGACAACTTTAAGACAATGGTTTCCCCTGGAGAGGGAGGGTACAAAAGGAGGGACCTCAATGGTATCTGTGATGATTCTTAAAAATGTATAAGTTCTGAAGGGAACATAACAAAATGTTCGCCCTTAATTCTTAGTGGTGATACATGTTCATTTGAAATATTTACATTTTAAAAATGCCCCAAATCAGAGTTTTGGGGGAATGCTCTGATCATTTAGTTGACTATTTCCAAAATTTACAAAACAGGATGGTGATGGGGAGGGAAAATGTCAGAGTCCAGGTACTACACGTCTCTCAAACACCTGTTTACATCTTTTTTACGCCAAAGAATTTAATTGCTAGACATTTCCATGTATTGTAGTGGACCAGGTGTGACAAGAATGGTCCCTATGTTTCAATAAATAAAGGTGAGCCAGCCTTTTGTGGAAGTCCTTCCACACAAGGTCCTCGAGTGAGGAAAATCATTTGGCGCCTTCTGGCTGGCTGAATTGTACATGGATTCTAGCTAACTGTAAATAACCATGAACAAAGAATATCTCAGTAGCCAATATTTGTCTCTGCTGGTATCAAATGAAATTCATTTGGTATCAGCTGGAGTTTTTATAGTGCTAATGGAAGTTATTTTCAGTTATCACATCAGTCCATAAGTATACAAAGGCAGCAATTGCACTGGTAATCTGGAGATCAGTCTGTATGTAGGGGGTATGCTTTAGACTGTTTCTGCAGCGTAAGCTTCTATCTTAAGAAATGCGGGGGGATCATAAATAGGAGGGAATGATGAAACAGAACATCCAACAAGGGCTAAGGTTGGGCTTGGCAACATTTCCTAGCGTGAACATCTGAACTCCAAGAGGTGGTGATGTCCAGGAAGTGCTGGCCACGATGGGGAGCTTGTGCATCTGAGAACTCATTCGCCAAATTTAGCTTCCCTACTCATTCCAACGACAGCACTTTAAATACTGACAGCTCTGGCTTCTGTGCAGCCGTTGTGTGATCTCATTCCATGGGACAGAGGAACGGAGCTGGAACCATCAATTTTTGTTTTTTAATAAACTCATGTAATTTTGCCATACTCCCGCCAGGTACAAGCATGACAGTGGAGCCCTGTAAACAAAAATCTGCTCCCTGCAGGATTTTAATTATTTATATTCTTTCAGCAAACAGAAACCCCATCCGTTGTGATGGTAGCACGTGTGGAGATTAGAGGATCAGAATGCAGTGCTGATGTTGTTAGCCCAGTGAAGGGTAATTTAATTTTTCCCCTCTGTACATGGACACGTTGAATGCCTGAGATATTTGTACCAAAAAATCATAACTGGTAGCATGGCAGAAAACTCGTTTTGCAGTAAGAATTCCAGAGCCTAAGGGATTTTTTCCCCCAAAGCTCAAAGACAGGGTCATCTGACTCCAATTATTACCACGGTAAGTGTCCAGCTCTTGGTAGAAGAGAGCACTGCTTTTCGGAGTAAGCAAGAATCATACACCTAAAAATGGCTAAAGTGGTAAGTTTTATGCTATATATATTTTAACCACAGTAAAAAATATGTAGGAAAAAATGAGTAAGCCTGTAAACAAGGGCTGATAAATGTTGGTTAGGCATGAACACTGTGCCAGGTAGGGAGATGGTAAAGATTCCTTGAGACAGGGATGCTGCCCTACTTCCTTCTTTTACCTGCTTTCCCTTCTAATCTTTTTCCTAGCTCTGAGCACAGTGCCGGGCTGATCGTGGGCAGACAAATGTTTACTGAATGAAATAAAAGATGTACTCGTGTTCTCAAAGAACAGGACAGAAAGGGCACTATTTTACAAAAAAAAAAAAAAAAAGATCTAAGAGGAATTATTTATCTACACGTATACATCCTGTGTTTGAGTGCATCCGGAAGGCACGGGCTCGTCTTAAGTTTGCATCCTCAGCCCTTAGCCCAGGGCAAGGGTGTGCAGTGGGCGCCATTGGGACCCCACCTAGACCCCTTTACCAAGCCAGTATACCCATCTTCCACCTCCTGGGAGCCTTGGAGCTCACAACTCACGCTGCCCTTGGCCAACTGAAAGCCACCCCCTAACCCCTTCAGATGGCCGCATTCTTGCCAGCTTTATTCTTCTATTCTATCCCACTATTCTCATTCTCCTGTGATTTATCGCCCAATGGTGGAGCTTCTTGGTAGAAGCTCAAGGCGCTTATAGAAGTGGTTTCAACTGGAATATGTTTTTCAAGGGGTATATGGCCATGGCAAATTTTCAGGGAATCAGTATTTAGATCCTTAAATTCCATAGGTCCTTTCTTCTATAACTCATTCCTGGAGGACTTGCCTGAGTTCACGGTAGTCCTTCTTCCAGTTGATAAGCCAGAATCGGGCCCCTAACCCTTCCCAAATTTTATTCAAGGATTGAAAATGTGCAAACCTCTTGGGCTTCCAACAAAGGGAGGGAGGCCCTCTTTAAATATTAATAAATGTCAGTAAACCTGTAAGGATTCCTGTATTTCTCTATCACTAGGCTATTGAGGGTAAAATTTGGTGTTTTAGGCCAGGGTGGGATGTTCTGGTTCAGATATAGGAATAGTGAGACTTATGACAATTTTTGTTTAATGACTTCATTTCCTACATTCCTTTCCTTCTGCCAAAGAATGTAAGATTCTGTGAGAGCAAAAGCAAAGTGCACTTTAAGACATAATGAATGCTAAAAATGACCTTTTTCATGTATTTTACTGTAAGCAGCTCTTTAGCTATTCTTAGGACTCATCCTTAGTCTGTTTTATTAGCTAGAAAGAAGAGAACTTTGAACAGCCTGACAGGTTAGTTCTGCAGAACCTTTTAAATGTAAGTGGAATGCTTCTAGAATCGAAAATTTTAGAATACATTATATAAAACCCTTGGGCAAAACTTTTATGCCATTTCTTTTAGATTCAGGATGTGTTTTTCAATTAGATGATTAAAAATTATTTTATCATATCATATTACAAAATATTTATCCTAGGTATAGTCAGTCTTAATCTTACTTCATGCTATAAAATGTTTAATATTTTCAACTTCTTGTTAACAAAAATATACATGGTAGCTTCTGAATGGATTGATTTTTTAGCAGTATTGCATTAATAGATGATTAGTTTCCAATAAAAGTTTTCTTTTAATGATTATTATTTATTCAAATTTGAAATACATTTACATTTTTGATCTGGTGTTTACTAATAGTAATTTTAATGATTACATTATATGGAAGAATTTTTAAAACTTAGGACATAATAATCATAGGAAATGAAACAAATTTTAAAAACATAATTTCTATGACATATTTCTGTTGAATAAAGAGTGATGATGTGATCAATAAAAGACTTCCAAGCATTAAACTTTTTTACATTAGGGTTCAAATCTAAAGGAAAAGTAATGGAAATATGAATAAAAGAAAGGAAATATAAACATTTCTGAAAGTTTAGAAAGCTCATTTATATTCTGTTAAATTGATAATAGTAGTGTCAAGAGCTGTGAAGAGTCTGAGATATTACTTTCCCTGCAAGCTAGCAAGTTAGCCTGCCACAGTTTCATTCATGGATGCTGGTAGGAGACAAAAGATTCCTGGGTCAGAGACAAAAGACTTCATTATTCAGGGTACAGCGGGCAGCATGTGCTTCATGTCTGGGCTGGCTCCTCGTGCCCGGCAAGGGCTATGGTGTGATGACTTTGGAATGTGTCTACTTGCCTAGGCTGAACTATGTCTCTCAGGATTCTCTTTCCTGTATGTTTCTAGTTAGGATGGGAAGTGACAGCTATTTTGTATTTCATGCACATTGTTCCTGATCTACTAATTCATCTTGGTGTGAGGCAGCACCTGGGTCTGCAGGTATTCCACCTCCCCACAGATGCTCTTTTAGCTTCTCTGACTCTTGGGCCAGGTTTGTTTGTTCACTTCTGTGATGAAGGGCCCTGGCTTCTGTAGGGTACCTTTGTCACCAGGGTCAGAAGCAACAAGAAGAAGCAACTGTTTCCTGACAGGTGGCTTTCAAACCATTATGCAACTTAGATTTCATCGTATATATTTAAAAGGTTGCCATAGCTTTAATTTTTAAACTTTAGCATTTACAATCTGCTAGAAGTCACACTCCTTACAACTATTTAAGCTTATGAAGAAAGAAGTATAAATGTCAATTTGAAAGTGTGCAAAGGGGATACATTATTTTTCCGAATAATTTTATGGGGTATGTGAACAATCAAGTTTGAGTCTCTTGGTTTATAGGATGGTCTATAGGACAGTCAAATACAATCATGTAGATCTCTTATATTTCTGATACCCCAGGTGACATCTGGAATCATGGTAGGGCTAGGGCCATCCATAATCCCAGTTCCCCTCTTCAGAAACAGTTCTGTGAGATAATCCCTAGAATTTTACTTTGAGAAGAAAGCAATTTAATATAAAGCTTTCTCATTTGAGCAAGGAAAAATGCTGTTTGTTGATGATCGTGATGATGAAAAAATTTCCCTGCAAAGGACATTATCAGAAGTAGTGTTACAGAACCTGTTACAGAGTAGTGAAAATGTGGAAATTTGGGGAGACTGGCATGCCTGGAGAGGGCATGGAAGCTCTGCTCCCTTCCCTACATCCCTTGCCCTAAGCATCTCTTCCATCTGGCTGTTCCTGAGTTACATCTTTTTATAATAAACCAGTGACCTAGTAAGTTTAAAAAAAAAAAAAAAGTGATGTCACAGTAACAGGACCACCTAACAATTTTAAGAAGAGCAGGTAAGCCTGTGCCTAGAGAGTCTGCTACAGGCAACTGAATCAGACTGGACACTTTATCACCTTGGACAATGAGAATCTCTCTCTTGGGAATTTGTATCGGGAGATGTGGGTTGGAAGGCCTGAGGTGAGTTACACTTTTTGTGTGCCCACGGGCAAGTCATTTAATTTTTTTTTGACTATCTACATCTCTAAAATAGTGGAATTAACAGAGCTGTTATGAGAAGTAAACCAGGAAATATATGTAAAAATGCTCTGTAAAATTAAAAAACGCTGTAGAATTTAATCTATGATTCCTGCTACCTTCTCCCCAAGGCCTCTGTTTATGTGCATCCTATTTAGGATTGTGTTGGAATGTGGATTTGTGCATTCAGCCCCTCTGTGTATCCACAGAAAAACATCTATGAACATTTCTTGGAATGTAAGAGGTGCTGATGCCCAGCTGAGCGATCGGCATGTTGATCTGTGTGTAGTAGGTTCAAGGTGTGTGGTTCTTTTGGGTTTGTGTTTCCAAATCACTTTCTTAGTCTAAAATGTTTCTGCGTCAGTGTCTGTGAACAGGTACTCATTTTAAAGATTTTCTTTTCTTTGTTCTGTTTACCGGTTCACAAGAGAGTTTCCCTCAGACTTGACGTGTGAGCCTGAAAGGCAGCCTGACACTTAGGCTCATTACTCTGTCGAGTGGCTGTACCTTATGGCCTCCGGCGTGAGGGAGAGCGACACCAGCTACACTGCCTCAAACGCCAGGTCTCGGCTCCTGGGGTTCAAACCTAGAGACCTTTCAGGCAGGTACCGCGAGTGATTTTAATACTGGAGGATAAACTGCAGGGAGAACGTTTTCCTCTTGCCTGTTTCCTGGAGAACTAAGGAAAGAAAGGTGGCTTCTAAGGTTTCCAGAACCCAAGACTCTTTCTTGAATTTATAAGGAAGCAAAATGTTGGTTAATGCAGCTTGTAGGATGTGGATACAAGTTGAAATTCTGGTAAGACAAGCTTCCAAGTTGCGTAGACATCTGTATTAGTTTCCTAGGGCTGTCCTAACAAAGTACCACAAACTGGGTGGCTTAAAACAACAGAAATTTATTCTCTCACAGTTCTGGAGGCCAGATGTCTGAAATCAAGGTGCCGACAGGCTTGGTTTCTAGTGGCGGCTCTGAGGGAGAATCTGTCCTGTGCTCCTCTCCTAGCTCTGGTGGCGGCTGGCAATCCCTGGCGTTCCTCGGCTTGCAGATTCCTCAGTCAAAGTTCTCCTGCATCTTCACATGGCCTTCTCCCTGGATGTCTCTTTGTCCAAATTTCCTTCTTCTTATACAGACACCAGTCATAGTGGATTAAGAGCCCGCATTACTCCAGTACGACGTTATCTTAATTTAACTAATTACACTTTAATGATCCTATTTCCAAATAAGGCCACATTCTGAGATTCCAGAGGTTAGGACTCCTACATTCTATATCGTTTTGGGGGGACACAATTCAATCCACAAGAATACCTAAGTGCTGAATGTTTGTCCAGGTGATCTCCCACCTGAAATCCCCCCAAGCAGCCTAAGGTCCAAAGTCAAGTGTTACTATATCCGACACAAAACCTTTATATTTTGAAGTGCTTTCATTTTTGTGATTCTTTTATTGGGAAAAGTTAGGAAAGGATTTCTCAGTAAAGATTTAATAATAGGCATTCAATTTGGTCATGGTTTTTACATTCAGCACTGATCCTGTAATACAAGAATTTTTTTTAATGGAAAGAAAGATTTGGGGGTTTAAAGCTCAAAGATTGTAGCCTGAGGAGATATGATTGTCTCCTGTTAATTCCTTTAAGTTAGTGTGAAATCTCCTATAAGACCTTAATTAGACCTTCTATGATTCATTTTATTTTTTTCCTCTATAGATTATCTCTTAAAAGCAGTTTGGGTTATGCTTTTGCAAGCACCAGGATTTTTGGATCTCATACTTAAAGCTGTGACTATTGATCTCAAAGATATTTTATTTTCAAGACACATGGTCATTGAGCTTTTATATCTGGAGATTGAATTTCTGGTAGAAACAATTTAAAGAAATGTTCTTTGTGGGTTTTTGTTGGTTTTTAGCATGGAATAGATGAACATTAACATAACCATTTGGCTATAATTATAGATACATCAGATGTGATGCAGTTTTAATTATACAAGGCCAACTGAAAATGTAAAACATGAATATGCAATTTTAATTAAGATACATGCATAATTACAAGGGTACTTCTCACAGGGAAAAGCATAGGAAAGTTCATTTTGCTCCTCTTTCCCCCTCTTCCTTTAAATGCTATTCTTGTTCATTAAATCCCCTAATATCCTTGGAAATGTTCTGCTCTAGTTTTCCTTTATTGCTGATAGACATTAGGAGTTAAAACCCAAATCCAACTAAAAGCCACTGTGAGAGCCTGGATGAAAGCTTCATTGTGTTTTTAGGAGAATGGCAAAATGGTCCACACTGTTTCATTTGTACCATCAGCAAGCAAAATCTCAACAAAAGCAGATTTCTGACCCATCAACTGCTTATTGAAGGTATTTAATAAACATATAAGTAGAAGGAACTATATTACACTGTAAATTTGAAAGAGCTTTATACTTGGTTTAAAGATTGAAGGCTGCCCTTAACATTTATCTCCATACTTGTTTATGTGACTTTTCATATTTGCATCCTCAAATAAATGCATAAACTTTGCAGACAGATAGTGAAGAAAACTAAGACCATAAATACTTATATACTGATAATACTTCAGTTAGAGTCACCTTTATTCCCTTTGAATTCAGTATGATTATATATCTGTTTACTTTGTTTTTATTTATTTATTTATTTTTAATAAATTTATTTATTTTTGGCTGCATTGGGTCTTTGTTGCTGTGCGTGGGCTTTCTCTAGTTGCGGCGAGCAGGGGTACTCTGTTGCGGTGCGTGGGCTTCTCATTGCGGTGGCTTCTCTTGTTGCAGAGCATGGGCTCTAGGCATGCGGGCTTCAGTAGCTGCAGCACACGGGCTCAGTAGTTGCGGCACACAGCCCTAGAGCGCAGGCCTCAGTAGTTGTGGCACGTGGGCTCAGTAGTTGTGGCACGTGGGCTCAGTAGTTGTGGCACGCGGGCTTAGCTGCTCCGCGGCATGTGGGATCTTCCTGGACCAGGGATTGAACCTGTGTCCCCTGCATTGGCAGGTGAATTCTTAACCACTACGCCACCAGGGAAGTCCCTACTTTGTTTTTAAATAACATGAAAGGTGTAAGTTTCTCATTATCAGATGTAACTACCAATTACCTGATTAACCTTTAACAAATATATTAAAACCTACAAACCAATGGAATGATGCCTCCTTCAATGTTCTCCTTGGAAACAAAGGCCAATAGTTATGCCATTTCTCAAATCAGGGAGACCCATGATTTGGTCCATGAATCTAGTAGGTCTTTCTGGAGCAGTTCAGAGCTGCTTTCTATTCTTTCTTCTCCCAGGCTGATCCCAGAGCTACTTTTTACCTGCAGTGTTAACATAATGCCAAGTGCAATCATTGCCTAGGCTTTATCTCATTTACATCTGATTTCCATGCATTACAGCAATAATTATGCAGATCATTAAACATTAGTCAGTGTTGGGGTAAGATTTATTTATTGCTACACAAAATTCTGTTACCATATGATCAGTTCATATATTTTGTTGCTCAAGCAAAAACTGTGTTCTACTGAAAAAACAAATTAAGGGGGCGCACTTTCATCAGTCTGGTTAAAACCCGATTTGGGATTATTCATGGAATTGCCTAGCAACAAACTGCTTTCATTTTATGATACTGGGTGCAATTTGACTACTCAATGCACAATGAGAAGAAAATTTTCATTTGTCTGCTTAAAGATTTTCCATTGTTGCTGCAAATGTTTAAGTGGATTTCTCAGAAACATGTTGGAATTAAAAACAACAGCCTCCTTTGAATTAGTGCCTTTTTGTCTTTTGAAGCCTTTTGGCTAGTGGGGAGGCCTTGTTATTCAACACCATTTTAGCCAATAACACAATGATCATTGTGAAGATTATTTACCAAAACATTTATTAAAAGCTTTTTCCTGGATTGCAGAGCTCTGTTGCTGTGGCGAGGAACTGGTTCATTACAGAGTGCCTTAACAATACAGAATTTTTTTGCAACCTTCCTTGTTGCTTTCCCAAGAGTTTTGGGAGTCATTCCGATGAGCAATCAGCAGGAATTGAGGCGAGTGAAAAGTGGTTTGTAGTTTAAGTACTGCCAAACTTGACTTCCCAACATTACCACTCTACTTAATTACAAGCCACTAAGATGATTATCCTTTGTCAGTTTGCCATACAGAAGTTCCCAGGTGTCTGATTGTGAGTGTGCATTGGCTCAGAGAAGGTGAAAGGCAGAAGTACAGCAGCGCCCACAGAGTGGACCGGCTTCTTGGTTGTATGAGAAACCTGGTTTGCCACTGAATGCTTCGGCTCAGAGATGTCCCTATACACCTGCTCTGAGAGCTGATGTGAGATCCCGAGAGATACAACTTTTTAACCCACTTGTAACCTGTGCTTGTGTGAGTGGTACAGATGGGGAATGAGAGCTCTGTTTAATCAACTTTTTTCGTTCACCGAATATGACTGAAATGCAAATCTTGTCTTACTACTTCTCAATCACCAATTTTCAAACAACTAGAAAAATACACTTCATATTAAAACAAAGTGAACATAATAAGGATCTGATCTCAAATATCACCTCTGAAAAAAGCCTTTCCTGACTTTCCTATGTAAAGTCATGTCCCACCCCGATTATAATCATGCCCTGTTGCCAGACCAGGCCAATAATATGGTGAAGTGTATGTGGGGAAAAAAAGGTGGAATTGTGAGCCTTGGATGTTGTTGAACCCTAACCTTACCACTTTGTTCACTTCTTTAACTTAATAATTTCCTGAGAACAGCTCAGGGCCATGTGACAGGGCATGAAGACACGAAAAGGCAGAGCAACAGTTCTGTTGTCACTGGGTGATTTCTGTGAACTTCATGCATCAGTGGCTTATCCATTCAATAATAAGATGATTTTTCTTTTTCTATGACAGCCTCTCCTATTTTACCTTTCAATCACAAATGCTTTCTATTTAAGAACCACTTTTTGATCTTGAGTATACATTTTTCTCCTGGACTTTTGATAAGTTTTTAAAATATAATCTTTTGACTTCTTATGGGATTTTTGTTATTGTTGTTTACTTTTCTCAACTATGCACTTGACATTACTTCCTTAACCAATGCTATTATTTTATATTAGTACCTTTTCACAAAATTGAATAATCAAATGGTTTTTCTCCCGGTGGTCATGTCCCTCCAGATATTATCATGTTAAATTTGATCCTATTCCGAGAAAATATTACAGATTTATCTCAGATATTCTCTGTGTCATTTTTTATTGCTCAGGACCTAGTCTAATTTATTTCTTTTGCTCTAGTATACTAAAATGACTTATTCTATGAAATGGTAACTTATCTCATCAAAAAACACCAAACTTTTGTATTTGGTCCTGGTGAATTTTTTTTCACTATGTAGAAATCTAAAATGCTCCTTACCAGTAAATAGTCTAATTCTGCCTCTTCTTCAGTTTAAGTAAACATTTCCTTCTAGTCTCATTGCTGATGAGGTGGTCTGTGTCTGAGGTTCCTGATTTGTGGACCATGAATTCCACTGGGTCAGTGATTTACTTACTGAGTCCACATACCCACTAAACATTGTCTGTAAGCTGAATAAAAAATGTCTTGGGTATGTATGGATGAGTATTTTTCAAATGAAAGTAGACACTTAAAATTAATAAAATTCAATCTTTTGAAAACATTGACAAATTTATAGAGGCTTTTTAAAAAATGTATTTTCTCAATAAAAAGGTTATAAAAATATAAATACTATCTTACCTAAGAAATGTTTTGCTGTTAAAAGGGTCCTCATTTTCAACCTAAGAAACTCCATGTTACTTCCCTCTTCTAGTAAGATTTTTGCCCTATTATAATATATGTTGTTGCCCCTACATATAATACTGATCCTACACTTTCTCCTATTCCTCTCTTGCCTTTAGAATTTGTACTCAGCAGTGTACCAAATGGCTTTAAAAAGTATGGTACCCATTTACTTTAATAATATTTACTCATCCATTTTTCATACATTGAAAGTATGTATAGAGCTCACACTGAGTGGTTCTCATCCCTGACTGTGTAAAGAATCACCTGCAGGGCTTGAAAGACTACAGACCCGTTCCTCCCACCCCCCATCCACTGGATGAGCATCTCCTGGGAGGAGAGGGTTGTTGGGCACCTCTGTTTTTAAAGAGTTCCCTAGGAGACTCCAAGGCATAGCAAGTGGGAGAAACAAGAGCCAGCTGTGGGCCAGGCATCGTGCTCGGAGCCTCACAGGAGGGAAAAAATTAGACTTGGGAATCATCTCCTCTACTACTAATCTGGTCTCGGGACGCTCACGCCATCTTCTCTGTGAGGCCACTCAGCTTGTCACCAGTTGCATTGTATTTTGAGACCCTGCACTCATTACATAGAAGTGGTTTACTTAATTAGAAAATGCCAGACATAAGTGTTTGATTCTTGGCCTTCAAAGCTCAGATACCAGACTGTCTGGCTCTAAACTGCATGCCTGGCAAAGTGAGTGCACAGTGCCTGGCACGTGGACACTAATCGATAAATGCTTGTGTTGAATTAACCAGCAGGGAAAAGAGCAGTACTTGTAAAGGAATTGTTTGCCAACTCCAGAGTTTAGTTACGAGTAGTGGAGAAAAAGTGCCCAGAGGCAAAATTCCTGATTCACAGAAAACAGTCACTTCCAAGCAAGGCTGTTCCTAATTACATCTCCCAAGTCTATTAAACGTCAAACATATTATAGTCCTTACTGCCAAATATTACAAATCATTCTTAATTCTGAGAAGAATAAATTAAGCTTGGGCTTCTTCCTATGGAAGCACTTAGCAGTTCTTTCTGTTTTTGTGGAGGGGGGCATTGTTGTTATTGGTTCTACTTCTGGTTTTCTCTTCTTTTGGCAAGGCGAAGACAACTTTAATTCGGCTGCTCACTTGCGCGATGACTTTGGGAGTTTTGGAAAAGTTTTGTACCCCATAGTTGCTCGTCTGTGAGATAGAAATAACAACATCCACCACGTCCTGTTTTAGGACAATGAATGACATATAAAAACACATTTAACATGATACGAAGGGACTCCTAAGTAAGTGTAAATTGTGTCTAAGTATCCTCCAATATTCTCATTGTAAAGATGAGGAAAATGAGACACAGATTGTCTCACCAGCATGCTCAAGGTCTTCAGTTACCTAAGAATGGACACGTGGTTGGAACGTGGTGGCCGAGACAGAGTCTGTGGGGAGGGGTGTACCTTGATTATAGAAAACATCTCTATTGATAGGAAGGTAGCTCAGGTGGGACTCTGTATCAAGCATGCATAAATCTATAACAAAATTACTAAGGATAGAAGTGAGGGTTCTGATGAAAATAAATTATAAACAGAGCGGCCACAGGTAAGAGGCACATTGAGACTGTGGCTGCGGGGAAGGCACGTGGGACCAGGAGGAGTGGTGTATCGGTGGTTTGGGAACTGTGCTGGACAACAAACCGCTCCGAAACTCAAGGCTTAACATGGTTAGAATTTACTGCTCATGCGTCTGGGGTGGTTGCCCAGCTGTCAGCTGATCTGGAATGAGTTCAGCTGGGATGACTGGGGAGGCTCCAGTCTGCTCCTACATCTCTTACCTTCCATCAGACTGGCCCAGGCATCTTCTCATGAGGATGGCAGAGGGCAAGAGTGAGCAAGCACCAAAGCGTGAGTGCTTTTCAGGACTTTACTTGCAATATACCTGCTAATACCCATTGGCCAAAGCAAGTCGCAAGGCCAAATGTGCCTCGGGAATGGGGAGTGTTCCTTGATTAGACCTAGATTCTGCTTTTTATGGGTGGTTCCCCAATCCATTGTTCTTTACTACGCTTATCTCTGTCCTCTGAGATGTCCTTAGTTTTACTCCTTGATCACTGCTGAAGAGGGAGTGGAAGATGTACCCTTTTTAAAAAATATATTTATTTATTTATTTGGCTGCGTGGGGTCTTAGTTGCAGCATGTGGGATCTTTAGTTGTGGCATGCGAACTCTTAGTTGCAGCATGTGGGATCTAGTTCCCTGACCAGGGATTGAACCTGGGCCCCCTGCATTGGGAGCATGGAGTCTTAGCCACTGGACCGCCAGGGAAGTCCCTGGAAGAGGTACCCTTTGAACAATGTTCTCAGCCTGCTTCTTGTGGAAAGTTGGGTATGCAGAAGCCTTTTTAATTTTTTTTTTTTTTTCATTTTAAACACTCTTGGTTCCTTTTAGTTCAGGTACTCCATGTGTCAAAAACCAAAGCCCACAGTCTTTAGAAACATGCTTCTCTGTCTCTTTAATCCCTGATGTTTTCTGCTTTTTATATTGCTGTGGGATGATGTCCTTAAGAATCTTGAAAGCCCTTTTGTTGAACTTAGTGGGACTACAAGGCATCTCCTTAATGCTCCAAGAAGTCTTAACAAAGGGTCTCATGGGTACACCCATAATTTGGTCTGTACCCATGGCCATGTCTTAACTTGAGAATATTTTATTGGCTTAAAAGGCTGGAGATGAAAAACAGTTTTAGTTTCCAAATTAGCAGAGAATGGCATCTCTATATTCTGAATTCAACTTGCAAGTTGTCCGGTTATTTTCTGAGTTCATTTTTTCCTTTTAATACTTTGTTATACCCAGCTAGCTAGAGCCAACTGACGCTTTCAATATTCTGCCTTGAAATTTCATTGCCAAAGTCCAGAGTTTCATCAGGAACATTTTCTATCTTCCGTTTTACAGTTTGCCGCTATGATAGCATGAGTCACCAATTTTCCATCCTTTTATAACAGTTTTCTTGCCATTTTTTCCAGGTTCCTACAAGAGTTTCATTTCCATTTTTCTAGGCTAAACCTACCACCTGGTCACAAAGCCAATGCCACATACTTTAGGTTTTTGTTATAGCAACACCTCACTCTGTGTACCAACTTCTGAATCAGTTATTTATTGCCATAGTAGTGCTACCTATCCAGCACCTCCAAACTTTATGGCTTAAAATAAAGTGTTTATTACCTATGCTACTGTTTTTGGGTGAGCTTGTATATTTGGAGGTTGATTGGCTGTTAGTTGTTCTAGGACAGCCTTGGCTGATCACTGGAGCAACTTAACCCTGGTCCATATGCCTCTCGCCCTCCAGCAGGCTGGCCTGGTTGTGTTCGCACGGTCATGGCTGTGCCCAAGAGCAAGCGAACACCAATGTGCAAGTGCTTTTTGGGACTCTGTGCTACACTGGCTAACAACCATTGGCCAAAGTAAGTTACATGGCCGGTCCAGGGGTAAGGAATTATGTACCCTGTCCACTAAAAGGTGAGGATAGCGGGACAGGTAAAGAACAAGGCCATTAGAGTAATTGATGCATGGATGGAAAGTGAGAAAGGACATTACCTCTAATGCTGGCCCATGAAGGACAGTTGGGTGCTCCAAGACGCAGTGCTCAACTGGGAGTCAAGTACAACTTTCTAAATCACAAGCAATTATCAACTTTTGATATCAGAAGAGACGGTGGGGTTCCAGTTCAGCAGCAGGTCACCCGACCATAAAGGAGATAGGCCAGACAGCAAAATGAAGGGTGGGTGTGTGATATTATGATTTTGGATAATTTGTCATCTCCTAGAAAAGAACTCATCCAGTAGGTAGGGGATATTGGGAGCAGAATCCAGTCCTCTAGAGAAAGACTGAAGGAAAACTAGTAGGGTTAGGCCCTAGTCATACTAGTTGAGATTGAAGGTTAGGTTCTATCCTACAGTGGGAAAAAACTAGAGTACAAGGCAGGGAAATAAATGGACTCTTGAAATGGGGATGCAGAAGGGTCTGTCACAGCTGAGAGGCTCACCCTTGGTATGCAGGCCCCGGGGATACCATGATAATCAGGTAGAGACTCCCAATTTATTGCTTCACTAAGTCAAGATCTTTTTCAGTAACCAGAGTGAGCTGGGCCCTAGAGCCCTTTACATTTATGAACCATGGGCACAGACTCCATTTCCTTTGATGCTCCCACCCTGTAAGGTGGGCAGAGCAAGTAACATTCTCTCATATTTTCATGTGAGGAAACTGGGGCTCAGAAATGAGTTGTGCAAGGTCCCTGAGCTGACAGGTGATGAAGCTGGATTCAGAATCTGCATTGATGCAGAACACTTAGTGAGGAGTGATGTTACTCTGGAGTGATGTTACTGAAAAAGAGTCTTCTGGAAGAAGGACACAGAATTCTTTCCTCGTGTGGATTGTAGAAATGGCACGGAGGAGAAAAAGTATAACTGATGGAGTCTTCCATTTCCCAGTCACCTCTGAGGGTTCATTCTAGTAGAAGCAGAGAATCTGGCACATTCTTGTTTTGCCTTGCTTAGGAAATAGAGGAAACAGGGAAAGGGGGATTGCTCTGCTGGTTTGTCTCATTATCAAAGAATGGGTTCGGGATATGGACATGATGGGGATCTGTGTAAACAGTGTTAGGTCTGAAACTGAGATGCGTGTGAGATTTCACCCTGCTTTACAACTTAATAGGTTAGTCTGAAACAATTATGTATATTCTTACAGGAAGCAAGCATGAGGTCTCTGGATCAGACTGTTTATGACTCACAAAGTATCGTAGATGGATTCCCAACCCCACCCCAATCCCTACAGAGCTGCACGGTAAGTTATCTAAGATGTTGTAGTTAAACCATTACAGGCCAAAGAAAAGTACTCTTCTCTCTGAGCGTGGCCAAGGTGATGCCACTCGTAGGAGGGTAGGTGAGATTAGGGGCTGGGAGGGAGACGGTTGGGAAGTGGGGAAAGAAGGACCAGCTGGGAGCCACGGGTCCTGGCTGGGATCTGTGGCCTCTGACAGCCTTCTAAGTCCCCACTTTGGTGGTGGCGGTGTCTGCCAGAAGCAGCAGGCACCCTTTGTCAGTGACCTAGACACTCTCCTGGCCTCAGAGTCACAGAAGTTGAAGGAGCGGGTTTAGCAGGAGCTAGAGTTGCTTCAGGCCAACAAGGTAAGCAGGCAGGTCAACGGCAATGTCAGGGGCTGCGACAGAGCTGCCTTCCAGCCCTGCCCTTCAAATCCTGCACGGTAGCATGGCTGCTACTTCACTTGCATCTTCCTAATCTCCAGCAAGATGTCTCTTTCCCTCCCCCAAGAGTCTCAAACACACACACACACACACACACACACACACACACACACACACACACACACACGCAAATGAATTCTGGGAGATGTAGTTTCAGCTTAGTTAAATTGACAGTCCTAACCCCTGCACCCAAATCTTCAACAGACTTGGGAGATACCTCTGATTACTCCCTTCATGAAGGTCTTTCATATGGGCTTTCAAACTGTGCCTAAATCTTTTAGCTTTCTCTTCTCTGCAGTAAGCCACCCTCAGACCTCTGTCTTTTCCTTCTATTTTTGCTATTCTTGAATCGTGCTCTTTCCCTTATTCGTATTCCCGGAGACTCCCCATCACTCTGCAGCAGATGTGGTTTACTGCCAGGCAGTACCCTGGCAGGGGTCCAGTCGTTCTTGGCTTTTGGGAACGAGAACCTCACGGTTCCCATGCTTCATCCTACTGCCCTATAATTTTTAAGCTGTATTTATGCTGAGCTAGGTGCATGTTGTGTTTCTGCAGTCAGTTGCTCCTCATGAGGAAGCCTGTCTTGCATATATATTTACTAAACCAGGTGACTGCGTCCCCTGATTTCGAGTAGGTCAAAGTATTTTTCCTAACAAAGAAGAGCAGTATGCTTTGGCACAGCTGCTTGGTATTTTTCCTAGAACGCTAGAAGGAAGCAGACATTCATTTGGTTTTTGCCAGTCTCTCTTTGTCTAAATTGTCCTATTTGGCTTGGCCTGTTGGCTTTAGTCTATTAGAATGGCGATGTAGGAATCTGTTCCTCTTGGTTTATGAGCTTGAACCCAAGTTCATCAGCGTGTGCCTTAGCAGGACAGAAATTTACATAAATATTTCTGGGCCATCAGATCTCTGTGAAGAGCATTTCCATGTTCCAGATGTAGGGTATGCATGTGCAAATCCCACGTAGAGCTCACAGCTCACTAACTTGTGGATGGCCCCCCAGAGAAAAGAAGTGATTCAGTATAATGGCTCTGCAGACTATAGAAGAGAGACCCAGAAACCGCTATTCTGTTGGTGCTGTTTAAAATTTGGGCAAGGAGCCACATTTTCGAGGCAAGAAGAACAGCATTTTCCTTTTCATAATAATAAAAAAAAATTTCACATTTTGGAATAAGCAATATTCCTCTCTCAATTAGTATTAACAGCTAATCAGGGTGCAGCAGGGTAGTGGAGCTCTCATCAAACAGCAGGTGGCTGGTTTTATTTTTTCAACGCCGCTTAAAGATTATTTGAAAAATCTCCTTCAGAGACCAGTGTGTGGGGAGCCGCGTACTCCCAGTCAGAATTTAAAGTGATCCAAAATACAATATTAATGATTGATGCAGAAGCTCACAGTTTGGCATTGGGGTTTAATTAGATAAGCATTGCAGCTGTTTTCGTGTGGAGGCAACTTGACGGGATGCAAAGCTGTTATGTGACTTCCCATTTACAGGGTATCTATCGAAGCGGAAACAGGAGCAAGCTACTAGGAATTATGATGATGACATTTTTTTTTTTTCAGCCTTGAAATGAGTAGAAGTCTGATTGTCGGGAGGGAGAAGCACTTTGTAATTAAAAAGGTGGGCTTGGATCTTGCATTTCATTTATTAATGAACTGAACACTCATAAAAACCAAGTAGGGCAGCCCAGCCAGGATCTGGCAAGTCAAGTATGAAGAGTTTGCACGTGAGTCTCCTTCTGTCTCTGCCCCTTTGCGCATCAAAACCCTCTTGTCTCCAACCCGTCCTTCACCTCCCAAGCATCACAGTAGTGTCAGGCTATGTAATATCTTACCCATGCAGATAAACTCCTACGGTAGCTGCTTTGGAATCACTCTCTCTCCCTGAAAACTTGAGGATTTAAACCGGGGTCGATAGCTTTTCAGTTCACTGGGTCCAAGAGATTGTCCGCGTTTAGTCAGAGTTTGGAATCTTCTGTGTCGAATGCTGGAAAGGACTAGAACACACGGTATAGTGTCTGTCTACAGCTAAGCTTCAGCCTGTGTGCCGACCTCCATCACGTGAGACGGCTAAGGAGAACAATTTATGGAAGCTCACTGTAAATTAAATGTGCAAGATTTTTATTTATTTATTTTTGGCTGCGTTGGGTCTTCGTTGCTGTGCGCGGGCTTTGTCTAGTTGCAGCGAGCGGGGGCTACTCTTCGTTGTGGTGCGTGGGCTTCTCACTGCAGTGGCTTGTCTTGTTGCGGAGCACGGGCTCTAGGTGTGCGGGCTTCAGTAGTTGTGGCACGCGGGCTCAATAGTTGTGGCTCGCGGGCTCTAAAGCGCAGACTCAGTAGTTGTGGCACACGGGCTTTGTTGCTCCACGGCATGTGGGATCCTCCCGGACCAGGGCTTGAACCCGTGTCCCCTGCATTGGCAGGCAGATTCTTAACCACTGCGCCACCAGGGAAGCCCCTAAATGTGCAAGATTTTAAGAATGCATTCCACCAGAATAAGGCTCGGAGCGCTGCACATTTAAAGTGGTATTGTTAGACTGATCTTTAAAACATCTCTATCCAATAAAAAGGAAGCCTGTCTAGGTGTTTCGTGTTGTGAAATAATTATAATAGCCATCTATTATAATACATTAATACATATAATCTGTTATAATACATTCTTAGTTGCTTATTGTCAGTATCTACAGAGTATGAAGTTATACGTGAATGCTAAGTATTATTATTTTTATTGTGTAAAGAAAGTTTAGTGAGCCTTCTCCTGATTGTTATAAATCAATTTGTGAGGATTTTGAATAAACCTGACTCTTCAGTATAAGTAGGGGAGAAATGAATCTTTTTGGAGGTACATTAACTTTCTCTGGCTATTAAATTGTCATGCCTTGCCCTGAGAAGGGATTTATGCACTGCTTTATTCCTTTTTGTTAAAGAAGGGTGTGCAACTAGGAATTAGAAAATTTGAAAGATTAAGTCCTAATTTGGCCATGTTCTTGTTGTGTGCTCTTGGTCAGTTGGCTAAACCTTGAGCCTCCTTTTTTCTCATTTGCAAGATGGGAAAAATAGGCCCTTCCCTCCTTATCTCCCAGGGCAATTCTGAGCATCTAATTAGGTGGAAAGCATCTTCAAGTTTAGACCTGAAACTAGGTATGTCTAATATTCTGCAAATATACGCGTAATGAATTGATTGTTGTTTGATGAGGCAGTTTCTTGCAGTCCACGCCATAAAGCTATTGAGAACAGATGAGTCTTAAATTTTCCAGCGAGCAAGCGTAATGGCTGTGTTTGGGTTTCCAAAGCTTTTCCTAATAGTAATACTCTCACCACCTGCCTTTTGGAGGGAGGTGAGGAAGAAGTATAGGATTATTCACACAGATACAGAGATGAGGAAAATGAGATTTTGTGCATGATTGAATGAATTACAAGTCAAAGCTTGGGCCTGAGCCTTCTGGTCCCAAAGTGAGCGTTATCCCCTTTATACTGGATTGTCACTGCAGACAGTCTGCAAATAAATGGAAATAGAGAGAATGGTTATCAAAGAAACATGTGGTTAACTTTGAAGAGTGCAGATGTCAACAAAGCAGGTAATTCATTAGAGCAGATCAATAAGCTTAACAGCAGGATTGCCATGAGATACATTGTAGATAACTGCCTTGTTTATACATGAGAGTTGGCTATATTGTGGATTTTTAATAAGTAGAACATACCCTTTTTAGTTTCATGCAGTAATGATTGTTGATCATTTGCAAGTAATGTTACTATACTTGTTCCCTTGATAAAATAATTGATAAACATATGGCTCCTTTGTGTCTTTTCTGATTGATGCTGATGGAAAAGCTGACAACAATAAGTAGTAGGATTATTGCAGTACTCCATCAGAATCTCTGAGGATAGAGATCGATTACAGTGCTTTAAACATCACCATACATCCTAAAGGCAGTCAATAAAAATGACTGATGACGGATTGAATTGATGAACCAAAGCGTGGTGGTATGCTGAATGGAAGGTAGGCATGAGTATTCTGGACAAAGGCAATGGGTGGAATGTAGGAAATGCTAATAAAAAGTTAATGCATAGGTAATGAATACAGGTCTTGAAATGTATGGACAAGCACTTAACTTAACTTATAGAATAATGGTAATTGTGACACATGATAACAGCACTTACTTTTATTTATTGGTGCTTATTCATCTTCCAACCCAATGAATAGTTTTTCCCAGAGTTCCAGCTGGGATTCTCTTTTCTGCCTGTACATAAACTTTCCTTGGGCTTTGTTATCCACCCAAGGTTACACTTATCATTTGGGTAGCAATGACCCAAGTCAAGCAACCTTGGTTATGCCTTAGTCATGCACACCTCTGAACACTCCTATAGCATTTTTAACTTGTCTCCATTATATTAGGCATCTGAACAAGGTGGCCTGGAGAGAATAGATAAAGTAAGAAAGGGAGAGGGGCTACATTCAAGGATTAAGGACCCCCAACATTTTAAAGGCTAAGTAAATGAGGATTTTAGAGACAGAGCAAATGAGTGGTCAGAGGAGTAGGAGTGCAATCACGAGAGGGCGGTGTCACTGTGGAAATCCAAAGGAAGAAAGTGTTTCACGAAGAAGAGTGTGGTCAATAGGACTGAGATGTCAGGAAGGATGAAGACTGCAAAATGCCCACTGGATCAAGCAACATGGAGTCCACTAGTGAACTTGGCCAGAGCTGTTTTGGTGAAATGAAATGGGTGAAAATCAGATTTCTGTGGATTGAGAAGTGAGTGGGAGTTGAGTCAAGGGAAACAGAAAGTACAATCATCTCACCTAGAGTTATTTTAAAATCCATGACACCATTTCCCACGCATTCCCTTGGACTCACAGTTAGACAAGCTGTGAAGGATTCCATCCAGAAAGACCTGCCATCCATCTGAAGCTAATGCTATTTCCAGCACTCAGTGAGGCTCCTGGGAACCAAACAATGCTGTTGCCAGCCCACCTGGTCTAGGATTTCCAGGAGCAGCTGACTTGTTCCAGAGAAGTCCAAGTCCTTCAATCCATCAGAGACCTCAATCCGTCTGAGACTTCCAGGTCCAGTTCTTTGGAAATTTCTAGGCCGGTTATCTTGTGCATGACTCATCCACATTTTTCATCCAGGCTGAAAAATGCTCCTCCAGTTCCCCACCTCTCCAAAGTCCCAGCCTCCTGTATCTTTGTGCCTCCTTCTCCCTGGACCAGATGTCATTGTTTCCCTCCTAACCTTTCCCACTGTTCTCTTCGGAACCTCTACCTAATTGCAAACCACTTCCCCACACCCTTAACCTAGTCACAGGTGCGACATCCATTTCCCAGCTCTCACTGAAACCTTTCCTCTCAAGTAGACACTCTCATTTGGGTTGGGGCCTTCCTGGCTCCCAAAGTCACCTGCAGATCTTTCCTCCTCCACAGTACCTCCTGGTCATTGTCAGGGAGCCCCTGGGCTCACTGTCAAGCTTTTCATCTCAGGTATGTAGAATCCACCCTTCATCCTAGGCTCTTAACTCCTTTTCTTCCTTAACAGACCAGGAACCTGGTAGGACCTACTATCCAAATATATCCCAAAGCTGACTACTTTCTGCCTCTACTGCTTCCACCTAGTCCAGGCTACCACTGCCTTTTACCTGAGGCGCTACAGCCTCATAAGTTGGCTTCCTGTTTCTCCTCTTGCCCCTGTAGTCAATTTCCCACTCAGTCACCAGAGGAGTCTCCCCAAGATGTATCCTGCCATGTCATGTCCTCCTCAGAACCCTCTAGGGGCTTTCATCACACTAGACTGAAATCCAAAGCCCTCTGGGGTAGGCATGCACACATCTCCCTGCCTCATCCCCCACAATGTCCCCCTTGCTGGGCTGCTCCTGTCATACTGGAATCCTCCAACCCTGCGAAGCTCATCTCTCCTCACAGCCTCTGCCTGGAGAACTCCCCGGAGGACATCCCCATGCTCGCTCCTCACTCTGTTCTGCTCCCTGCTTGAGTGTCCTCGCCCCAGAGAACCACGTGATCATTGTATAGAATAGCCCCTTCTTCTCCCGGTCCCCAACATCACTCTCGACCTGAAGCCGTGCACACTTTGCAACCCCAGTTACAATGTCCACGTGTGTAGGAAGGCATTCGCCCGTCTTGTTCACCTGTGTCTCCTTGGCACCGAGAGCTGAGTTCAGCACATCATATGTGCTAAATAAATGTGTGTTGAATGAATGAATAAACAAGCCCTTCCTCGGTCGCCTTGTCTTGAGGCCAGAAAACAAGTCTCAACTCAGGGTATGGACATAAAACGCAAGTTCTTCTCCCAAAAGTGTTATTACTGAAGAGCAGACTTCCTCAACATGACCCTCGTAACTGTGTGCTCACTCTCTGGTCTTAGAGTAGGCTTATTCCAGTCCTGTCCTTTCTAATCTTTGTCTATGGTTTAAAGGCCTCCTTCTTACCTAGTGCAGGCCAGTCTGTGACTCTAATCCCAGTGTCTTAGTCCATTCAGGCTGTCCTAACAAAGTACAATAGGTTGGGCTTATAAACAACAGAAATTTATTTCTCACAGTCTGGAGGCTGGAAGTCTGAGACCAGGGAGTTAGCTGTCAGGTTCTGGTGAGAACCCTCTTCCGGTTTCCGATTGCAGACATCTTACTGTATCCTTACATGGTAGAGAGCAGAGGGGAAGCAAACTCTCTCGTGACTCTTATAAGGGCACCAATCCCCTTTATGAGGGCTCCACCCTCATGACCTCATCCAATCCTAATTTTCTCCCAAGGCCCCATCTCCTAATACCATCACAATGGGGGTAGGGTTTCAACATATGTGTCTTGTGGGAGACACAAGCATTCAGTCTATAGCACCTGTGTCTTCTCTGCCCTCTACTGGGCAGGGACAAGTGGGGCTTTGGTGTGAGGGTGAAAAGAAGACAGACCTTTCCTACTTGACTGCCGGCTCATGTCCAGGCCATCAGCCTCTCTGTGCTTTGTTTCTTCTCTTTGCAGGGATACCTCCCAGCAAACCTGAAGGGGAGGTAGCTTCCCAATAACTGGAAGTTTCTCTGAACTTAAAATGTGGGGCTCTTAGTACTTTTGTAGTCAGCTTTGGACCTAAGTTGCAATTCTGAGAAAAGTAGAAAAATCTTACTGAGCCCTGATGTCATCCTTTCAAGCTATTGGTTAGGAACTGTTCAGTCTCTGAAACCATGTAATACATACCCTGCTCCGACCTCAGCTCTCCAGTCTTCCAGCAGTCCCATCCTCTTTGATCCCTTCAAGACTTTCAGTCTCCTTATCCTCCAGACTCTGGAGTCTTCCCTTGGTCCCCACCCTGCCTAGACCTCACGGGTCATCACTTCAACCTCCTCGGAGAGCCCTTTCCGGACAACCCACCAGTATGCAGGCTCCTCCTCAGCACGGCATTTCATTCGAGCTCCTTCCACCATCAGCAGTTATGGTTTTCTTGTTTGCCTATTTGTTTCTTGTTTGTCTCCACAGCATAATACCACCAACAACCCTTGTCTGTTTGGTTTGCCACTGTGTCTCTAATGCCTAGAATAACGCTTAACACCTATTGGTCACTCAGTAAATATCTGTTGAATGAATTCTTTTGCCAATACCCTCAACACCTTTGCTGTCTAACTTCTGCCCCATTCACCCACCAAAAGGCCAAGCTTGGTTTATCTGTCCATTTAGTTTCCCTGCTCGTGCCCCAGCCTGCTTAGTATTATTGCAGAAAATCGTGCAATGCTTGGATTGCAACTACTACCCATCCTTGATCATGGTCCTAACCTGAGCTGAGGGCAACAGCCCTTTGGTGGTCCTCAGTTACTTTTCTCCCGGCTTTCACCGTATTTGCCTCAAGGTTTCCTCAGTTTCCCCATGCTCCTGCTGGCACCTGGGGAAACAAAAGATAGATGGAAATTATCTCAACGGTCCCCTCTTTCTAACACTTGCCTTCATTCATTCTAACACCCTTCATTCATTTCAATATGAATTGGACTTCCCTTCTCCTAGGTGAGCACATGCCCTCCACTGGGCTCCCCCCACCCCAGGGACATCCCTCTCTCAATTAGCCTTGCTCCTGTAGCTTCAGCATCTTCCTTCGTGTTGCTTTTGCCATCAGTATTGAAACATGATTACATCTCTCCAGTGTTGAAAAAAATAAACCCCCCAAACCTACCATCTCCCTCATGTTTTTTTTAGATCCTGTCTTATCTCATTCCAATCAGTTTTCTATATATATTTCATCTAATCCTGTTCTTCCTGTTCACACCATAACTCTACACAGTCTTATTCCATTCCTACCACACCAAAAAAACCCTCTTTTCCAGATCACCATTGTATTATGCTGATGGATAATTTAGGCTACAGTAAGTGTGGACCATTGCCCCTGATCCATTCTTTGGGAGGTGGGACAGGCAAATGGTCTCTTCCATGTATCTGCACCACTATGTTCCTCCTAAGGACTAAGTGGTACAAATAATGACGTAGAATTTGCACAGAAACCAGCAAAGTAACTCCTGTTCTTATCTCTTGGGTGGATTTTACAAGTCATCTGGGCTCCATGTATGTCTCATGCAAAGGCACAAAGGTTACAGTGTCCCAAGCTGCTATTCCAGGAGTCTGGAAGTAGCTCCTGTAGCTGGTTAGAGATAAATGTTGTGAGTAGCTTGGAGACAAAAATGCTGTGCAAGCTCAACTGAATTGTTTTGGGAAGACATGATATTCAAACATTCATTAAGTCCGCTTGGGATAGGGAGAAAGGACAAGAGGTGAACATTTTGGAAAGAGGAAGGAGGGAACTAGTAGTGTTAAATCTAGCGTGAAGGAGGTATGGAGGATGGACATGCTTTGCCTGGTTGCTGTGTAGAAAATGCCAGAGCTGCCACATTGTGCCTTTGCCGGCAGGGTAATTTTGCTCATCCACCCTCCATGTTCCCCGTGTCTCACTCCATCCCTCCAGGTTCCCTTCGCTCCAGAGCCACACCACACCAACTGCTAGCTCACAACCTCACACGCCTTCAGTTTCCTTAGTCTGACATTTTCTTCCCCATGAATTCCCTATTGAACTCATATTCCTTCGAGTCTCAGCTCAAATGCCACCTCTTCCCTCTCTGATACCTACAGCGGCAACCCCACTGGAATGAGCTGCTTCTTGCTTAGTCACCCCAGCCTCTTACTACTTTTATTGAGAAGAAACACGGCTCAGTTAAGAGAAAAAATGTGGGCTATGTGGAGTCAGGCAGACCTGGGCTCACGGAGAATCAATGATTTACTCTGTGGGGACTTGGGCAAGTCACTTAATCTCGCAGGAACTCGATTTCCCTAATTTGGGAAGGTGATAATATCCACATCTGAGGGCAGTGGTGGGGACTAAGCAAAGTAAGACTATTAAGTTCTCTGCATATGCTCCGTTCTCTGTAAGTGCATCCCCACCCCTTGTATCCTGCTAGGCATTAGAGTTAGTTATCTCTCTCATTAGATGGAAAGGTCTGTGAGGGCAGGGCTGACACCCTTATCCTCCTAGGAGGCCTCGAACAATATTTAGTAAGTGCTCAATAAACGTCTAACAGATTAAGCCCGGTTTTCTTAGCATATTACCTCCCAAATTTGTTCATCTCTTGGTACTCACAGAAAGTGATAATATTTGTATGGAACACTAGGGTCACCTGAAGGAGATCTGGGGGCATCAACCTCAGTTGGCGAAATTGAGTACATTTCCTTTATCCTATTAACTATAATAAGGAAAATTAAATGCTGAGAAACATATTAAATATTTTACTTGTATAAAACTTTAAAATGCTATAGTCTTTCAATTACTGGACTCAGGAAGTTTACAGAGGATGTTATCAAAATAGAATTCAAAAATAAGTTTGAGTGATTTTGAAAACGTTCTGTTTTACATTTTTTTAAAATCACTATAAAATGTTTACACATGTTAATAACTGCCAGGACACTGGTGGTCTGTTCTGGGGAACACCCATCAGGAAGATCAGCTTTAGTCAATGTTTATCCAGAGTTCCAGACTCTTTTCTAAATGAGGAAACTGACTGACCACAGATGGTGCCCTAGTGGTGGGCAGGTAGGAGCCAGCACGGAAGCGGGATTTAGGACAGCGGGGCCCGTCTGCACCCAGGCACCTGGCTGGCAACCAGCAAATAACATTGCCTACATATCTCTTGACTTTCATCTGAGCCCAAATGCTTTAAAAAAAAGGGACATTGATCAACCGATGTGCTTTGTTAAAATGTAGGAATGTCCTGACAAGGTCACTGACATGTTTGGGGCATGACTCATGCTTTTAACTCTGGGTTTCTGATTCTTGGTAGCATGTGGGTTGGCTTCGATTGCATACCATCCTGGAATGACTTTGAAGGATACTGTTGATTCCAAGGGACCCACTGCCTGCCAAAACCATGTTCCAGGAAAAGATATGGAAAGAAAGTAGAGAGGTACGACCTCAGGGATTAGAAAATGAGACAGATGTAGCCATCTGTTACTGCGCCCACCTAGCTCATGGGCGGCTGTTATTACAGGGTTATTTTTACAGGTGCGCATTTGTGGTGTGTTTGCCCTCCACTTGTCTTTCTGGGTTCACGCTGAAGCACTTGAGGCAATGCAGGGAGCTCTTTGGCTCTGTAGAATAGCAGGATGTCTCAGAGCCCTGTCTGGTAGGACATCTGTCCTGACATTCTGGTGCACTTTCACATCCAAGGATGGGAAGAGTGTTTGGTGGCAGAGGTGGGAGAGAGGGCTCAATGGGGACACCAGTTTGGCCGGATGAAAGATACTGAGCAGACATCTTGGGTTACGCGCAAGATAACTTCAATTCTCCCGTATGTACCAAACTGAAATACTTAGGGGTCATGCTGAGCCCAATCAGAGTACAATCAGAATAAAACAAACCACATATACCTGGGAGAATAAGTATTTCCACCTTTATAATCTGACCCTGCAAGTGGTTGCACACAACGGGCCATGTCACCTGGGCCTCAGTGAAACTTCTCTCCAGGATATGGCTCCATTTTGCTCTTGGAAGTTTCCATTCAGAGGGATGCTCAGGTTATGACATCTTGAGAGTTCCAAGCTTTATCCCTGTTTGGCACAGATTTTTATAATGTGTTTATGTTCCTCTTATATTAAATGCAATATAATTATTAAACATCTACCACAGTGCTGGGGACTCAGGACTGGATAAAATGGCCCAGAGGGGGGAAACAGACATCTAAGTCCACAGTTCACCCAGTGTGATGTGTGCTGTAATGAAGGAGTAGGGTGTACCATGGAGAGAGAGAAGAGGGATTCTAAAATCAGCCTGAGCTGCCAGAAGAGCCTCAGGTAAGAGGTAATGCCTGTGCCTGGATTCCTGCCTCCAGGAATAAGTAAATATTATTGGATGAAGGACATGCAGAGAATAGAATGGGGATCTGAGAATGTGGAGCAGCACACGCGAAGACCCTGAGGTGTGAAACAGCCTGGCCTGTTTTAGGGACAAGGAACGGCAGGTAGTTTGATAAGGTGGAAAACAAGCTGTTTAGAAGAGACAATGGTAGGTGAGCCAGGGGATGCAAGTAAGTAAGTACTAGACCACAAAGGGTCTCATATGACAAGCCAAGGACTTTCTTATGCAAGCAACGGGGAGCTGGTAAAATAGTGTGAGTAGGTGATAGCATGGTCATATTTGAATTTGAGAGCAATCAGCTTGGCGGATAAACTGAGGCGCATTAAATTTGAGGCGAGATGACCAAGAGATAATAAGGGTCTGAATTATAGAGGTGGTAGCAGGATGTCGAGGGGAAGAGGATTTTCAGAAATATTTAGAGAAGACAGTATAGGTAGGACTTAGTGTCTGTATAGATGTTGAGTTCGGGGACAAGGAGAGGTAAGGATGACTCGCAAGTGTCTATGTAGGGAAACTGGTGGGCGGTGGTGTTATTAAGCGAGATATGAATTAAGCAGAAGAAGGGATGGAAGGGAGGGACAATAATTTCATTGCTGGAATGGTCCAGTGAGTATTCCTCAAATTCTGCGTTCTGCCTGATCATGCTCATCTCAGAAAAGAACCCACCGTCTATAGAGTGAGCCTGGCATTTTGTATCTTTGAGACCTGCCCTGCTCTTCTGTTCTCTCTCCCCCAACTCCTCTGCACGAACCCTCTAGCCTTCCTGTGACCCTCTCCATTCCTCTTGTCTATGAGTCCTTTCCTTTGAAGCTCACCATCCTTATATGACTTGCCTTGATAATCCACCTAACGGTAATGTCCCCTGAGCAGCACTGTGACATCACATGTCATTCTGTGTGTCTGTGTTCTACCGTCTCTGATGGAAGTGAGGGCATCTGACATGAAGGGGGTGGTCATGTGTAGCTGAGGGACATGAACGTGGTTGGCTGAAGGAAAATGGTCCACATCCAGTCCATGGGCCCTGCAGACTGCTGAATCTCTGTTTGCAACATGAGATCAAACTAGCAATGTGGGCTGGCCTTTGGGGTGGAAACACTCATTCTTCACATTGATCCTGTTGTTCTGGCCACAGCACCCTCAGTGCTCTGGATCTTAGCTTTTGCGAGGAATCCCTGTGGGTTTGGGATATGGCTTGTGTCTGCAAAGGGAGAGCCAGCAGATGCCCTTCCTCCCTGGGTCAGCTGGCTATCCCACTCTCACCTGATGACACACCTCTACACTGTGTTCTTCCTCCGCTTCCCCACTTTCTGATGTACTGTGGCTGAACAGTCTGGGGGGCACAGCTGTGACTCTGGAGGTCTGAGACCCCTTGGTCACCGAGTCGTCCCTTCAGAAGGGGGCAGTGCTGCCCTCCCGTAGGCTGACCAGCACCTTGGCTGGGGTCCTGCCGTGGATGCTTACCAGGGCTCTCCCATCCTCCGTCACCTGGGATTTTCAGGCACTTGACCTTCTTGATATCAATATAGGAGGCTCTGCAGATTTAATAAAGGACTGTATCAGGTTGCATTTGCTTTTAAGGACAGGGACCCGGCCATATCCCTTAAGTACCTAGCATTTGACATACAATACATGCTCAGTAAATTTAAAGGCATGTGACTTGGTACATTTCCTGAAACGATCATTAGCAATAATATTTTATGTGTATATAAATAATACAATCCTAGTTTCATGATACTGTTATTTTTTTCAGTACCTATTATGTGTCAGGCATTATTACAGGCACCCTACATCCTTTTTTTCTAATCCTCTCAACACTTTCATTAAGTGTGTTCATCTTGTTTTAGACACGTATTTATTGAGGCGTCATGAGGCTACCTGTCTAAGGCACAAAAAAGTGTCCCAAACTGGGGTTTAAAAGTAGGTTTACTTTCAGCCACGTTCATGCTCTTTCATGACCTCATTCTTTTTTTTTTTTAATTTTTATTTTATATTGGAGGACAGTTGATTAACAATGTTGTGTTACTTTCAGGTGTATATGTATAACTGAATCATGACCTCATTCTTCCCAGCAAATGTCTTTGACAGTAAAGTCTATATGTAAATCAGCACCATCACATTGTCCTTGGGTCCGTTTGGCTCTGTCCTGTGTTTCCCACCATATGCACCCACCAGCCGTGTGTGCTGCATACATGCTCACACACGCATGCGTGCACACACTCACCCCTTCCTCTGCCCCTAACTCACTCGTACCCTACACTCCACTGGGAATGGGACCCTTCCTGTTCCATAAAATGTTCAGTGCTTTCTTTCTTCTGTGCTTTTTTTGTGTGCACGCTGTTCTTTCTCATTAGAGTGTTAGGAGAAAATGCGCATCAAGGTATGAGATGTTAATAAATTACCTTTTTTTAGTGTTCAATCGTTCAGTTATTTTTGAAGAAAGAATGCTAGGTCTCTAAAAGTACAAATCACTTGGTTTTGCAATTCTTTCCCTGACATGTTTGTTAGTCTTTATATTTCTCCTTCATTTTTTATTTCTCTTTTGAGTCTCCCTTTCTTCAGTGTTTCCCCTTTGCATCTGTTGGAACTTGAATATTGGAGTTTCCTTGGAGAGTTCTTACTGTAAAATACTGAGCCATTTTATTGTAGGGCTGCATAAATACTGTGACTTATTGTGGTAAGATCAATTTAATGGCAAGGAAATGCTTATGTTCCAAGACCAATAAATACAACCCATTCCTCACCGGCTTCCGTTTCTAGCCTTGCTCCCCAGCAGTCAATCCTTCACGCAGCTGCCAAATGCATTTTTCTCACCTGCTACTCGGACAGTGTCACCTCTCTCCCCAACCCTCATGGTGGCTCACTATTTACCCTTCATGTCCAGTCGTACCCGAAGTCGTCCCCTTGGTTTCAAGACCCTCACTCTCTAGGGTCTCTCACCTTCTAGACCTATTCGGCATTCTGATACAAATGCACTCACATTGGTCCTAGCACCATTCCTCACTATGTCAGGAATCCATGGGGAGCATGCAGTGGATTCCAAATGGATTTCTGAATACTGCTCCCTTTGCCTCTGAATCCCTTCCCCAAACTTCCAGCCCTCAATCCCACTCCTGTCAAGGGTTACCTGCTGAAATTTCACTTCTCCCTCAAAGCTCTTTCATCTAACAGAGTAATCAATTGTACTCTGGGGGAATTCCCTGGTGGTCCAGTGGTCAGTACTCCACGCTTTCACTGCCGAGGGCCTGGGTTCGATCCCTGGTTGGGGAACTAAGATCCCACAAGCCACACGGTGTGGCCATAAACAAACAAATAAATAAGTAAAAATACTCTGTACATGTTATTTATTTTTTGTTTTTAATTGTGGTAAAATACACATAAAAATTATTATCTTAACCATTTTTAAGTGTACAGTTCATTTATGTTAAGTAGATTCACACTGTTGGGCAGTGGATCTCCAGAACTCTCTTCATCTTGCAAAACTGAAACTCCATACCCATTAAACAATAACCCTCCATTCCCCCACCCCACCAGCAGCCCCTGGCAACCACCGTTCTACTTTCTGTCTCTGTGAATGTGACTACTCTAGGTGCCTCATATAAGTGGAATCCTACAGTATTTGTCTTTCTGTGACTGACTTTTCACTTAGTACAGTGTCCTCAAGGTTCATCCAGGTTGTAGGATGTGTCAGTTTTTCCTAACTTTTTAAGGCTGAATAATATTCCATTATATGGATATACCACATTTGTTTATCCAGTCATCTGCTGATGGACATTTGGTTTGCTTCTACCTTTTGGGTATTGTGACTAGTGCTGCTATGAACATGGGTACCCAAATATATCTTTGAGACCCTGCTTTCAATTATTTTGGGTATATACCTATCTGTACTCTTTAAACTCAAACAGTAGTTTTCAATATTTGCTTAAAGAGGAAAAAAACAAAAGCAACTATGTAGTGCTTTCAACTGATTCATAGTAAGGAATGTGCTGATATTAAGATAGGTTGTATCTGCTCCAGCATCCAATGGTGATAAATGGATATTTCACAGTGAACGATGGGTGGCATTTATTTGTTGAATGGTTCAAACCCCATAAGCGCTGGGAGAGACGCTAATCTGAGAAATTATGGAGTGTAGTTAGCCAAGTAAATAACCTAAAGTATCTATACTTTAGATTTCACGTGTTTTAGCTGTTAGTCTTCATTTTTATGGCACCTATTGTAGTTTTGTGATGTCAAAATAATATGTTCGTGGTAGAAAACATGGGAAGCACAGAAATGTGTATGTGTAGCCAGTTTGCTAGGTGAGAAGTACACCCTGCCCTTCTTACTAAGAGGGATCCCCCAGCGATTCTGAATGCGTCTCCCACACTGCTCATGCGCTGTTCCAGGCTGCAGTACATGAGGCTATAATGATTACTTTAGTCTTCCTGGCTTGGGATCTCTGCTAAATGTGACGCCTTTCCTCTCAGTTCACACCTGGTCTTACCTTTGACTCTTAGTCCTCTTAGGACCAAAGAGACGGGAAAAGAGGACCCCAAGGAAGAGAGCATCAAGGGCAAAGATTGTCCTCTAAAACACACAGCAGAGATGGCTGAAGCCCCCTTTGCCTCTTCCAGACCGGGGGCTGATTTAGGATATGCTCCAGAGGCGGACGCCTTTCCATGCAGAGACCTGGGTTTGAACATCTTGTCTGGTCACAGTTAAGCTGCAGCACTAGCACCATAGCTCTTTGTCCTTGACCTTGACCCTACTGCATGACGCGTCTCCCAGGTGTGCCTGCACGTGGCCCTGAGCTCTCATCTACTCTCGGCTTGTGCCACTGCAAGTCCGCCTGTCCCACACGATTTGTCCTACCTTCCCCAGTGAGGTTTGCCTTATGTAGCTCAGATTTTAAAAAATGAAAGCACTTCATTGTCAGCAAGTATGTTGCAGTTTGGCACTTCAGTTTTCTTTCTTCAATTCCCCAAATACAGATGCTAATATAAACCTAGTTCTTGAGATGATTTTGTTATGCAAGAGAAGACTAGTGCAAAACAAAACATTTGAAGAAAAGTCATTCAATTACTCACCCTACCCTCTCACTTGTTATTTTTTATATCTTCATCTGGCTCTGATGGCAAATTCAATTGAAAGGGAGCTGATCTATCCACTTTTACTTCTAACAGCACCATGGAATTTCTCACATTAAAGCCAATCTGAAAACCCAATCAGTACTTGTTTAAAGAACAAATTAGAGGCAGCATTCTTATTTGAAAGTTAAGGTCCCCATGGTATCAAATAGAAAAGCCAAGCTTCCCTCATTTTTGGCCCACCTCCTTTCTCTCTCTCCAGGGTTTTTATTCTTGTTGCCATCTTAACTTCCACTTAATCCCCAACCTCCATATGCCATCCATTCTTTTGGACTTTTTATTTGGGATTCAGGATTTGGAATTGGCCCTCATCCTTACTGTTATTCACAGCAGGTGGAAGAAAATGAAAGTAATAAATGGATTCAAATTCCTTACAAGTCAGCAGTTTACAGAACAGACCCCTTGTTTCTCCTTAATATGGGGGCAAGATGTATACTGATAGAAAACTGTTGAAGGATTATTTAACAGGTTATTGATGTCTTCTACTCCCCAAATTATCAAGGTGCATTTTCACTACTATATCTTATTTTCTAACATTTCTTTTGGTGGGTTTTAACCCACAAGGCCACAGCTTTTTATATAAACTCATTAAAATGAATGAGGAGACCACAGGAAAGGGTCCCAATGTGGCTGATGTCATATAGTGGACAGAAGAGAAGGGACCTATGTTTATCTTTTCAAGTCTCTAAGTTTTTGAATCAGTAAGACCCTGCATGGCACCTTAGCAGAAATGACCTGTGGGTTTTTGGAGTTTTTTTGGTTGTCTATACCACCATGGTGTGTACGTTACTGAATACCTTCCACATCACATTGAAGCCTCCTTAATACACCATTTGTAATAGAGTGAAATTAGAACTAAACCAGGCTGTGTGTGTGTGTGTACACAAGTAAAATCTAGTTCAATTGTCACAACTACCTAGAAAGTATCTATTGTTATCCTCTTTTTACAGATGTAAAAACTGGAGGTCAAAGACATGACATAATTTGGTATCTCACTAAAGTAGTGACAAAGCTGAGATTTGCACTACTCTTCACTTGCAAAGCCAATATTCTTTCCATCTATATCATGCTGTTCCTTTGGTTGTAAAAAACAGTGTTTATCAGTCAATCACTTACCCCATCATTTTCTCTCCAATAATGTCTAGCTTATAATCGTTGTCCAACAGTTGTTAACTCCATTCCTCCTTTTTCCTCCCTCTCCTTTCTGGCCAATTTTCTTTGCTGAAAGCATTCACAGACTATCAAAATTCCCCAAACAGTTCAAACCAGTTCTGTGTATGAGCAAAATATAGAATCTGTCATATTGTTGGCCACACTGAAATTATGTTTTTATACACTGTGCTTTTCAAATTGGGGCCAATCAACTTGTCATTCACTGAAATGTTATCAGCAGAGATTATGCTGACACATGGGGATGCATATGTTACTTTTATAGGAAAAGTTTTAAAATATGATCATTCCACTGGCATCAATTCGTTGTTAACCAAAGACAAGGTTATTTAGATGCATTGAGCGTGGCTTTTTTGGATCTCTCAGCTACTTGTGATTTTCCCCAGGCTGGAGCCTATTTCCTGAACCTAGGGTTGCTGAAAGTTTTGCTTTACTTTGTGTATGAATGCAGAATAGTTTGAGGATGCTTTTTGTGTACAGATAGAGCTTTTACCCATAGTGTCTTTTTTTTGATGTGGACATTTTTAAAGTCTTTATTGAACTTGTTACAATATTGCTTCTGTTTTATGTTTTGGTTTTTTGGCTCCAAAGCATGTGGGATCCTAGCTCCCCGACCAGGGATCGAACCCACACCCTCTGCATTAGAAGGCGAAGTCTTAACCACTAGACCACCAGGGAAATCCCTGTATTTTTCTACTAGAATGTAAACTTTATGAAAGCAGACATTATTATCTTTAAAAAAACTGATACATACTTAGAACAGTGCTTGGAAATAGCAGGTATTCATTGCATATTAGTTTAATGAGTGAATAAGCTGAAAAGTCCTAGTTCTAGACTCGGATGTGAAGTTGTGGGACCTTTGGACAAGACACTTCAATCTCCTGAAGTCTGTTTTTTTCACATATGGAGAGACTAGGGTCTGTAACTCCTACTTCATGACTTCGGGGTGACTCTCAGATTTTCATGAAAACATTCCAAAAAATAGACCTCACTATGCAAATGTCATGTGGTTAAGGGGCAGCTGCTGCAGATGTGTGGAAGCCCAGTGGGCTCATGCCCATCTCTGGAGCTGCTCTGAAAAATTATTGTTGCAATAGCTTAGGGCTAATGTGTAGCTGCAGTCTGACTGAACCAAGAAAAATTTGGACCATGGAAGAACTAGGCAGCAGTAATGTTTACATACTCTTGGTGAAAAGCCATTGCTATGGAAACTTCCCACTTTGCTTTACATGTGTAGCATTCTGAGAGTGACTGGCCAGAATGATATAGCTAGATCCTTGGAATATTGAAAATCACACATCAAATTATTAATGTCTTTGTGCCTCAGCCTTGTTTTAATGATGTGACTGTGCTCTGAAATTTAAAAATATATTGTTACCTGGGGTAACAAAATTTTTTAAATAAGTTCTTTATTAAAGCACTTGCATCAAAATCCCTTGTCATGGCCTCAAACTGATGCTTTGTAATTAGAGCAGATTCACTGGTAGATAGAATTTTAAGAATTTTATTTTAAGGGATTTTTCTTCATTTTTAACATTTCCTACCTTTACGCGTTGTGTGACATGCCTTCATTTGTCCTTTAAGAAATTAAGATTTCTAAGCAGCTTAAAACTAAAATTTTAAATGTTTACTTGCAAAAGTAGTAGACATTCAGCCATAAATATAAGGCTTTTTCTAGAGAGGATAGAAATAATTTTTAATCATTCATTTATTCATTCAACAACTATCTATGGGGTATCTACTATGTTCTAAACCCTGTGTTAAGGGATGAAGAATCAGTAGCCTGAAAATCCCTCTAGATCCTATCTTATTCATGGAGTGTACAGTCTAGTGGGAGAGAGGGAAGTCAAGTAAATAATTAAACACAATTTAGTTATAATTCTGCTAAATGTTACCAAGACAAAGCAAGAGACTGGACAGCAGAAGACCTAAGCTGGTGAAGGGAGAGGTAGCAGAACCCTCCACAGTAGGTGTTCTTTCACTTGAGACCTGAAGGAGTCAGCCAGCTAAGGACACAGCGGGGGGCTTGCGGGAGGAATGCACATTCAGGCGCATGGGAGAGCGTGTGTGAAGATCCTGGGGTGAACAGGAATGAAAAGAAGACCAACACACCCAGAACCTCACAGCAGGAAGGAAAAGGGCAACACTCCGCAGGGGGCCAGACCATGCAGAGCCTTGTAAGCCGTGGGAAGAATTGTGGATGATTTCAGGAATAAGAGGAATCTATTGAAAGGAGTCAAGCGGGAGAGTGATGTGATTGGATTTTACTCATTTTTAAAGATCATTTTGGGGACCTCCCTGGTGGCCCAGTGGTTAAGAATCTGCCTGCCAATGCAGGGGACACGGGTTTGATCCCTGGTCCGGGAAGATCCCACGTGCCGCGGAGCAACTAAGCCCATGGGCCACAACTACTGAGCCTGCGCTCTAGAGCCCGCGAGCCACAACTACTGAGCCCATGTGCCACAACTACTGAAGCCCGTATGCCTAGAGCCCATGCTCCACAACAAGAGAAGCCACCACAATGAGAAGCCCATGCACCACAACGAAGAGTAGGCCCTTCTCGCCGCAACCAGAGAAAACCCACGCACAGCAACGAAGACCCAACGCAGCAAAAAGTAAATAAATTTATTTAAAAAAAAGATCATTTTGGTATATGTCAATACTCTGTAATGGCCTATATGGGAAAAGAATCAAAAAAAGAATGGATATATGTTTATGTATAACAGATTCACTTTGCTGTGCAACTGAAACTAACACAACATTGTAAATCAACTATACTCCAATAAAAATTAAAAAAAAAAAAAACGATCGTTCTGGGTGGTGAGTGGAGACGGAGCTGGATGTGGAGTGGGGATGGGTGGCAGCCCTCAACACGCTTCTGCACTAGTCCAGACATGTTTTTGGTGGCAGCGGTGGTGGTGGTGATCATTGTTGGCAGTGAAGATGGCAAAAAGAAAATCCACTGGACACACTTTGGAAGTAGAACTGACACTTGTCTGCAGGTGGATGAGATGTGTGGTTTATGCTTTCTCAAGAGGGTGGTGAGATATTTCTGGAGCAGGTTCATAGACACTAGATGAGGACACCTGACAGAACGTTAGTAATGGATCCAGACTCAGACCAAGGATGATGGATTCAGCCCCCGGAGAGGGGTGGTGACGGAGACCTCAGAGAGCTGATTCCATCAACCTCCTCGATGTTCAGTTCACAGCGTGGTATTTATGTAGCCCTGCTTCCAACTTCCAACCTCGGATTTTATGTCTGTGCTGGTTTCTGGAGCATGCTTCTTCTCCTATGCGTGTCAATAAGGGCTTATTCTCCTCTGTTCCCTAAGACCAGATCCCTAGATCTGTTAAGATTGTCTGTTTCTTCTTGAGCCAGTTTTGGTAATTTGTATGTTTCTAGGAATTTTATATAGATTATCTTAATTTGTTGGCATATAATTGTTCATAGTATTCTCTTAAAATCCTTTAAATTTCTGTAAGGATTCTGTAATAATGTCCCCACTTTCATTAATGATTTTAGTTATTTTCATCTTCTCTCTTTTTTTCTTAGACTAGCTAAAGGTTTGTCAATTTTGTTGATCTTTTCAAAACAACTTTTTATTTCCTTGATTCTCCCTATTGTTTCTCTATGTTCTATTTTGTTTATCCCTAATCTTTATTATTTCCTTCTTTCTTATGGCTTTAGGTTTATTTTGTTTTTCTTTTCCTGAGTTACTTAAGATGTAAAGTTAGATTGTTGATTTGAGATCTTTCTTCTTGTTTAATGTAGGCATTTACAGCTATAAATTTTCTCTGAGCACTGCTTTCACTGCATCCCATAAGTTTTAGAATGTTGTGTTTTTATTTTCATTTGTCTCAAGGTATTTTCTATTTTTCCTAGTGATTCCTTTTTTAACCTATTGGTTGTTTAAGAGTGTGTTGTTTAATTCCCATACATTTGTGCTTTTCCAGTTTTCCTCCTGTTATTTATTTCTAGCTTCATTCCATGTGGTTAGCGAGGGTACTTTGATGATTTCAATCTTTTTAATTCATTGTTTTAAGATGTAACATGTGGTATATCTTGGGGAACGTTCCATGTGCACTTGAGAAGATTGTGTGTTCTGCTGCTGTTGATTGGAATGTTCTACATATGTCTGCTGAGTCTAGTTGGTTTATAGTGTTGTTCAAGTCCTCTAATTCCTTATTCATCTTCTGTCTGTATGTTCTATCCATTATTGAAAGTGGAAAATATTGAAGTCTCCATGTATTATTTAGAACTATTTCTTCCTTCAATTCAGTCAATGTTTGCTTCATATATTTTGGGACTCTTTTATTTGGTGCATAGATGTGTATAATTGTTATATATTTTTGTTTAATTGACACTTTTATCAGTATATAATGTACTTTGTCTTTAACTTAAAATCTATTTTATCTGATATTCATATAGCCACCCAGCTCTCTTTTGGTTACTATTTGCATGAAATATCTTTTCTATTCTTTCATTATTTTTTCACTTTTTTTTTTTTTTATCTTTGGGTCTGAAGTAAGTCTCTTGTAAGCAGCATATAGTTGGATTGATTTTTAAAAATCTATCTTGCCATCTCTGATTTTTAATTGGTGAGTTTAATTTATTTATATTTAAAGTGACTACTGATGATGCAGGACTTACATCTGCATTTTGCTATACATTTTAAAAAATAGACCTCGTATATTTTTTGCTCCTCATTTCCTCCAATACTGCCTTCTTTTTTATTTATTTTTTGCTTATGAACAATTTTGATTCTTTTTCCATTTTATTTTCTGTATTTTAAAAAATCTATTTTCTTAGTGATTATTGTGGGAATTACAGCTAATATCATAAGTTAATACCAATCTAGTTTGAATTGATACCAACTTAGCTTCATACTTTACTCCTATCCAGCTCTGTACCTCCCTTTATGTTGTCACAAATTTCATATTTATATATTGTGGGTCCCTCAGCATCCATTTATAAATATGGTTTTGTGCATTTGTGTTTTAAATCATAATGGAAACAAAAGGGGAATTGCAAACTAAAAATATAATCGTACTAGCTTTTATATTTACCAGTGTCATTTTTCTTTTGGTTAATTTTTTTTTTTTTTTTTGATCTGCCATGTTCACGTTTGCCTTAAAATGTTGGCCGCATTTGGGTCATGTCAGCTGTCAGGTTTCAGTTCATGTTGAGCAGACATGGAGTCAGCCAGTAGGTTGGGGCAACATTCATACATTAATACAGGATGTGGAGGGGTTTGATTTCAGGATCCTACTCCCAAAATTTGCCCCAGCTTTACCCAGATTCAGTTTTTTAAAAGGAGAAATCTGTGTTTTTCTCTTTTCTTTCTTTCCCCCCTTCTTTCTTTCTCCATGGAAAGCAGACACCTAGTTCTGCACTTGTGAGTGAAGGAGTTACCTATGTCTTTCAATTGATTCTCCCGTTTTGAGTTCCATGTCTCCTCCCACTATTTTGCTGTCTTTAGCGTCTCTGAGTGTGGGGAATCTCTAGAGACTCACTGGTTAGTCTGCCAGTCCTCCACTTGTATTCTGAGCCATGGCTTCCTTCACCTTGGTTCATCAGTTACTGAGCCTACCTCTGCTTCCACAGGCCAGGAGTTATGGAACTGTCTTGTCCCATAATCATTTTGTGCCATGAGTTCTGTCAATCAGTTCTTGCTCTGGTAATGCTGCGTAACAAACAACCATACTATTTCTCAGTGACTTAAAGCAACAAACTTTTCCCCCTCATTCATGGATCTACTGATCAGTAGTGGAAGTTCCTGAAGCTATGTTACAGTTATTTTATTCTTTTAATATATTCTAATGTTACATTAATGTTTAATGTTCTCTTTCAAATGTCTTTTTCCCTTTTTTCCTGCAATCATATTTTTCAGGAAATCCATTTAAAACTTATTTTAAACATTTTACTCAAGTCTATTCATGTTGCCATTTAGTGATCTTGTTTTTGAGCCAGGTGTAGCAGAGTAGTTGGATGCAATACCTTCTGTGGCCACCATTGCAGAATTGCCCTTTCTAGTCAGTCTTCAAAACTTCTAACAAAATATCATGAAAGAAAAAAGGAAAATCAACTCTTTCCATCCTACCTGCGTCTAAGGTTATTGGCAGCATTTTTCTGTGTAAATAAGAACACTTAACCCTCTGTCAGCTTATTTTCCTGGAAAGCTTGAAGGCTGAAGAATGTCAGCTCAATCTTATGCCTACTTTAGGCAAAATTGAGAAGTAGTTCTTCCCTATCTGTAGTTATGTGCATTACACAGAGTTTTGTGCTGCTTTTCTCCCTCTGTTCTGAGGGAGGGAATTTTTTCACCACAACATTCTCAGTGATGGATGGAACTTTGTTAGCCCTCCCAGGACTATGCATTTTGGCAGGAATCAAGGTCTTAAGCTGAAGAAATGAGGTAGTATCGTTTTTGGTATCAGCCAGGGTAGGAGGACAGATAAAGCGTATGGCCTTTCCAAATACTATCATATTCAGGGCACAGACTCAGATACATTGTTAGTCTTTCTAGACTTTGTGTATTGATTTCACTTCTCAAGTTTTACCTTTTCTATCATCTTATTCCTAGATGTCTGATAGGAGCCTTACATGCTGCTTGGGCTAGAAACATAGGTTCTGTATTGTTTTCCATAAATAACACAGCTTGTGGTGGTGAACATTAAGTTGAGAATAATATCTATGGGTTTTATTTTCAAACTGGTAGTTTTATTGTCCAGGTCTAGTTCATTGGTTGCCTAGTTTGCTTCTTCTTTTCTAGCTTTGGTTTGTGGGCTTCTGATGATTTGTCTGTTTTGGGAATAGTTATTTATAATTGACACCACTCCCACTTCCCAAAAGAATTTGAGCAGCACACAGTAAAAGATGCAATGATAATAACACTTTAAAAATAGTAGTCAGAAATTAGAAGCTGTATAGTGGAGGCATGATTTTAGTAGGAAAAAAAGAAAGCAGATTGCTGTTCATTTATCCTTGTATTCGCACTCTTTGTGTGTGTGACTGGTGGCTTGATTCCCTCCTGCAATTGTGGCTTTTTTGGTGCTTGTTATTTTTATTTCCTTTCTTTCTGGGAAGAGATGAATTTCTAGTTTATTTCCCTTTTGACACTCTCTCTCTCATAAATCTATCAACATTACAAACAACAGGGGTGTCTTTGAAATAAGACACCCGTAGGAAAATTAACCCCCTCAGACCCAGTCCCTTATATATAAACTGGAAATAACAATCGTACCTACACCTTGGGGTTATTGTGACAAAGTATTTAGCTTGATGCTATCACATTAGCACAACTTAAAAAAAAAATTAAAGCTATTGTTACCGTGTTTAGAAGAGCAAATAAATGTACCCAAATCTCAATCATCTCTAGTTCCAAAGATTTTACTTTTTAACTTAGAGTTTCCTGGAAGGCCAGGGAAAAATATGGATACATTAAATTAGATAATTCCTGATGTGTTATGAAATGTGGCTTTTGCTGGCCAATTGCCAGAGTGCAACCCCAAGAATTTATGATGTTGAAAAAAGGCATGGAATTCCCAAATAGCATTCTTATTAAGGGCAAGTAGAAGCTGGGTAAGGGTAATGACTAAAATTTAATGAGTGTCTAGTTTGTACTGAGATCTGTTGTAGGAAATGAGCATATGTGATTTCATTTAATACTCTCAATGATTCTATCAAATAGATATTATTTATCTCCTATTTATGGATGAATAAATTAAGTTTAAGGAAATTTAACTAAATTTACAGAGTCATTTAAACATTTAGGTCTAGAATTTGAATCCAGGTCTGTTTGATGCCAAAGCTCGTGGTCTTTCTATGCCAATATCCAAACACCTTGCCTAACCCCAGGCATTAAGTGAACAGGGATCAGAGAGTCTACAAAATGTCTAGTTATGCCTAAATCATTATTTTTTAAAATGTTTTTGTCTTTGCTGACATTGGCTGCAGACGTGGGGAGATTTCCTGGGTTGGTTTCTCACTGATCACTGGTTTTGTGTCATTCATCTTCCCTGAAGTCTTCATCTTGCACATTTTCTCTGACTTTTTCAGGATTCAGAGGAAGAATGATAGTCAGCTGTGCCTTCTATTATCTAGAATATACCAAAATCCACCATTAGGACATGCATGATTTTAGTAGGAAATAAAGAAAGCAGATTGCTGTTCATTTATCCTTGTATTCGCACTCTTTTTGTGGGTGTGTGTGTGTGACTGGTGGCTTGATTCCCTCCCACAGCTGTGGCTTTTTTGGTGCTTGTTATTTTTATTTCCTTTCTTTCTGGGAAGAGATGAATTTCTAGTTTATTTCCCTTTTGACACTCTCTCCCTCATAAATCTATCAACATATCTTCACCTTCCACCCATCACTGTTACCTCTTCACAGTGTTCCCCCACGGTGACAACAGCTGAGTCAAAACCATCTGCTAGAGCTTTCATGTCTACCCACACATTCAACAGCATAATATTATGTCCATTATCTGATAAAAGGAAATATTATGAATGGAAAATGTTCTTTCCAATAGCACTTCTACTGAAGCTTCAGAAAATAATCTCCATAATGTTCATCCATAAAAACATGAAGGATGCTGTTTAAACCTGGAGCCACCTGGAGCTCCTACCAAGTTTGGTAACACTTCCCAGGCTTACTTTGCATTCTTCCAGTGATTACTTGAGTATCCACCTAGTTGAATGACTTAAGAAAAAAAGGGCAAAGATTTATTGAGCCCACTGGTGATGGTCAAGTTACAGTCTGGGAGAAAATATTTGCAATACATATATCAAACAAAAGGCTTTTACCTAGAATATATAAAAACAAACAAACAAAAAAACCCTGTATAACTATAAAATATAACAGCCCAACAACAAATTAAATAGGTGAGAGATTTGAACAGATACTTTACAAAAGAAGATGTAGGAATGACCAATAAGCACATAAAAAGATATTCAACATTGTTAACCATCAGTGAAATCCATATTAAAACCACATGGGATACCGCTGTATACCCAAGAAAAGGGCTATAATTAAAAAGACTGACAACACCCAGTGTTGGTGAGGATAAGGAGCAACTGGAATACTCCTGCACTGTTGGCAGGAATGTAAGATGGCACAGACAAGTTGGAAACAGTTTGACAATTTCTTAAAAAGTTAAATACACACTAACATATAACTCAGTCCCATACTACATCGTATATACCCAAGAGAAGTGAAAACTATGTCTACACAAAAACTTGTACATGAATGCTCATAGCAGCTTTATATGTAATAGTTCCAAACTGGAAACAACCTATATGCCCATGGGTAAACAAAATGTGGTCTATGTATACAAGGGGATACAACTCAATGATAAAAAGGATCAAACAACCAATACATGCAACAACATGGGTAAATCTTAAAATCATTATCTGAGAACATAATGAGTATGAGTAAGGTGCTGGATCATCTTTCATGTGAGAGAGAGGAAGCAGAAGAGGACATCTTATACACACAAAATTGGTAGACCCAGGCACAGTAGCTTCTATAGCAATTGAAGACATCACCCTAATAGCCAGATTAAAAGAGGAGGAAAATGGTTGCCGTGGGTACTTGTGAGTGCAACTAAAGTGAGTCTTGGGGACTCCTAGAAGTATTTGGGGATAAATTTTTAGGGTGGCTGGAATTTCTGCAATTATGGGTGGAAATGGACACAAAATATTCTGTTCAAATTGCCTCTCTAACTTCTTCCAGAATGTTATACTTGGGAAACACTTATTATAAACACGAACAATAATAACCTTAAAAAGCAGTCAGTCAATGATCATGAACACAGTAACAAAGTGTATTACGAATAAGGAGGCTACATCATGTCATAGGTTAAAAACAATTATCATGCAGATATTTTATCCAGTGAGTAATAGTCTTAGTTTCATCAAATTAAGAAGTTTTATGGTATCAATAGACAGCTCTGTTCATTTCTACCTAAAATTTTTCTGTATGATGAGAATGCTATTAGTAACCTTTCTTCTCTCCTTCTTATGAGCTTAAAAATCCTTTTCAAAAATTGTGTACATCATATAAAATTTACCATTTTAACCATTTTAAATGCATAATTCAGCAGCATTAAATACATTCAAAATATTGTGGAATCATCACCTATATCCATGTCCCCAGCTTTTTCATCATCCCAAACTGAAAGTCTGTACCCATTGCACAATTCCCTGTACTCCCCTCCCTTCAACCCCTGGCAACCACTATTCTACTTTCCATCGCTATGAATTTGCCTATTCTAACTGCCTCATATAAGTGGAATCATATAGTGTTTGTCCTTTTGTGTCTGGCTTATTTCACTTAGTATAATGTTTTTAAGATTCATCCAAGTAGTAGCGTGCATCAGAATTGTATTCCTTTTAAAGGCTGAATAATATTCTATTGTATGGATGGACCACATTTTATTAACTATTCATCTGTTGATGGATACTTGGGTTGCTTCTACTTTTTGGCTCTTATGACTAATGCTGCTATGAACATTGGTGTACAAAGACCTGTTTGAGTCCCTGCTTTTCATTCTTTTGGGTGTATTTACCCAAATATACCTAGAGATGGAATTGCTAGAACATATGGACATTCTATGTTTAATTTTTTTAAGGAAATTCCATACTCTCACTAGATTTTAAATGAAATTTCATTATTGCTTGCTCACCTTCTCCTCACTCTCTAGGGAGTGCTTGACCTCTGCTCTCTCAATTCCCAGGCTGCTTATGAAGTAGATAGAGGAGAATGGGTAGAGAGAAGAATGAAATTGTGGGAAGAAAATGGAACGGGTTCCAGCTGGCCTGGTTAAGCCCTAGGTGTCCTTTTGTGGAGGAGAGTTGGTGGGGGGATGGGCGAAGACAAGCAGAAATAAAGCCAAGAACTAAGACAATCTCCATAAGAAAGAGGTAGGGCAGGAGAGAGGAGGTGAATGTGGCGTCTTGGCAAGGGAGAGGCACTGGAGCAGGTTCGGGATGCGAGAAGCTGTGGGGAAGGAAGCTTGTGAGAAACGTTACTGCTCTGGGGTGTGACTTGGAACCGCTAATTGTTCTCAGATCAGCCTAAAGCTTGGAATTCCTCTTAAATTTTCTCTTGATTATTGGACTGGGTTCTGGCATTTGATTCCCTGCAGAGACTGAGTCATAAGAAGCCCCTGGATACATGGGAATTACACCTGAATTGGCCAACGTAGCTAAAGTTTCTGCTATTCTAGTCGCGAAAGCCCTAATACTTCAGTAAATGAAAGAAGGGGAAAACCTCCCACTCAATTAGAGACAAGGTTATAATAAAACATTAATTCTTTTTTCTTAGGACTTCAGGCTGTAACCTGTTAATAAAATAAATGTAACTGTGGGAGGATTATTTTTGTTGCCTGTAGCCCAGGCTTGCTCAGCTCTGGCTTTAACTGGAGTTGTGCACTTGAATATTCATAAGTATGAATTGCAAACTCACAAATTAGGATTATTTTCTGTACAGGATACCAAACAGAAACGATGTCACCATTTATTTGGAAAAAACAATATGGTGTGTGGGATGGAACAAGGTTATGGTAACAAAATTTTCCTAACCCTAAATTGGGCTGTGTTCTGACACATGGTCTGATAAGGCAAAATATTTTAAATCAGTAGAGTCTTGTAAAACCCAGGACATATGGCTGCCTTAGTTTTGGTGCTAAAATAGGATTCCTTATGTCGGGGATGGGGGAAATCTCTCCTTCTATCCTTGAGTTCTTGTGGCTGGACTAATAATAAAATGGACACACCAGACAGATTAATAGGAGAAAAACTAATTTAATTTCGAGTCCATGGGAGATCATAAAATAATGCTCAGTGAGTGACCAAAAGCAGGCAACTTTAATATCTTCTTATACAAAGAAAAAATAAATCTGTGAGGATTTGACAGGACAAAGAAACTTAGGTTTGGGTGCTTTAGTTAGTAAGGAATTTAAGCAATGTTTGGGCTTGAGTAGTAAATTAGAAGTAACAAGGTTTTTGTTCATAGACTTCTTGGCCCTGAATTCCCTTTCTCTGGTGATAAGGATATCTTTCTACCTCTTGTATAGGTAGGGCACCTTTCACATGGAAGATTAATTTCCTGCTTGCAAGGAGGCAGAGAAGAGGGTCAAAGTGTTCCTCTTACACCAGCTGTTTCTTAAATAACTTTGATCGAAATAATATGCCATTGAGGCATAGTTTGGGGTGGCCTGCCCTGGGCCCCAACACCTAGTCATGATCTTTCCAGTAAATTAAACAGCATTACCCCAAAATATTCATGGATTCCTTGATTTATTGATTCAGTCACTTCCTAACAAGGTAGGGAACCTCTTCAATATGTGTTTCCATTCTCATCTTTTGAGTCTACCCTCTCTCACCACCTACCCTGAGCCCATTCTGAACTCCTTAGTTTCCGTGTATGTGCCGTGCTCTCCATACTTTTGCAGGTGTAGCTTCCTCTCTGTGGAATACCCTTCCCTGCCCTCTGCCCAGATAACTCTGCTAATTTCTCTAGACTGTGTTTGGGCATCCTCTTCCAAGGGAAGACCTCTTTTGTCACTTCTTACCCTTATCCTTTTGTCCTGGTGCTTTCTCTCTACCTCCATGTTATCCCCGTACACCTCCATCACAGTGTATTTCACATAGTGCTGTAAATGTTGATTTCCTTCTTGTCTCCCCAGGATAGTAAGCTGTTTGAGGGTGTGTTAGTTTGCTAGGGCTGCCATAACAAAATACCACAGACTGGTTGGCTTAAACAACAGAAATTGATTTTCTCACAGTTCCGGAGGCTAGAAGTCCAAGATCCAGGTGCCAGCAGGGTTGGTTTCCTCTGAGGCTTCTCTTTTCTTGCTTGTAGGTGGCTGCCTTCTTGCACCGTGCCCTCGCATGGCCTTTCCTTTATGCACAGAAGCATCCCTGGTGTCTCTTCCTTTTCTTATAAGGACACCAGTCATGTAGGACCAGGCTCCACCCTTATGACTTCATTTAACCTTAATTACCTCTTTATAGGTCCTATCTCCAAATACTGTCACGTTAGGGGTTATGGCTCTAACATTAATTTTGAGGGAGACACAATTCAGTTCGTAACAGAGGGCAAGGACTATTTCTTATTAGAATCCCCAACTCTACCTCCTATCAAAGTGCTTGGTACACAATAAGCAATTAACAATTATTAAAGGATCAAATAACAAACGGGTGAATAAATGAATAAAATGATAGAAAACTGCTCAAATTGTCAAGGTCTGAGGGTATCAGGACTTAAGATATTCAGAGTTGGCAAATGAAGCTGTAGTAAAGAGTATGATCAGAGAGAGAGAGGCAGTCTGTAGAGAAAAAAAAAGAAAAATGCTGCAAACTGGGAGGGATAACAGAGGGACAAGACATGGCAGGAAAGACGATGAAGATCAGCATAAAGCGAACCTGAAAGAAGTGCGTTCATGATGTAAGGAAGGGCACCTACAGTGTTAAATATTGAAGGAGGATGAGGCTGCTGGGTCTGATACATTAAAATCATTGATGTACACCCACCAGAATTGCAAAGGGAAAAAGATTTTTAAAAATACCAGATGTTGATGAGGATAAGGAACAACAGGAACGCTCACATACTGCTAGTAGGGGTGTAATAGTAGTGGTGTAAATTGGTACAACCACTCTGTAAGTGGTTTGGCAATATTTATAACATTAAAACTAAAGGTGTGAATACTCGGTGGCCCCCCAAATGCCATCTCTAGATGTATATTCAACAGAAATTTGTACATATGTTCACTGAAAGATGTCCACAGGAGCCCTATTCATAAAATCCCCCAGGCTTGAAACAACTCAAATGCCCGTCAGAAGTGGAATAGATAACACATTGTAGCACATTTGCACAATGGAAATTTACAGGATTGAGGATGGATGAACTACAGCTACACACAAGGGCATGGATAAACATATGACCACAAGGTTTGGTGAAAGAAGACACACTCAAAAGACTACATACTGTATATTTCCATTTATAGAAACCTTGCAAACCAGTAAAACCAGTGTGAGGTTTCAGAAGTCAGAAGAGCAGCTCACTTTTGCGGGGAGGGGGCAGTAGGTGCTAGAGCACATGGGTAGGAAGTCCAGAGTTCTGGTAATAGTTCTGTCTCTTGGTCTGGGTGCTGATACATAGTGGCTGTGTGTGCAGTCTGTACACATTCAGTATTCACTGAGCTTTTCAGTTATGACTTATCCATTTTCCTGTATGTGTGTTCTTCAATGGGCATTTTAAAAGGCAATAAAATTTAGTAGGTAATGAAGTGATACAACATTCTGGTGGTGTGACCTAAGAACATTTAAAAAAACTGTATATTGGTGTTTGAGAAAGCAATTTTGCAGAGAAGAGAGCTCTGAGTTTCTGTTGGTGGAAAGAAGGAGGAGATATGAAGGTTTTTGTCTAGCTCAAGATGTTTGGCAGTAAATGGAATAAAAAAGAGCAACTTCAGCATAACTGGGTCAGAGAAAGATTTTTATTTCATTCACTTTTTTCCTTTTGGTTAAAGGTAAGGAATAACTCAAGAGTAGAAAGATATTATACAGGAGGAAAAAAGCAGTTTTCCTTCTATCCTTCTAAGTTCTCATTGGGGGACCCTGTAACGATAGATTAACAAGAGAAAAACAAACAGAAGTTTTTAAACATGTTTATCTCATATATACGTGGGAGATACTCAGGGAAATGAGTATGGCTCAAAGGGATGGCTTAGAATTCAGGCTTAACCATCTTCAGCCAAATCAAAGGAAGAAGATCGTGTTGGATGCTGGTTAAGGGGAGGTGACAGTAAACAGGATAAGGTTAGTTATGTAGATTTAAGTGAAATTCTTCTCTGTTGATAAGATTTTCTTGTGATTTAGAATCATCCTTTTCTTCCTGGTACAAAGAGGGAGACACTTGCAAATGGAGATATCCTTTATAAATGTAAATTTCTCTTACAAAAGGTACTTATGCTGTTTTCAGAGCTTCTCCTGTGTCTTGTTTCTCAAAATAATCTTTGTGCCAAAGAGGCATATTTGAGGTGGCACATCGTGGTCTCCTACAGTATCAAGGAGGGAGAAATTTGAAGTACAGTTGAGGAGGAATGATGGAACCAAGTCCCAGAGACGGTGTGAGGATGGGATCAGGGGCAAAGGTAGAAAGTGTGGGTCTTAACAAGATAATCAAGTTCTCTTCCTTAGAAATAAGAGGGGCAGGGAAATAGGATATTGAGGATCTTGGAGGTACCTAAGTTCAGTATAGAAGATAAAGTGTGGGAGGTGGGTGTGGACATGGGTCTTGATAAGAGTGAAAAATTAGCAATAACATCAGCAGGGAATAAATATACTTGTGAGACAAGAGAGGAATAAAAGTTCTGCATCAACCTGTAGGGGACCCCACTGGCATGCTACCATGGTCTTATGGTGCAGTGCTTTGGAGTTCAGGGTGAATGGAGAGAAAGTGGTCAAAGAACTGCCCAGACAATGTTGGACATAAGTCAAGATCTAAAAGGTGAGCAATTCCAGGGGGTTGTGAACGTCCATTACAAAATAGCTCTGCACATTCTCCAGAGCTATTTGGCAGGAATTAGTTGAAGTAGCATGGGGCAATGTAAAATTGGAGACTAGAGAGGGTCCAGGGGGCTAGGGGTTGGGGTTAACAGGTGGTGAGTTTGGTCCATGCACAGAATGGGAGAGACACAAAACCAAGTTTTCTGGGGCCCCTGGCACAGATTTCAGGTCGTTCCTAATTTTCCCCTTACTCCAGAGCATTTTATTGTGACCGTAATTACTCTACATAAAGCTCCTTAAGAAATGAAAGCTTGGGGACTTCCCTGGTGGTGCAGTGGTTAAGAATCCGCCTGCCGATGCAGGGCACATGGGTTCGAGCACTGGTCCGGGAAGATCCCACATGCCGTGGAGCAACTAAGCCCGAGCACCACAACTACTGAGCCTGTGCTCTAGAGCCCGTGAGCCACAATGACTGAGCCTGCGTGCCACAACTACTGAAGCCCACACGCCTAGAGCCTGTGCTCTGCAACAAGAGAAGCCATCATGATGAGAAGCCCTTGCGCCACAACGAAGAGTAGCCCCCGCTCACCGCAACTAGAGAAAGCCCGCATGGAGCTAGGAAGACCCAACGCAGACAAAAATAAATAAATAAAACTATTAAAAAAAAAAAAAAAAAAGAAAGCTTGGGGTAAACTTGTTTTTTTTTTTTTTAAAGAAGAGATGAGTCGCTCATGAGGCCACCATGTAGCAGTGGTCCTCATGGTTACATAAATATGGATTCATGTCTAGAGATGCCATCAAGCCCCAGAAGCCCATGACATTTGGTCCAACAATCTAATGCAAAAAAAAAAAAAAGGGGGGGTCTTAAAAAGATTGATGACTCCAGGTGAAAGATCCCTGTGCCCCTGGAGAGCTACAGCCAGAATGGTTTTCTTTTTTTTTTTTAATTTTTTTTATTTATTTATTTTTGGCTGCGTTGGGTCTTCGTTTCTGTGCGAGGGCTTTCTCTAGTTGCGGCAAGCGGGGGCCCCTCTTCATCGCGGTGCGCAGGCCTATCACCATCGTGGCCTCTCTTGTTGCGGAGCACAGGCTCCAGACGCGCAGGCTCAGCAGTTGTGGCTCACGGGCCCAGCCGCTCCGCGGCATGTGGGATCTTCCCAGACCAGGGCTCGAACCCGTGTCCCCTGCATTAGCAGGCGGATTCTCAACCACTGCGCCACCAGGGAAGCCCCAGAATGGTTTTCTTTACCCAGAAGTCAGGTCCCTCATTTCTAAATATACTGTCAGATATGTTCTTTTCATTTTTTAAAAGTAAATTTGAAAACATCATCTTTTTACTAATGGAACCGTAGAATCGAGGCTCATTTTAGCTCTTAGGTTATTAGCCCCGACCAACATTTCCACAGAGCTAGGTTTTTATCTACATATAACCCTTCTGTTACCATCATCATCATCTGTTGCTTCTACCCCAACTTCTCATATTACACACTTTCAGCATCATTACCCCAAACTGAAGAATTTCAGGCAGAATCATCTGCAAAAATATCAGAGGTAAAAATAAGCCATTACAGGCTGTTGATGTCACCCTGAGGCCTTGTTTGCTACTTTTTTGCTCATTTTACTGCACTTAACCCACTAGAAAAGCAAGTGGACTCTAATCAACAACTATTTACCAGTGCTAATGGAGGGGAGAAGAGGCACTAGTAATACAAGGTGGTGAACAGTAAGAGAGAAACAGAGGAAAGAGACCACATAGGCCTACATGCTTTTTAGATATTACAAATATTATAAATATCTGCCATAATAACTTTGCAATTCAACTGGGGTGGTCTGTGGTCTGGGACCGGGAAGGTAGGGAAGTGAGGTTGCCCAGGGACAGTGTACATTGTGATCACTGGCAGAGGCAGTGGGAGCTGTACAAGAAGCAGAAAATTGAGAGCGGATTTGCAGCCAACGACAATGGGAAACAGGTGGCTGTGTTTGAGCCAGGTTCATACATCATGTCCCATTTTTTTTCATTTAAAAAAATTGCCAGACTACTTTTATTCTATAACTGATTTTTCAGTGAATCACCTGAAAGTAGACCTTACATTTTGGTCAACTCCAGGGAAAATTCGAATGCAGTATGGCTCCCAACTTTTACTCCTGTAGAAATGGACGTGAAGCTTGGCATGTAGCAGTCTGACGAAGGAACCCCATCTTGACTGTCCTTGAAGGTTGCCCATGGGACAGGCTGGGAGACAGGCTGTGGCTGTCTGAGGACAGCACGCAGCATTCTTTGCATCTTGACATCTCATTTCCGTGGGAAGTCATAGATCATTTTGCTAGACTCAGCAGATAAGTCTCATAAATCAAGATCTGCTTCAGAACCAAAATCTCAGTTACTTTTTTCATCATATGTGCTCAGGATGTACATATATAAATGGGAAAAAAGGCAGACACAGAATGTCAAGCAAAAAAAAAAAAAAAAAGCCTTTTTTTTGTATTTTAACAGTAGCTCAAAAAAATCAGCTTTATAGGACCTTCTGGTTTTAATGGCTCTGAATGTGAGGCAAATCTAAGCATTGCCACAGTTTTCCCTTTTCTAAAATGTCATTTCCTCCTTCGTCTTTAACTGTCATGTGTGGTGTCATGTTGACCTGTGACACCCATGAAAGCTCATACTCCAGACTCACAGTTTCTTAATATTTGTTTGGTTAAGTGCCACCTTCCAAGACCCAGTTATTACTGCAGCCAATTAACTAGTTCACTGGCTCATGAAAGCTGTACTGCTTCTAGACGCAATAAAATTAAAGCACATTTTTTAAAGGGCAGAGAGAATTGGCAGGGCTTTTTCTTGTTGCTGTCATCATTGCTAGCTGTCCTTCATGTTTGAGAAGGCTGAGCTGCTGAGCTGACTGTATCCTTTGATGTATGAAGAATCCAGTTGAGAGCTTAGCCTGTGCACATTTTCCAGAAACTAAGCCAGGTGTTTGGATAGGGGAGTGGTATTTGCAAGGAGGTCTTCACAGAAGTGATGTTTTGCCCTAATACATGAGGCAGACACTGGGTAGCTCTTAACCAAACCCACTTCTCTCCCCTCTGAGCCCAGTGTTAGATCACATTTTCCAGCCTTCCTTGCAGTGAGGTATGTCCACATGATTGAGATGAAGCTGATAGAATGTGCTAGAAATCGCATTCATACCTCTATGCCTGGTTCCACAGTCTTTCCCTTCTGGCTTGATGCAGACAAATGTGGTAACGCTGAGAACCTGGTGTTGAAAATGATGGAGCCCTAAGGTCCCTGAATCACCTCTTGGTGGGGAAATGCCCACTGGTTGGGAGTAGGCTTTACTGATAAAAATAAACGTGTGTTCTCTGAAGCCATGAGACTTAGGGTTTTATCTGTTACATCCTTAGTTAGTTCTTCCTTAACTAAAACTCTAAACCAGCATATACCTAAGTTTAATGCGTACTGACATCTTGGCTCACCACGGCAAGCAATTTTAGATTCACCTTTGTTAAAACAAATAGAGGTCTATGCATTTGCAGTAGTTATCTATTCCAAATCCTTATAAAGACAAGAGTTTCTTAAAGGTCAGTTAATATTAGTGATCAGAAGGCCTCCGTGTGCAAAGCATTCTTGAAGGCGTTGTGTAGAGACGATGGTCGTAGACTAAATACGATACTAAAGGAATACAGGAAAACAAGGATAAATGAATAAAGTACGTAGACTGTGGAGGTTAATGTTCAGAACTCAAGCAATTGTTACAGGACGGGCTGGGGAATTTTGAGACTTGCCAAAGACACACTGAGAGCCGCACTGAGAGCCAGGAGCTAAACTGAGATGAGGAACCAGTACTCGAACTCATGGAGCTGAATTGATTTAGGTTTCCTTCTGAGGCTGCCTCAGGCCCGGGGGACACAGAGACGTGGGTTATGGTTACAGGCAAAGTGACTGTGCTTTTCCCCCAATCCAGGAGGTCCTCTGAGCTCTTGCTAGAGATCTTTTTATTAGGCTTCCTAAATAGACCTGAGTCCTTTCAGGCTATTTCTGTGGAAATAAAAGAAGACCAGCCACGTGAGAAAAACAGGTTATTTATTCAGAGCTTGTTACAGCAGGGGGGCAGCCACCGTCACTTGCGTTTGCAGAGACTCAAAGGTGGGCAGGGGAGGGGGAGCTTCGCAGCGGAGAAGAGGGAAGGCCCCGCGTGTGTGCCGATTGTAGCCTGTTGGCTTGGGAAGCTGGAGGTGGGCTAAGTTGGAGGCAGGGCCCCTATGTGATTGGGTAGGGTGCCTGTTTGGCTTTCTCTGATTGGTGGGAAGGTGGAAGCAGGGGTGAATATTAGGGAAACTATGATTTATTAATCAAGACCTGGCCATTTGGGGTAGATTGTTACAGAAGTTACTGTTTAGCTTCCTGGATTGTCACTAGGGATGGCAACCTGGCTTCTGCAAGTCTGACTGACAGCAGGCTGGCTTCCCGGGCTGCTGATTGTAGATGGGGGGTTGGCTTCCTCACAGGCTGCTGCAGGTTGTGGGTCAGAGTTCATTTGCATAAAGGGTCTGCTCATCGTCCATTTGTATATTCAGTCTGTCATTTGTTTGTTTATTTTTATGATTACTTTTTCTAAACAGACTACTTCCTTGAGGTGGTCTTCCTTCCTTCTCCTATCATATTTAAAAGCCTCCCTCCCTCCTGACCATAAACCTGTCCCTGAGAATGGGTACCCTCCCTCAACATCCTCCCTACCTGGAAGCTAAGACCTTCTGTCCTCCTGGGGCACCTCTCCCACTGAGACTTGGGGGTAAAATTTATCTCTACAGTTTGGTTCCCTTGAAAGTCTTAATCTCATCAGTCCTCAAAATCTTTTTCCTGTTTCTGTTTCTCTGGGGACCTTCTCAGGCAAGCTGGTCCATTGGTGACTGCCCCCGTGACCTGCTCCTGGGTGGCCGGGAAGGACAGGTCTCTCATACTGTTGCGTTAAAAAAAAGATGAATTAAGATAAAAAGCTCTGCCAACAGTTGAGAATAACTATTGGGTATGTATACATTTGTGCATATTTTTCTTTTTGAGCCTATTGGTTTATTCTGCTTTTAGATCAGACATGAATCTGGCCAAAAGGAGAAAATGAAATACTTTATGTTTCCTTCTTGTGCTCCCCTTTCAGCTGTTCAAGGCTGATGACAGAAACCGCCCCCTCCCAACCTCAGTGTTCTTTGCGTTTAAAAGACCCTCCAGTATTAGCTCTTTGGAAGCCCAGTGTTTTAAATTTGTGAAATAGGCAGGCAGGGCATAATGCCATGATTCCAACTCCCTGGGACTCATTTCAGGGGTTTGATTAACTCTGGTTTGGCCCAGCAAAGGGAAGCCGAAGTGTCCACTTAAGTGAAGAGGTAGGGGGCATTGAAATGAGGGCTGTTGTCTGCCAAGATCAGAGCAGCGTTACACATTTTAAAGAGTCTAATCGCAAGACCTCAGATGGTTGTAGCACCAACCTGAAGCCTGTTTGGTCAGAAGTGGCCACTTGAGCAGTCTTAGGGCTTGGCGAGGGATTCTTTGTTTCAGAAAGTGCTTCCCACAGGGAGGAGGGAATGTGACGTGAGGGAGCCCTCTCTTGGAGGAGGAAAGCTAAGGAGGAAAGTTTGGAGCCTGGGAAAGACCGAGACTGGGGAAGAAGGGGTAAGCTAAGGACTCTCAGGTCACCTTTATCGGCAGGTAGGTACTCAGGAGAACGCCAGTCTGCATTTCCGAATTCAGCTCATGGGAAAACCAACAACTGTTTTTAAGACAAAAGGTAAAGGGTATACTACCTGCAAGGAAAACTTTCCCCAGAGTATCTAGATTATAGGTGACAGGGTTAGAAATGTTCTCATTGTTTGGCTGAGATAAGAATTCTGAAGGTGGGAATGGAGTGGGTGGAGGTGGGTTATACGTGTGTTGTAGGGAGCTGGGAATGGGCACCACCTTCTACTCAGGGACACAGGGAGCGCCATTTGAATGTATTCCGTTATGGTCCCGAGTCCGTTTTCTTGGCTTTTCTCAACAAGACTGACAGCAGAGATGATCCAAGTGAAGATAATCCGTGAATGTTTTGAATACTAATTTTGATGAGTGTGGTAAGCAATTTCTGACAGGGCTTCCAATGGGCCCCTCTCATACGGGAAATATGAGTAATAAATGTTGTTTCTGCAGCAAGAGATAACTAATACACTGAAGTATTATTATTCCACTGCACCAACCTCCTTCTCCTCGACTGTATACATCCACTTGGCTGCCAAGTTCTGTAGGGATTTATCTTTCTTTAAAGTTTTCACCTCTACCCTCCTCTCTAGCCTTCCAGCCACTGCCTATTCCAAGGAAAGAGTTAAAGTTCTTGGAAAATTATAGGAAAATAGAGCCCTGACATCTGCAGAATGTCCACCAGCCAAGTGGTGGTTCTTCCAGTATAGCAAGTCTCCTTTAGCTGTGTGCCAATTAGATGGCCTTTGCCTGCAAATGACATAAAAATATGAAAAAATAGTGAATTACATAAGTAAAGGGTTTAGTTTTCTTATACAACAAAAAGTCTGAAGTTAGGTGTCGAGGATGTTATCCAAGCAGGGATTGGCAAACTTTGTAAAAGACCAGAGAGTAAGTATTTTAGGCTTTGTGGGTCATACAGACTGTCGCAACCACTCAGCTCTGCCCTTGTAATGCAAAAGCAGCCAGAGACAATATACAAATAGACAAGTGAATAGCAGCCATAGACAATGTAAACAAATGAGCATGGCAGCTTACCAATAACACTTTATTTATGGACAATGAAATTTTAATTTCATATAATTTTATGTGCTATGACATATTATGCTTCTTTTGATTTCCTCCCAACCATTTAAAAATTATAAAAATAAAAAATGGTAAAAACCATTCTTGTAGGCTGAATAAAAACAGGCAGCAAGTTGGATTTGCTGACCTTCATATTAGCCTCCTTCTACCTTCCTACAATCATATTCTAGTGTATGGTTTGGTCTTCATGGATGCATCATGACTGCTGCTGTTCCAGTCATTGTGTCTGCATTCCAGGGAAAAAGAAAAAGGAAGAGGAAGGAAGAAGGAGTAGCTTCTGGATCAGGTCATCAAAAATCTTCCACAGGAGTAAGTAATTAATCTGAGAATTGGTTGCTATTTAGTTTTTCAAAGAAGTTAATTGTGCAATGAACATTTTAAAAAATCCAGGCATAAGATAGTACCAGAAAAAAACAAAATAGTTTCCTCCTTTGATTCAGAAATAACAAGTTTCTAGGAGTGCATGGTGAACCTGAAAGGGAATGCTTAAGTGATGCTTCAGTGAAAAGTGCAAAACACTTGTGGAGGTGGCCTCTGCGGATGATGCCAGTGCCACGAAAGAGCAAAGACACGAAGCAGGTGCTTGCCTGCTTTCTCCCAAAGCCCAAAGAACTAGGCGACATAGAACAGAATTAGCAACAGCCCTGGAAAACAAAACAAAACACCTCTGAGGCAGAGGTGTAAGACCAGAAGAGCATCCTTAAATTTCCTTGGCTGGGAAGTATGCTTATTCATCCATCCACCATCCATTTGTTTACTTTTCTGGGATCTGGGAGACAGCCATGAAGGAGAGATATGAGGTCCTGACCTCGTGGGGCTTATGCTTTTGGACGAGACAGAAAATAAACAAATGAACAAAAAATATGTAATTTGATATCTGATGGTGGCAGTGCTAGGAAGAGAAATAGAGCAGGGGCAGGTGTTGCAGAATGCAAGGCCGCTATGGTTCAGGTAGGGTCTTTGGGAAGACCTTTCTGCGGAGATGGCATTGGAGTAGAAACCCAAATAAAGTGAGGGGATGAGCCACACAAAGGCATAGGGGCAGGTGTTCCAGAAAGTGATGTGGTCTGCAGACAGGAAAGGCTGGCTTTTTTTTTCCCTCCCGGAAGAGCAAGCAGCCCAGTGTGGCAAAGGGGGGTGAGCACTGAGGTTGAAGAGGAGGTGACACGAGAGGGGCCTGCGGGCTGTGGGGAGAGCTGCCCCCCCTGCCCCACGTGGAAAGGGTTGGAGGACGGCGAGCAGGGAGGCACTGTGGATGAACGTGTCGTGCTCTAAGAGGCCCCGTCGGCTGCCCCGTGGAGAACTCGCAGGAGGGGCAGCAGTGGAAGCAGCATATGGGGCCCATTCAGTTACAGTTATTACGGTGGATTCTTCTCCTTTTGTCATTAGAGGGAAAAGGCATGAAGAAGATGGATTTCAGAGCCCGTCAACCTTGAGTCTGAATCAGGGCTCTGTCATTTGCTGGTTGTGCCAGCTTTCTGCCATCTCTGAGATGTATTTCCTTCACAAAAGGAGGACACCAATAGTTGTCTCACGTGACTATTCCAGGAATTAACTGAGAAATATATGTCAAGCACCCACCACGGTTCCTAGCATTAAATGTCATAGGCGTTTTATAAATGTTCATTCCATGCCTGCAAAGGACTGAATGTTTGTGTACCCTCAAAATTCCTATGTTGATGGAAGCAACCTAAATGTCCATCGACAGAGGAATGGATAAAGATGATATGGTACATATATACAATGGGATATTACTCAGCCATAAAAGAGAATGAAATAACGACATTTGCAGCAACATGGGTGGACCTAGAGATTGTCATACTGAGTAAGTCAGAGAAAGACAAATATCATATGATATCGCTTATATGTGGAATCTAAAAAAATGGTACAGGGACTTCCCTAGTGGTGCAGTGGTTGAGAATCTGCCTGCCAATGCAGGGGACACGGGTTGGAGCCCTGGTCCAGGAAGATCTCACGTGCCGCGGAGCAACTAAGTGTATGTGTCACAACTACTGAGCCTGCGCTCTGGAGCCCATGAGCCACAACTACTGAGCCTGCGTGCTGCAACTACAGAAGCCCGTGTGCCTAGAGCCCATGCTCCACAATAAGAAAAGGCACCGCAATGAGAAATCCATGCACCGCAATGAAGAGTATCCCCTGCTCGCCACAACTAGAGAAAGCCCGCTCGCAGCAACGAAGATCCAATGCAGCCAAAAACAAACAAACAAAAATGGTACAAATGAACTTATTTACAAAACAGAAATAGACTCACAGATGTAGAAAACAAACTTATGGCTACTGGGGGGAAAGCGGGGCTCAGGGGGGTTAGGGATAAACTGGGTGACCTGGATTGACATATACACACTACTACATATAAAACGGATAACTAATAAGGACCTACTGTATAGCACAGGGGACTCTTCTCAATACTCTGTAATGGCCTATATGGGAAAAGAATCTAAAAAAAGAGTGGATATATGTATACGTATAACTGATTCACTTTGCTGTACACCTGAAACTAATACAACATTGTAAATCAACTAAGCTCCAATCAAAATTTTTAAAAAATTTCTGTGTTGAAATCCTAACTCCCAAGATGATGGTGTTTGGAGGTACGGCCTCTGGGGGGTGATCAGGTCATGACAGTGCAGCCCTCAGGATTGGGATTAGTGTCTTGCAAGAGAGCTCTCTTGTCCCCCTTCCGCCATGTGAGGACAGAGGGAGAAAACATCTGTCTCTGAACCAGGAAGCAGTTCCTCACCAGACACCGAATCTGCCTTGATCTTGGACTTCCCAGCCTCCAGGAATTGTGAGAAATAAATGTTTGCTGTTTAAGCCACCCACCTACTCTATGGTATTTTTGTTATAGCAGCCCAAATGGACTAAGGCAGTCATTTTGATCAGAGAGGACATTTCTAACCACCGTGTACAAAATGGCTATATCCCCCCAACACCAGGCGCTCCAAAGCTCCTCACTCTATTTCTCACTCAGCCCCATCAGGAATGGGAGTGCTATGAAGGCAATGACGTGGTTTCTTGGTCACTGCTAATCCTACCACCTAGAGTGGTGTTTGACTTAAATACTTATGTCTCAACTGGTATCTGATGAACAAACAATTTTGAAAATGAATGCCTTTGTTTGAGTGTTTATTAAAATTAGGGCCTTAGATTTGAATGCTTGGCAATTCCAAATGTTGACCACATGGAAAGCTTCAACTACCACCCTGTTAGTGGTCAGGGTTGATTTAGCTACTATGCAAGATTCAGCAAGAGGCTTTCTTAACTTATTCGTTACCCTAATTATATCCTTCCCAAAACTGGATGGTCCAGCGGGGTGGATTATCTTGCTTGTAGATTCTTCAAACTAGAACAGATAAGAAGATTTGCTCTCTATTTAGAATCTCTGAAAATGTTTTGGAAAGGTATTTGCGGATGAGAAAAAAAAAAACCCTCCATACTTCATTGTCTGCTATATGAACTTGGGCTCAGAAACTGATAATCAGAAGCAATTCCTGCTAATCAACCTGACAAGAGGAAGTTTAGGAAAAGACAGACATATAGGAATATAATGGAAGTGAGATTCTTATAGGACTTTATAAAGTCTCCCGGGATACCCCAATTCTCTGATAGCAATCGAAAGTAATATTTTTTGGAGTGAATTGACAAATAAAATGACATTGGCCTGAGTAAAAATAGGATATTAATGACCCTGAAGGACTGAGGTTATTACATGGTTAATGATGCTCTTTTTTCCTCTTATTTTTTTTGATAGGTCATCTTTGCCATTAGCAACTGGAACAAGAGTTAAAATGCATGTGGCATTTCTAAAATGCCATTTCTTGCTGAAAGGTTAGCACCATAATGAAGTTTCAGGGAAAATACGAGGCCACCTTTTCTGTTTTCTTGTAAGTATGTATAGTCCATAGGCTGTTGTCAGCCAGCCTGAAGATTATTTGATTGCAAGCTAGTGGAAGCTTGGTTTCTAAACATTCAGTGACCTGATACCATGAATGGTTAGGGTGTTGGAAGGATGAATTATGCATTCTGACTGTAGGGGGCCTCAGACATAAGACATATGTAGAGATGTTTCGTGGTAACTGAAATAATTCCCTTTAAATTTCAAATAATATGTCAAAATATCATGTTATAAAGACCAACATCCTAGTTATATGATTAAAAGTAAAGTCATCTGCATGAGAATACTTTTGCATGGAATAAGGTACAGTCCTCTAAAATGTTTCTTTTGACTATGAAGAATTCATTATAGAAACTATGTTTACCTAAAACTGGAAGAGGATGAAGTTGGATTTGAAGCATCACAAAGTGATTGATGGGCCCAGCCACCTGTCCTACCTGGATCAAAGTTCAAGGTAATTTCTATTTTACTTTAATAGCATGCCTTCACCAAAGGTTATTATAAAGGATCAAAGAAGAGTAAAATGTGTAGAACTTACGAAGCACTGTGCAATGCAGTCATGGTGGGTGGCATAGGAAACATTAACTATGTAAGCGTGAATGTTTAGCACTTTTTCTTTGACAAAGCGTTTCACATCTATTAGCATACTGAATGCTCAAATCTGACATTTATTTCCTGCCTGTGTTACAGGTGCTCAGGGAGATTTAGGGAGGTTTTCCAAAACACGTTGCTCTTAAGTGGCAGAGCCTGGTATCCCTGTGTTTTCTTCCTACCATGTCATGCTGCTTATTTAAGTCTGGCAAGGTCCTTGCTTTGCACCATAACATCAGCTGTTTAATACTGGGAACTGCAGATGTGTAAATGAAGAGGACAGAAAACACTCACATTACTGCAAAGAGGTGATAAAATGTTTTAAAATCACCTGGAAAGCCACTCTAGAGAATGAGTCCTGCCCCAAATGCTGAAAAAGAGCAATTTGGATCTAATCATGTGACATTTACCTGAACTACTTTCTAGAATGAAGTGGGCATCTTTGACCTACATTTTAAAAATCCATTATTTATAAAGGCAGCTGAGAAACAGGAGAGTACAAAAGGGCTTGAAGGGAAAAGCAGTGGTCCCTGCTCACAGTTTTCTCTGCATTCTCCTCCCTCCTTCACCTCCTGACTTCGTGGGCGCTGCATTTACTTTGATATTGCCATGTTGCTGATATTTACAATCTGGGTTAAGTCTCTGGTGCTTTGGGTATAGATGATTGAAAACAATAAACTGTCATAGCTTCCTTACTGGTCTCTGCTTCCACTTTGCCCCTTTTAGTCTGTTACTGATGCTGTAGCCTGAACTATCTTGTTAAAATCATGTCACTCCTCTGGCCCCATTCCCTGCAATGGCCCCCATTCACTCAGGGTAAAAGCCAAAGTCCTTCTAAGGGCTTATAAATCTCGACACACAGGCCTGCCTCCCTCGACTCAGCTCCCTCAACTCTCCTCTTGCACTTAAACCATGAAAATGTAGCTCTAGATGGGAAGATGCTTTGTTTGTTTTGTTTCCTATCTTGTTTACTGATCTAGCCCAGGTGCCTTGACAATGCCTGGCACATAGCAGATACTCAACAAACACTTGTTGAATGAATAAGTACAACTTCCATTACTGTGATTATATAAACACTACTTATTGAGAACTGAGAATCAAGTAGCTTCTGATCACATTGCTTCCCTATGGTTCCAATGTCATGACCCCCGTGCAACTTAAGAAAAAAGTTCAAACTGATCCTTTGAACATTTCTTTCTTAGTCTCTTCCAAAGCAAACAAATTAAATAGAAGTAGCCCTGGTCCAAATATGAAGCAACTAAAAAGTGGTATGATTTTTAAGCAATTGTTCTTTTTTCATAGTATCTCCCCCCTTCTTTTTTGGATGTAATATATTCTCATATTAATTTTCATATTAATATCAATTTTCATATGCATCAGAAATTTGTGTAAGCTCACCTCCTTTTCCTCTGGGATTATCTTTTCTACGTGATTTGTCATGGTGGTTTTCTGTCATGCTGCAGGCTTCCTTTAGCTTTCTGGTCATTCTTGCATTCTCAGTCATATTCATATTGACCTTATGGAAACACTGACTAGCGCCCTGTTTTCCTGGTGGGGTTTGTCAATTGGCAGCGATGTTTTTTATGGTGGAGACCTAGTGATGAAATGAAGGATTACCCTAACACTGGAATGTGGTGGGCTTCACTCCGGGATGACAAAACCCACATTAACTGTTTTGATTGTCCCTTGATAGTTTTCTATTTCTTTAGGTGAAAACACTTGCTATTTTCTTTTTTTTTTAAAATTATTTATTTATTTATTTATTTTTATTATTTTTGGCTGTGTTGGGTCTTCGTCTCTGCGCGAGGGCTTTCTCTAGTTGCGGCAAGCGGGGGCCACTCTTCATCACGGTGCGCGGGCCTCTCACTGTCGCGGCCTCTCTTGTTGCGGAGCACAGGCTCCAGACGCGCAGGCTCAGTAGTTGTGGCTCATGGGCCCAGTTGCTCCGCGGCATGTGGGATCTTCCCAGACCAGGGCTCGAACCTGTGTCCCCTGCGTTAGCAGGCAGATTCTCAACCACTGCGCCACCAGGGAAGCCCCCACTTGCTATTTTCTTTATGAGTGAATATCTGGCGGCCAGACATTCTACATGGGATTGGGGTTTTTGACCATTACAGATACAGAACTTTAATTAATACCCCTGCCCCTTGCTGCTGTCCATCACAGCTGCCACCTGACTAGGGAGCTGCTCTCAGGGCCCCCAGAAAGGTTGGCTCCCTCCTCAGCTGCAGCCTCCTCTGTGCATATTTCTGTTTACTTGTTCAATCTCCTATTTTATGCTATCTCCCTCTCCCATTGTTATTTATCTTGTGGGCTTATACTTTTAAAAATGAAACGATTGTTTTCTTAACATTTTAATAGAGCCTTGGGAGAAAGAGGACAGATGTCTACACTCAGAATGCCATTTTGAACGGAAGCATATTTAACCATGGAGTGGCTTTAAATCCTGCAGGTTGAGCCTGTTGTAATCAAGTATGGATTATGGCTATTTGATTAAAGAAAATGAAGGTTGATGCCATGGAAGCTTGCTTCTCTTTACTCTGTTCCCATCACATTCCACTTGGTTTGCATGAAGTACGTTCCTCCTGTGTCTAGGTTTCCTACACACCCAGAAAGTCTGCATCTGTCCCCACTTCCTTGTTAGTGTCTGGAGGATGGAGACTGTATTTTATTCATTTTTAAGTCCTTATGCTTACCCCAGCTGCAAAGATTTCCAGGAAATAATTGTTGAATGAAACAGAGCAAAGTCTAAGTAACAGTCCAATACTTTTTTTCTTTTTATTCTTAACTTTTACTAATTACTGCTTCCCTAGACTTACTCAGAAGGCCCCATCCCAGATGTTTCAAGTTTTCATGTACATACTTCATGTACAAGTCATAAGCATCACTATTATCTAGCCACACTTACTAGCTTTGTCCTTCCATTGGTTTCCCTGGTAACCTCTCATTGCCTTTGCTGTCTTGTAGACCTCGTCTAAATACAGCTGAGTCAGCCCACCGGAGTTGCCCCAGACACACTACACTCACATTGTGCTTCCTAGAGAGTTCATCTCTTAAGCACCAAGTGATACATTGTACATATCCCTGCTCACCCTGCATCCATGGCCTTGTCTCGCTTAATGAATATTTTCCACCCTTTAACACTGAACAATAAACCATGTGTGGAGTAGGGGATTTGTGATGGCCTGGATGAAATTTTATAGTTTAATAAATCTACTAAAAACTTGAATTTTATGCTCCTTGCTGATGTGTCAGATTTCCTTCCTGACAGTTTCACATTGCAAAAGGCATCAGGTGTTTGATTTGCCACCTGCATCCTCACTATCAGAGAAGAACTAGCAAGAAAAACAAGTCACAGAGCAGCATCTCTATGGTGACACACAATTTTCCACAGTCCTGACAGTTTGTAGGTAAATCTCCCTCTGAAATTCTTTCCTATCTCTACCAGCATTTTCCTCATTGACAAACCCTCCACACTTTCTTGAGAGTCATTGTTCTTGCACTAATGTCTTATTTTTCAAACAGTGCCTTTCTTTAGTTATGATATCGTGTCTGTATTATAAGATGTCTTTAATTCAAACTATTTTCTTTTTTTAATTTGTTTATTTTTGGCTGCGTTGGGTCTTCACTGCTGCACGTGGGCTTTCTCTAGTTGCTGCGAACAGGGGCTACTCTTCGTTGCGGAGCACAGGCTCTAGGTATGCAGGCTTCAGTAGTTGCAACATGCAGGCTCAGTAGTTGTGGTGCGCAGGCTCTAGGGCACACGGACTTCAGTAGTTGTGGCTCACGGGCTCAGTAGTTGTGGCTTGAAGGCTCTAGAGAGCAGGCTCAGTAGTTGTGGCGCACGGGCTTAGTTGCTCCGCGGCATGTGGGATCTTCCCGGACCAGGGATCAAACCCGTGCCCCCTGCATTGGCAGGTGGATTCTTAACCACTGCGCCACCAGGGAAGTCCCTCAAGCTGTTTTCTGACGGAGTTTGTATAGGTTCCTATAGACCGTTCCATTTTGAACAGTATTGTGAAAGCTGTCATGACAATCTTGTGGCATTATCTAGATGGTCAGAATAATAGCTACCTGCTTTTGGTACCTACTGTGTGCAAGACTCTTTATACACATCAGCCAGGTGTTCTGACGCCTTCCATCTACCATGTGGCAGTCACATGTGAGCTCCTGTCCCACGTGATTGGGAAGTCACCCTCCCTCCCTGTGCGCCTCTGAGGATCCGCAGCACTAGTTTCCCTTCTGCTAGCCACCAGCGTCCAACTAGCTGAGCTCCTGCAAGCTGTCGTTCCTGGCTGTCTCTCATCACCAGCAGCTTTCTCACGGCTGCATCCCCAGTGGAGACTTGAGGATAGCGTAAGGAAATTAGAAATGGAAAAGGAAAAAATCTCTCAGCATATGAAGTCCAGACACTATATTTCTACGTGCACTTTCTTGCAGTAGTTCTGGTTTCTGCTCTCTTGCCGGGGCCCGCTCCCATTGACTGGGCCCTTTTCCCTCAGGCTCCTCTCCCGGAATACCTGAACACTCCAGCCATGGTCCTCCCTGTCTTCTGTGAAGTGCCTATTTAAGACTTTTGCCTAAGTTTTTTATTAGTTCTCTGTCTTTTTCTTTGAAAGAAAGAGAGGGGTGAGTTACGGGGTTCCCTTATCTCCAGTCTAAGACAATCAATCTTTATCCTGCAACTAATAAAAGAAATGTAGAGAAAATACACCAAATATTCAAAGTCTCTGACTTCAGTTTGCAGTGAACAGACTTGATGGGCATGAAGTAGCCTGTACCTTCGCTTTCTCCATTCTCTACACACCCCAGGAGGTCTAGGTTACTCCTAAGGTCAACTTCTGGGGAGTTAAGATATTATAGGAGTGTAGAGTTAATTGTACCGTGTTGTATAAAATAAACTAATTTAATTGTTTTTCTTAAAACTGACTGGTTTTTGGTTTCATAATACTGTTCAGGATCGACCTGTCTACAGGAACATATAAAAGGTCTACCAGAAAATAGGTTTGATTAAAGGTGTCTTATAGAAGTGATTTCCACTTCTATTTACTAACCCCCCCCCATGAAATCAACATGAATATCATTAGTCTGTAGTTGCCACTATCCACCTCCTTCATTTTAAGTATGGAAACAAAGTTGTCATGCATTCTTTTTTTAAAAAATAGCTTTTTATTGAGGTATAGCATACATTAAGAAAAGTGTCCATGCTATAAGGGCACAGTGTGATGAATTTTCATAAAGTGAACGCATCTATATATTTACAACTTATATGAAGAGGTAGAAGATTAGCACCCAGGAGCCCTCCTCATGCTCTCTTTTAGTTATTGTTTTCCCAAAGGTAACCCCTATCCTGACTTCTAACACCGAAGGCAGTTTTGCCTGTTTTTGCATATGATATAAATGGAATCATACAATATGTAATTTTGTGTGCACGTCTATGTCTACTTTTGTTTTTGAGATCATCAGTGTAGTTAAATGCAGCATGTTTTCATTGCTGTTTATATTGTATGAATAAACCACAATTTAAAAATTAATTCTAGAGAGATTGAGATTGACATATACACACTACTACATATAAAATAGATAACTAATAAGAACCTACTGTATAGCACAGGGAACTCTATTCACTACTCTGTAATGACCTATATGAGAATGAAAATCTGAAGAAGAATGAATATATGTATATGTATAACTGAATCACTTTGCTGTACACCTGAAACTAACACAACATTATAAATCAACTATACTCCAATAAAAAATTAATTAAAAAAATAAAAATTAATTCTATTATATACACTCTCAGCTTAATAGACAGTACATAAGAGTTTTCATAGACCCCACCAGCACGCAGTGATAATTCCGATCACTCTATATTCTTCCCAATATTTGCTACTCTTAGTCTTTTAAGATTTTACTCATTCTAACAAGTGTGTAGTGGTACCTTATTGTAGCCTTAATTTTCATTTTCCTGATGACTAACGAGGTTGAGTGCCTTTTCTTCTTCTTCTTCTTCTTTTTTTTTTTGGCTGCACCACACGGCTTGCAGGATCTTAGTTCCCCCACCAGGGATTGAACCTGGGCACCCTGGCAGTGGAAGCACGGAGTCCTAACCACTGGACCACTAGGGAATTCCCATAGCACCTTTTCTTCTTTATTGCCAATTTGGGTACCATCTTTTGTGAAGCGCCTATTTAAGTCGTTTGCACAATTTTCTGTTATTTATATTTCTTTGTAAGAATACTTTAAACAGGATTTAAATCTTATTTCATTTATTTATTTATTTAATTTATCTTTTTGGCTGCGTTGAGTCTTTGTTGCTGCACACGGGCTTTGTCTAGTTGGGGCGAGCGGGGGCTACTCTTCGTTGCAGTGCGAGGCCTTCTCATTGCGGTGGCTTCTCTTGTTGCGGAGCACGGGCTCTAGGCGTGCAGGCTTCAGTAGTTGTGGCTCTCAGGCTCTAGAGCCCAGGCTCAGTAGTTGTGGCATGTGTACTTAGTTGCTCCATGGCATGTGAGATCTTCCCGGACCAGGGCTTGAACCCATGTCACCTGCATTGGCAGGTGGATTCTTAACCACTGCGCCACCAGGGAAGTTCGGATTTAAATCTTTTGACAGTTATGTTTTGCAAATATATTCTCCCACTTGTATTTTGGCATTTTATTTACTTAATGTCAATTTTTGATATACAGAAATTCCTAATTTTAATACAGTCAAAATTTATAAATATTCTTCTTTAGGGTTAGTGGTTTAAGCACCTATTCAAGAAATCCTGGCTATCCCACAAGAGAATAAATATATTCTCCTATGATAGCTTCTAGAACTTTGAAATTTTACCTTTCACATTTGGATCTATAATCTATAGGAATTGATTTTTGCTTATGGTGTGACGTAGGGGTCAAGATTGTTTTCTTCCATGTGGATATCCAGTTGATCCTATACTTAACCTACTTTGCTTGCTAATAGCAGTGGATTGATAGCAGTGGTGATAATGAGAATTTTCAGGATAATACTCAGGAAACCATATCACAACAAAATAAAACTAAAATAAAATCTAGCAAACAGTAAAGACTGGGTGGTTGGCTATGAATGGAGGACATTTGGGGACATATATTAACATACCTTCAAAATTATTCCCCATGTGGCTGGGAAAGGACATAGGACCTCTTTCTGAAGAATAACCTGACTTTAATTCATCATACTTGGTATCCCTGTGAGCATAACATTACACAGGTATTCAGAATTTATAACCATACATAGTCTCATTCCTTCCCTGCAATTTGCTCTTTTACACTATAGGATATTCTTTACTTCAATCTAAGGTTAATACTCTATTTTCAAGCTTTATGCAGAATCAAACAATTTATCATTCTTTGTACCCTATTGTGAGAGATGAAGGAAAAAAAAAACTCTTGTACAAAAATGCACAAAGAAAAGAATTTTAAATTCTATTTTGCTTATTAGTTCAAGAGAGTGTATCCACTATTCTTTTTTATTGAATTTGGAATTGCTATTGTGTAATACATTAAAATTCCCCAGTGTATTATTAGAACAGTCTATTAAACTATGTTTCTAAGAGATGTATCCATCTCTTTTCATATGAATATTATGTAAAACTATGGTTACATATTTCATTTGCTCACTATAGTGTGACTTGCAGGGGTACAGTTTGTCTCTGAGCATTTAAAAACTAGTTACAGGCTAGTGGATCAGATCAGAGAACAAAAGAGTTGAGAGTTGATAAATTGTTGCTTTTTATTGAGGATAATAAATGTGAATGCATGTTTTGAATATCTTCATGACTCTTGCATATCAAGGGGCTAGAGGAAGCTTACATATAATTTATTTATTTATTTTAAATTTATTTATTTATTTATTTATTTATGGCTGCGTTGGGTCTTCATTGCTGTGCGCGGACTTTCTCTAGTTGCAGCGAGCAGGGGCTACTCTTCATTGCGGTGCATGGGCTTCTCACTGCGGTGGCTTCTCTTGTTGCGGAACATGGGCTCTAGAGCGCGGGCTCAGTAGTTGTGGCGCATGAGCTTAGTTGCTCCGTGGCATGTGGGATCTTCCCGGACCAGGGCTCGAACCCGTGTCCCCTGCGTTGGCAGGCAGATTCTTAACCACTGCGCCACAGGGAAGCCCAGCTTACATAGAACTTAAAGTGAGAACTTTTGACTGTCCATGGTAGGGGATCCCTTCCTGAAGGGGGGATCCTTCAGGAAGGAGTTGACATGTGGGTGTGTGGTGCTTTGTCACAGAGTGAGAGGGGTTGGGAAGCCCCAGTGCAGGGGCATGGAATTTTAGCCCTACTTTAAGTTAAGATGAGCTACATGTGATAAGAAAAAGTGATCTGTAGCTTTTCCCATCAAAAAGAATCTTTGGTGACTTTAAGAAATCTACTCACCTGGTCAGAATTTGGGCATTAATTACCAGAAAGACTAAAAAGGAGCTTGCAAAGGAAGTGGGAGAATTAAAAAGGGGGGAGGTTCTTCTTTCTCAAGAGGTTTGAGGAGCCATGTCTCTGTTGAATGGCATGTGTTGAATTTGATTCAGTGTTTTTGCTGTCTTTCCTGGAGCAGGCATCAACATGGAGTGTAAACTTAGGGATGACATTGACCTTGGACTTGGTTCATGTATGTATCAACCACAAACTCCATGCCCCACCACATCTCCCAAATGAAAAATCAAAAGTTAACTCTGTTCAGCAAGTCTTCTCTAAAATCTGTGATCTGTAATTTTATCTGGCCAATGAAAAATTCAACTATTTGCTTCTTTTAAAGTCATATTCTGTGTTAGAGCTTTCTTTTACCTTCTAAAGTTCTTACCTTGATCACATTTCTTTTCATACCTGTGGCTCTTTCCCCAGCTGACTTTCCAATTCATTAAAAACAAACAAAAGCCCCAAGAGTCCTATATATCTCCCAAATGTGCCTTTGCCCCCTCCCCTTTTATTTGCTTAATTTAAATTTATCTTACTTTTCAACATGACATACAACTCTAGGTGCATCTGTTTTCATACAGAATTGTGATCTGATAGATATTTACCATAGGATTAAGTTTTGCAATTGTTCTTTCGACAGTGTCTTTGCTTCATTGTACCTTGACATGCAGCCTTGAATTCTTCTGCTAGCATTTCACATATAATTATTTTAGTTGTCTCTGAAATATTATGCCTGGAGTGAACATACCTTAGCCTCGTGGAATAATATACAAATATATTTTTTGAGGTCCATGCCTAATAAAACTGCAGCTGTCTATTCATTGGGGGAAGAAAGGAGCTACAGCTCTTGAGTAAGAGCAAAGTGATAGAAATATTATTATTTAGGGATGAAATGAGCTACAGGTGCAGAATATACTAAAATAATTTTTGTTACCTGCATTCAAAATGCAGTTCTGCTGACAGAGCCTTTAGACAATGTTTGCAGGGCAGCGAACCTCTATTCTCTCCGAGAATCGGAGAGAAAAAAATCAGGAACCTTGGACCTTTCTACTGCTGTCTCCCTAAATGAGTCCTCTGTATACATAAAGACATTTTACAGGGACACTGAGTGTGAGTTTCACTGGAGAACCACCGAATCGATTACCAATGGAATATATTTAGTTGTAGTCATATGTCTAAGAAGGAGCAATCATGTAACTGAATAATAATAGCAATATCTTTCCCAGGGAAGATTCAAATCAGACAATAAACAGAGCTTCTGTAGGTTTCTCTATGCTTTTCTTCTGGCTGTTAGATTTAGGAAGTTTTTGCTGTGTGCGGACAGCAAAAGGAAAGGGCTGATGCAAGTTTCAAAGCTTCCAAAGGATTAAAAAACATAATTCCCAAGCAGTTATGAGGAAGCCTGTTGTCTCCACTGCTCAACTTTGAAGGACAAAAGTTACTTCTTAGAGAGAGACGGGGACACCCACCTGATCGGCGTCCCTTTGCCTCAGAGTACAGCTCATGGAGATGTGCTTTGGGGCCTGTCCCGCTGGGGTCTGTCCTGCTGGGTAATCTAGACTCATTGGGTGGTGTCTGGGGGCACCATATTAGAGGTTTGACTGACCACAGGAGCTGGGACTGTTCTCTCAGCCACGCTTGCCAGTGAGCACAAATATCTGTTTCTGGAAGGAACACCAGGGAGAATTGCTTGCTTGATTTGGAGGTACCACTTCCCAGTGAACAATTGAGCATTCCTCTGAATTTTTTTGCTCACTTCTTAGCTTTTGCTTCCCCCTTCACCTCATTTGCCACCTCTTAAAATAGGCTAGATGAAAATTTTAACTTCTCTGTAAAGATATTTTCCCCAAGCCCTTCAGCTAGAAATACTTTCTCTCATTTCTAAACTCCTATAACATTAAAAAAATATTTTTTTCTAGTGGCCCTTATGATGTTCTGTCTACTTGAGGACTCCTGGGTATCCTTCAAAACCCATCTCAAATATCCCCTCACAATTAGGCCTTTACTTACCCTCCTATGTTTCCATTTCATTTCCATATGCCCTGTTATAGATCTTAAGATGCTAAACAGTGAAATGTATTTCCTTTTGTATTCCAGGCCCCAGCTCATTGCCCCAGAGAGCAAACATTTTTGAGGTCATTGTCATCTCTTCCCCTTATTAGAAAATAAACCCCTTAAACTTAAGCTTGTGGAATGAACTTCCATTTGGTTATTAGTGAAACTGACCATTTATACTACGTGTGCTCAGATCCATTCTACTCTGCCTCTACTTTAGTCTTCATCCTCTCACAGATGGAGGATCCTGCAGGGTGTGTTTCCCAAGCTCCCACATCAACTGGCTTCCATTTGGTTTGGCCAATGGGAGATACTGATGGGAGGTATTAGGTGGGAGAGAAGGAGAAATCAAGGGAATTTCCCCTCCACTCTCTACCTTGGGGGAACCTCTTCACCAGAAACTGTGTCTTGTCTGTGGCTCTAGCTCCTGGTGGAGTCCAGCTTCTGCTATGAGACTGAAAGGTCCTCGTAGACCCGGCATCTACCAGATGAGCCCAGTTCCTGGGATACGGTAACACTGCTTCTGTCCCGGAAGCTGAAGAATAGCAGAGGATTCCTGCTGTAGATAATTGCTGGGTTCCCTCACTATCCCCTTTTGGCTTCTTATTTTCTCCTTTACCTGTGGGACCAATTCTCCATTTTCGAATTACCTAGGGTGGTTATTTTTCTAACTATACCCTGGCTAAATCACCAATCCTTGTTTTTCTCAGGCTTATCTTGGCCTTCCACTAAAATTTATTGGGCTTTTTGTTTGTTTGTTTGTTTTATTTTTATTTTGGCTATGCTGCGTGGCTTGTGGGATCTCAGTTCCCCAACCAGGGATTGAACCCAGACCACGGCAGTGAAAGTGCTGCATCCTAACCACTAGACCACCAGGGAACTCCTTTTTAAAAAATATATATTGTTTATCTGCTCTCTTTTGGGCATTGTGATAGGAGGCGGAAAGATAAATAAGCATCTTCAAGGGACAGATATTTCAGTGAGGGAAACAGATGTGTTTTTTTGGTGTGTGTATAAAGAAAAAATCTGGAAGCAATGAATTCTGAATAGTGGAATCTGCTAAGACTTCATAGAGATGAGCCTTGAAAGATGAGTAGAATTTTGACAGGTTAAGACTCAAGGAGGGGAGGAAGTGGTAACAGTGACTCTTTGTAGAAGAAATGTACAGGTAAAGGAAGAGCTGCATGGAGGTGCCTAGTGTGTTTGGGGGCAATGTGAGTGGTCTGGTGTGGCTGGAGCATAGGGTATTAGGAAGTTATATTAGGAGACAAGGTTAATGGGTGTGGCTATACACGGATGACTCTTCAAGTTACATCTGCAGCTCACATCTTCCCCTTAAGTTCCAGATCCACATCTCCGCCTGCATACTGGACATTTCCATCTCACACTCAACATGTCCAATACTGAGCTCATCATCTGCCCACATGATCATCTCACATGCCCTCCAGTCTTGTCCTCTTCCAGTCCCTGCATCCCTCTGAGGCCAGCACGACCCTTCCAGAATGCAGGTCTGACCATGTTCTGTCCCTTCTGTGGACCATCAGTGGTTCCCACTGCTCCCAGGTGAGTCCAGATCCCTTAGCATGAGTCACAAGACCCTTCAGGAATTGGCTCCTGCTTGCCTCTCCTGTTTTAGGTCTTACCATTCTTTCCCTTGAAATCTACCATACAACCTTAGTAAATCCTTTGCAGTTACCAAAAATGATAATGCTCTTGACCTTTGTTCAAAACTGTGCGCTCTGTCTTGAATGCTCAACTGCCTTCCCTCTGGTCAAGTGATCAACTTTTCTGATCCATTGGGAACAAGCTCAGGTGTCATCAGTGAGTTGATCTGGACGCTCCTCCTATGTGTTCCGGAGCACACTGCTTATGCCACTCATAGCACTTCTCACACTGTATTATAATTTCCTGTCTACTCTGTTAGCATGTAAGAAACTCAAAGACAGAGGCTACATCTCATTCATGATTGGATTTCCAGTGCCTAGCCCAGGACATGTCACTCAGTAGAGTATTTGTGGAATGAACGAATGAACTGAATGAAAGGTGGGCTGGGCTCAGGTTGTGGATAATCCTGAAAAAATCAATTAGCATATTTTCACTTTCCTTGGTGTACAACAGGGAACTATTTATTGTTTGTTTGTTTTTGTTTTTTTGAGGAGGGAGGTAATTCCATCAGAACCATTCTTTGGCAGATTAGCTCTAGAATGAGTGCCAAGATTGGATGGGGTGGAAGAGGATCAAGTCAGAAGAACTAGGTATAAGCCGTTGTATGGTACAGGTGAGAGATAATGAAGTGAAGTTCAACAGGGGTGATGGGAACATTCAGAAATACGATCAGTGAGAAAGGGTCACCAATGATACAAAGAAGTGGGAAGAATCTAGGTGATGTGGAGATTTCTAGGCTGCTTGAGTGTGTAAATGATGGTGCTTCTTTCCCATGACAGAGGAAGACAGAGTATGAGGAAGCTCTAGCTGCTCAGTTGTGAGGATCAAGCAGGCTGATGCTCAGCTGGTTTAGCTGGGGTGGCGCTAAGGTTATGGATACACTGAAATACTGAAATATTTCCATGGCAAATAGCTTCCATCACAAGTCCCATGCCATTGAAACCCCCCAACCATCATCACCTCCTCTGGGTCCCTTGATCCACTCATAACTTATTAATAAATGGAAGTGGTGGCTCCATCGCTGTCACAGGAGTCAGTTCTGGTTGGGAAGTGCCCATGCTATAACAGTTTTTAAATATTTTGAATATCACCCCTGGTCCCAAGGGATGAAGGCATTGTGGGGAGGATGTCCCTCACCCGTGGTTGAAGTGAGAGAAGAAAAAAAAGAAAGCATAGAAACATATGTCTTAGAAGGCTGTTGAGGTGTCTTAGTCAGCTTGGTCTGCCATAAAAAGGCCCACGGACTGGCTGGCTTAAGCAACAGAATTGTGCTTTCTCACCATTCTGGAGGCCGGAAGTCCAGGCTCAAGATGTTGGCAGGGTTGGTTTCTTCTGAGGCCTCTCTCATTGACTTACAGATGGTCACCTTCTCCCTGTATCCTCACATGGTCGTCCCTCTGTGTATGTCCGTGTCCTAATCTCCTCTTCTCATAAGGACATGTCATGATGGATTAGGGCCCACCTCAGTGACCTCATTTAATCTTAATTACCTCTGTAAACACCTCATTTCCAGATAAAGTCACATTCTGAGTTACTGGGGGGTTAGGACTTCAACATATAGCTTTGAGGAGGGGCACAATTTAGCCCATAACAGGAGGCAAAAGACTAGAACATAAATTCAAACCACATGGGCAAAAAAAGGTTCAGAAACAAAATGCAGCATCAGAAAAGTTGAAAAGGTGGGTAGCAGGCATGAGGAAGGTGGCCAGGAGGTGTTTAGGAGCTAGAGTGCCACGTGGAGGGGTTCGATAGACCCCCAATGTTTTCCTTGACTGTAGGGGGTCAAGAACTATTTGAATACAGAGCAGTGGAGATGCTGGTCTAGTGGCTCTGGATTCTACCACGAGGAAGGTGCCTTCAGGACTCGCACTTGGAGATTTCCAGGAAGCTGTTGCGGGTCAGGGTTTGAGCTGAGAAGGGAGGTCTTCCCTCGAGCACAGAGGTACAAGTCAGCCACATTCAGATGCTGCTGGAGCCTGCCTCCACCCCCAACAGTCTGGGGGTCCATCTCGGGAAAGTGGACCACTTCTGGCTTGCTCCGGGGGCTCTCATCAGCTGCCATAAACATTATGCTTAGTGGGGACCCACTGTCTGTCAATTAGTGTCATCCTGAAATAACAAGCTAGGGCTTCCTGTGAGTCAGCCATCTCCCTCCACTTAGAGATGCTGCCTGAAGGGTCTAAATTCAGAACCGTTATTCCTTCCCGGTGTCCGGGGCACAAGGAACTCAAGCCCTCCCATTTCCCCTCATTGTTGCTGGCAGGGTAATGCCATGAAGATTTCCCTTTTAAGTGAGCAATGTCTTATTTGACAAGCATCTAGATCACCCTCACTCACCCTTGTTTTCTTGAGCAGAAGAGAGAAAACAAGAGATCAAGCATTGATGCTTCAGCCCTGTGGAAAAGTGGCAAAGATTACAATATGTTATATTTAGATCCACAATTTGCCTGAGGAAGATAATTGGGAAGTTACGTTGTCTGGTTGGACAATCAGCAGTCCTTCTGTTTCTGTCTGGTCATGTAGTCTCGTAAATGTTCAGGGCTTCTGTACCTTCAGGCACTTATAATTAATTTAAAAAATTGGAAGATTGTGTGCATAAACTGCCTGAAATTTTGAGATAAGTCAAAAGGGGAAGGGAAAGGGGAGTTTCTTGAAGTAATTGGTTGTTACGTTTTCCACATTGCCTTTCTTTTTTTTTTTTTAAAAAAACATCTTTATTGGAGTATGATTGCTTTACAATGGTGTGTTAGTTTCTGCTGTATAACAAAGTGAATCAGCTATACGTATACATATATCCCCATATCCCCTCCCTCCTGCATCTCCCACATTACCTTTCTAATCTACTCTGTTGAAAGAGTTAGGTTTTCAGATCGTAGAAGTCCACGGCTATGAATGTTATTTCAGATAAAGAGACATGATAAGTCTCTGCCGCAGCCAGGGGGATTCGTGGGAGGTCAGCAGCCTCCAGCCTGCCCCACTGTGGCTGGGAGGGAAGACGGCAGAGAAGACAGGGCTTGCCCACAGCACACCTGAAGTTGTACAGGGAAGTCTTAGTTGGAATTTTTCAGTATTAGATTTTCTGGGGACTCCATTCAGCCAACCCTTTGACAAAGGGAATAAATCCTTTCTGTATAGGAGCAAACTGGAGAAGAAATGTCTTCTCAAGTAAGGTCATTTCTGAAATTGAGGAACATGAATATAAAGTGTTATATTAGTCTGCTCAGGCTGCCATAACAAGGTACCACAGATCAGGTGGCTTAACCCACAGAAATTCATTTCCTTGTGATTCTGGAGGTTGGAAGTGTAAGACCAAGGTGTCTGTAGGGTTGATTTCTTCGGAGTCCTCTCTTCTTGGCATGAGGATGGCCGTCTTCTCCCTGTGTCTTCACATGGTCCTCCATCTGCACTTGTCCGGGTCCTAATCTCTTCTTATAAGGACGCCAGTCCTGTTGGGTTAGGGCCCACCTTCATGACCTCATTTGACCCTAATTACCTCTTTAAAGACCCTGTCTCCAAATTCAGTCACATTCTGAAGTCCTTGGGGTTAGGCCTTCAACATATGAATTTTGGGGACACAGTTCAGCCCATAAGAGATGTGTATCTTATTTTCCAAAATAAAATTACAGATGCTTTTACTCTTATTCCTTCTTCCTTTTTCACATCTCTGAATTTCCCGTGTCAGCTTAGATGATAGTAATTCAAATTGTCAGCTCTCTCTCTCTCTCTCTCTCTCTCTCACATACACACACACACACACACACACACACACACACATTCTTTCCTTCTTCCAAACCATTTTCTTGCTAAGAAGCAAAAATGCATTCTTCTTTCATATACAACTTCCTACCCATTTCTCAATGGGTGCTGGCACCAAAGGCAGCCATCTATTCGCTCAAGCCTGACTAAAGCTAAATCTCAATAAGTTCCATGAAAGATTCCTTTTACTATCTCCCTTAAGACATTTCACAGAAGACCCAAGGGGAAGCTGTGGCCCGCCATCAGCGATAGAGACGGCCAGGTTACAGGTTGCTGAAAGAGCCAAGGGTCTGTTCAGTACAAGATGCTTCTGTTCCTCCTTCCTCTGGAGCTGTATTAATTAGAGGAAAAAATTTACTGGCTGTTCAGGTTTTCTTGCTGTCATTTCATGCCTATTCGTGCAGATACACAGAGTCATGCCTTCACTCCGCTGCTGATGTGGAAGCTGAGCTGACGATCAGGGACCTAGTGCTCCATTTGACAAATGGTGACATACATTTTAGAGTTGTCTGTCCATAGGTGGTAGTTGAAGCATGAACATCTATATAAGGTCCCCCCAGGAGAACATTTGGAAAGAGAAGGAAAGAGAACCTAGGAAAGATGCCTGGGGAACATCCACGTTTCAGATTCAGAAAAGGAGCCTACAAAGAGAGAGGAAAGCATAAGTCAGAGAGGTGAGAGGAAAACCAGGAGTGAGAGGCACCACGGAATCCAGGGTAAGGACGAGTTTCAAGCAGCAGTGGCCGGGGCTGCTGAGAAGTCTATGATTCTTGAGTAGCTAGGACCAGGTGTGGATTTCTGGAATGCTCCGTCTAACTTCCTCTGGACTCATTGCCAAGGACTTTCCTGGGGGTCCCACCTGGGGACGGAGCTTTCCCTCTCTGCTTTCATCCAGTGGTTGGCTTGGAGGAAGGGTAGAGTTTGCAGGCATGCTGGTCATCTCTTGAGCACCATTCCGTCTCCTCTAGGTCTCATCTTTCATTGTGGCGACTGCGGGGCAAGTTGTTGTGCACAGTTCCAGCCACCTTCCAGCAGGTGAGCCTGACAGCACTTACCGTGCCACTAAGCAACCTGACTCTCGCTTTGCACCTTGGACTTCGCCATCGCCCTGGCACGTGGTGGGGCCACTAGGACCTGCTCCGTGCGTGCTGAGTTAACTCAGTGCAGCGGGGGGATCTCCGGGTGCGGTAGCCGTTGTATGAGCGGTGGGGTGGGGGGAAGAGCAGCCGATGGATAAACATGTCCTCTTTTGTTCCCCTGGAACAAGGGTTGTGCAGAATGGGACAGCTCGTTGCCTACAGTGGCAGCCGACTCCAACTCTATAAAGATGTCTCCCTGTGGACTCGACCCTTCTCCGCTTTGCTTGTTCTCCTCTGACTCCTTGGATCACTTCCCCAGTACAATCCTTGCGCTCAGCTCTGGGGGAAACTGAGGCTAAGAGAGTCAGCCTGGGAAGAGCCGGGTGACTCAAGTCAGGCAGCAATAAAGATAAGAGGTGGTGATAAGAGGGGTGCTGATAATCCTTGGTACCCAATGGCTTCTTGCTACTACCGTTCTCACCTGTGTTGAGTGAGATGTGCTGCCACTGGAAGATGACTTAGGTGAGGGGTCGGCAAACTATGACCTGTGGCCTGTTTTTGTATGTAAGAATGGATTTCACACGTTTAAAGGGTAATGAAAAATAAAGAATATGCTACAGAGAGTGTATGTGGCCCATGAAACCTAAAATATTTACTATCTTGCCTTTACAGCCAGAGCTTGCTGACCTCTGGCTTAGGTGACTGAGAGCCACTTGAACAATGAGAAAGTGAGAAATGGCCACGAAAGCTATGATGCTGTGATGTTACCAATGAACATGAACAACACAGGGTATAAACAATAATGAGACAAGGCAACTCCATGGCCGTAGTAGAACAAGACAGAGAGAAGAACATTCTAGAATGGTACGGGGACAACATGGAGACAAGGACACTAGCAATTCTCCCCAAATAACTAAACATTCCACTCTTCCAACTAACATGAAAGACTATCACTTCTTACTGACTGTTACTCTATCCCACCTTCAAACCTCCTGCCTCCTAGTTAAAAATTACCAAGGTGACCAGTACCCATTCTGATGGGTGAATTGTGCACCCATCCTGATTTAGTCTTTACCCATTTAGTCTTGAACTGCCCTTGCTTCCTTAAAATCTCTGTAGAATCACCCAGCACAGGGGCAAATACTGTAAGAAGCCCCTCTCAGTTCCCCATGACTAAGATATCCCATGGGTCTGTGGAAATAAACAAGACCACCCAACTGAGAACAAGAAAAGACTGTCTACCCAGAACTTGCTCTGGGAAGGGAGTCAGCCACCATCACTGGTGTTTGGCAGACCCAGTGGGAAGCAGCGAATGGGAGGCTTTATTGAGAATAACAAGAGAAAGCTTCGAGAATGCCCCGACGGGCGCCTGGGGAGGCTGTAGGCGGGATAACTAGAAGCGGGCATGCATGTGATTGGTTAGGGGAGCATATTTGGCTTTCTCTGCTTGGTCCTGACTTGGAAGTGTGGGCAAAAGTTAAGGAAGCTGCTAGCTATTAATCAAGTCTTTGTTGTTCCACTTCAGGGGCTGTGGTTTGTCTTCCTGGGCTGGTTGCCAGAGGGTGTGGGTCAGTTCTGCTGCAGTATGTGGTCTGGCCGTCATCCGTCCGTGTATTCAGCTCAGTTCTCTGCTGTGCGTCCCCCTTGCTGCCATGTGCTAAATGAACTTGGACGTGGGTTTTCCCCGGAGCCCCCAGATGGGACTCCAGCTCTGCCAGCACCTTGGTTTGGACCTGTGAGACCCAGCAGAGAACCCGGTTGAGACCACCCAGACTTGTGACCCACAGAGCTAGAAGATGATCAGTGGGTGATGTTCTAAGCTGCTAAGTTTCAGCTAATTCATTTGGCTGCAGGTGATCCCTGGTGGTCATTGGTGACTGGGCTTTGACAGCTGTATGAGGGCAATGACAGCTGTAAGAATCACAGAGTCAGCTGGGTTTAACTTCACTGAAGCCTTAATAAAAGAAAATGATACCCTTGGATCAGCCAGCTGTCAACTCCAGGCTCGCTGTGAAAGCCAGAGGCCTCTAGGGAGAGCTTAAGGAAACCATGATCTCCCACAGCCGAGGGCAGACTGGAGATCTGTGAAGACCTGGCCTGAGGCCAGTGCTCCTCAGGATGATGCCCGTTCTCCTGGGGGCCTGCCCTGCCACCCCTGATCATCTCCACACCAGTGCCCAGGATCAGGACCCAGAGCCCGGCCTGCCCTGCGGACACAGGGATGGAGCAGATCCCAGTCACCGTTCATCTGGGAGTTCTGTTCCTTTTAAGTCTGCATCAGCTACTGTTGCAAAACAGCTGAATTCTGCCTTGTCTTTCACTAACTTAAAATGTATTATGAGAGCAGGGATCAGCAAGTTTTCTTCTGTAAAGGGCCAGATAGTAAATATTTTCGTCTTGGTGGCCTCGCCTCAACTCTGCCACTGCAGCAGCCCCAGGCAACACGTACATGAATGGGCGTGGCTGTGTTCCAATAAAACTGTATTTACAAAAGCAGACAGTGACCAGATTTGGCCCACAGGCTGTCTGTCGTGTGCCAGCCTCTGTCTTAGATAATCATTCAGTCTCTCTGGATTTCATTTCCACGCCTGTAGAATGAGAGTATTGATCTGAGGCAATGTTTTTAATTATTATTTATTTATTTATTTATTTTTGGCTGTGTTGGGTCTCGTTTCTGTGCGAGGGCTTTCTCCAGTTGTGGCAAGCGGGGACCACTCTTCATCGCGGTGTGCGGGCCTCTCACTATCGTGGCCTCCCTTGTTGCGGAGCACAGGCTCCAGATGCGCAGGCTCAGTAGTTGTGGCTCACGGGCCCGTGAGCTCATGGGCTGCTCCGCGGCATGTGGGATCTTCCCAGACCAGGGCTCGAACCTGTGTCCCCTGCATCGGCAGGCAGATTCTCAACCACTGCACCACCAGGGAAGCCCCTGAGGCAATGTTTTTTACACTAAGGAAGCATTAGGACCGTCTGGAAAGCTAGTGAAAGCACAGATTCCTGTGCCTACACGTAGAGATTCTGATTCATTGAGTCTGGAGGGGCCTGGGGATTTGCATCTCTAACATGCTTCCACAAGAAGCTGCTGCTGCTGGTCTAGGAGCCGTGCCTTCGAGAGCACAGGTCTGCGGCAATAATTCTCATCCCTGGCTGCACAGAGGAGATTTGTTGTAAGAACTGAGGCCTCTGTTCCAACTGAGACCAGTTAAATTAAAAGTGGACCCCAGCTTCTGGGCATTTTAGGGGTCTCCCAGGAGATGCTATTGTGTAATCAGGGTTGAGATCCACTGGCGGAAGTGAGCTCCCAAGCTTTGCACTCCACGTGTGGGCCGCAGAGCAGTGACAGCCGCATCACCTGGGAGCTTGTTAGAAATGTAGAATCTCAGGCCCCACCTTGAGCTCCTGAATCCGGATCTGCGTTTTAATAAGATCCCCAGGAAATAGAGGCATACATTAAAATTTGAGAAATGCGGCTCTAAAGGAAGGAATGAGTTTCATATTTACAAGTTGTTCTTTTTGTACTATGCACCAGGCAGGCTACTTAACTCACTTTATCTTCAACTTGCCTGTGTTAGTTTTCTACTGCTGCCCTAGCAAATTAACATGAACTTAGTAGCTTGAAACAACACCCCCTATTATCTCACAGTCTCTGGACAGACTCAATTGGGTTCTCTGCTTAGCGTGTCACAGGCCCAAATCAAGGTGTTGGTGTGGCTGGGCTCTTTCCTGGAGGCCCTGGGGAAGAAGCCACTTCCCAGCTGATTCCAGCTGTTGGCAGAATCTGTTCCTTGTGGTTGTAGGACTGAAGTCCCCATTTCATTGTGGGTTGTTGGCTAGGGGTTGCTCTCAACTTTTAGAGACCACCCTAAGTTTCTCCCTCTTCCATGATAGCAACCATGCATCAAATTCTTCTCTTGTTTCTAATTTCCCTGATTTCCCCTTCTGCTACCAGTTAGAGAAAACTCCCCGCTTTTACAGAGCTTACATGGGGCTCTCCTGGTGGCACGGTGGTTGAGAATCTACCTGCCAATGCAGGGGACACGGGTTTGAGCCCTGGTCCAGGAAGATCCCACATGCCACGGAGCAACTAAGCCCATGTGCCACAACTACTGAGCCTGCACTCTAGAGCCCGCAAGCCACAACTACTGAGCCCACGTGCCACAACTACTGAAGCCCGCGCGCCTAGAGCCCGTGCTCCGCAATGAGAGAAACCACCGCAATGAGAAGCTCGCACACTGCAAGGAAGAGTAGCCCACGCTCGCTGCCACTAGAGAAAGCCCGCGTGCAGCAACGAAGACCCAATGCAGCCATAAATAAATAAATAAATAAATTTATAAAAAATTAATAAAGAGCTTACACGATTAGATTAAGCTCACCTGTGTAATCTCCATTTTTACTAACTCAAAGCCAACTGATTAGTAACCTTAATAACATCTCCCTAATTCCTTTTGCCGTGGGTGTAATATCTTATCGCAGTCATAGTCCTGGTGATTAGGGCTGGAGATCTGGGGCCACGTAAGACTTCTGCCTACCACGTGGCCCAGACCACATAGTTTAAACAGTAAGGCTTAGGGTGAGATTTTGAATCTAGGTTTGTCTGAGCCCAAAGCTCATAGTAACTATTTTATTAACTTGTCTCTCAGTGGTAAAAATAAATGTGTTGTAAAGAACTTTATAGTTATTCATGAGCTTTCACATGTATTGTGTCGTTTGGCCTCATTAGAAACTCCTTATGAGGCACTACTGTTCCCTTTTATGGATGAGACTGGGGATTGCGAATGTTTAATTATTTGTTCAAGACGTTCTAGATAGAAAATAGCGAATTAAGAACTGAAGAATAGGGCTTCCCTGGTGGCGCAGTGGTTGAGAATCTGCCTGCTAATGCAGGGGACGCGGGTTCGAGCCCTGGTCTGGGAGGATCCCACATGCCGCGGAGCGACTAAGCCCGTGAGCCACAACTGCTGAGCCTGCGCGTCTGGAGCCTGTGCTCCGCAGCAAGAGAGGCCGCGATAGTGAGAGGCCCGCGCACCGCGATGAAGAGTGGCCCCCGCTTGCCGCAACTAGAGAAAGCCCTTGCACAGAAACGAAGACCCAACACAGCCATAAATAAAATAAATAAATAAATTAAAAAAAAAAAAAAAAAAAAAAGAACTGAAGAATAGCTCTCCTGAGTTCAAATCCCATGCTTTTCCCTTTACATCATCGTAATTCCCTAATTTCTTGTTTAGATCATTCTTGTTATCTATTTGGGAAACAAATTTACTGGGATAGAATAAAGAAACTAGCAGAGTAATTGCAGATTGGATGCAAATGTTTGAGTACTACAGTGGGCATGCGCAGAAAAATGGGCCCACCTGTTATGCTAATTGAGAGATGAACTCTGCCCAAATGCAGAGAAATACTCTATTCAAGTATTAAAAATTAATGTCCATACAGCAGATAGTCAATGAATTTTAAAATGTAATCTAGAAAACAACAAATTTGTGAAGTGAAACTTTTTATAGAAATTGCAAGTCAATCACGTAATTATTTTTGAGAGATGACAGGATTTTGGCAAATGGTGGATTCGTCTCAACTTTGTGATTAGGGAGTTAGCCCCTCTGCAGAGAAAGCTTAAGAAGAGGTCATAGAAACATCCACCCACCAGTGACTATCTTTCCATTCATTTCCTTGTTTCTAATGCAAAAAACCCAAAAACCCAAAAACAATGTGGCCTGAAAGAATGTACCTACAAGTAAAAAGTTTTATGATTCTTTCAGAAGTCAGAATGATGGCTACTGGTTAGGGTTTTCCTGGTCTGACCAACTAGGATGCTGGCATATGGAACATCTCTCACCTGATTCCCCAAATAATTTAATTTTTCCCTCTCCTCTTGGGGCAAAAATTGTATCTGGTGAGAAACCATCCTTACATCGACAGTTCAGAAGTTATGTTTAAAGAATGGCCAATCATTTATTCAAATAAAAAAGGCTAGAAATTCAATAGTATCTTGGGCCTGTTTCCTTGTCATCATTTATAGATACAAGGAAATCTGTTACAATCTGGGATGCAGGCTAGGATTTAACCAAATTATAAAAAGAATTAGGCCCTGGTCAGGTCAATTTTACTAAAAGCCTTTAGATCTTGGAGGATCAATGAAGGCAAGAGAAAGGTTAACCCCAAGGGCTTCTGTTCGGTGAACAAACATATCAAAGAGAAATTACATTATTCCCTTGGCCAACTTCTGACATTGATATATTCAGATGATTTGAAGAGATGTGGAATGATAAACACACACTGGTTATAAACAAGGAACTCTTTCATTACCTCTGTTTAGTCGGGGGGGTTATCCCTTTGTTTTTCATGGGGTGGGGTTATTTTAATAGTAAATGCTGGTAACAACTGTCAACATGCAATCTTTCATTTTCAATACAATCTTTCCTAAGACAATGTTTCTAGCATAGTTGACAGAAAGCACTATCTGTCTATCATTCCCATGGTCCAGTGTGGTCTCAGAGGCAGAAAAACAAGGAGAATGTAAGGAAGAGCTGGAGGATAAGTCAGTCATTTTGTGCTCTTTATCTTTGTTTGAGAGGATCTGGTTTTTTCCAGCCATATATTTGAGGGAGAATCAGTTGTAAGAAGAATGAAGATGTTGATGGAGAAATAGAAGGTGGGCCAGAGTGGTCAGTAGCCCATGTGACAAATGATGCTGATGTCATTATCTGAAAGTGCATGTATCCATGCCTGGTAATTAAGACATGCAAAGATAATTATGACATGGTCCCCTCTGTCAATAATATAATAACGATGGATGAATATTTTAGATGTAATATTCTAGATTTGATGATTTAGGGAAGGTGTATCGTGCCTCCATCACAATCATTTAAATAAATGCATAAAATGGATATTCGCTCTAGAATATTTCTGATGAAACTGCTTCTGAAGCTTACAAATAGGGTCTCAAAAACCTGTTGAAAAACAGTTTGGGGTGATCAGTCATGAAATCAAATGCAAACACTGTCATATTTATTTGGGCTTTCTTCATAGCAGGGAGAAGAATTAATAAACCGACATAGCAGTCGTTTCAACTCTGAACTTGATGTCCCATTTTTGGGAGATTCAGCTCTACTCTTATAAATCAGAAAAAAAACAGAAGCAAACAAAAAACAGGCCCGGATGTCAGCAGGGGCCTGTGAGTCCGTGGCCAGTTGATACGAGAACCAGCTCGTTCCCTTCTTCAGTCTTTACCTTCCCAACCAGAGGTTGTTAGGTTTCACTCTCTATTGAGTCAGTTGCTTGAGGGGGAAAAATCGTCACATTGCATGACATATCACTCATTTCTCTTTCCTGTAGATTGCCGCCCGCCCCCCTTCCTGGGACATTGATTTTCTTCCTTGGGTTTTGGAGAAAGCTTTGCTCGCTGGGCATCTCCATCTGGCTTGCCGTCCGAAGCATTAGTCACACTTTGCCAGCAGCCGTGCAGATTGTAACACCCGCTGCTCGGCTAGGCTCCTACCCCTGGGGGACAGTGGTGGGGATTTCTGACGGGAGCCGCCGAAAACCTTTGAAGGAGAGAGATTTAAGAACTCTGATCTCCAAGGGTAGCTCACAAGCGCTTGCTTTGCCTATTGCTGCGTGGTAGACGGTGCCTTCTGTGAGATCAGACAGTTTACAGACTGGGAATGGGCTCAGAGGGAGAAGCATGCCCGTCTTGTGGTTTACTGAAGGGCTCGGGATGTCCCACGCCTGCTTCCCACACGGCTGTCTTGTCACCTCTGGCCCCGAAGCACGGAGATTTTGTGAAGAATGGAGATTTAATGACAGCGAGGGTGATCTCTGAAACCCGCTGTGAACACAGAGCTGAAGAGCCATTCTCAGAGCTGATGATGGCCCGCGTTACTCATGTGTGCCTTTTTCCAGGCTACAGAACATGCTCACAAACATCGCATGTGACTCTCACAGTCTTAGTGAGAGGCGGGCAAAGCAGGTATCATTCGAATCTCATTTTACAGCAGAGAAAGGAGAAGGCCTGTGAGGTGCGGTGACTTGTGGGAAAGCTGCCCTGTGCTCCAGGGAAACAGTGGTGCTCAAGACCTCCTCCACCCCGCCCCTGTGCTCTGAAAAACTCTTTACTACAAAGAACCACCCTTCGCCACAACTTAGATAGGACTCTCTGCTGTCCCTTGTTTCCCTATGACAAGGCCAGACACAGATCCTCCAATTCCCATTCTTTGCCTCATAAGTGATTAGCTCACTATTAGACTGGTTAAGACAAACTATCTGCTAGCTTGACCAGGTCAAACTTTCGTCAGACTTCTCTCCTTCCCCCAGACCCCCGAACTTTGACCCACCCTAAGCCTGAGCCAAATGGGAATGTGGAAACCACTCCTTAAGGCTGACCTCAGGGGAAGACGTTTCCCTGCTCAAATCTCTAATCACACCCTCCATTCATCCCCCACCCGACAGCCATACGTGGTTCTTCCTAGCTTTGCTTACCCCTCCCTGTTGCCTGACCTTTGAGAAGATTAGAACGTTCTTCCTATTGCAATAGTCTTTTTGAATACAGTCCCTCCTTGCCTAAGTCAGGATTTGGTTTTTATCTGATGGGTCACAGGCTAAGGATCAAAGGTGGCCTCCTGTCACCTAGCCTTCGTCACCCATGTGGTGTGACTTTTGCACCTGCCAGGGGTGTGTGGTTGAATCGTGGCCCCGACCACAGGCCCTGCTTATTCCAGGCTTGGTTCCCATGGGTCACTCTCTGTGTTCCTGCAACACTGTGCCCTGTAGGATTCTCTGGAATAAAGCTTTTACAAGAAAGGAAGAGCCACCTCATACATCTGGGGCTCCAGGGGCAGATTTGTGTTGCTTTGTCTCCACTGGTGTTTTACCTTAATCTGAGAACAAGCTGTCTGTGTCCCACAAAGGAGTGAGTTAAAGGGAGGAATGGAACAAGAATTCAGGATGAAAAAAATGAGAAATCTTCCCAGTGGTTGATGTTTTGGGATAAATACCAGGGATATCAGACATTCTTATTTGGAGGTGAGTTAAAAAAAAATCCAAAGCAATTCCGTTCTGTTAAGCTTTAGAGAGCAGAGCCGAGAAGCACACATGTGCCTACATGCTCTTTAGGGATGCCGGAGCTGCAGAGTTGGACAGGTCAGCCAGCCTTGCCCGCAGAGGCTTTTTGGTTTCATGGAGGATTCACAAACGTGATCAGGATTGGAGAAGCGAGTTCAAGGTTACCTGCAAAGTGGTCAGTGGGCTCATTAGTACTTGGGCAGTGGTCTCAGTAGCTGTGTAGCTTGTTGGCCCACTTCATAGATTTTTCTTTTCTGCAATACCAAGAATATAGCAAAAGGATTTCATGTAGAAATTCTGAATTTCATTATTATATTGCTTTGTAATGATGATAATCTATGAACTTTGCAGTCAATATTTCTGTAGCTTGCTGGTCACCACACACTGTATACGCTCAGGTTTGCTCTGGAGAAACCTTCTCAATGAGCCACCTGCAACATTATCGGCTTTTGTGGCTGGATTCCTTCAAATCCAATATATTCTGAAGGGTGTAATCAATAAGCAGATGGCTCAGACCTGGATACACGCCAAGAAACGAGGCGCCTAATTAACAGGTCGCCCAGGGTGGAAGGCAGTTGCAGAGGGGAGTGGACACCCTGCCTGGGATGGGAGACCCCTGCATAAGACGGCCCCTGCAGGGCCGGTGGTGTGACGTGTCGGCACGAGGTGGCTGTCGGAAGTGAGAACACAGCCAGGACCTTCGGGCTGTGCTCATTAGGGCTTTGCAGAATTCCCAATTATCTCTTGACCTGGCCCTGAGCAAGGCCCCTTTTCATTGCCCTGAAAAAGGAGTCAGTGGATCGAAAAGAACACCCAATTTGAAATTCTCCATGGGTTTGGCTCTGAAGTTCAGTTGGTAGAACACAGAAATGTGGTGTTTGCTGGGATGAGAGCTTGGGGGAGGCAAAAGCAGGCTTCTGGAGTGGGGCGGTTTGGAGCCCTGCACAGAGGTCAGGAAGAGGTTATGTGAGAAGAGCCTGATGAACCCCTGGGGGGTGTTTCAGTGAGTCTATGAGTCCCACCAAAGGTATCAAGAGAACCTGGACTCCTTCCTGCCCTCTTGACTCTTGGCTCAAACAGGAACAGAAGGAGGCCTTTCTCTGCTCTGTACCTGGGCGAGCCAGCTGCTGTGTCCCCAGCACCAGAGGAGAGAGCTGGGTTCGCTGTGACAGCTCTCCCTGGGGCCTATGGAATACACGCTCAACCTGTCGCCAGCCCGATGTTCCCTAGCTGACTGTTTTGTTGTTGTGCTTTCAGTGTTTCCCTGGGTAGGGCCCTACATGCTGTTTCCAACGTGAAATGCAGACTCTGAAAGAGAAGACAGTGCCTGGGGTCTGACATGTCCCAAGACAACTGTCCTAATGCTCCTGGGACCGATTAAGACAGAGGAGGTCAGGCCTGTACCTGTGGGGAATGACGTGTGTCTCAAGTCCTTTGACGTAGCCTTGTGAATCAGGATGAGCACGCTGACAACAAATAAACCCATTAATTCAGTGGGTGGTGATGCCAGCCCTCTAAACGTTCAAATGGGACGTGAATATTTACTGGGCGTACTACAGGAAGATTTTTTTTTTTTTTTTTTTTTTTTAATTTATTTTTGGCTGTGTTGGGTCTTCGTTTCTGTGTGAGGGCTTTCTCTAGTTGCGGCGAGCGGGGGCCACTCTTCATCACGGTATGCGGGCCTCTCACTGTCGCAGCCTCTCTTGTTGCGGAGCACAGGCTCCAGACGCGCAGGCTCAGTAGTTGTGGCTCACGGGCCTAGCTGCTCCGCGGCATGTGGGATCTTCCCAGACCAGGGCTCGAACCCGTGTCCCCTGCATTGGCAGGCAGATTCTCAACCACTGCGCCACCAGGGCAGCCCTACAGGAAGATTTTTAATTTTGAATGAGTGACATACAGCATTGGGGAAAATAATAAACTATCAATATTAAATTTAAACCGGGTATACTGGTCAAATACAGAAAGCAAGGGGATGTGGAAGCATAATTTAAATGTGGCTTTGGAATTGTTTTGCTATTTTAATTTGGCCCCTAGCTTTTGGGATCAGATGACAGAGTATATTAAAAATGAAAAAATTTAATTTTGATAAAATGCATGTAACATATAGTTTACTATTTTAATCATTTTAAAGTGTACAGTTCAGTAGGGTTAAATACATTCACATTGTTGTGCAACCAATCTCCAGAACCCTTTCATCTTGCAAAACTGAAACTCTATACCCATTGAGTGACAAGTCCCCCCTCTCCCAACCCCTGGCAACCACCATTCTACTTTCTGTCTCTATGAATATGACTTCTAGGTGCGTCATATAAGTGGAATCATACAGTATTTGTCTTTTTGTGGCTGGCTTATTTCACTAAGCATAATGTCCTCCAGGTTCATCCATATTGTTACATGTATCAAAATTTCCTTACTTTTTTTTTTTTTTAAATATTTATTTATTTATTTGGTTGCACCGGGTCTTATTTATTTATTTATTTTTACATTTATTTTTGGCTGTGTTGGGTCCTCGTTTCTGCGCGAGGGCTTTCTCCAGTTGCGGCAAGCGGGGGCCACTCTTCATCGCGGTGCGCGGGCCTCTTCACTATCGCGGCCTCTCCTGTTGCGGAGCACAGGCTCCAGACGCGCAGGCTCAGTAGTTGTGGCTCACGGGCCTAGTTGCTCCACGGCATGTGGGATCCTCCCAGACCAGGGCTCGAACCCATGTCCCCCGCACTAGCAGGCAGACTCTCAACCACTGCGCCACCAGGGCAGCCCTCCTTACTTTTTAAGACAATAATATTCCATCATATGCATGGACATTTTATCTATCCATCCATCAATGGACATTTGGGTTGCTTCCACCTTTGGCTATTGTGAACAATGCTGCTATAAACAGGGCTGTACAAAAATATCTCTTTGAGACCCTGCTTTTGATTCTTTTGGATATATACTCAGAAATGGTAACGCTGGAATCATATGGTAATTCTATTTTTAATTTTTGGAGGAACTACTATACTGATCTCCATAGTGGCTGCACCACTTCACGCTCCCACCAGCAGTGCACAAGGGTTCCAGTTTCTCCATATCCTCATCGACATTTGTTATTTTCAGTTTTTAAAAAAATGTTGATAGCAGCCATCTTAATGAGTGTGAGGCCTAGATGTCATTTTTGAAGGTAGTAGTGTGGCAATGATACTACATGGGAGTAAGTTGCTGAACTGAGCTGACTGGGGAAGAAATACTCTAGCCGTGAGTTTCCAGACTGCACACAGGGATTTCAGGTATCAGTGTTTTGGTGGCTGTCTCTTTCCACATACTGACTCAGAAAAGTGGACCTCTCTATTAATTCTGGAAACATGGATCTTGTGTTTTTAGGCTTCTGGGAAGCAAGAAAACTCAGAGTTGAGTGTACTGGTTAGGGTTCAGGCAGGCTTGGGGCTCACCTTTTTGTCCCCTGACAGGCTATTCTAATGTGCACCACTGCCAGGGAGACAGACCCTGTTATGGGCTGGATTGCGTCCCCCTAAAATTCATATGTTGAAGTCCTAACACCCAGTACCCCAGAATGTGACTGTATTTCGTATCTGCTCACCCTTAGATATTAGAAACGTTCAGTGGTCCCCATAGGTAGCGAATACAGTTTCAGTTCAGAAACTGGAATGGTTCAACTTGAACTTGATTTAATATCAGATCTTTTCCCTTCCACTGGCTCAGGCCTGCTTCAAGCTGGAAACCTGCTATGGTGGATAGAAAAGTGGCCCAGTTGACAACTGGTCAACTGGGGATTTTGGTTGGGAGGTTAGACAGCTAGTGCAATGGTTTGGGGTATGTTGCACATCAGCTCAGACTAAGCCCATCTAGCAGATTTTGTGAGCCACTCAGGTAAACGGAGTGAATGAATTCACCTCTCCTGCCTTTCTTAAAGCAAGAAGCTGAATTATGTCTCAGAGGTATAACACTCAACCAAGATTACACCAGGAGTAACTATAATAAATCCAGGACTTGAAAAATCTGTCGAACTCCAAAGCTCATGATCTTCGAGTTATACGAGTGTTTTTCAAACTAGTTTCCTTGGAACACTAGGATGGTTCAGGCCATCTTTGGGGGATGGAGTGGGTTTGTGAGTTGTTATAACAAAATACTACAAATTTTGTAGTATTTGGGTGGCTTAAAACAAATTTATTGTCTCACATTTCTAGTTCTGGAGGCCAGAACTCTGAAATCAAGGTGATGGCAGGGCCATGTTTCCCCCAACACCCCTGGGGGAGGATCCTTCCTTGTCTCTTGCAATGACTTGTCACCCTAGGCGTTCCTTGCTTGTGGTGGCATCACTCCAATCCCTGCCTCTGTCTTCACGTGGCTGTCTTCCCTCGGAGTCTGTGTCTTCATGTGGCTTTCTCCTCCCTCAGTGTCTCTCTCATCTTCTTATGACACCGGTCATATTGAATTAAGGGCCCGCCCTACTCTGGTATGACGTCACCATAACTAAACTCATCACATCTGCAAAGACCCTATTCCCAAATAAGGTCACATCCACAGGGACCAGGAGTTAGGATTCCAACACATCTTTTTTTTTTGGGGGGGGGGACGACACAATTCAGTCCATAACAGGCAGGAGACAGGCCACGTGGGTGGGGTTCTCATCTTCACCCGAATTTCAACTAGGGCTGCCTTGCTTTTGCCTGCTTAATATTTTGGGATCCTTCGAAGGACTTTGAGAAAGAGTGCCACTGGTAGCAGTACACTGAAAACCACCTGTCTATGGTATATGCCACTTTCTACAAAGAAACAGGCAAACACATCATTCAACTGGCCTAGAAACTGCTTTTCCTAAAGGTTTACAAGCCCAGCATCTCTTCTATGTGCTCGATCTGATTCAGCGCGGGCAGGGCACAAACGGCCAGTCCCCGTTGATGGCTGTGGCTCTTGAACCACCACTGAGAATAGAGTGAATAGCCTCAGTCTGGCCATTCTCTCCATGCCTGTTCCCTTTGAGTCCCCTTGAATTGCCTCATGTGCAATGCGTGTGTGGTCTGTTCCCCGGGGGTCTCTGCGTCAAGTATTCTATCCCTTACACTTTCTGATGCCTTCGGAACCCAAAGCATCCCTTAATTAAAGGCAGTGGGTGGCATGATGACAGGATTAGTATCAGTGTCTGGCCTCCCTAAGGACCAGGGGACAGTGTGGCTGACGTTTTCCCATCTGCATAACCAGCCTGTTTATAAGTTGATGAAAAATCTAAAAGGGGGTGAGGCATGTATCTTCTGGGCTTGCCGTCTGCTCTACTGGCTTCAGGAAAAGAGTGGCGTTAAGTCCCACAGGAGTTGTTTGGTTGTTTCCCTTCATTGCAAATGTAGGGTGCTGTGGCTTTAAGTGCATTGCTATTCTGCCCCTTGCTTCACTGCAGAATGAACAACAATGATGTTCTGCTGAACATCGATTACAGACGTTTTAGAAAGGGCTCAGCCGTTTTGTGAGAATGAAGCTGTATTACTCAAGTGTAATGAGCCAAGAGGAAAAACATCTCGTTTTCATGCAGCACTAGTACAGACCCATGCCCTGGCTGCCAAATATCCTTTTGTGAGTTTGGAAGGTACAGAGTATTCACTCAGCCTTATGAGCACTAACGTGAAAGGAACCTTCTGGCTTAGGAACTGAGCTGAAATGAATAGCAGGGACAGAGCTTTTGCCAACTAATTATCGACGGAATATTCAAATACAGAGTTTGCAAAATGCCAGCTCCTTAGTGGCCCCTCCACCAAGCCATCTCCTACCCCCCAAACCCACACATATGAAAAGGGTTTAGAAATGATCATCATCTCAAAGTAAATTCTTTTACAAATCCAATATTTATTTTATTTTCTTATGTACAAAAAGTAAACTCTAGATGAACATAAAACGAAATAAAATCCTTTTGGCTGCACTGACTTTAATTGCCCATTATCTTATTGTCACAATTAATCATATAAACACTATATGGACTGTCACCACAGTGTCACATTTGTTATACAGAAGGAATGTGATATTCGGCTAGTTTAGAATGTTAAATCATAAAGCAACTGGGGGAGTAGGGTGGTGGTCAAAGGATTCTGAGATCATCACTGTATTAAAAGAAGTAATCTAGGAACTTCCCTGGTGGCGCAGTGGTTAAGAATCCGCCTGCCAATGCAGGGGACACAGGTTCGAGCCCTGGCCCAGGAAGGTCCCACATGCTGAAGAGCAACTAAGCCTGCGCGCCACAACTACTGAGCCTGTGAGCCACAACTACTGACCCCGCGTGCCACAACTACTGAAGCCTGCACGCCTAGAGCCTGTGCTCCACAACAAGAGAAGCCACCGCAATGAGAAGCCAGAGCACCACAACAAAGAGTAGCCCACGCTCGCCGCAACTAGAGAAAGCCCGTGCACAGCAACAAAGACCCAAGGTAGCCAAAAATAAATAAATGAATAAATAAATAAATGAATAAATAAAAAAGAAGTAATCTAAACAGCAAATCTCCCATCAAGAATTGTGTAGTTAAAGGCCCAAATGCACTTCTACTTGGTTGACCCAGCATAAAAGAACCAATGTTCTTTGGTTGTTCATGTCAGAGGACATGGACGGCTGATGTGTGAAACATATACAATTGAGCTGTGAGATAACTAAATTATGAGTTGGGAGTGAGATTTTGGAGAGCACCATTATTTCTCTAGGAGAGTCTGGTAGCAAGGGCATCATTTTGAATTGAACATTGCAATAGCGTGTTGGGGCCAACTCAATGTCTTCGCTGATTTATGGCAAAACAGACCTACCTTGGGTAAGAGATGAAGCCAAGGGTAACAGCACACATGCAAAGATTTTTAAAATAAGCTGAATCATGTAGTTTTACTTTTTTTTGCTAAACTCTATTATTAAAAGGCTTTTTAAGAAACTCAACATCTTTAAGTAACTGTGTACCCCAAGTGATCCATGTAAGGTTTGTTTTAAACCAGTCAGCTCTTTGGGCCCATTTCTTTGCTTGGTGGCTGCACACGCAGTTCTCTTGGGAGCAGGCCAAGGGGACAGACATTGACTTGTTCTGATCTCTAATAGCTTGTGCATGTTTTTTAAAATAACATGAGAAAAAGAGTATACTTTTTAAAATTCAGAATCTAGTTTGTAAAACTACTATCATTTTAGCATGAGCTCAGTGTTGACATTTTCAGATCAATCATAAATAATAAATTCTCCCAAGAGAGGTATTTCTAGAGGAAGTGGGAAAAACGTGAACTAAAGATACAGCTCCTGCACCATAAATATCAGCCACTTTGGGCTAAGCACTCTTTCAGGGGGTGAAAATAATGCATAAGAGCATACATGAATATATCTTAGTTTACACAGATGGAATATATGAAATTTTGAACGATCTACATCTGATATAGTTGGTATAGTTTCTAATATTATGAAACTGCCATTTTGCAGATTCTCTTGAACGCGTGATAATAACCCATCACACACACAGCTTTGACAGACCCAGTTTTATGCCTTCCTATGGCAGGACAGAAATCAGTTTAAAAAATCTTGTACAAGTTGGACTTAAATTATACATCAATTATGGATTGCTCACTGGACAATGAAAGAACATATCAGAAGTCAGTTTTCACCAGTGGACTTTTATCTTCACTGGTTTCCATCTAAATGTCCAGAAGGTCATCTCCGCTTTCGTCACTCTCCACTGTCAGCTGCCGAGTCCACCACTTCTTAACCTCGGAACCACAGGAAGCTGTGTCTGTCATGGGGTTCATTTTGCACACGACAGATTTCATTGTGGTCCGCCCTCCAAACCGTAAGTTGACCGAAGACACCGAGTGGCTTATTGGTTTTGGTGCTGTGGAATCAACAAGAGTCCCGTGAGCAACCTGGTGCGGCTTCCCCCCCTTGCTAGCCATTCCTGGAACCCCCTGATGGTCCTGTCAGTCATACTTTCCAGGAGCAAGTCCTACCCATAGATGTCACGTCTGAAACCTTTCAAACACTTGATTCTTTATATTCATAATGGACTTTAAAATTATGTTCATGGACAACTAGTAACACCATTTGAAAAAAACACGCTGCTTGCAATTTGAGATAATTACAAAAACTAAAAAATCACTAAAAGTTCCAATTTGGGCAAATAAAGTGTCATAGAAATGTGTCGGTGCTCATTAGTATATACATATAAATATAAAGAAACAACAAAGGAAAAGAAGGGATAGTGTAATAGAGAGTGAGGGGAGAGGAAGAGGTTTGGAGAAGGTAAGGGAGGAAAGATGTGGGTAAATAACTTTTTTTTTTTTTGTAAAAACAAACAGAAGTGTAGCATCAGAGAAAAAGGCGTGATTCCTGGACAGATTTAAAATACGCTAAGGGCAGCATTCATCTTTCCAATCCATGTGCCTGAATAAAGCAGCTTGTATGAAGACTTTGTTGACACACTCATGGCTTTGGGATTCTATCAGTCACGGTTTGGGGTCCCACTTCTGTGACCTGTAGATGTAACCAACATCAAGTTCATGCCTCTGAACCCAAGTTTCCTCAAGTGCAAAATGAAGAGATTACAAGTTTCCTCACTGGACTATTGTGAGAATTAAAATAGATTAAATGAGATGACCTAAGAAAATGCAGAGCAGAACCTCCATGTGGTACAGCACTCCACTTGAGGGTGCACACGTGAAGGAGACAAGATCATTATCTTCAAGAGATACGTGTACCCCTACGTTCATGGCAGTATTATTCACAATAGCCAAGATATGGAAACAACCTGTGTCCATCGACGGATGAATGGATAAGGAAACTGTGGTGTGTATACAATGGAATATTACTCAGCCTTAAAAAGGAAGGAAATCCTGCCATTTGCAACAACATGGATGGACCTAGACGGCATTATGCTAAGTGAAATCAGTCAGAGGAAGACAAATCCTGTATGCTCTCAGTTACATGTGGAATCTAAAAAAGTCAAATTCATAGAAGTAGAGAGTAGAATGATGGTTACTATGGGTGGGCAGGTGGGGGAAATGGGGAGGTGTTGGTCGAGGGGTACGGAGTTTCAGTTGTGTAGGATGAATGAGTTCTGGCAATCTAATGTACAGCATGATGAATATAGTTAATAATACTGTATTGTATACTTGAAATTTGCTGAAAGACTAGATTTTAAGTGTACTCACCACACACACACACACACACAAATGGTAGCTTTGTGAGGTGATGCATATGTTAATTAGCTCAACTGTAATAATCATTTCACAATGTGAATGTTTATCAAAACATCACATTGTACACCTTAAATGCATACAACTTTTACACAAAAATAAAAGGGAAAAGAGAAAAAAAAGAAAATGCATAGCATGACACTGGGGGGTACATCGTTGGTACCCCATCTTCAAATGCTCTTTTTCCTGCCCAGTGCCTCTTCAAACTCAGGGCGTCCCCAATACCATGTCCCTTTAATTATCACCGTTTCTGGCACTGGGGCCACCTGTGGGCCTTTGAAGCCACTTTTGACAGCATCCTTTCTTTCATCCTCTTAAGTGAGTACCAAGGACTGTGCATCTCCCCTAGGTCGTCTCTCCTATCCGTCCCTCCGTGGTCTGGACCACCGCCTTCGTCCGTGTCCTCATCGCCTCTCGCCCACACTATTACACCATCCTCTGGCTCGTAACCCTGCCTCGGGGCTCTGCCACAGACAGCCCACTCTCTACACTGCTGCCATGTGAGTCTTCCTCAGCAGGATTCCAAATGTCACGTCTTGCTCAGAAATCTCTCCTGGTTCCTGACTGCTTACAGGATGAAGTTGAAACCACTCAGCCTGTAATATGGGGTTGTTCATGGCCTGGCCCCAGCACTCACTCAATCTTGTTTCCCCTCACTCCCGGCTTTCCTTTACCAGGTGGAAGGAAGTTCCGTTCTCTCTGATCCCTGCATAATAGCCTCCGGGGTAGGAAAAAAGAGATTCCCCTCCCTGGTGTTAAGCGGCACTGAACAAGGGTAAGGCACACTGTCTTCTGCTTTGTGGGACAGACGTGCTACAGAAGACTTTGCAACAGTCCCTGTCTCCTCACTTGAATCGGGCTGAGGAAGGGACACAATTCTAGAGCCCAGGAAGCCCCCGCTTTCCCACGGGCTCACTTCTCTACAGAGAAAATCCTGGGCCGGGGATCATTGCTCTGCTGCCGCCTCTGCGTGCCCTGAATGGGATTATCCTGGCTTTCCAGACCCCCATGTCCCTCTAGAAGAAACCGCTCTCACTGAAACAATAAAATGTGGAAAATAATAGGGTCGTGAGGATTAAAGGAGGGAACACATGTAAGGCCCTTACAACAGTGATTGGCATACAGTAGGTACTATAACATATTAGATTATATTGCACTAAAGTTTTGTTGTTCCTTCTTTGAGAAACCTGTGTCATTTTCTGAGTGACATGTATCCACCTACTCCCTCTTAGATTAAATGAATGTTGCCTACGTTTGGAATGTGCACCAGAAGTCCCTGATGGTAATCGCCACCACTTTCTAGATCGTGGTTATAATGTCTTTGTTAATAGGTGCTGCCTTCTCTATTAGCTAAACACAAGGGCTAATATTGTTCTGTTTAGAGAAGTTATTTTGAGGGAAATGTTTTTGATGAGGGAAATACATCTTTCGTTGTTTACTGTCTATAAATATAACTTTAGAGGCAGACCTGCATTTTGAAGTTCAAGACCCCAGACACACAAAGAGCACGGAGGCCCTGAAAATGCCCCACTTGCTCGAGAAGGGACTTGCCATACATACCCGAGGGCAGGCGCCACTGGCCGAACTTCCTCTGGGGCTTCCCGGCCTCGGCCGCGTCCTGCCGGCTGGCTCCCCGGTCCGACAGCGTGGGGCTCAGGAGCCGCTGCCGGCTGCTCGTCTGCAGGGGTGCGGGCGGGAGAAGCAGGCGGTTATTCCTCGTGCTGTGCGCTCTTCCTCCTCTGTGCACTGGCCTGGACCCTCATTTCATTTTAAGGAAGGAAGGAAGCCCCGCAGGAAAGTAAGTGGCGAAGACAACACGGACCCATAGTGTCAACAACGGGGACAGGAAGAGTGAAAATGGGTAAAAAGAGTCAGGGAAAGTGAAAGAGTCACCACTGCACAGGGTGAGGAAAACGGGCCCGACCCTGCAGGTAGTGCTTTTTCTAGGGCATCCCTCCCAGACTCCTCCACTCCCACGGCCATACATCTGCCACCCCTGGGGGCACCGCCATGTACCAGGGCGGGGGGACAGCGGGACTGCGGGGTTTGGGGACAGTACACGCTTGCCAACCCAGAGCCTCCAGAAGAGTTCTCAGCGGACAAAGCTCTAGGATGGGCCCCGGAAGAGAACACAACTTAAACCGATTAAGACTGAAGGCAAAGAGAAATGCTCAGATCTCCGTGCATTTCACCCCGTCTCTGGTTCTCCATCCGCATCCCTTTCCTTATCAGCACCGTCGTCCTCACCTCTCTTCAGTGGCCCCTCTTGGGCTTTTTAATCCAAAACCAGAGAGCTCTGTTGCCATCGCCTCCCCTGTCTCGCTGGCTGTGAGGCAGGAGATAGACGGGCCGCAGGCTGAACAGCTGGAGTGCATCCCCCGTGGACAGAGTCCAGGATGAAGAGGAGGAGGAGCTGAGCCCTGCCCAGGTAAGAGACCACGCATTCCTCCTTCTCGAGGTCAAGGAGACCTTCCCGCCTACACACGCGCAGAAAGGCTCCTTGGAGGTCAAAAAGGGAGGGGGCGCCACCCCATGGTAGGTGATGTCAACCTACCCATAGACCTCTTCGCTAGAATCCATCTTGGCTAAGACATGCGTGCACACATAGGGGAGGACCCTGAGATATAACAAATACAGGCTCAGAACCAGGCAAAGCAAGATGATTGGCCAAAGGAAGCTGGAAGAAATGCCCCGTATAAGTGATCCAAACTACCACGGGGGCGCGACTCTCCCTCTGAGCCCGCCCGTGTGTCTAGCCACACACATTCTTTTTCCTCCTAAGAAGCACTTTACTTGTTTCACTACTTTTTTTCTCTTTGTGGCAATTCATTTCTACACAACTGACGGGCCAGGGCCTTGTCACTGGTGGTCTAGAGGCTAGGATTCAGCGCTCACACTGCCGCAGCCTGACTTCAGTCTCCGGCCGGGGAACCGAAATCCTGCTTCAAGCCGCTGCAGGCCAAGACCACCCGAGATCAGCTGTCTTGCTCTTACCCCGGCACCACACGCGACCACTGCCAGCCATCCTCGGGGCAGACAGGCGGCAGGGCCATTGTAGAAGCCCCACGTCCCTGCTGTGTTGAACGTCCCTGCACAAGTAGTCGGTGGCACGTGATTCCTACTGGCTGGGGAGCCAACGACATGAATCCACCCCAAACTGGGCTGTGGAACAAGAGGGCCCCTTGGAGCGTCCTGCTGGGCCACGGAGCCCCAGGCTTCAGTGTCTGTCACCTGCCCCGACTGTGTCACCACACACCCAGGTCCTAGACCAGCTCCAGCCGATTCGTAACTAAGCCTCACGAAGGCCGAGCCTCCCGCCAGCTGCTTCTCACACACAAGCTCTCCAGGACGCTGGTGACTCTGTGCTTTCTTTTTTATGGACGTGCCGGGCCCTAGTACACAGAAGGTCCTCAAGCTAAGACTCCCCAAGTTCCATATGCTCTTCTGACGCCCAGCTAAAGAAGGACAAATCCTCAGTGAGCCTGACTATTTAAGGAGGCTGAAGGCCAACTGCAAACAAATTTTACTGCAAGTTTCCGTGACTTGGTGAGGGGGAGAAAACACTTAGGACAGAACTTCAGGCAAGCCATGGTTCTCCTAAGTCATGTGATGTTAACTCTTTAGACAAAAATCAACAGGATTATTAAGTTCAGAGCATTCCCACTGTTTTTTGTATCTATACAAATCAGAATCTTTCGAAATAACCTCCACTGATTCAGGGATGACAAAGACACAAGCATCAACTGGATCAACGTGTTCCAGGTTTTTTTTTCCCACTTAACTTCCTATTAGAGATAGCGCCACTTGTTTAAAATGAGTACGTGAACGGCGTCGATTCATGTTTTGCGAACAGCCTCAGGTGACGGACACCTCCCGCCCAGACCTACCTCGGGCTGCATGTTGCTATCCTGACTGTCGGCATTCAGGTCCTCGCTGGGCTGCGCGGTCTCAGTACTGGGTGGGTTCAGAAGCCGGCTCAGCTCCTGCTGTTGGCTCTCTCTCAGGCTGTGGATGATGCTGCAGGACTGCTGCTGTTTCTATGGAAACAGGGTGTTCTTTCAGGGACCAGAATTTCAGCCCAGCGTCCCCTGCCCGCACCGCTCAAATCTTATTTTCTTCTCCCTTCTTCAAGGGACCTGCATGCCTGGCGACCTCTTAAGAGCTTCCAAGTAAAGGTTCTTAACTGATTTCCCTGAGGAGTATCAGACTGCTTTAAAGGAGGACTTGGAGCCTTAGGAATTGCCTTCCCATCCTGTTTTCATTTGCATAGCAATTGGAATAGTTATGTTCACTGATACTACTTTGTGTTTTACTTTAAATAGAGTTTTTTTCCTTCTTTGAAAACATTTTTTTTTAATCGAAGTATAGTTGATTTGCAATACTAAGTTTCAGGTGTACAGCACCGAGATTCAGTTATACATATAGATATAAATATTCGTTTTCAGATTCTTTTCCTTTATAGGTTATTACATAATACTGAGTACAGTTCCCTGTGCTATACAGTGTAACAGAATTTTTAGATCATTAACGTTTCTATTTTTTTCCCTTCTTATCTTACACTGTGCTCACTAAGCCAATGTGGATCGCTCCTTTCCTCTAAATTGGAAGAGGCAGGAGACTTGGGTGGATGAGTGAAACCCTTGCTTCGCTCTTGTCTTGGCTCTGGTTGGAGCAGGCCAATCCAGCAGCGGGCCAACCTGTCTTGGCGCACACTGAGGCCTGGACGGTCTGGGGTGAGTCGGCACTGCCCGTGCCCTGTCAGGGCCTGTGGAGGGCAGACGTGATCCCTGACCTAGCAGGGCTACGGTGGCCCAGCTGCCGCAGCTGCCTTGCTATTCGAGGTTGGACTGGCTCCTTTCTCTGGGGACCTTTTCTCCTCCAATAGATATGTTTCGAAGTTGGTGTTCTGAGAAATAGGATAAAAAAAAAATCTGTTATGGATAAATGCTTAGTGTGGTTAGTTTGATTTTTTTCCCCTGTGTGTGAAGCATAGGTCAAAACCACTCATAAAAGTAATAACCTAATAGAAGTGCCCACTGTAAACACAGTCTATGTCAACACAGTATATGTTCATTGATTTATGAGTTAGAGAGTCTTAAAGCTTATAGTTCAGGAAGCAGGTCATAAACTCTGGGGAGAGGCGGTCTTTAATTAAAGATCAAACAACACTGTCAACAATATGTTGGTATTTTTAGGAGCAATTTAAAAGTAGTTTTGTAAATTCAGTTGCCGTTCAGTATGTAGTGATTTTTGGCATTGTGAACACTCACGTTTCATAAATGGAGATCATAAATATTTTAATATCCATAAACTGCTTTTTCAACATTCACGCTATGTTATAAAAATGTGATTCAATGGAAATTTCTTACGGACTCTGCTCAAGAGGGTATGGCTGAAGGTGGACCAGAAGTCAGGTTTGAATCATTGTAAGTGGGTAAAGGTGACGTGGTTGAGGGGTCATAGGGTAATCACAGAAGGCTCCAATGTAGGTGCCGAAGAAGCTCTTTCCTTTTGACCCTCCTTCCTCTCCTCCTTTGGGAGGAGGAAGTAAAGCCCGACGGGTGCGGCTCACTCACGGCTCTGATGCGCTTTAAGCACTTCTTCAGCCACATGCGGATGGTCTGCTTGGCCACCTCCTCCTCGATGGTGTACTCCAGCTGCTCCCTTGCGAGCAGCTCCTCCAGCTGCAGACTCTTCCGGATGTCAACCGACCGGTAGGAAAGCATGCTGGTGGGGGAAACACGCGGTGATGAGCTCTGATGCACCTGGGGTCTAGACTCTCAGAATCCAGAGAGGACATCACTCCATCCAACCAATGTAACATTTGGACGCCACCCCTGACCAGCCGGAGGGCTTGGGCTGGTTATGTCACCTCTCTGTCTCTCTACCCTCATCTGTAACACAGGGAGAGTCATGAGATCTACCTTACTACATGATGCAGTTCGCTAACATTGGCAAGGTACTTAGAACACTATAAGCGTTTGTGAAACAAAATGTCCAGGCTGGGCCCTGACCTACATTACCAGCTGCTTAAGACTCTGGAACTTTCCCTGTAGAAGGAAGGCTGCTCTTTCTATACTCTCTTCACATTCAGATCCAATTGGTGATGGTCAATAGGCTTGGCTGTGGGTCATGCATCCAATCCTCCCCCCCATTTCCCTCTCAATTTATTTCATTTGCCCCCTACATCTTCCTCATTCATGTTAGATGGGTGCAAAGCCAGGGTGGAACGTTCACTCCCATTTGGCCCTCGATACAATAGGCCCAGGCAGTGGCAAATGAAAGCAACACAGCTGACGTGCTGCACTGGGGCCCCTGGGCAGTAAGGCACCTCATGCGCCCAGGCTGAGGGGCCCAGAGCCAAAGGCACAGCACCTTCTGGTGCTCGCTGGTACAGCCGCGGTACCCAGGTTATTGCTCAGCCTCTGCCTGCCCCGAGCTTCGAGCTCAGTACCTTCTCCATAGTCCAGATCACAGCCTGGAGGCGCCTGAGGGGCCCTCCCCGTGCAGGTGCAGCCCTGCTACAATGACCTACTCTTGTTTGCTAAGGTTCTTCCCACCGTGGGGGAAGAAAGCACGTTTGCCCTTCCTCTCTTCCCTGCCTCATCAAGAATCTCATCACTGTTGAACAGCTGTCATCATATCCAGGGCTAGAGGGATAGGGAAGGGCAAAGGATGCCACCATCAACTTCGCCTGGGTCCATTTCATCAGACGCACCAACGTGATCCAAAGAGGCTGAGTGTTAATTATTAGGGACAGTGATACGTCTATGCAGCTGACTTTCAGCCTAAAAATATTTGTCACTAGGAGGGAAGACAGAGTGACATTCTGAGAGAGATGGCATCCTTTGCTGTTCATCGGTGTTTTCTGCCTCATCTTTTCCTGCCTTTTAGCTTGCCCCTGGAAGAAGTGAAGACAGGGAGGTAAAATCGATAACTTGAGAGAACTTCTCCCAGATCTTTCCTCTGTTCTGGTCTTTTTTCAAATTCCAGTCACAACGTATTTCTGTACGCCTGAATGCTCCTGAAATTTGTGACACGATACCCAACATTTAACTTGCCAGGTATATGCAACATGATGATGGTGGCAGAGGAAGGTTCTTACTGGTGGCAGAGGAGGGTTCTTGACTTTTTCTGGGGCATGGATCCTTTGGCAGTGCAGCTGATGGGACATTTCTTAGAATAAGGTTTTAAATGCATTAAAAAATCTGCATTACAAAGGAAACCGGTTATATCAAAATACAGTTCTCAAATTATTTTCTTTGAAAAGGTGATGACATAGTAACATAAGTGCTTCTGTATTATTACATTAAATAATAACATCTAGCTGAGGTCAAATGACTACTGTAACGCAGAACTGGTGAGCATAACGGATATTTTAAGATATCAGACACACAGTAATGCGTGTGAAAATGTCTGTGATTTCTACTGGTGACAAAGATATAGGTATATCATTGAAGAAAATGCTTCATTTCAGTGAGTGATTAGTGAAAATAAAGATGTAATTGTTTCCCTTTCCAAGACCACGGACCTCTGAATTCTATCCATGGACTCCCGTTTAAGAAGCTGTTATGGGTTGCATTGTTTTCCCCTCAACAAAAGCTATGTTGGAGTCCTAACCTCCAGTACTTCAAAGTGTGATCTTATTTGGAAATAGGTCATTGCAGATGTAGTTAGTTAGGATGAGGTCATGCTGGAGTAGGGTGGGTCCTTAATCCAATATGACTGGTGTCCTTATAAAAGGGGACATCTGGACACGGACACAGACACAGACACACACAAAGAGGGAGCACGCCTTGTGAAGATGAAGGCAGAGATGAGGGTGATGCTTCCACAAGCCAAGAAACACCAACAATGGCCAGCAAACCACCAGCAGCTGGGTGAGAACTGGATCAGATCCCCCCTCACAGCCTCAGAGGGAACCCAGCCTGCTGACACCTTGAATTCACTTCCAGCCTCCAGAACCGGGAGACTATCCACTTGCTGTTTAAACCGCTCAGTGTATGGTATTTTGTTAGAGCAATCCTAGTGAATAATACAGAAGCCTCTCAGAGAGAAGAAAGGGCCAAGCCTCTGTTTGCCCCTCTGTCCCGTCTGGGTTCTCATGAAATGTCTGGAAAATGTGGTTTGTCAACCAACCAGGGGCAACTGTCTCTGGGCGGGCCAGGCCGACTGTGGTCAGACCCATGAGTGAGAAGGTCGGGGACGGTAGCTCCCGCTTGACCACAGGGGCCTGAGGAACTGAGCAGGTGCCCAGCCCTCCTGGACCACTTCCTTCCTGCGTAACGAGGGGGCGGCCCGGCTCCTCTCCCCGTGCAGCTGAGACGCGGAGCTGTGAACCGCGGTACCTGAGCACGTCGTGGAAGCTGACATCACCGCCGTTGTGCAGCCTCTCCATCTCGTAGCACATGTGCTTGAACAGAAGCTTGTCCTTGTCCAGGTCCACCTCCAGCCTCCCCCGCAGAAGCCGCAGCAGGAACTTCACGCGGAATGTCGGGATCACCCCCTGGTGGCAGAGCACAGTCACTCGGAAACAGGCCACGATGATTCGCTTGGGGTTCTGTTTTCACAGCAAAAAAGCCCACAGCTAGCGCTCAACAGCTAACATAATCAGCACCGGGGCAAGGAAGCCTCTGGCCTCCCCGAGGCCGGGTGGCTCTGGGCACCCCGAGGAGCCCGGGATTAGGAGCCGAGCCCGTGGAGTTTCTGGTGGAGCATCTCTGGTTCTAGGGGATGTCCCCGCCACCACGCGGCAGCCAAGGAGCCGAGGAGGAGGCAGAGCTGGCCCTCGGCCTCCCCCGGGCCCAGCTCCTACTCTACCTTCTCTTCCTGTTGCCCGTTGCCCTGTCTCAGCCCGTGTTCACCTGTTTCTCTAACACACGTGCCAAGTGGGTCAGTAACGCACGAAGCAGAAAAAATGGGATCGACACGTGTGTACGATCCTCCACTTAGTCCAGATGCTGGGGACTTCTAACCACGGATTCTGAGTTACCCTTCTAGGGAAAGACCACTCCTTTCTGGCGCTTCTCTGTTATTAGGACAATTACATCCAGCAGGACGGGCCTCCCAGCTCTGCCCTCTTGCTGGTCAGAGCAGATCCAGATTCCGAGGACCTAATACATGTCACTCTGTTCAGGGCAACAAAACCTACGGTGCCAGCCTGGCTCTGACTTTGAGTTAAGGAGTTGGGTGAGAGGCAGGGATGTTGGTAGCCCGTGAATTCCTGTCAGTTACGAATGTCTACACGTGTGAGCGGTGGTGCCGCCTTCCGTGTGTGTCAGTGGAAAGCAGGTTCCTGGAGGCGGCAGTTACGGAGACCTAAGTGGATCCAGGTGAGACAGAGACGGGGCCAGACACCTGCACATGCAGGTCACTGTCTCGGAAGAAAACCCCCAGACCAGTGCCTGGGGGCCGCCAAGGAGAGAGAGAGAGCAAGCCCAGGGGCTGGAGAAAGTCCTGCATGGCGGTGCAGACCCCAGCTCTGGTCCAGGACCCCGTTTGCTCTGCCTCTGGCTCCCTGATCTCTGTGTCTACAGTCATATCTTCCAGAAACTATTTTCAGATCTTACCTCAGGTCTGCCCATGGCTGAACTTTCCTCGTTTGTCAGGTGTTACGTCAAGTAACACGTCCTCAGCCAGGCCTTCAAGACCACCCCGCTAAAGCATCTGCCCCCCACCTCCAACCACTCTGTCCCGTGCCACCTTCTTCAAAGTGCTTATAACTTCTTGAAATAGTAATAATTATTACAATCATTATTGTTTCCCCTTTTATCGTTTGTCTCCCCACAATGGAACACAGGCTCTGTGAGCACGGGGACCTTGCCATCTCGTTCACTGTCACATCCCTGGTGCCTAGAACTGCGCCTGAAGGTTTGCTAGGATGAAGGAGCAAGGGAGAAGGGGGAGGGGGAGCAAGGGGGAGGAGGAAGCATCTGCTGCTTTGCCTAACTCTAGGAAATCTTGGGTAAGATTTATGATGAAAACATTCAAATAATAAGTCCAAAATAATAACTTTCAGAAACCACTTAAATAACTCCTTTGCACTTCTCATCAGAATTGCTGTGTGAGAGCTGAGGTGATCATGAATCTGTATTACACTGTCGCTTTGGTGATCTGAACTTCACCCCCCTCCCTGCCCTGAGCCCCAGCTGGTCTCTTCAGAGCTCCCTTGGTTTCCTTTCCTTGCCAACCTTCTGAATGTCTGAAGGAGAGGACGTTTGTGGTTGGAAAGAACACGATGGGGAGCTACTCTGTCCCTCTCCCCTCCTTGAACATTCTTCTAAATTGTCAACGACAGCTTTCTGCAATTCAGCAATGGCCTTTCCAAATTCAATACATGTCCACTGAAAACAACAAAACCACTGAAATGTCTGCAGTACGGCAGTTGGGGTAGGGGTGAGGCATGAGACAATACCTCTCTTTTATCATCCACCATGTTCCATATGATTTGAAAGTGGCGAAGATCGTTGTAACTTAAAAGCTGGTCCTCCTCAGTGGAATAAAACAAGGAGAAATTCTCCACAATTATGGCTAAAAAAAAAAAAAAAAGAAAAATGGGGATGTTAGACAATTATACTAATCTGTCATTTTTCAGAAAAAGTACATCTATTATAAATAATGAATTTTATCACCTACATTATAAGCCAAATTATTAAAGGGCTTTTAGTATGGTTTCCAAGTTGGCATGTTTTACACTTGGACTGAGCTATTTATCCAGCTTCTGCCTTTCCAAAACATCAGGGTCGTGAGCATAAACACGCATTCTGTGTCTATAGATGCTCGTGCCAGCTGGCTTCAATTCTTAGTTGAGAGTTCCAGGGCACTTTTTAAAGGTCAAATTGAGTTCTGGATGGTCCCACATCTGGGTGGACAACGTATATCTTTTGAAAACATAAATGTGATATTTCAAGGCTGGAAAGGTAGCCTTCCCTGGTACTTGTCCAACTGAATCCATGAGAAGAGCTTTTGAAATTAATGATCATAATAAATAGAACAACTCTTGAAATTGCAATCAACTGTCATTTACATGCCTTTCAAAGGTCTTTTCAGCTTCTGGACCGAGGGGCAACAATTTATAATCAATGCCATAAAACACCCACCCCAAGCAATCCAGGATAATTACTTGGAAATTGTACATAATTATCTAATAACCTGAGTTTAAAGAGACTGAAAAATAATTCAATGAACATCACTTACCTACAAGCAGATTTAGCATGATGTAGGCAATGATGACATAAAATGAACAGAAATACATAAGTGCCCCAGCATAATTCCCACAGTCTGTTGCCCAGTATGTAAATTCATCTGGAGTACAAAAGGGGGGCTGGACCTGTGGGCCCGTGGCGGGGAAGGGGGGGACAGGGTGAGAGCAGAGAAGATTACAAATTTCCGTTAACTGACTGTAGTTGTGAACATATTCCTAACGATATAAAATATAAGTGACTTCAAAGTGATCTTTCAAAGGCCCATACGTTGGGTACCTCATCTGTGGCAAAAATCAAAAAGAATATTTCATTTATACTATGCTTTTGGTCTTGTAGGATCCCAAGTTCATTGCCATTTTAGAAGCACAATGAACACGAACTCCCGTCCTTCAAGAGACCCTCTTTCTGCCACCTCCACTAGCCCCAAAGAGTAAGTAGTCACTGTGATGCAAAACGCAGAAAGTCAGATAAAAAGGTGTTTAAAAAAAACTCTCTGACTTAAGTAATGGGTTAAGATTTAGGAAGATTTGCTATACACAGCAAATTCACATTCAAACTGTGTAAGGAAAAGCCAGTAATCCCCGTTCTTGGAGCATGGTTATGGAATATCATTAAATGGCACAAGATTCAGGTTATCAAAAGCCTCCCCATTCTTCACTGGCCCAGTAAAACTCCAACACCTCGGAGAAACCTCCTGGTTTCTTTCAGTCAGAGAGACTAGCTCTTTCTTCTGCATTTCCATGGCCTTCTGCTTGTTTTTATCTAGAATTCATTTAATTCTGCCTTGTATTATTTTTGCTTTGGTAAATTCTGTCCCCACTCATTCATGCATACATTTCCTGAGCTCCTCCTATGTGCTAGGTTTGTGCCCAGTGTTGGGGACAGGCTGGTGAGCAGGACCCAGACCCCTTCCCTCTGCCGTGAAGCTGACAGTCTAGAACCCTGCAGTCCAACGTGGTAGCGGCTAACTCCACGTGGCTATCTAAATCCAAATGTATGTTCATTAGCATTCAATACAATTAAATACTGTTGAAAATTTGGTTCCTCAGTTGCACTAGTCACATTCCAGGTGCTCAATAACCACGCATAGGTGGTGGCCACTGAATTGCCATCTTTGCAGAAATTTCTTGTAACAGTTGGTCCGGAGGGTGAGAGGGAGCTGAAATAAACCAATCAAGCCGATAACTCACTGCAGTTGTGCTACACACTACAAAGGAGAAATACAGAACACTGGGAGAACACAGAACCAGCAGCCTTAGCGTTGGGCAGGATTCCTGAGGGAACTGAGCTTTAAACTGAGACCTGAAGGATGGTGAAGAATTAGGCTCTGGAAGTGAGGATAGCTGAGGGAGAGTATTGCTCAGAGCCCCTGACATAAGCTCCTTGAGAATGCCTTGGAATCGCTGAAGACCGAGCACCTAGTACAGGGGCCAGTACAAACCAGGGGCTCCGTGAATATCTGTTGAATTAAGTCAAAGAAGAGGAACTCTCCTGTTTGCACTTGACTGCCAAAATGTCAAAGATGGGAGGGAAAGAGCAATGCTCACATAATGCAAATTTGTTGAATGGAACTACAATAGCTCGAGTTGGGTTCACTGGGAATTTTTCCTGTATGTCCATGTATTGTAATGTAAAAGAATGCCATTTTATGGACTGAAGGGCCAGGGTATGTGTTTTGTACACAGTCTAGATGCTACAAGGATGGCACTGCCTCTACTGTGTCACCAAAGGGTTTTATCTGCTTCTAAGTCAAGGCATCGCGAGTGACGAGCCGTTTACCATGCAGTCGTGCATAATCTTGTTCCAATCTTCTCCTGTGACAATTCGGAACAGTACGGTAATAGCTTTGCCAGCCGAAGAAAAGTTTGCGTGCCTAATTTAAGGGGAAAAAAACCAGAATGTGAGTAATATGGTTTGTCATGTAAGGGTTGTCACCACCAAAACACGTGGATTTTAGAGCAAAGGTGATTGCTAAGTTACCATTTCCAAAGGTTACACCCTCTTATTTGTTTCTTATTTATACTTGCCTCCAAGTACAGCTATCTCAATAGTCCAACCCTAGCACGGTGCCAGCAATTTATTGCCATTCATCTTGAATGACTGAGAAAGCAAGCTTTGACAATTAGAAGTGATTCCTTCTTTTATGTGGATTATGCTATAAAAGATGGAGCCACCATATATCAAATAAGTGCTCTCTGCAACAAGACACGTTTGTATTTAATTTTTTGTATAAGGACTTAAAAAAATAACACCTCAGAAATGGTTCCACAAAATTTAAGACAATCTTTGAAAAATGCTTTCCACATATAACCATTTGGGGGTCCTAACTTCCCATGTTTTGCCTAAAAAAAACAAAGCCATCTCAAAATTGTTTAATTAAAAAAATAATATATCATTTCTGGCAGTATATGGATAGAAGAATTGCTGGAATTCACCAGGATATTAGAAGTGGTTATTCCTGCATGGTGGTGGAATTATGGATTCTTTTTGTTTTCTTTTATTTCTGAATTTTCTAATTTTCTAACAGTAAGCATGCATACTGTTTCAGTGAGAAAAATGTCATTTAAAATTTAGCCATTTTATTTTGTTTTAATTTCCAAATGATTGCTTCCCCCTCCCCATCTTTGTCTAAAAAACATGCAGATATGTATTCATGATTTCAGTACTAAAAACGTTTGCTTAATATTTGAATAGAAAGATAAATATATACCAACCTGTTAATGTTCTCTCCATATTTCACAGTACCAAATAAGACAACTCCAGCAAAAGCATAACACAGCAGCAATAGGAACATCCCCACTATGATAAAGAAGCTTTTATACATGCTGACGACCACTGTCAGGAGAAGCATCTTTAGTGTTACCTGTATGGAGGTGAAGGATTGGGGGGCGGGGATGGGGAAAGATAAAGAGAGGGAGGGAACATTCACTTCATTAAGCCATGGTGAACCTGGGAAGTAAGTAACATTTAAGCAGTTTGGCACAAAAGTGATTCTCAAGGATATCACTTGAAAGTTGCTTCCTATTTGGTATTAAATTTGAATATTATTAAAGACCATTAGACATAGAGAAATTCTGCTCGTATTTCAAACTTCAGCCTCTTTAGCCAAATTAATAAAAGTTCCACCCCAATATTTTAAGCCTTCTTTTTCCTCTTCTCTTCCTCCCTAATTCTTTATTATACGGGCTGTACATTTTTGGCCAATAGCAAGCAGACCCAGGATTCTTCCACAAACAGACGATCATAAAAACAAAACTAAACGATGGTAAAATACCAAATAACCATCAAATATTTACCATACTGATTATGTGGATATATGGACTATACATGAAATAAAGTTAGTAACAAAAAAGAAAACAGTGCTGTAAAAAATGAAAAATATATGTGGAATGTATTGAACATTAACGAAGAATATCAATAAATCTGGAATCATAGGATCATGAATATTTGTTAAAGATTATTCTTCTTTGCAGTAAAATTATTTAACTTTATTAAAAATAAAAACAATAAAAATAAAGAAGCATTAAGAAAGACCATTAATCTTTGCTTTTGTGCCTGACATGTTATCTTTAGTTGATGATTGAGCTCACTTAGCAAATCAGAAGAATAACTAAAACAACACAAATGTCAGGAAACGAATCACAAGACAATTAAGCTACCGATTCATTTGATTATTTGCTCATTTTGACTTATGATGTCTAGGAATTTGTTAACTCCAGCCCTGGAGACCCAGAAGGGCAGCTAAAGTCAGTTAGTCATCACTCCTTTCTTCAGTGTACGCGTGACCTATGACAGCATCTTCACAACGTACTTACATGCTTCCCGCAGATAGAGAAAAACCGGAAGACAATCACACATGCACCCATCATGTAGGTGTACGCGTTCTGAAATTTAAACAGAGGAGAGCCTCTCGTAATTTGCACGAAAAATCTTGTTACAGTTCCATTTTTCATTTTAAGTCTTCTGTGAAGTCTACTGAATAATGAGTTTAATAAAATGTGAAAATTCCTCTAAGAAATGTATCTTAAAAAGGTGCTGAAAAGGTCATTGCCAAAACTCATGAATAAATATTAGCTATAAAATCAAATCTTAAATGAAACTTTCGTCTCTGTTTTGCTCAGCTGAATTCTGTATTTTAAAACTTATTTTACATAAAATAGTGACCAGGTTCTTTGAGGAGCAAGAAAACCCTAGGAAAACAATGCAAGTGAAGTCGAGGGAGACAGGAGATAAAAGAATCCTGGCTTCCTTTTACAACCAGGGGGGGGTGCTGGTGTTGGAAAAGATTGCCAGGGGTCAGTTTCAGCTTCCTTCTCTCTGAAGGAAGCTGAAGCCGGCCACATGCACATTAGTCTGAGCTGATTTCAGAGAAGTCCTCCCTCTCGGAAACACATCCACCTCTTCCTTCAAGTGTGTGATTGGCAGCAAGAGATGACTTGGTAATATCTCTTGTATGGATACCAAGGGGGAAAGGGGGGTGGTAGGAGGAATTGGGAGATTGGGATTGATACATATACCCTATTGATACTATATATAAAATAGATATCTAATGAGAACCTACTGTAGAGCACAGGGAACTCTACTTAATGCACTGTGGTGACCTTAATGGGAAGGAAATCCAAAAAAGAGGGGATATATGTATATGTATAGCTGATCCATTTTGCTATGCAGTAGAAACTAACATAGTATTGTAAAGCAACTATACTCCAATAAAAATTAATTAAAAAAAAAAAGAGATGACTCGGTGTGCTCTATGACTAAGAAAGCTTCATCTGAGAACAAAGACCCCACCGGCTACAAGTGCAATAACGACAGTGGCATTAAGCTGATGCCAAGGCGTGATTATTCCCCGGGAGCCTTGCTTAGTCAAATGACAACAGTCACAGATGGCCCCCCAGGAAGGGAAGATCCTTGGTGAGGTGCAAAGAAATGAATGTGTCTGCACAGAAGCATCTTTGGATGGGAACAAGGACTGCGTCTTCTTTCACAACAGTCCACTGCAAAATAGAGTGGAGAAGGAACGACCTTCCAGGACCACAGGTTCGTGGTGAAGAGCAGAAGCAGTCAGGCAGAGAGGCAAGCTGGTCTTGCGGGTGTGTGATATCCTCTCTGGGGACACCCAGAATTAGGAAGTTTACTCATTCTCCTGTTTGGACCGAATAGCTTTTGGCTACAATTTGTCTGGAAAAAGATACAAACATGGGCTTTGCTGCTCCTCCTTTCCACGTTAGCTCAAAGCGTATCGTAGATACCGTCTCCCTTTGCATTCTGGAAGGGATGACATCCCACAGCTTCTGGGATGATGACTTCAAGCTCGTGAGAGGTCTGACACCTTCTTACCCATCCAGATCCTGTACCATGTTCCCCTCGCTCCTTCTACTCCAGTCAAACTGTCTATCCTCCTGAACCCTCCCATCACAGGGGCAGCTGCCTGGAATGTTCTCCCCTCGCCCTACAGACTGATCCCAATCATCACTCCCTCAGGGATGCCTTCCAGGATCTCTCTGATGAAGCCATCGTGCACTCTCCTGTGTCATCACAGGGACACGTGCTTCTCCAACTCCCTCACCATAGCTGTAATTCTCACTGACCTGGGGGCATTTGATGAATACCGATCTAACATTCCAGGCTGTGAGGTTCATGAGAGCAGTGACTGTCTTTGTTTTTGCCCATTACATTCTTCTCAATTGCTGGCATGGTGACTTGCAGCTTTTTAGTGCTCTGGATCATTTGTTGTTTAAGGAAATGAATTGGGGTGACTCAGAGCCCACCTGGGCTTGGTACAGCCCCTGATGCTGAAGGTAACAACTGTTTTAAGGACACTCAGTGTCTTCCTGAGCACAGCAATTTCATCCTAAAGCAAAGCCTTTGTGGTGTGTAAAGGGGTTCTCTGTGTTAGTGTAACCGAGCAGGACCCTATGGGGCCTTCCCGGGACAGAACCGCACCCACCCCTACCCCCAGCCCATGTCCTCTGCCTGCCTCCTGTCTGTAGAAAAACTTTAGCCAAAGAATAAATTTAATTGGAGAAGTGAGAAAATGCAGAAGCAAAGGAAAGCAGTCAAACAAGACAAAATAATAATATTTTAGCCATTAAACAAAGTCAAGGACCTTTAGTTCCTCCTCAAGGGTTATAAATAATATTCAGATCACTGCATGACCAATTTCAAGATGACTGTCAGAGCTGACAGTGCTGTTCTGCACATAGTCCCCTCCCTCAACCTAGACAACCCTGAAACTCCCCTTTAAAAGCTCCCGCCCCCTGGCTGGCAGTGGGGAGTTGGTTCTTTGGGACATGAGTCCACCTCCTCCCCAGATTGCTGGCCTCCTGACTAAAGCAACCTTTCCTTTCCTACCAACACTTGTATCTCGAGTATTGTTTTTTTTTTTTTTTTTTTTGAGTATTGGCTTTTATTTGGCACCCATTTGGCACCCAACGTGGGGCTGGAACCCATGACCTTGAGATTAAGAGTCTCATGCTTTACTGACTGAGCTAGCCAGGGTCAGTAACATTAGGGATTATTTTCCTGCATGACTCTAACACTGGAGAGGATGGGAGAGTGGACAGAAGAGCAGGGTAAAGTAATCCCACCCAATTACTTTTGGGTGGGATCAAGGAAGACTAAAGAAGAAAAGAAGAAAGTATTTATAATAATGTGTTATGAGGTGGTGGTGGGATGAACTGGGAGATTGGGATTGATATATATACACTTAATATGTATAAAATAGATAACTAAGAAGAACCTGCTGTATATAAAAAAAATAATGTGTTATGGGCTTGTATCTTTACAGTTAGAAGAAGTTCACATACTTGACCTTCATAATGTGCATATGGACTAGGTAAATTATGAAAATATATTCCCAGTTCAGAGCAGGGAACAAAAGATCACTGAAGACAAATAACTTGATTGAAGTGCTGGATTAGGAACCAGGTCTTCTGGACCTGTGCTGTCCACCATGGCAGCCACATGTGGTCAGTGAGCACTTGAAATGTGGCCAGTCTAAATTAAGATGTGCTGTCAATGTGAAATACACACTCAAAGACTGAATACCAAAGAAAGGATGTAGCTTCACTCCTTCATAATTTTTACATTTCTGACATGTTGAAATGATAATATTTTGGAAATGGTAGGTTAAAAATGTATTATTAAATTAATGTCATCTCTTTCTTTTTCTATATCTTTTTTATATTTTAAATGTGGCTCCCAGAAAATTTAAAATAACATCCAGGCCACATTTTATTTCTACTGGACAACATGGCTCATGATCACAATCAAGTACACCTATGGCGTAGAGTCTGAGCTGAACGGAGGGTGGGGAGGCTGAACGCATTTTAGGCAGAACAACGAGAACTCAGGTGTTGAGATGGGGAATGACGGCTTTCGAGAAATGGCAGCCGGGAGTCTGGGAGAAAATAAGGCAGCAAAGTGTCAGAGAATCATACTGTGAAACCCTAATTGTAATGTAGTGGCACGGAAGCTACACCTCCACTCAGAGAACTGGGTTCAGGTCCTCTGATTCTGGTTTGTGTGTGAAGTTAGGCAGGTCTCTTCATCTCTCGGTTTCCATTTCTCTCTCTCTCTCTCTCTGTCTCTCTTGTTTTTTATCCTTTGAGAAAATGAGGGTTAAACCAGAGGATCTTGAAGGACCTTCTCTTTCTGGCTTGCAGGCTCTAGGACTTTGAGGGGCCAGCTTTTGTCTGTGTGAAGAGTGCGAGTGTGTGCACACGTACACATGTATGTGTGTGTGTGTGTGTGTGTGTGTGGGTGCAAGCATGTCCGAGGGTCCGTCACAGTCAAGGCTGAATTTTAGGGAGGTTAACCTGACCCTTGAGAGTAGCCTGACCTGGAGTGAGATGAGACTGGAAACAGGGTTACCTGAGCTGAAATTACCAACTAAAATAAACTTTAGTGATGCGCTTACCAGTAAGGCAAAGTGAAGTACCACCCAGACAACGCCGAGTGACGTCACCAGAAGATCGTACCTATTTCTTCTGCTTTGCCAGAAGCCGGCAGGTGACATCGCTATGATCTTCATTGTAACCTGGGGAAAAACAATGAAGACAGTGAATTGAGGCTGAGTGTTCAGCATATATTTAAATGTACTAACCTGAGGCACATTATTTTTATAAAGGATGTAGAAACCAAAGAGAAGAATTTATTACTGATGTGTCTGTGTATATATGTAAATCTATATTCTCCACACTCTTTTCCCCTTTTTTTACGATAGCAAGTAAAATATCAGATAGTTCTGATAGCAAGACATTTTTCTTCCTCAAGTAAAAGACCATAGATTTTGGGAAACATCAACCGGTACAGGGTAAAATAAAAATCTGCTTGCATTTCCAAGAAGATTGCACTGGAAAGCAATGTGATGTGGACCACATATTAAAATAATCTTGTCTGGGCCAACTCCCTCTGCCACCACATTGAATTTTGAGTCCCTGAATTACAGTGGTTTGTGCCGTTTGCTGGAAATATTTGAACTCACATAACTAGACAAGCCAACATTCAGATACAACATCAACAGCAGTTAGTAATTCTTGCAGTTAGAAAAATGGAAATATAAAGTGAAGTCTTTGTTCAAGCGAAGCAGAACAGCCTGAAAAGGAAATATACTAAGAGTATTCTGTTCCCCGAAAAGGACTTCAAAAGCAACGGAACGCAGAGGTGAGAGGAAGTGCCATCGAAGGAGGACGCTGTTTTGCTTTAAAATGTGCACTGCAGCCCCCAGCACCAGTTGACTCATTACTGTACCTCTAGAACAAAGATGAACGTAAAAACGACCGACATGGTTGCCAAAGGAACAGTCACTGGGTCCTCGACGTCCCACTGTAAGAGAAACAGCACACAGGTCTGTGCCTGCATCCATCGACACAGAAAGACTTTCCCCTCTTCCACCCATGTGAACGTGATTGTGAATTTAAATTTTTTATAAATGTAGACTGTGAGTGGACATGGCTGCTTGCAGTGTTCTTGGACCCACCAATGAATAAAAAATTCATTCCCAGGGTGTTAGGGTGAAGTAAAGTACCTTGACGGACAGCAACACCGACTGGGCCAGGACGAGTAATGCAATTGTCCTCTTAAAAAACGGATGCTGGGTTATGTCATACATCTTAGCTCTAAAACCATCGTTATCTGAAAAGAAAGGTTTAGGCAAGGGCATTTCAGATATCGGTCACATTTACGTTCTTGCCTTTCATTTTCTTTAATGCTCGTCTTAAAACCCATTACATTTTTTTTTCTCCCACAGTTCAATCTACTGTGAAGTGTCTTGCAGGAATGGCTGGGTCTGAATATTTAAAACGACGGTGCATGACACTGTCTGCATTGGAAGGAGAATCACATCATTCAATTTCTGTCAGTTTAATACATTTTACTCATATGTTTAAAAGGCAAGCACAAATATATTTATTTAACAATTCATTTTTTCATTAAGGCTTATCCCAAGAGCACTGAAGCACGGCCTTTGGGTGGTTGATTTTAATAGCCTATGGAGAGATCTGTAGTTTGGAGCCTGTTTTTATATTAACTTCTGCACAATCGCCTAGTGGCCTCATGATGATTATTTTAATTGAAATCTTAGACTCCTGGGGAATCATGAACACTAGGGCCCAACATGAATAAAATCAGAGCATCTTTGATACCCGGGCGCGGTGGTAGATGAAGAGGCTGTGCTATCTTCAGGCGGCTCTTCAAATCTTCCCATCTTCTCTGATCTACAGTCAGCAGAGCCGTCCCCTTAATAAACAAAGGAAAACAGAGAAAGACCTTTTGTCATGTGCTCCACACCAAGGACATCGCAAATGGGCTGCTGACACAAACAGGACTAATGTGGGTTTAAAACAAAGATATTCTTCCAATACCATAGTGGTTCGATAAACAGGGTCAGAATTCTCAAACGTGGCCTTGAGAGAAGTTCCAGAAAAGAGGGCCGGGGGTTCAGAGAAGATTCAGCAGCCTTCAGTTGGCATCTTTGGACAGGTATAATATTCAGGTTTGGGAAAAATCTAAAGAAGGTTTTCTACATGATTAGATTTTCTAAAAGAGATACTCTAACAGTGGTTAGTTTCCTTTCATAGTAGAAAAAACTGCAGCAAAATGATAGCTTATCAATGCTGCTGCTTCTGGTTAAGGCTATTGTGTCTTTTTAGAAATCATTCTGTTACATGCAATCGTGAAATTATTTTTAAGTGGTATGCGGTCAGAGAATTGCATATTTAAGAAACTTGTGCTGTGACAATCGGTTAAATGAGATCAGATATTCTTTGCTATATAATAGAGCGCATCATTAAAATGCACTTGAATATATTACATTTCATTACATTATATTACAAAGGCAGAAATATAATTTAAGAAACTGGAGAAAACCCACCTTCCCTCTCCCATCCTGCCTTTCCTGACACACAGCTAACTATCTTTCAGGGGTACATCCTCCTCACTGTGTTTTCAGACTTTTGCTGCTTATGTATATATAAATATATGTGTTTGTTTTTAATTTTATAAATTTCTGTAATGGTATCCAACGTGGCAATTTACGCAGTTTGTTTTTTACTATTATTTTTTTTTGGCCGCGCCCCGCGGCTTGCAGGATTTTAGTTCCCCGACCAGGGATCGAACCCAGACCCCTGCAGTGGAAGCACAGAGTCCTGACCACTGGACCGCCAGGGAAGTCCCCAGTTTGTTTTTATCTTCACTGAAAATTACATTTTCCATACAACTAGATACTAGATCTGATTAGTTTTTTAACTGATCACACAGTATCCCACTGTACAGATATGTCAGAAGTTCTCATTTTAGGTTTATGGACTATAAACAATGCTGCAATAAACACACAGGTACTGTCTCATGGTAAACATCTTGCTCTGTGGTAAATCTCTAGGAAAGGAACTGCTGGGGTCTAGGAGTTTACACTTTTCCACACTTACCAGAGATTTCCAAGATGCTATCCAAAGAGCAATAACCAAGAAAATTGGTTTCATTCTACAAGTGTTCCCATTTCCTTATATTCTTGCCAATACTTGACTCTATCAGACATTTTAATTTGGTCATTTGATGGGTGTGAAATGTATCTGATTTAGTTTTAATATTAATGAGACGAAACATTTTCAGTGTGTATACAAGGTGATTCCTGTGTGTTCCTTTGTGAATTGCCTGTTCATATTCTTTGCTCATTTTTGTATTTGGATATTTACTTTTTGATGTTTTGTAGAAATTCTTAATATATTCTGGATACTAATATTTTGTCAGTTATGTGAGTTGTAAGTATTTTCTCTTAGTCTTAGCTTGCTTTTTTTAAAAATTTTGCTTAGTGTGTCTTTTATCATTCAGAAACTTTTCGTTTTAATGTAATCTGACTTATAAATTTTTTTCTTTATGGATTTCACTTTGTGGTTAATGTCAAGAACTCTACAGCTACTCCAGGGTCTAAAACACATTCTCCATGGTTTAAAAATGGTTTAAAATTTGCTTTTCATAGCTGGATCTTTCATTCATCTGGAATTCATTCTTGAGTATGCTGTAAGGTAGAAATGTCAGTTTAATTTCTGAGATCTAGACAATCAATGAATTATCCCAGCACCACTATGGATGGTCTCATCTTCTCCACTGACTTGTTGTGCTACTTCTGTTTCATATTCACGTGGGTCCCTCCTAGGGCTTTCTGTTCTATTCTGTAAGCCTAACTTTCTATCCCTGTAACAATGATGGCACTATTATACTTACCATAGCTTGTTTTTCCACATTTTTGTTCATGCTCACCCCTGTAAGAGTCTTACCAATCTAATTTATTTCAACAAACCAGTTTTTCTCATTCTTGAGCTTTTCTATAAGTTACTTTATTTTCTATATCACTAATTTCTGTTCTTTTATCTTTGTTATTTTCTTCCTCCCATTTTCTTCTATTTCACTTTGTTGCTCTGATTATAATTTATTGATTTGTGTATTTGGCATGTTAATCATCACTATTTGATTCTTCTCTAACATGTACACTTAAAAGCTATAAATTTCCATCTAATTACTGATTTATCTATACCTTGTGAGTTTTAATGTAATTTTTATCAATGATTTATCTAAATGCTTTGTGATTTTCTATTCTGATTTCTTCTTTAACTCCAAAATTACCTAGAATGCTGTCTTAATATTTCCAAATTATGGGGAATTTTTTGCTATCTTTTAAAATTATGATAGAGAACATGTGTACATTATCAATTCTTTGGTAATTATTGTTTTATGACTTTGTAGATGATACATTTTGTACTTGAAAGTAATACATAGTCTCAAATTGTCAGAGTCAGAGATCTTTATATGTCCATTGGACCAAATGTTTTCATCGTGTGAAATCTAACATGTACTTTTTGTTCTGATTTATGAGTTTCTTAGAGAAATACATTGCTATCTATCTTTCATCAGATTTTGGATTTGCTAGCTTTTTAAAACAATTTGGTTAAATATTGCTTTGTACATTTTGAGATTCAGGAATTCTATATTCTTGTGGTCATTAGTTTCTTTTGTCATTATTTAATTACACTGTTTATTCCTAATAATGAGTTTTGTTTTAAATTAATTTTTTCTATATTAATAATGCTAAACCACTTTTTCTCACTAACTGCAAACAAATACTTTTCTCTGAACATAGAGACATGAGTATCATTCCTTTATTAAACAAAACTAGATATTTTTGAATGTTGAACTCTGAAAGGATCCGAAAGAATAATAAGCATGGTGGTATCATCTGACCATTAATATATGAAAACCTCTGAAAGTTTATTATTGTGAAATTAAGTTTATTAATCAAGCATATTATCTTATAGTAGGGAAATTTAAAAATATGTATTACTGGCATAGACTTTGAACTTTTAAACAGGCTTCCATTTTCTAGGGAAGACATAATTTTGCATAATTCTGAATTGTGAAAACATTGCCTCCAAAGCTTACCTGTTGTCCATATCTTTAAATCTCTCTATTGCCTGTATATTTGGAAATCTATTTATATACCTTGGGAATGACCATTAGAATGTGAGCTCCATGAGGGTAGAAATCTTCATATGTTTAGTTTTTAGTTTATGTATTTAGTTCCTTATGTCCTCAGGGTCAAGAGCGTCTGGCACCTAGCAAGCGCTCAAAGAAATATGCTGAATGAGTGAATAAAAAAATGAATAAATGTGTTATATAGGAAGTATCTCATGCACAACCACGTAAAAAACTTGCCGAAAAATATCTTTCCTAAACGGTTCACGTAATTTAGAAATTTATATCTCCAATGAACTGGTCATGTTTCTAATGTCTGTTACACGGTTTCTTCCGCTCTTCCCCTTTCCCTAAGCACCCTTTGAGCTAACATCCACACTCCCCTTTCTCAGGCCAAGGGGCCTCTTTCCTCCTTCCGAACAGCACTACGACCAGTGTTGTAAGCAGACCTCCTGTTATTCTTATTTCAGCCATTCCTCTAAGTTAGAGAGCTGCAATTAATTATGCACCTGCCTTCAGTTATGGGACGTTTTATGTTGTTTCATTTATGCTGCTGAATTGTGAGCTACCTTAGGACTGAATTTGTCTGAAATCAAAATCAGATCTGCTCAGAGGGCCTGGGAAGGTGTTCTGAGCAAGCAGTACCTAAACTCTGCTAACTGACTGATTAGCTTCAGCCCGCGATCTGCAATTCCCAGTGTCTGCTCCATGGCATGGCTCAAAGGCATCTGAAAAGACCCATCTTCCTCTTTCCGCGTGGTATTAAATTGAACACACTGTTGGGCTTAAAGAAACTCGTTTATGAATGTGTTAAAGTAAAACAGGGGGCTGGGCAATATGATCTCTATTTTTCTTTCTCTCTCTAAATTCCATGTTTCTGTGAGTTGGAGTAGTGTTGGGGCCCAAAGAGGGGGATTTTCAACTCGAACCCTTTGAAAGGCAGAACCAAATGACATCCTCATTAGGCACACATCAAAGGTGGCAATTGGCTGAGTAGCTGGTACCACACACTTGGAGCCTGGGGGGACGTGAATGAGACAGTCCCGTGTGCAGCTACACAAACCAGAGGGCCCGGCTATGAATGACACGGAGCAGCGTGGTGCAATGCAGGCAAATCTAGCTTTAATTCAATGCAGAGCATCGGGCGACGTTTTTATACCCTTGAATGACAGCAATGGGCACCACTTCTGAATCCTGGCCCCAGTTTCCACTCCTTATAAGCCCCACACAATGATTTCACCTCTGTAGTCTGCTTTTCCTTCAACTGTGCATTTCAGAGTTGTGAGAATAGAGAGGTGAGCGTGTAAAACCGCAGTGCACGATGCCAGAGGGAGACTGACCCTTACCCAACAGAGGGCGTCTCAGCCACATCCAGAAGACCGACATCGAAAGTTCTCCCGAGCTCTCTTTTGACAGGAAACTACACTTGCTGTTTTCTATTTGTGAGCTCTTACACTGATCGTTAGAGCTGTTAACGAACTCAGCATGCCTCCCGAATTCGTAAAGTATGCAAAGTTTTTATGCGAAATTAGAAAAATCTTTTTATCCCATGAATTAGGATTTTACAATTTCTACCGCAACCCTCACCCCCATCCCATCAAAATTCTGAGTTCACCTACTGAGTTACAAAGAAGCATCCAATTTACATTTAGTGAAAGGCATACTACCTGCGATCAGTGCATCGGTTTCAGCTACTGTATTTTAATAATTTGCTGCACATCCTTTCAATCTGAACAATAGGAGATGCACTTTTCAGTCCTCGGCAAATTAATGACACCATTACCAAAAGAGGAAATTTAGCAAGAGAATTGTGCTCTGAAATAATGTGCCTGAAAGGCAGCGACGAGGTAGCTTGTAACATAGTTACAGAGATTATTTACACCAGTCACTTTACAGTTTAATGCGACTTCACGCCGTGTGTGGAAAAGGGAACTCAAAGTGAGCGGCTAGGAAAGAATAAACGCTGCGGAATTCAAACCAAGAATTCTTACCTTGTTTTCATTGAAATTAGCAATAACTACTCCAACAAAAAGGGTCAGTCCAATCATGCAACCCAGGAATACAAAAACATGAATATAGATTCCATGCATCTGTATAAATGAAAGATACGGTTACTCATCGAAGCCAAGGAAAGCAGCTGTGGTAACATTCAAAGGATTGCAGTGCGTGCTTACCGGACCCACTCGATGAATAATAACATCCCTCACTTCCACCCAGCCTTTCAAGGAGAGAACTTCAAACAATGCCAGCATAGCATTGCCCACATTGTCAAAATTAAAGTTCCGAGGATTCGCCCTGCAAGTCAGAAAGAGGAATGTTCCGTGGAATTCCAGGGAGAAGCACCCGAAGGCAATAACTATAACTCTTTCCAATCTTGGGTGCAAAGTATAGGTGGCACTTGGAAGGTAGGCTAGATGGCATTTGTTTGCTAACTCATAAGGATGCATCAATGTGTTAGAATTTATTAATTATGCATTTATTAATTATGCAGTTAATTACTAGGCAATAATGGGGTGTTCTCAATCGAAAACAATAAAATGCTATGTCCCTCGACTTCTAGCTCCAGAGGTTCTGCAGCGTTTCTGGCTGGTCCTGATTAGTATACTGAGGACTCTCTGGTTAGAACTTGTGCAGGAGATTCTTACAAAGGGGCATTGGAGTTTGGGTGTGAATTTTGAAATGGTTTTACATTAGAAAACCTTCCTAAAGGCATGAATTACAAATCCTGGTGTTAGTACAGAAAGTGTAAAATGAGTAGAATTTGGCCACTTTATTTTATTCTGTGTCATCACGTGAGCAGCACGCTGTGACCTAGTGATGCTTTAGAGGCTCCTGAGGTGGCACATACCCTGTGTGTCTCCAGATCACCCCCTCCCAGGTGGATTTTTTCTCTCATTAACTCCAAATGTTCTCAACAGATACTTCTTGTAGACCCCAGTGTATAGTGTGCTGCCTACCACACAGTTAACTCCTGAGTTCTAAAACATTTTGGACCCTCTATTTTTGGGGGGTCAGGGGATGTCTCATTTCTTGTTTTTCTGACACGTGTATACTTTTTTCTTTCCACTAACCTCTTTCTACTACACTGCATCTCCCCTAGTCATTATAGGTCTTAGCTAACATATTTGTTAACAGAAGATTTCAGTGTCTTTTTTTTAATCCCCCTTTTCTGAGGCTATTTTAAATAATTAAAAGATTTAGACAACCACATGCTGGAAAATCATGACTATCACCACATTTCCTGAATTTGATGACCTGAGCTCAGGATTATTGACTAGAGTAGGCCTACTGAAGCCTAGCTAAATTATATTTTGATAACTTTTTTTTCTTGCTAGCACATTTATCAAAAGTTAACCTTCATAGGAGGCAACATTCTAGGGGGAATCTGATTTAGGATTTTTCTACCACCTTTTATGGTTTTCAAAACTAGAGACTATCATGAGATATACTTTTATAAGTTTTCTTTTTTTAATACTAAATATGTGGGAATCTAATAAGAAAACATAAAACTGAGACTGACTTGTTTTTAAAGGTTTAAAGCTGATTGGTAGAAATGTTTTCTATATAGTAAAAAAGCCCCACTCAGGAATTAATATTTAGGGATTCTGATTTATATTTTTTAAGTATGAAAGACAAGCATATTCTCTTGGATTTTTCCAACCTTTCCTTTTGGGGGTTTCAATTAAATTTAATATATTTTACAGCAGACAGAATCTGTTAAGGATGCTACAGATGCCACAATTTTCTTGAGTAAGGATTTTTTTTTTAAACCAAGTGAGTCAGCTCTCAGATCTGATGTTGAACTTTCTTACCCATCCATTTTCTTTATGTAAAAGTGCTTTTTTTAGCTGAATTTGCAGCAACCCAAACTATTCTCATGTTCCACATCCTTTAGAAGTTAGAATATGTTAAAATACACTTTCAGGCTAAAGCAAGAAAAGTAAAATGGAGAATCATAGACTTAAATTGCTGGAAGAATATACCACAGTAAAAGTCTCAGTTTTAATCATATTGGATATGTTTATGCTTTGTTCATGATACTAAAATTGGAAAGTTTGAAACTTTACCCATAACTACAGAGGACTTCAACAAATCCCAAACACAATCCATTATTGTCATTTTTCCTGTTGGCCTCCCTTGATCTGGAAGGCTATTTAAATATTATCTTTTCTGGTTAATTTTTAAAAGATTACAATCTTGTCTATCCAATTCAGAAAAATGAAGAATCAGTTCTGACCTCACAATCGGAGTTTTCTACCTCCCAGTGACAAGTGCTCCAGGGACCCCAGGTCATGATAAGGAGAGCTGCTTCTCCTCTGGGAAGATGGGGGTGCCATGGAGGAGAGGAATCTAGCCTCTGCCCTGGGATGTGGAAATGCAGGGGATGACATGGTCCAAGATGGTACCCTGTATCTTACACAGCTCTGCCATCTAAAGAAATCAGAAACTAGTACTTTCTGGAAGGCAGACTGCTTTTTGCCTCGCGCTTTGGTAATAGCAACTTGAGTTTCCACAGCCTGCAACAATCTTACCTCTGCCTCGCCCCTCACTCTCACCTGCCTGTGGCTCCTCCCCCTTTCACCTGCCTAATTCCTATTCACCCTTCAAGAGTTAACTGGGTGTCTTCTCCTCTAGGTCCTTCTCCCTGGTCCAGTCATCGTTTGGATTAGGAGCCTCTCTCCTGCGTGTACCACTGAACCCTTCGCCTCTCCGTACCCTAGAATCAGAGGCTGATACATCACGGAGCGAAAGAAACTTAAAGGTAAGCCTCAGGGCCCCTCCCTGACCCAGGTCCCTTCCAAGACTCAGGAAGGGGCCCAGGAGTGAGTTCACATAGTCATATGTTTCTGTTAAACTTAAAAAAGCAAAGTAGTTTTATATTCTTTTTCTTAGAGAGTGTACCCAAATTGTTTGAGCCTTAGACTCGACAAAAAAAATCTGATCTCTTTCTGCCTAGAATGTATCACAGTGTAATTTGAAATTACCTAGAGGTAAGCTTCTGGTGAACTTCAAGTGAGTCTAGGGGCTTATTTATGTAGCATTAAAACTTCAGCATATTGTATTAAATTATTTTAAATTTTATTTTCTGTTCTTCATTGGACTTCTAGCTCTTAGGGGTCAGAGGCCATAGCTTGTTCGCAGTGACAGCATAATTCCTGGCAAACAGTAAACACTTAGTAAATATATTTATTGTAAAACTGAATGCTTTGTTGATTTCTCTCCCATGCATTTCCTTTTCCTAAATCCCAGACCTCTGCTTAAGACAAAACACAATATTTATAATATATGATATGTTTAATCCTTTTTACCAAGGTAATTTTTATCTCATCAAGTCTGAGTGATTCGGAAGAAAATGAATGTATTCATCTGAAGAGAGAATGCAGAAGCCAGATTGTCTCCTGAATTAGCTAGTGCATATTTATGTCCTAATTATAATTATCAGAGCATTCCTCTAGGCTAATTCCCAGATATAAGTTATTTTCTTAATCATAAATTAGCCAATATAAAATTACAAAATTTTCAGCTGCTAACTCTTGACAAGATTATTAGAGAAACAAAATGTGAAAATTATCATGGTTACAGTTGACATTTATTTGATGAAAGATTTATATTTCACTAAAACTAACCCAAGTCACAATATTCTGAACAAATGGGAAAAGCTATTGTGATAACGTTCAAGTGATGTCCCTCTGTTTGCTTATGCTTTTAAAATGTCATTGAACTTGAAGTCCTTAATAATAGCTTACATAAAACATGACATTTCAATTAGCTGATTTTAAAATCTTAGAGAGCTGGTTTTATGGAACACGTGGAACGTCATAGGGTACAACCGGAAACAGCTTACTCTCCTCCTAATGCTACCTTCCAGTGCATTCTACTCCCTTCCTGACACCTTGGGGAGAGCCCAGAGCTTTTCGGTATATAGTCAGCCTCATTCTAAAATGCCCACTCCATTCAAACCTGTACCAGGATCCCACCCTCAGCAGCTCAAGCCTGACCCGTGGTCTGAGGAGGGAGAAAGAGTGTCAGCCACTCTGGTCCCCTCCTCCTCTTGGTGACTGCCTGGGCCTTACAAGAAGGGGTGGGATGCAGCTGGGGTTCGAGACACCACATCTTGCGTGTCTGACTCTGCTGGACTGTGGCCACTGGTGCTCTCCTCACAGCAGCCGTTGTTCTTTCACGGAGCTCATTTTGGTGTTCCCAAGAAACACTCCATGTTTGAACAGTGTTTCTAGCTTCTGTGAACTTGGCACTTGAGCATCTGTCCCACATACAGACGCTGGACGCACTTTGTTCTGGACACCCGATAAGATGCCTGAGTCACCCTTCCTGGCCTCGTGCCTCCCTCGTCCTCCTCCCCACCTCGAGACGAGCCCTTTTCAGGGTGTGCTTTTCAAATACAAACCAACCAACCCAGAGTCCAGCCCCCCACCAATCACCTCCTCTATCAGGCTTTCACACTCTGGGCCACCATCCACCTGCCCTAATCACCCCAGTGCCAGGCACCAGACCACAATGGATGGCCTCTATGCTCTAGAGCCCATTAAAATTATTCAAACTAGCCATCCCTAAGCCTGCTTGCCCTGCCTCACCCGTTCCTTCCCAGGGGAACTACAATAAAGGCTCGTGGCCCCAGCTCTCCCCACCTCTCTGCCTGCTGATTCACCCTGCTGCTTCCCCAGGTGGTCCCCCGCGCAGTGGCAGGCCCCTCCTCTTGGGAATGATGAGTAACAAACTGTCTTTTCAGTGGTAATCCTCTCGACCTGTTGGCTTTACTGCACCCCACATTTCCTATGGCTACACTCCCCAGCATGAGGATGCCACAGTGTTACTTCCTGCCGTGAGTGTAGCCTCTAGGTGATTCTCAGCCCCTCCTCCCGGAAACGCTCCCACGGCTTCTTCCCATAGGGGCACCCTGTCCCCAGCACACAGCCCTTGGCAGCAGGGTTCCAACAGGAAGGCTCAGGTCAGGTGGCCCTTGGCAGGGATGACGCGGCCCTCCAGAAACAGCAGATCGCCCCGTCTTCCCAGATGGTGAGGAGCAGCTTGCCCACAAGAGCCTCTCTTCTTGCCTTGCCAAACTCTGGTATCAACTGGTCCTTCCAGGGGTCCTCAAATGAATGGGAGAAGCACCGTCCACCTTTCCCCACAGTGAAGGGGGCGTGATGCCATAGCACTCTCTGCTCTTGACTTCATTCACTACCATGATGTTATCTTTGAATGCAGTGTTTTCTTTTACAGGAGCTGGGTGACGGATGATGTTTGAGTAAGTTCTGATGGGATTGGTTTAGTTGGCCTCTTTAGAATGTCAAGGTACTTTAATCTCCCCTTGACCTCAACTTTGAGACTTTAGACAAAATTCCAAAAAATTTTGGAAAAAAAAATTGATGTCCTGATATAAGTAAATTATTTACAGTATAATAATGAGTTTTAATCTCACAACAAAATAAACATTTTATGCTTCTTTAATTTTTTATTGTAACGTAAATTAGACTGCTTTTCTAGTTAACACTGGGATAAAGATATTCCCATGTGTTATATACTTCTCTACCCATGCTCAAGCCTCACATCCAAAATTAGTCTTTTTTCCATAGTTCTTTGGTATTAAAAGGAAACCAATATAAATTGTATTGAATTGTTTATGAAAGTGAATTTCATATTAGAGAAATGCCAAAGCAGGTAACAACGAGTCCTAAGGGTACAACTGGGTGAAATGCTATTCCTTTTAAAGAGTTTTGACATTTAGTAGAGAACATCAATTGTGACAAAAGCAGAGCAGTTTCTGTGGTTCACTCATTATTCTAAGAGGTAAAAAATGAAATAAAAAGAAAACAGATAACGATTTAAAAGGACAAATGAAGTTGATGGAACACTCTGCGCATCAGTGAAGCAGATTGAGAGATTCCATTCATAGTCATTAGGGAAATGGTTGAGAAAGAAGGTACCAGGTACTTCTGGCTTTGATGTAAATGCTTTGAAAACTTACTTAAAAAAATTTTTTTTAAAGAGGCAGTTAGATAAAATCAATTGTGTTACTACTGATTATTCCCTTCCAGGGTTTCAATAACAAAATCCTTCAATGTAAATGGGTTTTAAAATTGAAATAGTTTTATGATTTAGGCTTCTCTACAACTGTCATGAGGACATCAGATCATCCTTAAAGATATAAAGTCAGTATGAGTTTAGTTTTAATTTGATTAAAATTGTTAAAATTTTTAAAAATTGGTTTAAAAGTTGAATTAAAATTTGATTAAAAATTGATAGAAAATATTTTTTCTTTTAAGCCTCACTAATTTTTATTCTAAAAAATTTTTATTTATTTTTATTGAAGTATAGTTGATTTACAACGTTGTGTTAGTTTCAGGTATACAGCAAAGTGCTTCAGCTATATATATATATATATATATATATATATATATATATGTATATATACACATATATATGTATATACATATATACACACACACATATACATGCTTCAGCTGTATATACATATATATATACACACATATACATACATATGTATATGTATATATATAAAAATTCTTATATATATATTTATATATATAAATTCATATATATATATATATATATATAAATTATATATATATAAATTCTTTTTCAGATTCTTTTCCATTATGGTTTATTACAGGATATTGAATGTAGTTCCCTGTGCTATACAGTAGGATTTTATTTTTTATCTATTTTATATGTAGTAGTTTGTATCTGCTAATCCCATACTCCTAATTTATCCCCCCCCATCCCCTTTCCCCTTTGGTAACCATAAGTTTGTTTTCTATATCTGTGAGCCTTTTTCTGTTTTTTAAATAAGTTCATTTGTATCAATTTTTTTTTAGATTCCACATATAAGCAATATATGATATTTGTCTTTGTCTGACTTACTTCACTTAGTATGATAATCTCTAGGTCCATTCATGTTGCTGCAAATGGCATTATTTCACTCTTTTGTTATAAGCCTCACTAATTTTTAAAGCCATGTGAGTCCAGATACATACTTTAAAGTATTAGAACAATACTGCAGTGATGCTTCATTAGTTTCATGAAGCAACCCTGGCACTCAGTGTACCACTTCCTCTCTTATTTTATTTCTTTCATTTTTGCACCCTATTGTAATTCAGTGCTTTGCCTTGCATTACTTAAAATTATTTTAAGTAATTCTAGCAGAACTACTTTTAGTTTCATGCCATATTACACTGCTTTAAAACCTTATACTATATATACTTATATAGAACATGGATGGACCATGAAGGCCCATTATGCTAAGTGAATAAGTCAGACAGAGAAAGACGAATACTGTATAATCTCACTTGTGTGTGTAATCTAAAAAAACAAAACAAAACAAAAACAAAAGCAAAACTCCCCCGACTAAACTCATAGAAAAAGAGATCAGATTTGTGTTTACCAGAGGTGGGGGGAGGAGAGGAAGTGGAGGAAGGTGGTCAAAGGTACAAACTTCCAGTTATAAGACAAATAAATACTAGGGATGTAATGTACAACATAGGGACTATAGTTAACACTGCTGTGTGATACACAGAAAAGGTGTTAAGAGAATAGAGTTCTCATCACGAGGAGAATTTTTTTTCTTTTCTTTCAACTGGATCTATATGAGGTGATAGATGTTAACTAAACCTATTGTGATAATCATTTTACAATATATGTAAATTGAACCATCATGCTGTTTGCCTTAAACGTATACAGTGATGTATGGCAATTATTTCTCAGTAAAACTGGGGAAAAACCCCTTATACTGACAAATATAGCATTCTTCAGGATATTTTTCTGATATGCTTACCAAACACGGGGCACCCAAAATCCAGGTTTTTTCTCTCCAGGCCTTAATTTTAAATTTAAGTTCTTGGACACACTTACATTGATTCTGAATATTCCATTACAATCTTCCTAAAACAGGAAAAAAAATAAAAATAAAAGGAAGAGGAAAAGAACCTGGTCAGAAAATGAAGTCAGAAAAGATAAAAGATAAGAAACGTTTTTTACATAGAACGACAGAGGTCTTTTATATAACAGCAGAGATGTGCATAGCTACTCAGCAAAGAGTAACAAAGACTTCAGAGATAAACAGGTGAAAGTTGATGCTGAAAATGTTAGTAAGTGGGCAAAGGATATGAACTGACATTCCTCCAAGCGAGAGACACAAATAGCCAATGAGCACATGAAAAGATGCTCTGCATCATTAGTCATCAGGGAAATGCAAATCAAAACCACAATGCGATACCATTTCCCACTCACTAAGAAGGCTCTGATCAAGAAGTCAAATAGCAAGCTTTGACGAGCACGTGCAGAAATCTTAATCCTCATACTAGAATCCTCATACACTGCTGGTGGGAATGGAAAATGGTGCAGCCACTTTGGAAAATAGTGTGGCAGGTCCTTAAATAATTAAAGAATTACCACAGGACACAGCAATTCTTCTCCTAGGTATCTACCCAAGAGAAATGAAACATATATTCACATGGAAATTTGTACATGAATGTTTATATCATTATTATTATAAATAGCATTATTTACAATAGCTCAAAGGTGGAAACAATTCAAATGTCCATCAATCAACAAATACACAAACAAAATGTGGTCTATCCATACTGTGGAATATTATTCAGCCATAAAAATAATGAAGTACTGACACATGCTACAACATGGATGAACCTTGAAGATATTATGCTAAGTGAAAAAGCCAGCCATCGAACACCACATATTATATGATTCCAACTGGAGACATGGCACCAACATCTCAAGCTTCATGGCCTTTAAATGTGAGCTGTTTTAGAACTCTAATGGAAAACTGATGAACTCATAAAAGTGCTAACAAAAGATCAAGATGAAAAAAAAATTAATTACATGGGACTGAGTGAACTGATGAGGATGATTATAATTTTTGTAACTTTCTATTTGAATAAAAAAAAATGTGAGCTGTGTGATCCAAATGTTGGGGTATCTAGTTTCCCCTTTTCCTTGGGTTTGTCTCTTCTTTTATAAAGGTAAACTGAAGTATCCCCTTCATCTACATGACACGCTTGGCTTTGGCCTCTTATGTTAGGACTAGAAAAGAATTCGTCCAAATACAAAGACACGGGCCACTTCTCACTATGCCAATTTTTTTTGCAATTATTCTGCTTGCTCCTGATGGTCTTTTGATGGCTAAGTTTTCTTATGAGCTTCCCACAGAGACCTCATTGTTCTGTGGAAAAGAATAAATGCCTCATGGTATCTGTATGTCTGTCCGTCCACCGTGTGCCCTCCGTCCCCTATACAAGTCATTACTCTTTAGCTCGGGCCGGGTATGAGCAGATAGTGTAAAATCACGACGCTCTTAGGCCATTATTACTCCCCTGAGTCATCCACTATTCCTACAAGGCTTCATCTTGAGATGCTGTTATTATCTTTCTGGCCTCTATTCAGGGTGGACCCAAAATAACCCTTCTTTCCTTACATAAGCTTGTGGACTAATGCATCAGCTCATTATTACTGCCTTCATTTAGCTCATTTGGTACACCATGACCTTTATAGCATGTTCCTTGCATGTCTTGTCAGGTTTATCAAAATTCCTGGAACCTGTGGGAAGGGGAGTTAAAGGAAGCAGCGAGCCGGGCGATGCCTTGTGAAATAGCGTAAGGTCTGCCCATCCTAAGTTTGTCTCTTCTGCTCTGCCTCTTCCTGAAAAATCTCATTATTAACATGACTGATAATGTATTTTTGACTGGACAAAGATGTTACCTGTATTTTCTAAAAATTCGAGAACTACTAAGCTTTCTAATTAGAAGCCTCAAAATGTAGAAATGTCATAGTAGTATAAAATTTATATTAGACAGCCATATTTGCTGGAAATATGGGAATAAGTGTTTTAGTTCAGCTCTGGTAGCCCTTTTGGAAACATGCATTTTAATGAGACTTAAGCATTATTTTTACCTGGGTAGAAGAGGAAATACTCTTGCTAGTTTATACATCAGCAGAACTGGGTTCACTCCATTAACCTACTTGTAACATCGGGCAGGATTCTAAGAGAATGGGACAGTGGGCGATGCAGCAGAGATTGGCTAATTATTAACCAAACCCCGCCCCCTTTTCTACAAAATACACCACGAAACTACACATCACGGTCTCACTTCAGACTGGTGAGGCCACGCTCTTTCCAGTGGAATGTGGGGTGAAGATAGATGCCTTGCTTCTAGGCTCTGCCTATAGTCCTCTGAGAGAGAGATGGTTTTCTGTTCCTAACTGCCAGCTAAACAGAGAAAACTTTGAAGACAGCAAAGGCTAGGGACACAGGACAGAGGAAGCATGAGCCATTGGGTGGTCATTTGGAGGAGAGCTGCCTGAATTATTCAACATGCAATAAATATATTCATTTCATTACATTCAGCTACTGACATAATGGGGCTGTTCCAGAAGCTAGCCTCCTCTTATAACACCAGCCAAAGAAAGAGAAAGAAAAGAGTAGAGGGACTTCCCTTGTGGTACAGTGGTTAGGACTTGGCACTTTCACTTCTGGGGCCTGGGTTCAATCCCTGGTTGGGGAACTAAGATCCCACAAGCCATGCAGTGCGGCCAAAAAAAAAAAAAGTAGGATCGAAAGTATTCAAGCTTGGTTCAAGCTTGAGTCTTAGTTGTCTTCATGGGGAAGATTCTGGGCAGCTAAGAGCTACTGCAAGGCCCTGACTTCCTAACAGAGGAATGTGGAGTGGATAAGTCATAAGAAGGGGTGTGGAAGTCAAACTTTGCCTTTTGTATCTTGGGGGAGCTGTTTGCTGATATGAGTCTCAGGTCACAGCAGAGGCAGGATTAAGTTAGGGAAGACCTAAAGGGAAAGTTTTCACGTGGAATCTTGGGTGACTATATGGAAGATGTCAACAGTGGCTTGACCTTGGAATAGGAGGGAAGAACAGGACTGTCTGAGATGTGTTTTAATCTTATAAACCTTTACCAGCCAGAAGAGACACACTGCCTGCTTTAAAAAGGGAGTCCATGGGAAGAGTATTCTTAGAGTTCTGTTCTCAAAGCAGCCTCAGCACATGGCTACGCAGGGATGGTAAACGTTCTTGATTTTCATCCCAAAAGACAGAAAGGATATCTTACCCTTCTAATAATGTTGGGATCATTGCACTTGGCCAGTTTTCCAGCAAAGAGCTGAACTCCAAAGCTTGCAAAAACAAGCATTAATGTCAGCAAAAGAATGGAGACCTGAAAGAAATGGGTGAGACAGCAAATCTCTTGGTAAAAAATTATAAACAGTAGGTTTGGTTTGAGCAGTGATTATGAACAGGACTTTTCAAACAACATCGTATGAAATTCACAGTCTTTGGATGCTACCTTTTAACTTCTCCCCCGCAGGTCATTCAATTAGCCTAGCTGGAATGTTAAAAGAAGGAAATTAACAACAGGTTTTGAATTTTTAGAATAAAAACATATGACTTCCATGTAAGAAAACGGGCCAAGGTGTTTTGGACATGACTTGGACTTTTCTGATTTTGAAATCAACACTTTGCTTTATTTTATTTAATGGAACAAAAGAAAAATGTTGAAATAATTCTCTTTCCCAAATTTTCTCAAAATGGATTCCTGTGTGTGTTAGCAGAGCCTACGTAAGGGGGATAGTGGCTTTGCTTTCTTGAGAGCTTGAGGGCTCAGGGCTTATCAAAGTGCCGCACGCAGAGGGTGTGAGATCAGTCTTGAGAAGCAAATCTGGCAATTGGCTGGTGCTCCCTCTGCTGGATGACTATTTTGGTCTCAGCAGAGAAAAGTGGCCAAAATACTGAACAAACCATTGATCTCTACTGGTTGAATAATCTAAACATATCCCTTAAAGATACTAAAATTACACAGAAACATCCTCTGAAGCAAGGCTCAAATAAATCATCTTCTAAATTCTATCAGGGCTCAAAGATGCATACACATTCATTGTCAGGGGCTATTCTGTTTTCCCTCAATTCCAGCTGTGGAAAAAGCCACAGTGTTATGGCTTTAGTGCAAAAACAATATGGAATTTTATAAATTTATTTATTTTTATTTATTTATTTTTGGCTGTGTTGGGTCTCTGCTGCTGTGCACGGGCTTTCTCTAGTTGCGGCGAGCGGGGGCTACTCTTCGTTGTGGTGCTTGGGCTTCTCATTGGGGTGGCTTCTCTTGTTGCCGAGCATGGGCTCTAGGCACGCGGGCTTCATTAGTTGTGGCGCACGGGCTCAGTAGTTGTAGCTCACGGGCTCTAAAGTGCAGGCTCAGTAGTTGTGGCGCACGGGCTTAGTTGCTCCGTGGCATATGGGATCTTCCCGGGCCAGGGTTCGAACCCGTGTCCCCTGTGTTGGCAGGCGGATTCTTAACCACTGTGCAACCAGGGAAGTCCCAAAAATATGGAATTTTAAACAGAGCTTTAACAAAGTATTAGCAGGATACTAACACAACATTGTAAATCAACTATACTTCAATAAAATAAAAATTTTAAAAAGTATTCGCAGCTATATGCCTATAGTAACATAACAGCCTGTCTTTAAAACACCTTAGAATCAACTCCAACTATAGCTGTTTTTTCACTATAGGTGTGTTTCTAGAAAACAAGATATAAAACTAGCTTAGTAAGTTAATTCATGTTTTCCATGCACAAGCAGAACTCATTAATAATAAAAAGAATCCTGTGATCACTCCTTTGTTGTAAGGCAAAGATTCTTCTTTAACAGATTGTGAGCAAAGAGCCTCTTACTCATTGTTTTATCTGCAGCCCTGCTCTTAGAAGACCCTAAATCAATATTTGCCCGACTTAAAAGTATATTTTCTCCTCAATCATATTTCTAAATGTTCATTACTGTATATTGAGGTAGGGTATACCTGTATGTTACAGTTTTGAAGAGTTGTTTTATGTTAACACTCCAAAGATCAAGGACAAATTTTGTTCTATATGAATTTGGGAACATAGAAAATGAGATTACAAGCCTAGATGGGTTAACTCTTAATATCATTTGTGAATTTGATGGTGTTGAAACTTCTTCTTAATTTCCAGATGGGGTAACTAAAACCCAGAGTATAAATTAGGGTCAAGAGTTAGGAATGGAAGTGTCAGAAAATTCTATCTCTTTGGATTCTCCTTCCACTGTACTTTCCAGAAGTCTTCGCTTTAATTTACTAAAAATATTTGTTGAATTAAATATACCAATAAGCCAGAAGCATCCATGGGTGAAGTTTTTGAATCTGTGTTGTGTTTCGCTAGTACCTTTACAATCTTCTGGCAATAAACAAAATGGTAGACTTAACCTTGACAAGCGAGACTCACTTTATCCCCTCATTTGCTACATTAAGAGCTAGACTCCGTGAATCAGGAGTAAAGGGTGACTGTAACGTACCAGAAAAATTTCCTTGAAGCCGCTGAAAAGTTCTCGAACAACTTTCCTCATCTGAGGCACCAGCTTGAATATCCGCAGAGGTCGCAGGCAGCGGAGAACAAGTAAGAGCTGAGCTCCCGACTCTGCAGGCACGTTTTGAGGCATCCAACAAAGAAATATCAAGCTCACCTAGAGGGAAAAAATAATCTCTAGAATTTATGCAATTTATCCTCTACTATCTACATTTTCTGTGAGCCAGCTGGCCACAAGTTTCCTTTAGCAGAGACTCCACGTGTTATGTGGGACGAGCATTCACTGGGTGTACATGCAACTCATCTCTATGGACTTGACCCAGACCTGTGAGCAGCCCCAAAGGATGTCATCAGGTGTTTGCAGGGGGTTTGAAATAGGGGTGCCCACACCGTGGGCGTGGGTACTCCGGTGCCTCCTGCCCCTTCTTTTAACATATATACCGGAGGTTCCGCAGAAGTCAGCAGGATTGAAATTCCTTTGATCAAGGATACTAAACCTCACGCTGGACTGAATACTCGCTATTTTGTTAATGATCTAAACATGCTACATGTTAATGGTAACAATTCTCCTTGTTGTGTTGGAAAAGACACTGATTTTATGCATTCTTGGACATATAGAAAGAAATTTGAGTCCCTTCCTATGGTTTCCCCATTTAGTTTAAATAGATAGTTGAATGGTTGCCTTCTCTGGCTTGGTATTTTGTGTGTTGGAATTGGCATACTCTCTCTAGTTTGCTTTTAGTGATAAGCGGCTCATTGATCACTTATATAATGTAGTTTTTTTTTTTTTTTTTTAGTATAGGTGCCCCAAGAATTGTGGTGTGCAAACTAGATTTGCTATCTTAGACCTCATTAATGTATGTCTTATGCATACAGGAATGTGGTTGATGTATTTGAACCACATCCATGAATATTTTTAATGCTTTTTATTTAGATTTTACATGCATGCCCTTTATTTGCCTATACTAAACTACTGCTCTACTTAGGAACTCAGTTAATGGCACCTAAACCTCTGTGACTCACGTATCTCACTCTTGTACCAAGAAATGCAGGAGATTTTACAAAACCATTAAATTTTATATTCAGGAAATAACCGAAGACTTACAAGATATATAAATATGTCCATGACTCCACCAAAGTCCCTGATGACAGCAGTTGGAGTGAAAAATAAGCCATCTGCCATAATCTTCAGATTAAGCTCAATGCTCATGAATATCACAAACACATACTCGGCGATCTGAAACGGGCAGAAGGCAGGTTGGTCACAATGAATGCAAAAATTGCAGGTCAGTGTTTCTCTTCTTAGCTGTGAGTTGAGATTCGGCAGAGTACCTGCAAAGTAGGTGCGTGCATGACTCTCCGGAAGGGGGATTCGAACATCATGGAAATGCAGGAGCAAATGGTTACGATAATCATGACCCAGTCCAGGTACGTCACCAATCCCAGCAAATCACTGCCAAAGACCAGACAAAACTGAGAAATGCAAACACTCTAGGAAAAGGTGCTAGAAGTCAGAGACGATGCTTCTGTGATTCTATAAACGTGACTGACATTTTTAAAATGAATCGCCAATCGTCTGTTTCACAGCACAATATAACAAGAAAATAAAGGGAATTTTTATATTTTTATGCGGCATAAAATAGTACATGGAAACTTCAAATGTGCATGGAAACAGAGTTTGTAATGCTTACTAAAGTTGATGGTACTTTGTATTTTTCACAGCTCCCGTGACCGGATCTGTTTTAGATCTGTAAGAGAGAACAAACATACAAACTCTGTGACACAGCATGCGTGTTGTAACTCAGCAGCATAGTACATATAAACATCTCATCTACCTAAAATTTCTCTCATACCCTCTACAAAATGTCTGTTATGATATATGTTAACTGTATGTGACTTTGGAAGGCAGAGAACATTAGATGAAAGAAAAATCAGAAGAGTTTGCAATTGATGCTTAGGGAAGGATATTACAAAATTAAACTTTGACTTCCATTTAAAAACATTCAAAGTCTTTGCCTTAGCAGTTTGAAGCTGTTCCTCATAATTATTTAATTAAATATCCATAAATTAAATAGAATTCTTCACTCTGTATTTAATTGTGATCGTGTGGAGTAATTTATATAGAATTTCTTGGGGTGGGGATTTATAACTTCTACTTTCAGGAAGCCCATGACCAGTCTTCAAGAATTAGCAATTAGATGTAAACATGGAGACAGCCAATGGGATAATTTCAGATGAAAAACCCAATTTGGGAACTGATCAAATCAACTCTACACTGCCAGCTTCTTCCTATTGATGCTCTGTGAAAACTCAGGGTTTTAAATCATTATCACTCAGGTGCTTTAAACTGCGAAGGTCTTTCTCGAACAGCAGGAAGAACAGTAGACTGGCAGTCAGAGAGGGCCCTAGCTGGCGTCCTTGAGCAAAGCCCTTACCCTCGGCTGACCTAAATGCCCTCCTCTGTTGGAGAAGGGGGGACACAAATGATGCCAAATGGCTCCTGAAGTCTCCTCCAGCCCTGAGGGGTTAGGAGAATGTATTAGTTTCCTAGGGCTGCTGTAACAAAGTACTGCAGGCTGAGGGGCTTAAGTAACAGAAACTTATTTTCTCCCAGTTCTGGAGGTGGACGTCTGAGTTGAAGGTGGCAGTAGGGTTGGCACCTCCTGAGGCTGTGAGGGAAGGATCTGCTCCAGGCCTCTCTCCTTGGCTTGTAGACGGCCGTCTTCACATTGCCCCTCATTATAGCAGTCTGTGTCCAAGATTCCTCGTCTTACAAGGACACCAGTCATATAGGATTAGGGCCCACCTGAATGACCTCATTTTAATTTAATTACCTCTTTAAAGTCCTTATCTCCAAGTAAGGTCACATTCTAAGGGGCTGGGATTAGGGCTTCAACATCTGAATTTCTCTGGATGAGGGGGGCACAATTCAGCCCATAACATACAGTAATGCTCATACATATGCTACTAATGATAGTATCAGGGAAGGTACAACTACTGAATGGAACGTTTTCACACTTTCTCCAGACTCGTAATGTCTTCTGGATATTTACTCAGAGTTATGCATGACGAGAAGCCCACTCCCGCCACTGGTTGCCTGCTAAACTTGGCTTGGCTTGTCCCAAACGCAGCATCCCCTGGGCTGATCACCCTCACAGCCTCTCACACATTTCTTCCACGTGGGGAGGGACAGGGACACTGGCCAGTGGGTTTTCTTCTCATAAGAGTTGGTAACAGAAGCACTAGTCAACTTGATTTCTATTTTGCAGTATGCTAGAATTAAGGTATTTTGACCACAAAGAAACAACAAGTCTAACAGAAGATGTGGGCAGTGACCTCAGCTCTGTCATTCCGTCTCCCCTTGGTTAACTGTCTCCAAAATAAAATATGGAGTTAACAACTCTGCTCTAAACGTCTTGGGCGCCTGTGGAACTGAACAAATAAGAATGGCTGTGAAGTGCTTCATAAACGTGTGTTTTCTATAAATGTGAACTACTTGCAGCCTTTGATTCCCACCTGGTCGGCCGCTCAGCCAAGAGGAGCAGCATGGTCAAGTAGCCCACGGGTTATTTGGTGACCCCGTTAGGACCACACGATCCTTCTTCCTCGGATGACAACTCCCCTGCTGTTTGCATGACTCAGGGCCAAACCCTCGGCTGCAGTGGAGTCACTTACGCGTTGAAGCGAGCTCGGACCACCACTCGGCAGAAGTTTCTGAACCTGTGCTCCCGACCCACGATGAACAGGGGCTTATCGAAGTACGGGTGGTTCTCCCTCAGCTCCTCCTCCTGCACTTTCCTGGACCGGGAAAATCACGGGAGAGTTAGGCTAAGGGCACGCCTGCCTTCCCCAAACGAGAGCCTCAGAACACCACCCCGCCCGTACCTTTTCATTTCTGCTTGCTCCTTTTTCTCCTGGATCATCTTTATTTCACTGTCTTCTCTTTGTGCATTTCTATATCTCACTGTATTGGAGTGCTAGAAATAAAATGAAAGGGGACACATCAACGTGCGAGATTTTTCTGACAGTCCTCCTCCGAAGATGACCATTAAAAAAAAAGGAAATAAATATCTTTCTAAATATTTGAATGGCCACAGTCATCTTAGCAAGGACATTTTTTTTTCCTCAAAAGGGTATTTTTTTTCCCAGTGAAAACATTTATTGAGAACCTATTATGTGCTATGCCCTGTTGTAGTGCTGTGGATATGGCAAAAGGGGAAAAAAATGACAAAATCCCTGCTCTTGTGGGGCTAATGTTCTCATCAGGGGAGACAGATTAAAAATGAAATCAAAATAAATAAGAATGTTAGAAGAGGTTTAGTGCTCTGGTTAAAAACAGAGGGGGATAGAGCAGCGGTCCTCAAACTTTTTGGCACCAGGGACCGGTTTCGTGGAAGACAGTTTTCCCACAGACCCGGGGGATGCTTCAGGCGGTAACGCAAGTGATGGGGAGAGACGGGGAGCGATGGGGAGAGACGGGGAGCGATGGGGAGAGACGGGGAGCGATGGGGAGAGACGGGGAGCGATGGGGAGAGACGGGGAGCAGCACATGAAGCTTCGCTCGCTCGCCCGCCGCTCACCTCCTGCTGGGCGACAGGCCGAGGACGGGTGTTGCGGACCCCCGGGATACAGGACAGAGAGCACGAGGTCATAGCAGGCCTCGTTAAGGAGCTGTTCTCTGAGCAAAGACTAGGAGGCTGCAGGTCACTGGACATTTGGAGAAATGTGTGCTTCCGGGGAGGGGCGGGTCTGTGTGTTCACAGGTGGAACAGCCAGGACGCAGGGTGGGTGAGGACAGGACAGAGAACAGCAAGAGCTGAGGCCAGCAGGATGGTGGAAGGTGGATCATTGGGATCTTGACTCTGGTTTCTACTCCATAGAACAGGAGTCCCCAACCCCCAGGCCACAGAACTGGTACCGGTCCGGGGCCTGTTAGGAACCGGGCTGCACAGCAGGAGGTGAGAGGCGGGAAGCGAGCAAAACTTCATCTGCCGCTCCCCACGGCTCCCCACGGCTCCCCATGGCTCCCCATGGCTCCCCATGGCTCCCCATGGCTCCCCATCGCTCCCCATGGCTCCCCATCACTCCCCATCGCTCCCCAATGCTCCCCATCACCCGCATCACCGCCTGAAGCATCCCCCCCAACCCCCACCCCCAGTCCGTGGAAAATTTGTCTTCCATGAAACCCGTCCCTGGTGCCAGAAAGGTTGGGGACCGCTACCGTAGAAGATGGAGAACCATTGTTCAACTAACTGGATTGATTTTATAGAAAAGCATTCCTTGGATGTAATGATCTGTACCTTCTATCATTTGGAATAAGTGACAAAGATAAAGCTCCCTATTTTAAATGGCTTCTATTCTGGAGGAAAAGACACTAGGAGAGATCTCTTATGAAATTAGCAGAACCCTGTGACCTTTTGCTATGGAGAAGACGGGGTATGGATTTTTGTTATATGTCTATGTAGAAAACACAATAAAAAGTCTTTGAAGAAGAATTAAGCCTCTGGAATGGAGACTATTCAAATAGGGCCTTTTGTTGTGTATTTTTAAACACACATTTTCAAAGCCATGTTCTAATTTGATGCTTAAGTAGACCACACATTTCTGTTGAATCTCACTGAAGGAAAGCTCTTTGAACTAGTGTTGCCTCTGAATTTTCATCTAGAAATTGCCTCCATGCAATATGCCTGACCCCCAAATCATAAGTACGCAGGCCATGTGTTGGATCTGATCACAATTCCACATTGACAGTATGGTAGATTACATCAGACAGAGCTCTGGCTTAACAGCCATGGTGCTAACAGATGTTTGTGCCAATTAGAACCACACATATTGTTAATGGTGATATCAGAGGTCCTCATAACCAACTTCCTCCGTCCTCAGTTTCGCCTGAAACACTTAATGAGGAGAGGGTACTATGACTAAGCAGTTTCTGCAGACTGAAAGCAGATGGACTGTGCCGAAAACTCCAGAAACTCTTCAGAATAAGAGGCAAAGTGGTGAAAAAGACAAAAACAAAAAACCCTAAGCCTTGCTAACTTTCTCTTTCTTTCTCAAATGTCCTCCTTGGCTCTGAACATTCAAGACTCTGCTTTCTTAGCCAAGTTATCCAGACTCAACACCTGTATCTTAATCAGGGCTTCACTAATGATAAGTATTTAGTATGTCCTTTCCAACTCTCTCATGGTAATCTCGGTGTGATCTCACTGCTGGCGAGTCTAGCCCATAGGTTAGACTTTTGCCTCCTCTGGTTTCCCTGGGATTTCACATGGTTCGTTCCTTCACTTTTTTTGGGTCTCTGGGCTAAGTCAGAGGTGTCACCCTCCTTTCTAATGTTCCCTGCCCCCAAATCTCCACCTTTGATTTCTTTTATTTTTATTTTTATTGGAGTATGGTTGATTTACAATGTTGTGTTAGTTTCAGACGTACAGCAAAGTGAATCAGTTATACATATACATATATCCATTCTTTTTTTTTTAAGGTTCCTTTCCCATATAGGCCATTAGAGTATTGAGCAGAGTTCCCTGTGTTATACAGTAGGTCCTTGTTGGTTATCTATTTTATATATAGTAGTGTGTACATGTCAATCCCAATCTCCTAATTTATCCCTCCCCCACCTTATCCCCCGGTAACCATAAGTTTGTTTTCTCCATCTGTGACTCTACTTACCACCTTTGATTTCTTTACACTATTTGATTTTTCTTTGTAGTACAGAGCAAACCTGCTACAGCAATGAAGAGATGATGGAAACTAAATAAAAATCACACCCAGAAAGGATGATATTGATATATTTGTTTGCTTGCTTATTGTTGGTCTCTTTTACTAGAATGTAAGCTCCTACAGGGCAGGGATTTTGTCTTGTTTCCCTGCTACTTCTCATCCCTTAGAACAGGACCTGGCACTTCATAAGTAGTTGATAAATATTTTATTGTTCAGTTAATGAATAAATGAATGACCTAGAGTTGAAAAGCAAAGAAATTCCTGGGAAATCTTGTGCAGTCTTTGACAGAAAAATTCCTCTAGAAATAAAATTTTATTTACTAGTATGTTAACTCTGACATGATAGACACTGGACCTGTATTTGGAAATTAGTAAATATTTAAAGTTACAGATGTGATTCATTGCCATAAAATGCTTTAAATGTCTTTAATTTCAGTCAAATGCGTCTGATATTTCACTTTCGTGTTACTATCTAAACGAAGATATGTGCTTTGTAGGGTGTCCAGATTTTTCTACAGTTTATGGTCACTTTTCCATACCTGGCCATTTAGTTTGCTTCCTGAGTTTCCTGATTCCTTCTGGTATGAAGTGTTAAGCAGACGTGACAATGTGACAGAAGAACCCAGGTGCTGGAATTGTCTAAGCAACCATTTAAATACGTTTTCACAATCACACTTCCAAAATCCAAAGCATTGCTTAGAACTTACATCTTGAGTCAGAGTTTCAAGAGATTTCCCCCTGCTGATCCTCTGGCTGTTTGATCCGTGTCTTAGTGACCTAAAACAATCACAACCAACTGATCAATACATCTCGAGACCAAATTTGGACTTTTAAGCAATGACCATCATAAAAACGAAATAAAATAACTCCTGATAGCACCACAAATGCTTAATATTTCTTTTTATAGCAAAAGTTTTAGTCTATCCACCTGCCTTTGATCTCATCTAACAAAATTCAGAATTTTTCCTTCTGATCTTAAAAGTGAGAATTTGCCTATCACCAAGGGAAGGGTTTTTGAAAGATGTTTTGATTCTCTGAATCTGATTGTGAGTTTTATTACTGTTGCCATCAGCAAACAGAACTCAGCTCTTCACCCGTGCCTGCCTCCTGACCAGGGCTGGGGTCAGTGATGCTTCCTGTAAAACTCCTTTCCTTCGTTTCTCTGCAGCTTTGTCTTCCGGTGTATTTACCTGCGCTCTTGGCGGATGTGGTGCTGCACACTGAGGATTGACCTTTCCTTTGCCGGCTGCCCCTCAAATGATCCGCTCAGCATGCGCTGTCGAGTGCAAGCTCTAGAAAAAAAAGGAGCCGCAGATAAATGCCTGATTTGTACACTTGGGATGAATAATGCATAACTGCTCATTATCCTTCTTATTCTTAAGGAAACACCAATGATAAGACAAAGTACAGAAAATGACACATCGCCAATAATGTAAATGAGCTTTAGGTTCTGTGTCAAGAACACCTTCAAAACAGAGCAGTCATAGCCACGAAAAGGTGCTGGAAAATAAATAGAAAACAATCCCCTCCCCATGTGTCCCCATTCCATCCCCACCCCCCCACCCCAAACAGAAGAGCCTCTACTGGGATTCTGTAAGCAGTAGGGCCAGCCTAACCACACGTACCCATGATGCTGGTTTTCAATTTAGACAGGGTGGTTTCTAATAAAAGCCCTTGGGGAAGGATTTGTCCACCTAGGCTCCCGGGCTGATGGAATATATGTTCCAAGGAGATTTTGCAGAACACTAGGAAACATTAGAGGCAAAAAACTAATAGAAAAGACAAGTAATTAAAGCTGGAATGAATACCTAGAGAAACGTCAGCTGAAAGCCTATGGCTTACAGGTAACCAGTTGCCACTTTCTTTGTAGTCACAAAGCTCTGAAGACTTTTTAAAACATGTTCGCTTTAAACCGTAACCAGGCTTGTGTTAATTTCAGATTTGCTAATGAGTGAAGACAATTGGGTGACGCAACACCTGTGGTGTGAATGATTTGGAGAGAAAACAACATTTCTTCTCCAGGAAGCTCTCTCCAACTGGAAATGACACAAATTCCCTTGATGTAGTAGTCAAGTGGAAAGAAAAGAAATCCGTGGTTAAGAGACCTGTGTTCCAAGGCAACACTGTCACGAACCAGTTGAGGGATCTTTGGGCTCAGTTTCATTATCCATAAAGCGAGGAAAAGGCCTTGATCTTGAAGAAAACTCACAGACTTAAAATGCAATGATTTTGTGATATGCAAATTTTATGACACCATATGTGTTCAAACTGGAACCCATGTACTTCTGTCACTGCATTCGTAACACTTTCGTATTTATGGTTCCTAAATTGCATTTCTAGATTGGCTTTGAGTTATATTATTACTGTCTGTCTCAGAGTTAAGATCTTCGAGAAAAAGATCTATGTCTGTTCAGCATACTTAAAACAGCATCTCTTATGATATCATGTGTATTTTCAAGTACTTAAAAACAGTTTTGATGCCAGTGAAGATAATTACGACGAATACCTATGAGAAATCATACACATGCAACAAATGTAAATGCATTACAGGAAATAATGCCCCCAAATCACTCTTCTTAGTTTAATGAGCAACATGGACCATTTTGAGATAAAATCCAAGTCAAAATCTTGTTGAACAACAAGGATTTATGGCAGTGATATATAGAGACTGTGCTATTTCTGGGACTGGAATGGGGTCGAAGAGGAAAATGCATTTGTAAGTTCAGCTGAGTTGACAAAGGTATAGGATGATCTCATATTATGTACAGTATGAATTATTTTTTGGACAAAGGTCTGAAAATCATGAAGGCATTCTGAAAAAAATCTATTTGGAGAACAGTGCTATTCTGGCATAGATATGCAGAGCCTTGCCACTTGTGTAAGCAGTCAAGACTTAACCTTCAATTTTATATATGGTAGTTTGTATCTGCTAATCCCAAACTCCTAATTTGTCCCTGTATAGCAGGTACAAAATACTATACATAAAATAGATAAACAACAAGTCCTACTGTATAGCACAGGGAACTATATTCATTATCTTGTAACTATTGTATAACGGAAAAGAATCTGAAAAAGATTCAGATATATATGTATATATGTAATATGAATCACTGTGCTGTACACCAGAAACTAACACATTTTGAATCAACTGTACTTCAATATTTAAAAAAAGACTTGACTTTTAACCACTTAGTAACTTTTACTTTTTGTCACAAGACTTCCCTAAAGTAGATGAGACCTATAGGTCTTAAATACAAAACACATACAACTTGATTATAAAATACCCATTTGAGTTGGGCGTCCCTGCTATGCTTGAAGTATATAGAATGTAACTGGCTTTAAGCTGCCTGTGATTTAAAAAAAAAAACTGCTGGTGTCTGCCCGAAAGCCCAGTCTGAGGATGCCTGAGCATCCTTGCTGGAGAAGAGTCGGGACCACACCTGAGACCCCCTCCTCTGACTGAACAAGACAAGCAGGTCTCCATGGAGACAAACCCATATTGGAAGTCCCCCTACCCCCACCCTATGACACCTCCTCTTCCATCTCCTCCACCAATAGCGTGGCTGAAGTTGGGGTGAGAAAGCAACCCCTCTTGTCCTCTTTGCTTCAAGATCAGCTCTCTCTTTTCTGTTGGGTCTAGAGAATTCAGAAAATAATTCTCAAATGGGCTGGAGTTTCAGCCACACACGTGACATGAATGTTTGCAGTCCACATGTGAGTCTTCAGGTTCTCTGTGATTCACTCATCTGCGGCGGGGTTGATGGGGGCTGGCTTTTTAGCTCTATCCTACAATCAGAAAACCCGTGCTTAATCAGACTAAGACAGCCACTTAAATGTAACATATAGAACCATTTGCCTTACTATCCTTTTCCTACCACTTCCTTCTACGTTCTAAGCATTGCTTGCTGGAACAATTTCAAACTAGATACTGATGGGAAAAAAAGAAGAAAATGCTCGCTAACCCTGGGCCAGTTAGAACATGTAACAGGTGACTTCACAGCATCAACCTCGGTGGTTTCCATTTCCTGCCAGAATCTTCTTGTTCTCTGAGCAGAGGCTGCCGACTCACCTCCTCCTTCCCTGGGGTAACAAGGTGCCCTGCGATCGAGCAGGGGGAAATCAGGCAGGTGGGGCCCTCTCGCCGGGGTGTTAATGGTCCCCTTTGGAGCCTCAGGCTCAATGTGACTCTCTGACCCCCTGTGCCAGACCCACACCCCAGCACCTCACCCCCAGATCTGGTACCAAAACCAAGGCCAACAGGCTCTGTCTTCATTTAGCGGTCAGTCCCCTTGCGGAGTCTCTCCTCAGACCGAATGCTCTGACATCTCGTTCTCTCCTTTGAGGATGTCCAGTGTCTTTCAAACTGGGAAACTCTAAAGGTAAATGCTAGGGTTTCATTGCTGAAAACTGAGGGTCGTATTCATAGCAAATTGGGCGAAGGCAATCTTTTTTTGAGGGGGGCACATGAAAGGCAGTTCATGAAAGGCTCTTAAAGGTTTACGCTTCCCCCCTTTTAAGTACAGTGGTAGAATCTTACTAAAATTAAAAGGCAAAATTTTCTTCTAGGCAAGGTATCCATTATAGTTAATAACTAGCTATTTGTCCGTAATAATCTCCCTCCCCCAACAAAAACAGCTAACAGTACAGAAAAAACTTTTCTACAGATACATAAATCCATCTGAAAGAAAACATATGGGGAAAATCTAATTATATTACACAAGGAGACTAGTTGTCAAAAACGAGTTCCCTATGGATGAAGGAAGAAACTCAGATAAAAGGAGACGGATCAGGGGTAGGAGAGGCCTGGCGGGGGCAAGGGTGTGGGAAAGCAGGTGCACAGTACTTCCACCCTGAGGACACCTGGGCTTTGAAGCAGGTGTAGGAAGGATGCAACATTAGGAGGTTTCTGCATAGATAAAACAGCTTCATACGTAAGCCACTGTCACATTCTTTGATAAACGTAAAATATTTTGTTATTTAAGACAATAATAAACTTGGGAGAAAAGTCACTTCAATCTGGCACAATCAGATGCTACTAAGAGGCTATATATTCTCTAATGCAATGTGCCAAAGTTCACATGCAAGTATGGTAAAAGCTTGCTTTATTATTTTTAAAAGGAAATACACTTTTATTATACATACAAGCATCAACTGTAACCCAAACTAGGAAGTACCAAATCACGTTTTGACGTGCGTCATATAATTACAAACTTTGATATAAATGGGTTCTGATAAGTAACATCAAGTGAGAAATAAATATTTCACCGATGTGAAAGCGCGGGAGGATTATGTCTGATGTTCCGTGTTCCTGCAGCATGTTATTGACCGAGCTTGTTTAATGCTTGTGGCATTTGGCCATCATTAGTTACCTCCCTTATTAGACTGTACATTTCTCAAGGACCATTTCATCACTCAAACCCATATTCCTAGAAGCGCAGTTCCCGGCACGCGAACGGGATGACAGATGGACAGAACGGACACGTGAAGGGGGAGATGGGGGTGTACGGAGAGTGAAGTGAGGGGAGCATGGGGGCAGGATTTAGAACTCGCTAGTCTCAGGTTCAAAGTAGCAAAGCCGCAGAGGTTTGCAGGTCTCCACCCAGCAGCACAGAAGCGAACAGAAAGTTCTGCCTCTGTCTGGAGGCCAAATGGAGAAGATGATTTGAGAAAACATATAGTTTAGAACCACGCACTTCTGACCTCAGCTTTTCCCAGCTGTGGGACCTCAGGCAAGTGACATGCCTTCTCCGAGCCTCCGTGCCCCACGTGTAAGATGTGGTGACAATAATACCTTTGCTACTGACTTCATAGGGAGTGGGAGGAATCAAGCAGGATTATGAATGTGCAAGCGCTTTGGAAACATAAACGCTGATTTAAATTTTAGTTGCTATTATTGACTTTCCTTGTCCTGTGTCACAGTTAATGTTACAACATTCCATAGAGGGTGGAGGACAGAACAGCAAGTTTGACACAGATCTGTGTTGGAAAGGAAGTTTTCTCTGTTCTGACAGATCAGCAGTGATGTACACTCTGGACCAGAGCCACAGCCTCTCAAGCGGTCTCCGCAAACGTATTATTATCCCAAGCAAAGTGATTTCTGAAGTGACCATCACGGTGTGATTGCGGCGGGTGCTTCTCAGATGGCCCCCGATGACCCCACCTCCTGGCTTCCATGCCCGTGTGCAGCCCCTTAGTGTGGGCGGGACTTGGAGACTTGCTTTAAACAAACAGAAGGCAGAAGAGATGGAAGAGGTCTCCAGACACTGTGCTTTCGTCTTCCGCAGTCTCTCGCTTGCTCTGGGGACGAAGGCTGCCTTGTTGGGAGCTGCGCTATGGAGAGACCCCCTCCTAAAGGGGTGAGGGCGCCCTCCCCTGAACAGCCCTTGAGGAAGCGAAGCATTCATCCGACAGCCCAGGAGCAGCACCGGCTCGTCCATAACCGTGCGAGCGAGCTGGGGAGGGCGTTCTGCCCATTCCCGTCAAAATGCCTGCAGCTTCGTGAAAGACCCAGAGCCAGAGACCCCACTACGCCAGGCCCAGCTTCCTGACTCAAACTGTGAGGTTCTCCACGTGCTGTGTAAATCACTGAGTTGTGGAGTATTTGCAACACAGAAATAGGTGACGAATACAGCTATCATCACTGCCTTAAAATCTTCAGCATCCTACGGCTCTTCAGAGAAAGACGAAGACCAAAAGCTCAGCTTGACTTGCAAAGTCCTGTAGGGTCCGCTTCCAACCTGCCCTTCCAGCCTCACCTCCACTTCGCTGTCACTGGTCCTGCAGCTCCTCGCCCACGCCATGCTCCAAACAGCTCCACGACACTCTGCTTGGTCACTGATTACTTCACCTTGTACACAGTAGGCGCTCAAGAAACATCTGTTACACGAAGGAACCTTGACATCTTCTGTGAAGATCAAATGTCTTCATTTCTTTTTTGATCCCTTCATGCTCACGAAGCACGGAAATATTCACAAAGCAGAAATATGCCTTCAAAATAGGCTTTAGTGTTTGAAATATGCTTTCGAAAGGGGAAGTTAAATAATCTTAATTTGATCTCAAGTTAGAATACTACACCACTCAAGAAGCAGGCTGCACACCTATAACAGATGAGACCCTGAAACGGTAACAAAAAACCAGACGTTGCTTCTTGCAAGTAGGAAGTTTATAAATCTTTAGCTATATTCTATGAGAGAGCTATTAAGGGAAACTTGCAAGCCAGCATGAAGCTGAGCTGAAATCAATCTCTTAAACAGGAGATTGGATCTGTCACTGGGAACAGGGTCACTGTGCATCTTGTCTTACAGGAATCTACTGCCAAGCTGAAATAGTAAATAACTATTTAATAGTTACATAACTGTTAAATAGTTATTTACTGTTTCAGTAAATAACTGAGGAATTTGGGACTTTTCATACTGCACCAATAAGAAATGAGACGCACACATTGTTAAAGCTACTCAGGAATAGACCTAGCCAGAAGGAAAATTACTCCGATGTTCAATTAAGTTCTATTTTGCCACTTTAAATTTTTCATGAGGATTTAGATGCCTTTTGGTCTCACATAAGGATCAAAGAAATACGTTTTCAGGAAGAAAGTGTTCATTTCTTTGCTGCCTAGAGAAAAAGCAAAGCACAGGTATCGAAGACACACTCTGTGATCTTCAGGGAAGGTCTCGCTCGTCTTAGGGCAAAGACCCTAAGAGTCATGGCATGAAGGTCTTCAATATCTTCTCTTTATCTCTTCATAATGGGCAGTCCTGGAAGGCCGGTTTCTTAGAAACTCCATCTAGCGGTTTAAAATTAAACAAACTTGGTCGGCCTTCTTGGCTTCTGGAACCGGGAGACACAAGGCTTCAAGTGTCTGGTGGAAAATAATGAAGTCTTTTGTCTTGTCTGAGTGAGGAAATTCCCCATTATGCAGGCATATGTAATCCCTTTATCCCCGCTCCCCGGAGGAGAATTACAGTGGGGCATTTTCCTTTTCCCAGCTGGGGTTAATGTGATGCCCTCTCTACCTTTGAAAGTAAAACAAGCCTAGGACCCCTGAGGATGATTCAAATGTGGGAATATTCTTCAGCAAACACACATTCCCAGTTGCAAAAATATTACCCCTGGTTTCTTGCCAAGGCTTTGAAAAAAACATAAGAAAGATTGACTCTTTTTTTTTCTTCTTCTCTGCATTGCCTTTGTGCTGTGGAATTTCAATTGCCCCTTATATGACAGCCATATATTTATATAAAATCTTTTATGGAGGTTGAGGGGAGAGAATCATGTCTTAAGAAACTGTCTCTATTTTTCTTGACATTTCTCCATCTAAAATATTTTAAAATTGGCCCAAAGGTGATGGTTCTAAGAGAGATCTTGGAGCTTTATTAGCCTTTAAACACCACTAGTTGTTTATAGAAACAGCAGCAGGGGGTCCTCGGTTTCTTTCTTCTCTGTCTCCACATTTTCTTTCTTAATGTTCCAGAACGAGGGTGTGGGAAAAGCCTGTACCTTCTGTAACGAAAGAGAGAGGACTGTGAGTCTTCAAATTATTTTCATCCATTATAGAAAACTTAGATTACACGACGATACTATCTGGTATTAAACGTAATTACCATCTAAAGGAACAGCGGCGTAGCTTTGCAGGACACTAAATTTGAGGGATTTTACTCAAATCTTGAGCTGCACCTTGTCAAGTATTATCAGATGTGGTTAATATAATGTAATCACATCAACAGACAATAGGAAGATAGTCCTTTAGTGGTAATTATGTAAAACTATGGCTGTAGAACTGGGTAAGAGAACAGATAATGAGTGTTTCCTGGAAGGGGCTCTTACCTGCCTCCATGTAAGTGACAACGTGATCCTCCAAAGCAGGGACCCAGTGATGCTAATAGGTGAGCACCTCTGTACCGGCCTCTTGCTGCGATGAGGGAATAGCTGCGCTTTTACCCCAGTAAGTATCCCGCTCCTTTGTGAGTCAGCCCAGTCCTGAGTACGGCTCTTCAATAGCAACAGTGAATTAGTTCCTTCCAATCTTGTGTTTTTCATGAAAATGTTTTCATATGTAGACATGTAAATACACCAACAACCAGAACCTCTTGTAGACTGAAAAATGAAAGAAGCCTTACATCTCATCATACGTAGATACCATACGTGAAAAAGAAAGTGACCTCATGGGAAATCCATGCGTTTAGTGCATCTATCCAAATTCAGCAAACAAAATGTCTGAGACCCCACACCATTCACTGGGGTTTGAATTTAGTAACCCTGCTACGGACTCAGAAAAATGCTCACATCCCAGAGAACAGCCCAGACGTCAGTTCATCTGTCCTAGACCCTGGGGAGAGAGAGCTGGGAGAACTGGGCCCTCGAAGAGGCCAGTGGACCAAGAGAAACACCCTCATTGAGCCTACAGCCCATGAAGGACCACCCCCAGCTAAGCCCTCATCCACCCCGAAGTTACGGAGCGCCAAAGGGATGTGCACACCGAAGGTTCCAGGCAGGTATTACAACCCACGCAGAAGATGACGCTATGCTTGTCTCTGCCCCACGGTCACTGATCTACCCGTGGTGCCCACGACGGCAGCTACAGCTTCTGTACAGCTGCTCCCCTGCCCTGATCACCAGCTGTTCTTAGCCAATGACCTTGACTTAAATCCCACGCACCATCACTCTTCCAGCTGCCAAGTCCATCAGGCTTGACTTTACCAACACCTGTGACCACCCCTCACCTCTCCCTTTGCTGGTTGTCCCTGAGAGATGCTGGTCTCTACCTGTTTGACTAGGCTTCCTGCCAAAGCCTATGTAGGCTTCCCGCTTCTGAGATAGGACTGTTTGATTTCCTGGTGCAGCCAAGCAGAATGGAGAACTTGACAGCCGCCCTTAGGGCACTACGACAATCACAGTTCTCCAAGCCCGGGACTTCCCGCCAGCCATCGGGGATGCCAACCTTGGCTGAGGAATCTATGTTGTTAGTTCGGGACTATATCCACCAATAAACACCCAGCAAATGATTTAAACAAATGATCTGATGATACCTCGAAGATGTTAGCCAGCCTAGCAAGGCTTAACTGAGTGTAAAGCTGCAGCAGATAGACTGCTCCCAGCTGGGTAAGCAAGAACCTTGGAATCAACCTGGAAAAAGAGTACACCGATGTATCAAAAGCATTTTATGCCCCTCAGATCTAGTCTCTGCTGGGCAACAGTGGAGATTCTGCACCATGCCCTTGAGGATCAGCTTTGAAAGGTAACTGTCAATTGCTTGCCTCTCAGGGGCAACTGTGGGTCTCCCCTAACTTATTGCCAATAATGAAAAATCACCTACAGATACCAACTCGTTTAATCCTCTCCTATAAGGCAGGGGTTATAAATTTATAGATCCCATTTAACAGAGGAGAAAACGCAGGTGCAGAGACATTAAGTAACTTGCCCAATGTCAAACATCCACGAAGTGATGGAGCCAGAATTAGAACTCAGTTTGGCTACTGAGTTGCCAAGTGAGTACGTGATACACATGCTCACTTAACTCCTATGAGGTCACCTATAGCCCTACTTGGCAGATGGAGAAGCTGAGCCTTCCCAAGAGTCACTGCTACTCAGGGCACTTAAAGCCAAGTGTGGTTGGCTGCAAATCCTGTCTTCTTTCCATTTCTACTACACCGATACAGCACATTCTATGTGACCGGACCTGGGACAGGAATGAGGCGCCCTTTGTAGGTCAGTGTCAAGAAGGGCACAAAATTCCAGTCCAGAAATATATGTATTTGTAATCAATAAAAATGACTCTCTTAAAATGATGAGAAAAACTCACCAAACATATGTCATTATATATATTTAATTTTTAAATAGTAAGTAGCATTCAACTAAATTAAAAAAATTATTAATTAAGTGTGTGGCAAGGAAAATTATGTCATAGATCCAAATATCAGAATACAAATATCATACCAGACTGAGCATTCAAAAAGGTTATAAAGATCCATCCTAGCTAATGAGATGCTGATGGCAAACTACAAAAGAATGGCACTTTCTAAAATAATGTAAAATGTTTAATTATTTTATTCTGACATTTCTCTATGTATTCAGCCTAGCAGGAATGATAATGTATTTTTGTTCAATTTCAGGGCTCAAATTAGAGAAATCTCAGTAGAGGGGGTGATGAAACGCACTGCTCTTTGTTTTGATTTCATCTGATGTGGTGTAAAGGTCACTGCCTTTTGAAGGAAGCTTTCTTTAGTGGAGCTGAATGGTGTAGATGAAGTCAAAATAAGAGTGAATTTAATAGCAACCCTGGATTTTATCATTTAGGTGGTGGGCCGTCCTCTCTCTCACAATGCTCTCCAGATAAGTCTGGCCCATTAGTGCCAAATGAGTCACCTGCATTTAAGCTTGTGACACTATTCTCAAGTTCTGTAAAAATGCCCTACTTTTGTTTCTCATCAAAAGTGTTCCCATATATATCCAGAAGTTCATTTCAATTTTCAAAGCAGACAATTAATTTCAAAAAATAAGTAGAAGAATACAAATTAAACATGATTATGTGTAGAAATCATTTGTGGACTTAACTTCCTGTTCATAGGGAGGTATATAGCACAGTCTTCGCTGGAATAATGCCGACCCTGTTTCAAATGAAAGATGGATATTTGGAAATGTGGGTCCCCTGAGAATTGAGACCCATGGTAACCCCACAGCTTAATTATCAATACTAAGAATCAAGACCTCTCCATCAGCATGACTTGAATATTCATTCCAGGAAATGAATGTCCAGGCATTTAAGGCCTTAACCATAAGTAATTTCATTGTTAGCTTCAGGAACTTTCCAAAAATCCACTCATCCGAGCTACAGACTAATGGGCCATTTCCTTTCTCTAGACAACGGGTCATCAACTGGACAAACCAGTCACATCAGATTAACTGGTTCTCATCAAGACTCGGGCCAAGACACTGCCCAGGTAGGCATCAATCCTAAATATTTTAAGAATGCTGTTTCTAAAAATTAGTTGTATTTATTTTTTAAAGGTACATATATATGGTTAAAAATTCAAAAGGCAGAGAATAGAACAGATTTCTGGAGTAGAGATGGCAGCCCAGAGTCACCATTTATTTTCCCTCTTCTCAGAATCACCCCAAATCAAGAAGGTAAGTGAAAATCAGAAGTGCAAACTCCACAGCTGATGACTGAACTGTCATGCCATAGAGGGTGGAAAGAGCACTGAAGGCAGTGGAGAGATGAAAGTGTGTCACCTCTTCCTCATCCCCCACCCTGGGTGCTGCCCTCCCCCGAATAGTAATGGTTACCTGTCGATAATAACAAGTACTTGTTACTTGTATATCCTGAAGAGTCCTAAACTCCTTTTTTTAAAATTGAGGTGTAACTGACAGATAACATTAGTTTCAGGTATACGACATAATGATTCAGTATTCGTACATATTGCAAAATGACCTAAACTCTTATATGAAGAATTCTGCCCAATCTCAACCAGACGTCCCCACTAAAAACACTTAAACCCAAACCCCCAACCTTATGAATATCCACCCCTGACCTATCCCTTCTGAGACATTATTAAGACCGCTGAACTGGTGGTTTCCCTCACATAATAAGTATTAACATTTCACTTCGCTTCATCAACAGATAATTCAGATGACCTTTTGGGGCAGTCTACACCACAAAGGCAGATGAGAAAACGGAGGCTCAGATAAGTGAGTAGCTTAAAGTTATAGAAGAGCAGAGCCAGACGCTGGTCCAGGCCTCCTAACACTAAGTCCAGTATCCTGTGTTACACCTGGGGGACCCTGAAGATCATCTCCTCCAAACTTTAAATTTAAATAATTTCCCTGTTTATACAACAGTCCTCCAGATACCTTACCTCTGGGATGTGTCTTGTATTATTTTCCCCAAATATTTGCTATTTTTAAAAAAGTTATTTCTAAGACACTAATATGTGACTAATGCCCACCAGTGATGGACTTGCCCAAACGTTCCAGCTCAGGTCTTCTTTCCATGCCTCCCTGGGGAGGAACCTCTTAGATGAAACTAAAGACTATAAGTCTATGAAAACAAAACACTTAGGAAAATCAAGAGTGACAGAAACAAGTCTCCATCGGACCTCCCTTTTGTATCAAGGCAGCCTCATCTTTTAAGATATCGAGTCTGCACCTCCTGGTCTTAAAGTTCTTTCCTTCTTTCAAAGCCTCCTTTCAAAATGCAGGTGGTCAAGGGAGAGGCGACTTCTCCCCCAGCTTTACTGAGGTATAACTGACAAATAACATTGTGTACATTTAAGGTGTACAACACGATTTGATATTCATATATATTGTGAAATGAGTACCACAATAAAGTTAATTAACACGTCCATCTCCTCAGTTACTGTTTTTTGTACTGTTTTTGTGTTTGTGTGTGAGTGTTTGTGTGTGTTTGTGTGTGTATGTGGTAAGCACACAAGATCTACTCTCTTAGCAAATTTTAAGTATACAATCCAATATTACTAACTTCAGTCACCATGCTGGACATTAGATCCCCAGAACTTAAAACTGGAAACGTGTATCCTTTGACCAACATCCCCTCATCTCTCCTACCTCCCAGCCCCTGGTAATCCCCAATCTCCTCTCTGTTTCTAGGAGTTTGACTTTTTTTTTAGATTCCACATGTAAGTGACATCATATAGTATTTGTCTTTCCGCTTCTAAGTCACCTGGCAGAACTTCCCTAACAGAGAGAAAGGGGAGGCCTGGGGGAGGAGAGGGTCGGTGGGAGCACGGAGACCCTGGGAGAGTGCTGGAAACCTTCCTTCCTCTCCAATTTGTGTAGGGCTATTTGAACCACTGGCCCCAGGTGACTATAAATGTTTTCCTTTTCTTTTTAATTTCTCTTCTCCTCTCTTTTTTTTTTCTCTCTTTTAGTTGTTGTTGTTGTTTCTGCTCAGGTACTCATAAATTATCTCTTTTTAAAACCACTTCCGTACTTTTAAATATCAACAACTAAATGTTCCACTCATAATGTCAATTAGCAGTAAAGGATGTACTTTCTAGCATTATTGTATACGTGCTTTAATATAACTTTGAGAAAATACTGGGGAGTCTCATCCATCCAATCCATTCAATGTTATGACCCTGCACACCCACAAAGTTCGTTTTTATTGCCAAACCAATCAGCGAATCTGTCAGAAGTCTGATTGTTACTTTTCAATACAAATAACATGTTAACACAGGCCCTTGTGACATCCATGTATTGCTAAGGCCTAACTCTAAGGCAGATGAATTCTTGGAAGGAAGTTTTCCACAAATCTGTCGCTTGGATGGACAATAAGGGGCTGCCCATGGGGCCCTCGCTCTGGGAGAGCCACGCGGGAACAGCCCCTGTGTCTGGCCACCCAGAGGACCGGACCTCTCAGATCAGTGCACCCTAGGCCTTCACCTTTCTTTTGGGTGGATGGGAGCACCACCATTCTTTTGTAAACTGGGAGAAGGTGAGTAGGAAAGGTGGTGGAAAAGGGAAAGTGGAAGAGCAAGTTTAAGAAAGAGTTCACAGGAACGGGGGTGTATGGAGGTCACCTCCTTCCAAGGGTCCCTGTCTGCCTCTGCTCTGAAGGTCTCTGGGAACCTCTAGGGCACCTTCTGGAAACTTACTCTGGGCAGGTCAGTAGGGTCACTTGATTCCTAATTTGGCAGGTAGACTCTGGATATTAGGATCTCCTCGTGGGTGGTTTCTGGCTCCTGGGGGTGAACCAGAAATCCAGCACCCAGCCCATGACCTGTTTGGTGTGAGCAGGGAGAGTCTTCAAGACCCTAGGGACTGACCGTGCCATGAACGTGTCTAGTACAATTCCAGCTGGATAAAGAACCTGGAGGACCACATAGTGTTTGAGGCCAGCCTCGTGGTGTTATCCGATGGTAACGCCAGGATCGAGCCAGTTGGAAGCAAACTGAAGTTGGTTCACAGGTGGTTATATTTGCTTAGAAGCTTTCCTTTCTCTATTTCAATGAGACCTTTCAGTTTCATCTCATCATATTCTTCGGTGATACTATATAAGCCCCAGAAATATTTATTCTCATCTCATAGAAGGGACTCCAACACACACTCAACTGTATGCGTGAATCGTCAGCCAACATAAAGAATAAATACACAGAGTCCTGTCTCGATGAGTTAGGATTGTTTCTGGCATACAAATTTCAGGTAGTGTTACAAAGTCAAAATAGTTTCTCAAATCATATCTATTAGCCTTATTTCCTCATTCCAGTTATACAAGTTATAGAGATTCTGGCAAAATGCTTTCATGACTACTCTTAATAACTCAGGTGGAGTAGAAGAGAATCAAACTCCTTCCCTTTAGCACAGTTTGGACAGGGCTTCCTACTATGAATTTATCTATTCACCTTGTCAGCCATTCCACCTCCAGCTCCAATATTTAGGTGTATTTCTTATACATGTCTATGTAATACAGGAACCAATAAATTATATTCCAAATACTTATGCATTTTTATAATGATCATGTTACTTTATATTAAAACATAGTCTTATAAAATACCCTTAAGTAGCTAGCTTAATTTTCCTTTCTGATACTTCAAGGCAGATTTTAGAAAGTAGCATTAAAATTATGTGTTTTTATAAGCATTCTAAAATGGATATGCTTTTGATTCTTATAGATTTTAAATACATTTATTTTTAATAAATTAAAAAGCTTTCCCTTTTACCATTTTTCCCTTAGATTGTGATTTGTCTTTTAGAGATCACGAAAGACAAAATCTGTAAAAATAAAAGTTATTTTCATCTTTCTGTAAATGTTTATACTTATAATTTATGTCTAAGTGCATGAAAGAGAAAAAAATGGCTGATTGAGCTAATAAAATATTACTTTTTCAGGAGAGACGTTAATGATGTGTTTGACATTATTTTAAAGTACATAGTTACCCAAACCTACTCTGTAGCAGAAAGTATATATTGATACTCAGAAAATTAGTTCATTATTTTAAAAAAAGGTCCTTTTTGCTTAACTTAATCCTATTTGTATTTAAATATGTATCAGTGTTAAACGATGTTACCTTAAAATTTTAGTGACTGCGGTCTCCTTTTCTAGAAGGTTCCTTGCCCTGATGCTGAAGACAGACTTGCGAAGCTGTAAAATCATGAGTGTGACTTTAGTTTCAGAATGTAAAGGGGAGAGGGAGGAGATATGGGGATATATGTATACGTATAGCTGATTCACTTTGTTATAAAGCAGAAACTAACACACCATTGTAAAACAATTATACTCCAATAAAGATGTTAAAAAAAAAAAAGAGTGTAAAGGGGAAATATACTGACAAATCATTACACACACAAAACAGATAACACTATGAAAACAATACACATGAATTTTTTCATCATATGATTGATTCTATCGTTTAATTTTAATTTCTATCTTTACTTTTATTTGAATAGAACTGCAAACAAGCTTGTGAGGCTACGTGTCACAGCTTTGGGGGCGACACACTGGCTATGCTCATTGGTAGTAATGTCTCCTTACATCCGAATAGGGTTTTCAGTTTCCAAAGAATTTAATGTTGCAATGACTACTGGACCCTTATTGTCGTCGTTTAGTAGAATATTGTCTAATCCACATTACATCTGATTCTGGGACCCAATACTCATCTGAATGATGAGTTTAAGAATTGTTTTGCCTATAGACATAGAGACAAATGAGACAAACTTTCAAGGTTTCTTCCTCCTTGGCGACGATGAAATTAACCCAGGGAAAAGGACTAAGAAAACAAAATCCTGGAGGCTGGCTAAAAACCAGAAGATACACTCCACAGACTCAGCTCCGTCCTGCTTGATAGTTACAGAAGTAAGATTGGTGACAGGTGTACAGGGATCCAGGGTGGGCAGGAAAAGGGCAGAGAAAGAAGAGAGAGACAACACCAGCCTGGGAAGATTCAATAACTAGGAAGTGTAGCTGCAGACCTCAGATACTTGGACAATGTCCCGTTCACTTTGATCAATAGATTAGACTAGATTTCCTGAGCACTTGGTATGATTTTAGTGACTACTGGAGAGTCATGAGATTATCAGTAAAAAGCAGGGTACAGTAGCTTGTAAAATGCTAGGTGCTATGCACCATAGAAAAGGTAAAGGGGGGCTGTAGGGCTCTGGGTCGGGGAGAACTAGGTATGTCTCAAATAGTTAGCAAAGACTTGATTGAAGAAGAAGTCGTACTGGGCCTTGAAGGATAGTTAGGATTTCTACAAGCGAAGGAAGCAGTGGGTGAAGGACTAAAGCTGGAAGTGTGCACAGGGCAGATTAACTTGGTGCAAACTACCTGTGCAAGTGCTGCGCTAGGCGGTCCTTTAAGCAAGGAGAATGGAGGAAACACTTTCAAACAAAGTTGAGGGAGGAAAATCAAGCAGGAGACAGAATAACTCTGTATTCAGAAAAAATAGGCCATCCAGTTTCTCTTGAACGAGAGATGGGTAACTTGAGGTGCAAAGTCACAGAGCTCCAATCTGCAGACAAACCTATAAACGAATGCTATAATGTCAACCCATGTGGCCATATTGCCAGAGCTGGGAAAGAGCTGGTCATCACCACAGCTGACAACCTACACAGCATCATTACTAGCAAGAGAACTTTCCTCTTTCACAGCAAATCTGTAATGAAGGGAAGGATCACTGCACACACTGGCAATTTCCCTCACGTGAGGAGAGGCGGTACACTCTTTTTTTTCCAATAATGAAAACCTGAGCTGGTTTCATTATTCACTAGAACTCTTGGAAGAATAAATTAATGTGTAGATAAGGAAACAAGAGTGGAAGTCATTTTTTTTTTTTTTTGAAATTATATTTTCAGGGTAACGCACAAAAGGCTGTTTACCATGATCGAATCATGAAACTTTCTTACATCTTCTCTCCTCTGCTGACGAGTGACTTTGTGCGTTGATTGAACCCCCCCGAGGTGACAGCACATCTCCTGAGGAACATTGTTTAGAGTCACTTTGGAGACAGAAGACTCAGCTGAAAGTGCTCACCAGTTATGAAAGGGCCCAGGCTACAGAGCCCCCGGGAAGGCAAGTTTAAGGAGAGAACTGTGGATCCCACACTTGCTTCATCTTCAAAGGACAAAGACAGGCCTTAGCCGTCTTTCCCCTAGTGTAAGGTGATGGTCTGAACTCAATCACCTGGCTTCTGCCCCTGTAATTGGGCAGCTGACACTTAAAACAGTGTTCTTCAGGTTGGGAAAAACCTTTGCAGACACTGGGGACAACATGTGTTTATTGTTTCCAAATTACTTCTTGCACTGCACATGGTTTCTAAAGGGCTTCCAAATCTCCTTTGTCCTAAACTTGAACCAGGTAAAACAGAATATGCTATTAATCTGTACCAAGGAGTCCTTGAACACTGCTTTTGTAACTAACAACAGAATAAGTAGAAGAATAAACACCGTAATAGAATAACTTCAATTCAGGTTTGGGAATATTCTTGAAAGAAAGGAGATATCTATAGCTATCTATCTACCTAATCTATCTACCTACCTACCTGTATTTGATAGCCTTGATATATATTTAGAAACTGTTCTTTCTGCTGGTAAATAAAGAAGGCCTGTAGTGACTATCTAGTTCTCCTATTGCTTTAGTAAAGCTTCGCGCAGTTCCTTCAGCCGACAGCACCAGCTACACTGCTCTGCAGTGCCCTCTTCTGGCTCCAGAAGATACTGACAGGACCTGAAATAATGATCAAAGCACTTAAGGAATTACAGCTTATGAAAGGTGTAACTGTTCATTCTGGATATAAACCTATCAGAAATGCAGGACTTAAAAAGAAGGGTATGGGTGACATATTTACATAGCATTTGAATTGAAAAAAATAAAAGATTAGTTGAAAAGCCTCTTTCTTTGGGTGATTTTATATTTGTAAACCTGATACATTCAGCTCCACAAGATAACTGTTCTGTGACTGAATTAATAATCAAAAACAAATACATTCAATTTAAATGTTCAAACAAAACATAAGTGATTTTTTTTTAAGTCTTAAAATTTTAATTTAAAAGATTGTCCCAGAATTGTGCACTTGAACATGGAATTCAAGACCCTGGAAGTTCAAATCATTTTGCATAGAGTTATCTGTGGTTGAATACATTGGAGCTGAAGGGCATAGCAAAGGAGGGGTCTAGCCAATTTTCTGGCACTGCCTTTAGGTGTTTTAATCTACAGGTTCCTCTTTTTTTCCCCCTTACAGTTGAAGACCCTGGGCCATTGGACCCATAGCTTCCTGGAGCCTGGATTTTGCTAAGTGTACATTCATGGTATAGTTCACCATGTTCTTCTGTCCTCCGTACTTTCTGCAAATGGGCAACTGGATTCTGAGTTTCATCACACTCAGGTTTGATCAGAATGCACATCATGTCTGGTTGTCCCTCTTTTTGTGATGTTAACAGTATTGATATTCGTTGCTTAGATGACTGATTCACCCAGTTTGTAAAATTGTCATTTCTTTTTCATTTATTAGCTGGATTACTTTTATAATGAGGCACCTCCCCACATGTATTATTTGGTTACTCAGTAGTTCAATTCATAAGGAGAAGGCAAGATACAGGCTTGATTCTTTACCTGTCTATAGGATAGCATTCCCTTCCTGATTCTCTTTTTCTTGTAACTTTTGTAGGGAACTTGACTTTGATGATTTTCGGTTGCTCATTTTCATGCAAAATTTGTTTTCCTGCATTTCCAATATTTCTCTCCTAACTTCAGAGCTTCCTCTTCTGTTAGAATACAGGGATCAAATGTGGCAGCTTTCTTTCTGGGATTTCCTGGCTCTGTTTTCACTCCCCCCTGACACTACCAATTTTATCTGGATCTGCTCTTTCCTTTATCACTCTTGTTATTTTTGATTCCACTCCTGGATGTTTTTCTGTCTCTTTAATTAATTTATTTATTTTTGGCTACGGGCTTCTCTAGTTGTGGCACACGGGCTTAGTTGACGTATGTGGGATCTTAGTTCCCTGACCAGGGATCGAACCTGGGCCCCCTGCATTGGGAGCATGGAGCCTTAACCACTGGACTGCCAGGGAAGTCCCCTGGATGTTTTTCTTTAGTGTAGAGGGAAGAGGGTGTTTGCCTGTTCCCAGAAACATTTGATGCCCTGCAACTAACCTTGGCTTCTTCCCTACAGCACCGTGTGTTATTGACTGAATGTTTGTGTCCCCCCAAAATTCATATGTTGAAGCCCTAACCCCAGTGTGATGATATTAGGAGAGGAGCCTTTGGAAGGCAATTAGGTTCAGATGAGGTCATGAGGATAGAGCCCCTAAGAGGCAGCAAGTGTCCTGTTGCTGGAGATCAATAAACTGCTTCATAAAACTTTCCCTTTGCAAAAGAAGTACACATATGTTAAGCATTATTAATGAAATGGAGCAAGCGATGGCATTTTGCAGTGATGCATTTGCCCGAGCTAAGATAAAGCAGTGACAAAATTTCACAGAAAATAAGACATGTCACACCAAAAGGCATTTAGATTTAATTACAAACATAATTTGCAAAATGTTTAATTCAGAGAAAAAACCTGCTTTTATCTTTTTTATCTCTTTCTTCCTGCTGTTTTAGTGTTTTGTTGGTTGATATTTTTCTAATTACCTGAGTTGAATACTTGGAAGATTTATGTCAACATTTATTCCTTTATTAAATATGCATTCAAGGCTATGATTTTCCCTCTAAAAATTCCTTTAGCTACTTTTCATAAGTTTGATATATATTATGTTCATTATTTTTCAGTTCTAGATACTTTTTATTTCCATTGTGGTGTCTTCTATACTCCCTCAGTTATTTGGAAGTGGTTTTAAAATTTTTTTTTTTAATTAATTTATTTATTTTATTTATGGCTGTGTTGGGTCTTCATTTCTCTGCGAGGGCTTTCTCTAGTTGTGGCAGGCGGGGGCCACTCTTCATCGCGGTGCGCGGGCCTCTCACTATCACGGCCTCTCTTGTTGCGGAGCACAGGCTCCAGACATGCAGGCTCAGTAATTGTGGCTCACGGGCCCAGTTGCTCCGCGGCATGTGGGATCTTCCCAGACCAGGGCTCGAACCCGTGTCCCCTGCATTGGCAGGCAGATTCTCAACCACTGCACCACCAGGGAAGCCCCGGTTTTAAAATTCTTTAATGTGTAGGTGATTTTTGTGGTTGTTATTTGGTTTCTAATTTTATGTTGGTCAAATAATTCCTTCTCTAAGATACTGATTTGGTTTATATTCAGAATTCCTTTGTGGTGTAGTAAGTGGTCATGTTCTATAAATCATTCATGTGTTCTTGAATCAGAATGTATATTCTTTAGTCATTGAATGAAGAATTGTATAAATGGCCATAACATGAAACTGGTAAACTGTATATTTCAAATCCTCTAAATCCTTATTCATTTCCTCGGCTGTTTGATCATGTGTTGAGGTACTATATTACACATTTTAAACTTAATCTTCAAATTAATCTTCATAGGTAGTATTATTATCTCTTTTTTACAGATGGGAAATCTGAGGTTCATAGAAATTAGGTTGTCTAAGGTTACCCAGATAATAAATTGCAGAATTATGATTAGAGTTCTGGATTGTACAGCTTTTCACTACATCATGATGTCTATGTAAAATGTCACAGTATTTTAAAAGTATTTAAAAAAGCAGTATTAAAAAAAAGAAGTATAAAAAAGGAATTTTCCAAGCTATACTGTAATAAAACATTGTCTGCTTGACTTGGAAGATTTGGTTTGAACATATAACATGCTCTTGCTTCTCCCAACGCCTAATACAAAATCTAAACTAGCCAATTTTTTTTCTTCGTTCTATATATCCATAACTGATTTTCAGAATAACAACGCTGAGGCATGAAAAGAAATCAATGACCTTTCTAACCCATTAGAGCCAGGATGGTTTATAGGATTTATATTTTACATTTATTGAATCCTTATAATCGGGGATCCATCACAACTTTTAGTTAACCAGAACGTTAATTCAATTTACTCCATCACCTGGGAGTAACCACAAACCTATCAGGGAATATTAGATTCCTTTGGGATGCTCCATGCTTAGGTCTAAAGAACCATCTTTCACTCTAGTGACCTTCAAAATGAAGCCATTAATATTTATTTGAGAAAGAAAGCCATAAACATTATAAATATTCAACTAACTTTTCTGATTTGGAGTTGTTAACAATACATTTTTGTTGCTAAGTGGGAAAAAGTTTGAGAGGCCTTATTTTTCTTTTCTCACTTTGAAAATATTAACAGATTGATATTAAGTGGGAGAGAATTTATAAAAACATATGACCATTAAGCCCCAAATCACGGTCCAGTGAACAAGGCTTGATGAATGTCATTTCTGCTGGAAAGGTATAGTGTAATTATTATAATGAGCCACTTTATTGAATAAGTCTCCCACATAAAACACAGTAATTGGAACTGAGCAATTACTTAAAATTACACAGGTTGAAGGTGGTACCTCACTTATCTGTATTTGAATTTTTCATGCACCTGTGAACTGAAAATTAATCCCAAAGTGCATACGACAGATCCTGTGCATGGCAAGATGTTTCCATAAAATAAACTTTTTGCAAAATTGACACTATGCTTAGAAAGAAAGAATTTTAAAAACGTGATTAGTGTCGGTGGCAGAAAGATTAAAATAGTCCTATTACAATGTATATAAAGGTGAATACCATTGTATTAGTGTGTTAGGAAGGTTTGAAATATGTCTTAGAATGTGACTTTTGTAAAGAGGGAGTTTTAGATGATGGGTCAAGATTTCTGATCTTAAGTTATTTCAACATCATAAATTCTGAATCTTGAGAAAATACCAGGCAGGAAATTTAAAAAAATATATAAGGATGTACGTGTACAAGCACATGTGCAGACATGTGCACACACACACACACACACACACCTCCCAAATCTTTACTCTTCCTTTGGGGTCCAGGGCACCCCATACATGTCAGTCCCTGCTCTGTGTGTGAAACACCTTTTTGTCTTTCTGTGAATTCCACTAGATCATAAGCTCCACATGATCTAGGAATAGGATGGTGTATTCCTTGTCCACTACATTTTCCTCCAGTCTAGCACTGTGCAGAGTTCATTTCTGAAATATATTGAAAGAATGAATAAATTTCTTAATATTAAAAGATAGCTCTTTCTGTGTTCTACCTTTTTTTTTTTCTCATGAAGTGAATCCTTAAAATAACAGATGTGAAGCAGGTAAAAATTACAAAGGAGGACTGCTTATTTTGAAATGCCTCTATTCACTTGAGATATAGGACAGTCTTGTAAAACTAGAAACTAAATGATTGGAAACTTCATTGGCTTGGCTTTTTGGCACTTGAATTTTATGACTGTGCTTTAGTCACTAATGCTTGTCATTGCAGAGTTGGTCAAATCTCCAACAACTTGTATCTCAGCTAAACTAGTATAATAACTGATGAGGCAAAGCATGAGGGGAAAACATTATCTTCAATTACAGAAAAAAATTAGATATGTTTATATATAGTGCTAACTGGTAATAAAATACAATACATGCTAGGGAGATTTAGATTATATAAGTAAAAACCAAAATGACTTCGTGGTTATAAACAGAAAGACAAAGACTGAAAATCTGCAGAGATTTAAAAAAGATGAGTGGATTTATGATTCTGGGAGAAAATGCCAGATGCTTTTAACCAAGCAGCTGTTTGTGAATTTAAAATCCATGGTACTCTGATAGTGCAAGGAGCAGCTATTGGTCTCCAATTACAATTCAATTGTATTTGAACTTCAGATCCAAAGAACAAGAATGTCAGCAGAAGCACCAACCATAACACATTGAGACTTAATGGAAAATACAATTTATAAGTATGACTATACTCAAAGGGGAAGCATGTTTAAAAAGTAGAGCAAAGTGTAAATTTCAAAGACAGGTTCAGCTGCAACCTCAGCTCTCCCAGACCTGTTTTGGAGACTGTACCGAAAACACTTGATCAAAAGCCTTCTATATTATGTATAAAAGATGCTTAATCCTAGACTGATTTACTTTTGACCCCCAATAAACGTGCACCTAAGGAATGCAGACAAATGACATATAATTCCAAACTAAAAATGATCACACAATTAAATATTCTGAAAAAAAAAATCATTGATAGGGAATTCCTACTCTTGTGTTAGTTGAAAGCAGCAAAATGTGTTTTTAACCCATAACCCAGCACACTGCATATAAAAGTCCTCTAGAAATGATTGTCAAATGTGCACATAAATGCAGCCATATTTTAATTTGAGCTCACAAACGTACTGCAAAGATCAATAAAAATGGAAAAAAAGTTGTCATTTAAATGATGCATCTCCATTATTACTGTGAATAAGTGGGCAATCAATTATCTACTAAAGCATTCGTATGCTAAAGAGAGAAGTGGTAGGGTTTTCATACTGGGCTTGATGGACATACTTCTTCCCTCCCTGGGACCACACTACTTTGTATCTTTGCGATACAGCTTCCGGTTAGCGGTAGTAACATGTAATCTGCCACTCTTCTCCTAGAGATGTGTCTTGAATGGCACTGCAGAGATGCTAAGCTATTATTTTAGAAAATTCTTTCAGAAGAGTAAAAGCCCAAAAGATGAAAACAGGCTATTCTCTTTTTTTTAAAGTGAGTTAACGTTCATCCTGGAAATTATAGATCAGGCTGAGTAACTTGCTACATGTGGAGTTACTGGAACAAACCATCAAATACTCTATGATTACGTAGAAAATTATAAAATGCTGTATGGCAATCAACAAGGCTTTGTGAACAGTAAACCTTTCCAGAACAATTTAATTTACTTCTTGAGAGGCTGAGACACTAGGTAGGCACGGGGGTTGCAACTGAAATATCATCAAAAATCAGACTAAAAAAAATCAGGCTCATGGACAATAAGGAAAATAAATCAGTAACTAATATATTGTGCTCAACTAGACTGTTACATCTGAAGGTTAATTTAAGTAAAAGTAATTCTTCTTGGTTGATGAATATGTCTATTTGCTGAATCTGACTTCATGGCATGGTTTAATTAAAGTAACTTTTTTTTTTTTTTCTTTTTTCTTTGGCTGTGCCGTGTAGCTTGCAGGATCTTAGTTTCTCAACCAGGGATTGACCCCGGGCCCAGGCAGTGAAAGCACCGAGTCGTAACCACTGGACAGTCAGGTAAGTCCCTAAAGTAACTTTTCTTATCTGGTTTGATAGGCACATATCATATGCTATGCCAGGTGCGATGCTAAGCATTTAACATATATTATTTAATTCTCACAACAAACCTCAAAAATAAGAATGATCTCTGTTTATAAATGAGGATTGGAACCTACATCATGTAATCAGTATTACTGGTCTTAATGACTGTTCTACTCTGCTTCTCACAATCAGTTACATTAAGGAGATCATGCGGTCCATGTTTTCCACATGCTTCCCTCCCTGCCTGGAGCAATCTGTCCTCTATGGCTCAGTCTTCCTTCTCCTGCAGGAAGGACTTAGGGGGTTCTGTCTCATGCTCCTGTAATAGTTTTTACTTTCATCCATTCACACGTGTTTCTCCCCATTAGACTAAAAGATTCTCAAGGGCATAGTTCACACCTCACTCACTGTTGAATTCCCATAGCCCAGAAGAGTGCCAGACGAATAACAGGTGTTCCATAAATGTTTGTTGAATGACTGAGTGACTGTTGAAGACTTATGGAAATGTAAAGGGTAAACAAAACACAGTAATTACTTTTTTTGTTTTCCTCCTCATTTTGTACATGTGTTAGCTATTAATTATGAAGGCTTACTATGGAACTTTCTATGTGTTTAGCGGAAAAGAGAGCGATAAGAGAGAGAGCAGACATCGCTCTATTGTTGGAGAAATAAATCCTCACTGTTCTTTATCATATGGGTTCTGATTACTGTTCTGAGAAGTACAGGGATACAAGGGGGTGACTGGGACAGCCCTCATCTCTCCATCTGTCTCATGCTGATGTGACTCTGTGATGGGCCCTCATGTTCCCCAGACACAGCAGATTCTGACCCCACAAGGGGCTCCCCAGCCAAGAGAGCAGGGCAGAAAGACCAGGGAGGTCCGCCAGAGACAGAGAGAGTCCTTAGATCCAAACACGGTGGCAACCTCGACGTTGATGAGATGATTCACTTGAGGACAGAGTGAGCTGCTTTTATTAACAGGGTTACTGGAAAGCCAAGTTCACATCTCAGTTTATGTAAGCACTCTACTTAAGGAATTGAGGGTTTAATTCCAATAATACAGAGGGAAAAAATGAGTAGAAAAACCACTGCCCGATTCCCTTCTGCTTGGAAACTAGTAAGACTCCTCTCAAGATCTGCAGGTTTATCCTTTAATCAGGAGGAAAGGGGACTCCTTGAAGATGCCCACGGGGGTGTAGGGGAGTGGAAAGGGAAAGAGATGTGGGAATTGGCACTTGGGAACGCCTTTTCTGTGGGGTTTGGAAGGACACCCCAAGGGAAAAGAGGGACCACACTGTTCGCTGTCTTTTTCCTTTAGGATCTGAGCAAACCACACAATGGCTTTAAAGATGTTACATTTTTGTTTGCTCATTGCTTACAGAGAAGGACAGGTATTTTAAACTATGTGATAAAGGTAATCAGACAGGGCTGTTTTTAAAAACACGGTCTCTGCAAAGTGAGGTTGCCATGGGAATTCCTTACAGTTGTTCAAAGCCAGGGTAATTACTTGAGAAAATCTTGCCTAACATGTGCTTTTGTGTTTCCACTTGCTTAATCAAACAACTCCACGTCCACCCCTCCTGGCTTTTGTTGTCAGGTTTTCCCCTTAACTTGTGATGTCCAGGTTCCTGGGGACTCAGTGTTTTCCTTGGCAAGAGAAAAGTGAGTCCCTCTAGTATAGAGGGTGTCAGAAGTTTCTTCCTGACAGGTGGTCGTTAAGAGAAAACTTTTATTTTATTGCTCCTTTGTTCACATTATGAGAAGCACCAAAAGCCAGCCTCTCTTTTTCTTTTGATTTCTTACTACTCTTTGGGGAAAACAGCCTCTGTTTGCAGGGCGCCGGGAGAGTTTCTTCACGCAGAGTGAAGGACCTTGCTGCCCACTTGACAATGACTCGCATTTCCAAAGGCAACTGGGATGTAATAGAAATTTGCAAGCGCTTCCCGAAAAATACTGTATCAGGGGAGCTAACAGTGGTGTGGTCTCTGTTCAGGATTTTTCTCGTGTGTTTGTGTATTTTTGTTTTTACGTGGCTTTGGGGTTTCTTAAGAAAAATGAAAAAGGCTTGCCATATTTAAAAATACAGATACCAGACTGCTTTGTCCTTGATTCCTACTTCCCTTAAATCCTTACCACTGAAATTCACTGAGTGGAATTCTCTGTTTTGGGTTTCCCTGGCCCAAAGCCCTCAAGGATGACAGATCCTAAGTATTTATGAAGAACGCCAGGAGCTCAAGCTGGAAACTGGATGGTGAAAGGAATTGTTAAGTCTACTTTCCTAGCAGCCTGAGGAAAGTCAAAGGTTTAAGAATGGGTGGCAGCGTGGTAAGTCTTTTTTGCTGCTGCCCCAACAGGGTAGCTACTGCTGAGATGAAGAGAAACTGTGTTCCCTATGTGCCCCTTTCCAGATGCTGAAGGCTGTAAAAAGATAAACAATATTGTTCTAACTGTAGTTTATCTACATATGGCCAATGAGCCTGACGGGGGATGAAGGGCAGCTTAACCATGGCTGATCACTGCCCTTGTATAAGACCATGTATTGTGTGTTTGAATCAACTGACTTTATAGACGGGGGACGGCCCGCAGTCTCCAAGAAGTTCTAGTCTCTTTAGAGCTGAGGGACTTGGATCCCGCCCCCAGGATCAATATCTTTGCTAGTTCATTATATTTTAGGGGATTATGAGAGAGACTCAAGTGTAAGATTACAGAATAAAGCAATAATTGTTATCTTACTTTCAGTTAGTTAAAAATAACTGTTAAATGAGAATATAAAAAGAAGCCACAAACATAGAACGATGAAAAGTCCCCTTAGACACACCCCCCCATCCCACTCACCTGCCAAGAACCTTTTTATTTATTTTTTCTCACTAATTTCAAAATATTCTGTTCAGGAAATGTGAGAGACATCATCTCCCCTTTTAGAGAGAAAATAAAATTTCACAGACTAAGATTTTAATTTTGTATTTCCAGTGGGATATCGTTACTCGGGATTTAAAAAAGCAAGTTGTGGATTTGCCGGGTTGGGCATCCATGGTATCGACTCTCGGCACTCTTCCTGGAGAGGGCTGGGTGCAACCCGAGCCCAGAGTGGGGCTTCACTGCACGCCCTCTGGCTTCAAGTTCTGCTTTTGAAATAAATTTAGAAAATAAGCGACCTGTGTTCTCATGTGTAAAATGCAATTTCAGAATGACTGTCTGAAACCAGGCCATTATCTTCCCACTTGCTTATCCACTAACATAGAAACTGTTTGCTTCTATGCCTTGTGCACAGTATTGCGTGAACATAACTACGGGGAAGGGACGTGACAAGCTTAGTGACAATTCTTTTAGAAGAGTACAGTCTTCTGAAAGTCTTTAAGGAGAGGTAACAGTATTGCGTGTGTGTGCCCCCCTCCACACACGTCATGATTTTTTCACTCAAACTTTAAAAGCAAAGGATGATCTCAGTTGAAATCAAATTAGTGGCCTGAAAGATTAAGCAGAACAAATATTTCAAAACACAGAAGAAAAAGAGAGAGATAACAATCCTAAGAGAAAAGTAGGGGGAAAAAAGGAGCAGATGGAAAAGTAATAATTGAACAAATAATAAATGAAAATTTCTTATATTCTTAGTTGGCAAACTGAAAAGACTCCCCAGTTTGGGCAGTTCTGATGATAAAAGACATACAAAGTCTATCCTGGTAAAGTTTTTGCACTCCAAGGAGATGTAGAAAGTCTTACAAGCTTCCCAAGAGAAACCAGAAAACCAAACAACCACCAAAGAAAAACCGAATTACTTTCACATGGAAAAAAAAAATGGCATTGGCATCAGACTTGTCATCTACAATCTTGGAATCTCTAAAACAGAGGAATAACATCTGTAGATAACTGAAAGAAAAGAAATAAATGAAAATTCTTGAGTGAGAAGAGACACACTACAAAGGAAATCATCATCATCATAATTGAGAACAAAATCACTCAACTACAGCAGAGAAACAAGGAACTGGGGGAGTGATAAAGGGCAGAAGTTCATTTCATTTGGGGAGGAGATGGGAGAAAAGGAGGAGGAGAGGAATAAGTAAAGGTCCTTTACAAGGGTAATCTTTGGAGAATAGGGAGAAACAGAGAATCTTGGAGCATGAAGGAGCTGCTATTTTATTTTCACATGATAATAGAGAAATATGTATTTGATGATAAGCCATAAAAAAAGTTGGCAACAATTGAAAGGATTAAAATAGAAACTAGGACTTTCAAAGAGAAATACTCGCAAGTGAATTAGATGCTTTTGCAAACAAACTCTAATGTATAATCTCTTTCACAAACTCTGCTATTGATCTTTCATTTTCTAACTGTAGAATCTGGGGAAAAAAATTCCTTATCTACTTTTCAAATGATAAAGACATAGGTAAATCAGAACATGAATAAGATAATGTGCCAAGAGATAATTCCTGCCACAGACCTTAGTAAACTCAATAAACGGCAGTTATTTGGACTAATTTTAGAGAAACTTGGCTCTTGTTAGTCTCCCTGGCATAATAACTGGAATAAGTAAGGTCTCCTGCAGAAAGTAATGTACAGGCCACCATTAAACCTGGGCTGAACTTGAGAGCTCAGAGCCCTTCCTTCTGCACGTGAGAAAATGCAGGTTTGGGGAGGCTTTTGATCTATTGGAAGTCACCCGGCTGCCACATGGCATGGCTCAAAAGCTGACCTGTAGAAATGCAAAATTTAAATTAACAAATTTACAAATGTTAGGTTTAGTAATTTCTTCAACCACTAAAATTATTTTTTTCATTATTCTTCTGAGACATTAGATTTCAGGACCCCACCCAGTTACGTGGTTCTTTTCTCTAACATATAGGCTTAAGAAAAATCTGGTTATTTGAGACAGTGATTCTTACTTTTTGGTCAATGTACTTGTCCTCAATCGCAGACCGTTTGGAGTGATCGCAGGATGAGGAAGAGGCGGATGGAAGGCTTCGTAAGAGGCAGCAGGTATCCTGTTGCTGGCGATCAATAAACTGCTTCATGAAACTTTCCCTTTGCAAGAGAAGTACACATTATGTCAAGCATTATTAATGAAATGGAGCAAGGGATGGCATTTTGCAATGATGCATTTGCCTGAGCTAAGATAAAGCAGTGACAAAAGTTCACAGAAAATAAGACATGTCACACCAAGAGGTGTTTAGATTTAATTACACATATAATTTGCAAAATGTTGAATTCAGAGAAAAATTCCTGAATCTTCAGTTATTCCTGTTTTAAAAAACTCACGTCCCTGAAATTACTTTTAAGCAACAATATTCAGAAATTAATGGTACCTTTTGACTCCTATTGTGGTAATAAGATACCTTTCTTCCCCTCTAAGATTTGGAGGAATTAGTTCATCTCTCTGAACTTTCATTTATCATAAGAATCCTTGAGAGATAATTTTACATTTAAAGACTCAAAATAACTCAAAAGAAACTTACTTCATCTGATCTTCAAAGCATGGGGAGAATTCAAATAACATCTTTTCAAATAATCACTAATCTTGAATCTAATTTACGGCTCTTTTATATATGTCATATTTTTCAGGTTTTAAATTTTGTTTTTTTTAAAATCAGAATTGCAAATATATTTTGATTTGAATTTTAAATATTATGGCACCACATCCAGTCTCATGCTTTTATAACCTCCCCATAGAATTGTTTTTAAAACTAGTTACATAAAAAATGCCATATTTGATATTATTCTGGTTCTATTTGTAATTTTTGAGCTATAACTGGAAGAATTTCCTTTAATTATTAAAAATAAGCATTTTGAAGCATCTTCAATGCAATTGCTTAACTTGAGGGCAAAAGTGGTAGAAAATCATATTAGTATGAGTGCCAAATGCCATGGTTCTTCTTTTAAAATATGGAAGACAAATTATATTGCACCCAGACATGGCATTCTAAACAAACGCTGTCACAGTAGTCCGGAAACCTGGCCAGTGGCGGTTTCTCCATTTCCTTGAAAATAAAAGGGCCTCAGAGGCAATTTTATCCTTACATGGTTGAGGGTCAGAGGCCAATGTCTACGCGCATCTTTGTAAGCTGGACCACCTGTGCCAGTTACCTGTGAAGTCAAATCCCCGAGGGGCCATCTCAGGGCGAAGCAGCGGTCAGCAGCCTCCTTGCCCAGGTTAACACACCTGACCTTGCTCTGGATGTATTGCTTAAAGGGGTCAACGGTTTTTAAAACAGAGGAAGACAGAGTAGCAGGATGGATAATAACTTAAAAACAGAAAGAAACCACACCCACATGAGTTTGAAAGAGCTGAATCAGATTTAAGATGAATGTTTTACAGTGTATTTGAGATATACAGTTAAAGAAATACTTTCATACCTGATTTTAGGAACTGTAAAATCTGAAGGAAGCTTTGAGATTTTCACCATTTGCGGTCTGTTTGGAAATTTTTCAAAGATTCGAAGTCGCAAAGGGAGCTTTTCTTTGGTGTCTGCGTTTGCTTCACTTTGCTTTAACTAAAGAAAAAAATAGAAAGAAGGGGGAAATCTGTAGTAATATAAGTCACAGTCTATAAGACTTTTTGAATCAAAGGAACAATGAGTTATTACATGAAGAAACGGCAGATGGCAGTAAAGCCCTACCATGTATATCTTGGTCTCCTGCTTTACTCTGAGTGTTCAAAGTCTGAGCACAGGGAAAACAAAAAGAAAACTAAACAAAAAACTAAACCAGAAAAAAAAAATTAGAAGAAAAATGTATGTTATTTCATTCCCAAACATAATCCCCTTTTCATACCAAACGTAATTTTTTATCATTGACTGACTTATTATCACTAACATATTTAAACACCAAAGTGTTTTATAAATACGTGTGTTAGAATTAGAAATCAAAAGAATGAAAAAAGAAATGAAAGTCCTAAGTGGTGATATTTGAAAGGGGGAAAATGTCAAGGAAATTGATCATTTAGTCTAGCAGATTCATGAAAGAATAGCTCAAATAGAAACAACACATTTGGTACATAAAGCAAAAGTTCTCTATGTAGTTGTAAAGATTCTTGGGAATTATTCAATTACATGCCATGAAGTATCTGGGAGTTGACAAGCAAATGGTTTTATTATTTATTTGTTTGTTTATTTATTTATTTATTTCTATAAGTTTGTTTTTATATTTTTACAGTTTAAGTTTCACAGAAGCTGAGGCTTTACATCACAAATGCTGAGCTAAGAGGTCAGAGAGTACTTTAATTCAGGCAGTCTTTCTTGGTGGGGTTATGGAGGCACGTTTCAAAAGGTACCAGCTTCTTACTCCCTATGGGGTATATGCTTTTTTTTTTTTTTTTGAAAAATATTTGATATATATTTCTTGATTTATAAAAAGTGTTCACAAACTAATTTTGGAAAAGACAAATTCACAAAATTATACAACTGCTTCAAAATTAATGAAAAGATGCTTAAACACAAATACTTATAGGTACTATAAACACACAAATAAAATTATTACTTTTGCATATCAGATTATCAAAAGTTAAAAAATGTGAGGTTATGAGGAAATGGGAATTTCTGTTAAATATAAAATGGTACAACTTTTTCAGAAGGCAATGTGATAATATGTTTTAAAATGTTAAAGATGTGTCTACTTTGATCCAGCAATATCATTTTTGAGACTTTATCTTAAGGAAATATTTGAACAAACGGGCAAAGACATAAGTACATGGCAGGGACTTCCCTGGCAGTCCAGTGGTTAAGACTTTGCCTTCCAAAGAGGGCGGTATGGGTTCGATCCCTGGTTAGGGAGCTAAGATCCCACATGCCTCATGGCCAAAAAACCAAAACATAAAACAAAAGCAATATTGTAACAAATTCAATAAAAACTTTAAAAATGGTCCACATAAAAAAATCTTTAAAAAAAAAAAAGTACATGGCAGTTCAATGCTACTCTGTCAGTAATATTAAAAAAATTAGAAATAAACTAATAAACTAAACACTTATCCCCAGTAAGGACTGGCAAAATAAATTATGGTACATTCATGCAAAAAGACTCTATGAAGCTCTTATAATGGATGACATAGATCTATAAATCTTAAATCTTATAAATCTTATAATCTGTGTGTGTGTATGTGTCCTTAAAAAATAGATAATATAAAAGAGTACATATTATGAGACCTCATCATTTATATATAACAAATCTGGAAGGATATATTCCAACTGGTAATAGTGGTTATTTCTAGGGGAAAAGAAGCAGAATTATGAAATTAGTTTTCTCTGGTTTGCTCAAATTACTTAAAATTAACATATATTAGCATAAATTATGAGAAAACATATTAAAGATATTTCCATAGCATTAGTTCCATAATTACCTCATTAGTTATCAGAAAGTTGCAAGTTATAGAGATAATGATATATATCTTTAAAGACTTACTTGAGGCATAAAGTACATTAGCTTATTTTATGAAAATAATATTTTACAATATTAAAATAACCAATGTTATTTTAGTTAAATACAAAACTTTAAATATTTATTATTCTTGGGACTGGTCAATGCATCTCTATTACAGTATGACAAAATATCCCCTAAATATCATGACAAGGGGGTATATGCTTTTACTTTATTTTTTTAAATTAATTTTTATTGGAGTATAGCTGTTTTACAACACTGTGTTAGTTTCTGCTGTACAGCAAAGTGAATCAGTTATATGTAAACATATATCTCCTCTTTTTGGGATTTCCTTCCCATTTAGATCACCAAAGAGCATTGAGTAGTGTTCCCTGTGCTATACAGTCTGTTCTCTTTAGTTATCTATTTTATACATTGTAGTGTATACATGTCAATCCCAGTCTCCCAATTCATCCCCCCTCTGCCCTCCCGCCCGGTATCCATACGTTTGTTCTCTACATCTGTGTCTCTATTTCTTATGCTTTTACTTTATAATGACAATCTGTCCTGGATTTGTGGAAAGGTGAGCATGAGAGGCCAAGGAAGCGTTTATAATGAGAAGAGAGGTGGCAGCGCTTCCCTCCTACCATGTGGGGATATTCAAACTGGCCAGAGAGAACATGAGCATTTTGGGGGAACATCCCAATTTCAATACAATATATGGCTCAGTTGTCCAACTGGTTGTGAGCCCACAGTGAGATTCTACGTCCTGATTCCTAGTTCAGGAAACTTGCCTTTTTTTCTTACTCCACTATAGAAACTTACGTTTTGGTTTTATACATTTTGTTCTTACATTTTGGTTTTATATAATATGAACATTTACCTTAGCCATTTGTATATCTTATACAGCTTTGTGAGTCATCTTTGACTTTCTGTCTTTGGTGGTATCTCGTTTAGGGAAGGGGCCACCATCATTCACCACCTTCCTCCCCTCTCCCCCTGAGAGGAACACTGACCACAGGGCATTCTCAATAATTTGATGGTTACGATGACAACAGTGATAAAGAATTAGCTCCCAAAGGCACAGAACAGAAACTGTGAGTATTTCCAGGAGACGCAGGCAATTAGAAAAATGGCTCCACGTATAAAGAGATTCATGAGGAAGAGACTTGTTTTCCAAAAGTTTATGGTCACAACTAGTAGAAAAATATTTGTAGTGGTAAGTAGAGCACACAGGGGGGAAAAAAGCAGTTAATATGTTGTCAGACCAAAGAGAAAGGCAATTATAAAGGGCCAAAGACAGGCTGAAAAGACAGAGCATAAATGAGGTATTTAATTCATGCGTCTGCTGACTCATTTATTGATACACTGATGCAGTCACTTCTTATAAATCAAATCCCGCAGGCCAGGACTTAGCAGGTTCCATGCTAGGTTCTGGGGATATAAAAATAACTGAGGCCAGTATTTGCCCTCATGGAACCCACATTATAATGGATAGATAGTTATATAAACAGATAATGACAATAAAATGTAATAGCTATTCTAGCTGAGATACAAACAAAGTGATGTGAACACAAGGTGAGGAGCAAAGAGAGAAATTAGAAAAAAAAGAAGAAGGAGGTGCTGCTTCTCCTTCCAGAGACTTCTTGGGCAGTGGAATTGCTACACATGATTACGTGAGTCAACACTGGGGCTGTAGGCCTGCCGGCACTGGTATGTATATTTTATGAGAATTAAATGTCTTCAAAGAGACACAAGGGCAGATGGTATATTAATCAGGACATGCCATCAAAACAAAAACACGGAGCTCCTTCCTAAAAACCGCTCAGGTGGCCCATTCTCTGGATCCCCACCGTGCTTCCCTGGTCAGAGGCATCCCCTGGCTCATGCCCTCCCTCCCACGGTCTCCTCATCTGGTTTGGCTCCTTCAAATCTATCCCGCATCTGGGTCACAGTAATCTTCTCACTTTCTGGCTTAAACCCTTCAGTGGGGGGTCCACTGCTCTCGAACAAAACCGTCAACCTTTAGGTTTTAACACCCAGTTCTGTGTTACCTGTTCCTACCACCTGTCCAGCCTCACCTGGCCCTGTGCCCACACCACGTTCCAGTCATGCCCGCCTCTTTCAGCTCTTCACAAGTGTCCAGGCCTCCGCCCCAGAGCCTTTGTCGTCCTGGCCCCTCTGCTGGGAGCTCCTCTCCTCCCCTTTCTCTCTTGTTCTTCATGAACTTCCACCTGCTTTTCTGATTTCAGTTCCACCAGAAATCCCTCCGAGAAGCTTCCTCTCATCAACAAGGTCTTCCTCTCACAAGCTCACAGCATACTGGGTTGAAGCAAATGAAGTCGCCATGTTTGTGTAGGTCAAAGCAGTCAAAATGGGCAATTTCTCATGGTTCAACCTAACACTCACTGTACTAGGTTCCTAGGACTGTTGTTAACAAATCATTATAAGATCAGTAGCTTAAGACACAAAACTTGATTCTCTCAGTGTTCTGGAGGCCAGAAGTGCCAAATCAGGGTACCAGCAACGCCATGTTCTCTCTGAAAGCTCTAAGGAAAAATCCTTCCTTCACTCTTCTCAGCTTCTCAGCAGTCCTTGTTGTTCCTTGGTCTCTGTCATTGCTTAGCCCTCTTCCCTGTGTGTTTCTCTGTCTCTCTATCTGAATCTCCCTCTCTTTTCTCTTACAAAGACACCAATCATTGAAATTAGGGCTTGCCCTAAAGCAGTGTGATCTTAACTGATGACATTTGTGAAAACCTAATTTCCAAATAAGGTCCCATTCTGAGGTTCCTGGTGGACATCGATTTTGGGGGGACACTATGAAACCCACTACATAGAGCATTATTTATAATGCTTATAGTGTATGACCATTACTATAACTTATAGTGTATGACCACGTGAACTCTACATCTGTTCTTCCTGAGACTGTAAACTCTTGGAGGACAGGGATCGTGTGGGAATTTTCCACTATTCCGTATCTGGGGTCTGCCACAATATTTGACATAAAGTAAGTTAAACAAATATTTGTGGAATAAGTAATTATACAGATCAAATGGCAGAACTAAAATCTCCAGCAGATAACTGGGAAATAAAAGAAAGGATTTTAGGTATCTTCTAAAGGATGGAGAGACAAGCAGAAAATATCTGTTTCCCAATTGAATAAATTTGTTGGTGTGAAATATCAGTGTCCCTAGATTCACACACTAGAATAAAATTATACTCTGTGACATTTAACCTGAACGTATGTCTGCCACTGATAAACAGATGAATGTTTAGAATAAGTTTACACGCAATATCTTGTAACATTTAATCAACTATCCTAGAATATAATGTTTAACAGATGTAGGTTACCAGTATTAAAAAATAATCCCCATGCCTATATGTTTTTAAAATGGAACTCATCTCATTCTAACTTGTATTAGAGTTATTTATACTCCCCAAAGCTTGTAAGCTCCTTGAGGGCAAGATTCCACATTTAAAAAAAAAATTTATTTATTTATTTATTTATTTATTTTTGGCTGTGTTGGGTCCTCGTTTCTGTGCGAGGGCTTTCTCTAGTTGCGGCAAGCGGGGGCCACTCTTCATCGCGGTGCGCGGGCCTCTCACTATCGCGGCCTCTCTTGTTGCGGAGCGCAGGCTCAGTAATTGTGGCTCACGGGCCTAGTTGCTCCGCGGCATGTGGGATCTTCCCAGACCAGGGCTCGAACCCGTGTCCCCTGCATTGGCAGGCAGATTCTCAACCACTGCGCCATCAGGGAAGCCCCAAGATTCCACTTTTAATTTACTTTTATCACACCTTTTAGAGAGTAGAAATATAATAACTGTTTGTGACTAAATGGATCTGAACTCAGCATGAGTTGATCACTGCACTGTAAAGCTGCAAAGAGCAGGTGAGAAGCTCTTTTGATGGCTCGGAAGGTTCTTCAGGATCCTGCAATCCGTCCTCTTGACTATCAGGCATTGCTGCCCCGTAGATGTACCAAATGGGGCAATTAAAATAGAGTAAGGTGACTGGCTGCTGGAATGGCAGATACGTCCACTTTCACTGCCGAGGCACTGACGCGAATCTTCTACCCGTGGGAAGGGGCCTCTTTCTGAACACCAGTGCTCTTTCGGTTGTTCCCAGATAAGCAGCATCAACGGGTGATGAACATACACACACTCATTGGCCGGGCAAATCCTCTCCTGGGTGTATACCTCCCGGACATGTGTGCACACCCAGGTCAACTACACCCTCCCAAGCCCACAGCAGTGCCACCTGTAAGAGTCCCAAACTTAAATTCTTCAAGTGCCCATCAGCCCCTGAATGGAAGAGCAAACTGTGGTCCATTGAAACATCTGAGTCAACGAACAACATCCAAGCACAAAACTTGGGTGAATTTCCCAATAGAATAGTGAGTAAAGGAAGCCAGACAAAACAAAAGAGTACGGACTGAATGATTCCATTTATATAAAGTTAAAACACAGGCAGCACGAGTCTATCTGCTTGGTCCCAGGAGAGCGTTTACCCTGGGGTGAGGGGGAAGCATGATGACTGGACAGGTGTATGGGGAGGGGCTTCTAAGGTACAGTCAATATTTCTTGAGCTGGGCACTGGTGGGGGTTCAGTTTGTAAAAATTCAGCAAAATGCCTCTTTCTATAAGTATATTATAGTTTAGTAAAAAGTTTTCTTTTTTTTTTAAGGGCAGATGATGCATTTGAGCACAATCATTTAATTCTTACTTCACTGCTATTAACCTCCATAACCTTCACCATTGCTTCTGCCACAGCCCATGATCATGACTGAGCTACAAAAAGAGAAGAAAAGAAGAAAGCACAAGATGGGATTAGAGAGTGTGTGTGTGTCAAGGGGGTGAGCGGTGATGGGGGATCAGGAAGCCAGGATAAACGGAAGTACTTCACGGTATTTTGAAGCCACTATAAAGTGTCCTTAATATGTGATAAAATGGTATTCTAGCTTTTATCCAAATTCTCTCCCCTTCTGCATGTAAGCACAGATTTTCCAAGATTAAATTTACTTTGATGCAAGTGAGGGAATAACATGGATTATATTGGATATACTGGATAATAATTTAAGATCATTATACTATATCACAAAAGCTGACCTTCTAACATAGAGTAATTGCAATCGTAAATTTCCGCTTAAAAATTATTTCAAAGGTTATGATTCTTGAATGGAAGAAAAGTAGCACAGAGAATCCCAAGATTTTATTCTCCTTATTGAAAAACCTAATGTAAAGAACAGTCCGAAGGAAGGAGGTTATAAAAGCTTCAACTGAGCGTGAAGTCTGGCTGTAGCAGATAGATCAGATGATAGCTTTGCAACCGACTCACATGGTTAAAAAAAAAAAATTTTTTTTGCAAAAAGGAAATTAGAATCAAAGGAAAAATTTCAATCCTTGAGCTTTCAAAAATATAAATCATCTCAGCTCAGTGCTACTCCATGGCTCAGCATCTGTCTTGTGGAGATATCATTACACGTTGGGTGGCTGAAAGCCTTTTCCTTTACTTGTGCTTCTCAAGAGAGTTGGGAGCAATTGGTCTGCACGACACATACCCCGTTCTGCCTCATTGCTTAAATCTGCCATATTTCAGCCTGGGTTTTCTTCTGTTAAAATATTCAAGCATTATTCAGTTTCAGTTCCTTTCTGAATGCTGCCACAAATAACTGAATTGAAGGATTACCTTAAATAAATTTTTTTCGTAATTTTTGTGTGATTTTCTAAAAGAAAACAATTTAAAAAGCATTCAGACTTGGGAAAGATTCTCATTTGAAAATCTAGTCCATTCTGGCTTGGAAAATGTGCAGAGATCTGTGGGTTAATGTAACTGAAGAGTGGTTTTTGACTGCTCCACATATGAAAAAGGACCACATTCCGTTTAACCTGGAGAAGGGAGTTCCTCAGTGTTATCTGAGTCAATTAAGGCTGAATTCTCTTTGTTTCTTTTGGGTTTTTTTTTTTTTTTTTTTTTTGGCTGCGTTTGGTCTTCGTTGCTGTGTGCGGGCTTTCTCTAGTTGCAGCGAGCGGGGGCTACTCTTCGTTGTGGTGCGTGGGCTTCTCATTGCGGTGGCTTCTCTAGTTGCGGAGCACGGGCTCTAGGTGCGCGGGCTTCAGTAGTTGTGGTACGTAGGCTCAGTAGTTGTGGCTCGCGGGCTCTAGAGCGCAGGCTCAGTAGTTGTGGTGCACGGGCTTAGTTGCTCCATGGCATGTGGGATCTTCTTGGACCAGGGATCTAACCCGTGTCCCCTGCATTGGCAGGCGGATTCTTAACCACTGTGCCACCAGGGAAGTCCCATATCTTTGCTTCTTTACATGATGGCTTTTGCTGGTTTTTCTAGATCTGTACATGACTCAGTAGTTCAGAATGGAGACTCTTTCTAAAGCATAAATTACTATTTTTCAAGGAAGTTTCTCTTGCTATTTTGCACCTGTGATTCTACAACCCAAACTGCAGATGACCTATCTGGAGTAATGATCAAACATGCTGGTTTTTATTAATATCTCTATGTTACTATAAAACCTTGACATACAATATGTATAAGGGATACTTCTCACTAGCCTATTGAATCCAATAAAGAGTTTCTTGGAAGGGAGAACCTTTCCTTTTTCCTCTGGGCAAATGTCCCTTAGCTACATAATTGCATGTGAGACAGCAATACTGTGTACTTTAAAAATGTTTCCTTTAAAAAGTGTTGAAGTCCTCAGGTCATTAGTTAGGGTCAGTGTCAGGCTGTTAGTTAGGGTCAGGGTCAGGGCAGTAGGGTCAAAAAGGAGAAAATAAAGTGTTTAAGTCACTGCTTTTTCCCTCTTTTACAAAAATCTTCAATAAACCCTGTACCTTCCGACTTCAAATAGGAGTTTTCTGGATGTAAATGGGAGGGCTCATTTCTTGGTTTGCATCTGGGCCATAAAAGCTACATTTATTTGTGACAGCTGGCACCCCAAAATGTTCAAGGTAATTTCATAACTTCAGCTGATCAGTGGCATGTGGTGTTTCCTCTTCCACATCTCTCAAGAAATTCAGAGCTGTTACTCATTCCCCCTTACAGCCTGACCCCAAAGAAAGTGGGGAGAGGAGGTATGTTCTTGGAGGAGCTGGGAATTAAGTGGCTGTTCTGTGCCTCCTGGTTTGGGAGGCCAGCAGCACAGATGCATTTATACCATCTTACGACAGCCCGAAGCTGTACAGGAAATGTTCACTTTCATGCTCTTGTTACAACACTGAACCTAAGATCTTACAGGCTTTAAATGTCCTGCAGAAGGTTCTTTGTGCAGTAATGTAGGTACTATTTGCACCAAACCTAAGCTAGCAGAAAATGTTAACAAGACAGTAAAAGAAAGAAAACTATTAAAAAACTAGAATACCAAATGATGTTGAACGGTTGTTTCTCTTTACATTATTGTCCCTTAAAATCCCACTAATGGAATGAACGGTTTCCTTGAGATAGTAGTAACGAATACAGTTTGCTTTTGCATGTTTTTTCCTCTAGGTCCCAAACACCTCTATTTTACATTATATCTGTCTTGCGTTATTCAACCAAGGCACAGTTGTTTCCATTAGGGAATTTACTGAGTCATAGAAACATTTTTATTATGATAAAAAAATGCATTTTTTGCACCACTTCAAATGAAATTATATTAGAGTTCCATGTAAACTAGATGCTTGGTTCTTGTTATGAGATGAATATTCAGTAAGTAATAGGAAAAAAAAAAAAGCCCAGACTAAAGGGAATTCAGAATATACATTTTTGTGCACTCACATAATTGTCCTCCTTGTTTTGCTTTAGAAAACACAGGGGATAGCATAGTGCATCAGTAAAAAAGTAAGAAGATGCAGATTTAAATTTTTGTTCCATTTTATAATCCCTTAACTGCTTTGGATTTCAATGTTCTCAAATGAAAAATGAGGACCTTCACTCTTTTATATAAATGCCAGATATTTAAGAGAGATAGTGTATTGCCTGTAATTTGAATTACTCAAGGGAAGTGTGCTATAAAAACCAAAGTTATCACTGAGCCACAGCAACTGCTGGCTCGACGTGAAAATGGTCTCATCTCAGTGAGGGGGCTAAATAGAGAGGGTGCCGCATGCGGGCTGTCGACCCCCTCCTCCCTCTAGCCTGGGACCACCTCACCCTTTCCCACTCGCTCCAATTTCTTCCCCTTCGCTACATTGATTTATTTTCTCAAGATTCTTGGTCTAAAAAATGAAAATGAAAATAGAGAAGGGCAAACATTTCTCCTCACCTTGTGTCCTTCCCTATTCTCCCTCCCTTTTCAAACCTGCTTCTTGAAGCTTGCTTACCATCTACGCGACTCCTCGGCACTAACTTCCCCTCGTCCACTGCCTCTCGGGCCCCAGGTCTCTCCCACCACCTCAGTGGTCCCAGGCTGCTGAGTCCAGTGGCACTTGGACTCACTATCACTCCTTAAACCCTCCCAACTGGGTTTCCATCTTAGTCCTGTCCCTTTAAATCTACCTTAAAGAACACCTAAGAAAGAAACACCACCTTGTTCCTGGGACTTAAAGTAATTCAAGGATGGTCAATTAGGTGTAGAATAAATTCTAATCTCAGCGTGGCTTAAAGTATCCTCTCATGCCTTGCCCTTTATACTCTAACAATATTGGTTTGTGCGTCCCTCCCACAGAGTCCCATTTGTGCCTTTGAACATACCGTCCCCCTGCCTGCAACACACTTTCCTTCCACACTTGGTTAATTACAATACTTCCTTCAAAAACCATCTCCTCTAGGATGATTTCTCAGCATAACAACTGGTACTTGAAGTAGTAAACGTGTGCAGATACTCTGCTGAACACTTTGTTCATTGCCTCATTTTCTAACACTATTTAATCCTCAAAATAGCCCCCTGATGTAGGTACCATAATTAGCTCCATTATGTTATAGATGAGGAAACTGAGGTCCAAGGAGCTCAAGTCTGCTGCCCAAGGTCATGCAGCTAGAAGTGGTAAAGCACTGGGATTTGACCACCATCTTTCAGATTCCAGAACTTCAGCTTCTAAACACTGCTGTATACTGTTCCACCAAAACAGCGTTTTTAAGCAATAGATGTGTTTTTACTTCTGCAGCTTTGCACCTGCTATTTCTTTTATATGGAATGCATTTTCCCACTTTCCTAATAAAATTTGATTTATTATTTTTAGACATATCTTCTCGACCTGGCTCCAACCTCAGTTAGGCACGTCTTCCCCCAGGCTCCCTGGGTCTTCGACCCTAGTGCTCAGGGCTTTGCACTATAGCTCCTTAATTCTGTGTACCTCTCCCCTACTAAGCTGACAATTTTTAATTAAGGGCAGGACTCTCTGTGGCCCCATGGCTCACTGGATGTTTACACACAAGAGACAAGGATAACACAATGGTGACGAGATGAAGAACAAAAAAAGGCAGCATCAAGGGTGTCCCACAAACAGGCTGAAGTGACCAATTTGTGGTATTTCTCATCACTTGGTTACCCTTTCCTTAGGCTCTTTACAACGTGGAATCAGCCATATGAACCAGCACAAATGACTCTTCCAATTCAGATGAATTATATTACTAAGATGAAGAGAAATGACAAGCCACATCAGATTTTCTATCAGAAACAAAACCATAAAAAAACATTTTGTTCCTGATGAAGTCTATGCTTCCAACTTTATAAGATAAAAAAAAATCATAATTGACTATAAATTCTATACAACATATCTATGGTATAAAGCTTCACAAACATATGAGTCTTTGAACAGGGCAACAGAGCAGCCAATTTATGTCTATATATAGTGTTATTAGAGTTTACCATAGAAAATTCTTAGCCTGTTAAAAAAAAAAAAAACTTTATTTTGAAATAATTTTGAACGTACATAATAGTTGCAAAGATAGTATAGAGAGTTCCTGTACACCCTTGACCCAGCTTTTTCTTATGTTAGTATCTTACATAACCATAGGACATTGATCAAAACCAAAAAATTAACCTTGGTCAAATACTTTGAACCAAAATGCAGAACTGCTTTGGAACTCCCCGGATTTTGCAGGAATGTCTTTTTTTCTGTTTCAGAATCCCATCCAGGATTCCACATTCTATTTCATTGTCACGTCTTGACACCCTTGTGCGTGTGTGTGTGTGTGTGTGTGTGTGTGTGTGTGTGTGTTTTAAGCTCTTCCTTACTTTCTGTCTCCACAAAATATTATACTTAATACTCAAGTCTCATCTTGTGTTTTCCCTGCCTCAACTCTAGAATCAGTCACTTCCCCAAAGAATATTGATTTGTTTTATTTGAGAATGGTTTTTAGAAACGAAAATTTTAGGACTGGGTTTTCTTGATGTTACTGGCATGTCACTGCTTCTAGGCTCGCCCAGAGGAAAGACCTAGGAAGTATATGTATGTATAGGAGCCCTTGTATACACACGTATCTATATTTAGTATCTACTTACTGTGTTTGTATCTATTATAACCACAGAGCTGTATACAGGTATCCACCCTTGTATCCATGTATCTATCTACACATCTATGTCTATATATCTACTGATGTATCTATCTATCTATTTATGCATCTATGTATCTATCTATCTTCTATCTTACAATAAACTGAGTTCATAGTGATACTCCTATTCCAATTGCCAGAGGGTTCATTCTGGCATCTTCCCTTTGCTTATCTGTAACTTCTTTCTCTGACTGTGTGAAATCTGGCTCTCGTTATCTCCATAAATTTCTTTATTTGTTCCACCTTAGTTTACAGATAACTAGTGTCAGTGATGGTATTTACTATAAAATAAATCCCACACTTTAAATCGGAGGTTTGGAAGACACATATTTTGTACTGGAGTTTCCACACTGGGGTCTTGAACTCCCACGCATGCTCTGTCCTCTTAAGTAATTCCTTCTCAGGCAACCATCATGCATTTTCCAAGTATCATTCCTGACTATGCCTGTGGTAGATTGTACAGTTGTTCAATTTTGCATACTTTGAGGGCAAAGGGCTTATTAGATGCACTATGAAAATTCACATTAACATATTTTATGCAAAACAACATGGAAATAGGGATAACATCAAATAAAATAACATACATGTACATTTCTCATTTCTTAGTAATAATCTAAGTCATTCTTTTAATATCAGAGTAAAAAATACTCAGTAGTCATATGGCTGTGAGTGAGGATGCCAGCCTTGCCCCGTCTCCCACTGTGACTCTTACTGAGCAAGGGCAGCGGGTAGAACGTAAGGAAAGGCCGACAATGAAACCATCAACCTTCAGTTATGAATAAAGAAAAAGACTGGTTGCCCTTCTTACATAAGTTCCATAGCTTTCTGGCCACCTTCGGTTATAAAAAAATCAGTCCAGGGCAATCCAGTCTCATACCTGATTCAAGCCTTGCTCCCCTGCCCCACCCCAGCCCCACAAGTATGACTTCCTGTCTAGAACTGGGAAGGGGACATGGTCTCTTCTTTCACATCTCCTTCTTTGGGGTCTAGCTCCTCCAGAGCAGAGGCCAGGGTGGAGAGTTAGGAGAAGAAAGGACTGTCTTGGGAAACCAGCCACATTTCAGGGGAGCCCACTTTGTGGTTTGGTCTGGATCTACCCTGTTCAAAGCTGATGGCTTTCTGTATGGCTGACCAGCATTGAGAGGCAGAGATACAAAATCCCAGCCTAAAAGGAATGATGTTGACTAGCTGGACCAGTCAGATTCTTCTCCCATTGGGAGGCTGAACTTGAGACAGAAAAAGTGTTGATTATTTGTAACAGAACAAACATTTACATGGGACAAAAACAAAGATGGATTATTTGTGTTTCCCTAAGGCAAAGCACCAGCATCATTATTTTTCCTTAAGGCTGCGGTATCTCTTTTCCCCCCACCCTATACAGTCTCATCCAGAGTTACAACTTCCACTAGTACAGAGAGCTTCACTAGGACTGAAGAACCAAAGAGGGCAGACATTTCTGTCTGGTTTTTTTGCTGACTTATCCCTTAGGCCTAGAACAGTGCCTGGCACATGGCAGGCACTGGATAAACAACTGAGAATGACATGGAACGTCCATATTTGTATCTCTAGCCAGCCAGCCCTTGCTCCTAAACTCTAGACCTACACATGCAACCAAGTATTAGGCGTCTCTGCTGAGTCTCAAACCCATCACAAACTCAACATATCCAAGCCCGAGTGATGGTCTTTTCCCACAAATAAAGTTCTGTGCTAATGTTCCCCGGTTCTGCGAATGGTATCATCATCCATCCAAGGAGATGAACCTGAAACCAGGAGTCATCCTTGAGACTCTCATTTATGTCCTTAAATCTAAACATTCACCAAGTCCCTGATGATTTTGCTTCCCAAACAGCTCTCCCATTCACACTGCCTCCCATCGTAAAAGCCTTCAGTGGCTTCCTATTGTTCTGGGGGCAAAGGGAAAAGTTCTTTTTTTTTTTTGGCCATGCCACGTGGCATGTGGGATCTTAGTTCCCTGACCAGGGATTGAACCCGTGCCCCTGCATTGGAAGTGTAGAGTCTTAACCACTGGACTGCCAGGGAAGGCCCCAAGGGAAAAGTTCTTGGCATGTTTCTCAAGGGGCTGCACGGTCTATGCCCCACTTACTTTTCTGTACTCACTTTACACTACTTTTTTCTGGGGTCATGCTGAACATGTTTCCTTCTCTCTGGAATGCTCTCCCCTCCCTTTCCCTATCAACACCCCCATGAAGTTCACGGCTGCTCCTCCTTCATAACTCAGCCCAAGTGTCTCTTTCTCCTTCCCCACTTCCCTAACCCCCATCTGGGTCAAGGTCTTCTATTAACTCCTCACTCAAATGCCGTTCTTTTCTGAAGAAAGTTCACCTCACATTATAAATATTTGTTCACTGCTCTGATTATTTGATTGATGTCCAACTCCTCCATTAGACCCTAAGCTCCATGAGAGCAGAAAATTTAACTGTTTATTCTTATCTCCTTAATGCCTGGCCCAGTGTTTTGCACACAGTAGGGACTCAAAGATTGAAGGAATTGAATGAACAAGCAGATAGCAGAAACGTTTTGGGTGGAATAGACAAGTATGTGGGCTTCTCAGAACAAAGAACAGATGGGTGAAACCTGAGTCCCAACGGAATCAAGGCAATGACAACACCTCATGTTCCATGTATGGGCACACAGAGGACAAAATTCACTACCTCACTCCTGAAACATGTCTGAACGCAGCTACCAAAGAGCCTGTTTGCAATTCAATGACTGCAAGACACTGCAGAAAACTGAAAACCAATTGTCACGTTTTTTTCTTAGAACCATAACCATCTAGTTTCCCACTGCCTGTGAAAGGATCTGAAGAAAAAAAGCGCTGTTGGTGTTTAAAATGTTTGTTCTCGTGATTAAAGAAAGCAAAGTGAGCTAGTGTCTCCATGGCTGGGCAGGGGGCTGAGGACGGGCATGATGAAGAGTAACCCTCTTGCCTGGTTTGTACACAATTTCCCTCTAAACCTCACTTAAAAAAAAAAAATCGTAATAATGTCAAGAGCCATCTGATTTTGTAAGAATGCCTTTCTCATTAAAGATACTTCAGAATTTAAAAGAAAAAAAAAATTGAGAGGTTATCTTGTAGAGGCTGTGATAAACTGTAATAAAAGTAATTCTGAGTTAGCACAATTGACACAACCAACAACTCATCAATGTAAACTTGAACAGTCTTAGGCCCATCATTTTATGTCTGTTCAATGTCAAGAGAGACTTGAGCTGCCTTATTAACCGTCCTGAGTGCCAGGGGATGAGGCAAAGAGCAAGGTTTCTGAAAACAACAGCCTCTAAAAGTGATCTGGTTTGGGTCAATCACACATAGAATGAAATTCTGGAAGGGCTTAGAGAAACCCTTCTTCCAAGAAAGTCTCAAATTTATAACATTTATTATTATGGGACTTGTTTGATTAAGGGCAAAAGGAAATGAGTCCATCTGTTGAGAAAGCTGCTCTTGGTTGGTGAAAGCTGCCCGCCATCCTGAGAGCACCCACTATCTTTCAGCTCTGTTACTTCCTGGCGGCTGAAAGCGGTCCTTTGTTTTTGAGGCCAGGGGGTGTATTAGTTTCCAAGGGCTGCTGTAACATAGTATGCAAAACTGGTGGCTTGAAACAGCAGAAATCTACTATCTCAGTTTTGGAGGCTGATAATTCCAAATCAAAGTGTCTGTTCTGTGGGCTTGGTTCCTTCTGGAGGTTCTGAGGGAGGGGCTGTTTCAAGACTTTCTCCTAGTGTCTGGTGACGGTCCGCACCCCAGGTGTTCCTTAGCTTGTACATGCATCGCTCTAGTCTCTGTGTGTCTCTCTTCTCCTTTTTGTATAAGGACACCAGTCATATAGGATTAGGGACCACCCTAATGACCTCACCTTAACTTGATTTCAACTGCAAATACCCTATTTTTAAATAAGGTCACATTCACAGGTACTGGGAGTTAGGGCTTCAATATCTCTTTTTGAGGGACACAATTCAACCCGTAATAGGAAGACATCAATTCTAACAGGTAGCTCGTCTGTTTTGTTTTGACTTCCCGGACCCCTGATGAGTACCTGTTTAACTCCACAATTCCAGCTGGCTGCTCCCCATTTTTTGCATTGACTTCTAGATTTCTAGGCTGCTTTTTTTTTTCTTTTTCTTTTTAAAATTGAGGTATAGGTGATTTATAATATTATGTAAGCTTCAGGTATATAACACAGTGATTCACACAGGTTTTAAAGGTTATACTCCATTTTTATAGGTATTACAAAATATTGGCCATATTCCCTGTGCTGTACAACGTATCCCTGTAGCTTATTTATTTTATACACGGTAGCTTGTACCCCCATCTTATCTGTCCTTCCCGACTCTAGGCTGTTTTCTTACGCTGATAATTGATACCCTCAAATTCTTAGCTTCTGTTGTGACCTATTAGCTTGAACCCTGATCTGAACAGTTCTCAGTCTTAGCTACTTCATCTCTTTAAACAGATCGTACTGTTGTTTATGTCTTAATGTGGCATAAGAATTTATTTTTTAAAAGAAGCCTAACAATGAAGCTCTATCAGAAATAGCAGATCAAGTGCTATATAAGATGAGCTTTTGAGATTTCAGTTATGTTAAATTATGGGAAATAATATGTAAGTTGACAACAAAAAAGTCATCTCTGACCAAAAGATTGAGGGAGTGGCTTCGAGTGGAGTTGGGCTACATCAAAGGCTTTGAGTAAAATGCTGAGTATTCCAACTCAGCCACTGATGATTTATAGCTTCTTTGGGGTATTGATCCTCGGCCTCTGGGCAGCTGAGTTTTTCCCGGAGCAGCAGAAATCCTGGTGTTGGATGCCTCCAGCTGCATGTGATTCCCAGCTGTTGTACAAATGTCACTCTCTGTGCAAACCGCAATGGGAAAAAAAACAGTTGGGTAGCACTGTAGTAAATGATGTTACTACATAGCTACAAAAATTAAGAATCAGTCCGTAACCAGGTGGTCTGTCTGGAGACTTAGAGCATGAGAAGTCTGAGAGGAAAAGGTTAACAGTTCGTCTTTACTTTCTTAGCTGTCATGACTCCTCATCTTCTGCAACCCAGCTTCTGCACCATCAGAATCCCTGAGCCTGCCCTCACCACCTTACCAATATGATGACCAATTTTTTATCAAAATTAAAAAAAAAACTGTGGTCAGAAACACATAACATCACATTTATCATCTTAGTCGTTTTTAAGGGTACAGTTCAGTAGCGTTAAGTACATCCATATTGTTATGCAAAAGGTCTCTAGAACTTTTTCATCTTTTAAAACTAAAACTCTATAGCCATTGAACAACAACTTCTCTTTGCCCCTTTCAACCTTCACTCTATTTTCTGTTTCTATGAATTTGACTATGTTAGATACCTCATATAAATGGAATCATACAGCATTTATCACTTTGTCACTGGCTTATTTCACTGAGCATAATGTCCTCAAGGTTCATCCATGTTGTTGCATGTCAGAATGAATAATATTCTACTTTATGTATATACCACATTCTCTTTAGTCATTCGTCTGTCAATGGACATTTTGGTTGCTTCCACCTCTTGGCTATTGTGAGTAACGCTGCAATGAGATCCTGCTTTCAATTCTTTTGGATACATACCCAGAAGTGGTATTGCTGGATCATTTCTATTTTTAATTTTTGAGGAACCTCATGCTGCTTTCCATAGCGGCTGCACCATTTTACACCCCCAACAAGTGCACAAGTCTTCCAATTTCTCCATATCCTCTCCAAGCCATGAACACAGAGTGTCTTTTCATTTATATGTGTCTTCTGTAATTACTTTCTGCAATGTTTTGTAGTTTTCAGGGCAGAAATCTTACACTTCCTTGGTTATATTTTTTCCTAAGTATTTTATTCTTTCTGATGCTATTGTAATTAGGATTGTTTGCTATGGTGACCACTTTTGACCTCTCTGAAGTCTTTGAGATTGTGAACCACAGCCTTGTTCTTGATGACACACACGTTCTACTCTTTCCTCCTACCTCTTGGGCTTCTTATTCCCATTTAGGGCTCTTTCTCATTGGCTCACTGGATTCATTTGCTGTTCCTCAGGGAACCATTCTTCCCTTGGTAAACTCATGATTTCTAAAGGCTTAACTTACCACCTGCATGTTAATTTTTGCTTCTCTCCAATATCTGTCTCAGCCCCAATACTCTGCCTAAGTTTTAAACCTTACATCTATCCACAGACATTGTCTCATAGATATTTCCCAGGCATCTCATGGAAAATATGACCCCCCCACTCCCCAAAATAAAACAAACAAACCCCCAAATTCTTCCTTCTTCTGCATCCTTTGCCTTGGCACACCTGGGGCAATCTAGAAACCTGGGTGATGCTCTAGTCTCCAGCCTTTGCTCATCTTACATCCAGTGGGTCACCAGATCCTACCCTCTGCACTCCCCCTTCTGTACGTCACCACTCCTTCACATTCCCTCATCTTTGTTTCCTTTAGTTGAGACTGCAATCACCATCTGCTTCAGGGATTGGATCTCCTATCTTCAGTCTAGGTGCCCTTCAATTCATTCTCTGAACTGAAGAATGTAGGGGAAAAAAGAATGAAATTTTGCCATCTGCAGCAACAAGGATGGACTTGGAGGATATTATGCTAAGTGAAATAAGTCAGAAAAAGAAAGACAAATGATGCATGGTATCACTTATATGTGGAATCTAAAAAATACAGCAAGCTAGTGAATATAACAAAAAAGAAGCAGACTCACAGACATAGAGAACAAACCAGTGGTTACCAATGAGGAGAGGGAAGGGGGAAGGGCAATTTAGGGGTAGAGGATTAAGAGGTACAAACTATTCTCTATAAAATGAATAAGATACAAGGATATATTGTACAACATGGGGAATATAGCCAATATTTTATAATAACTATAAATGGAGTATAACCTTTAAAAACTGTGAATCACTATATTGTACACCTATAACATATAATATTGTACAGTAACTAAACTTTGATTAAAAAAAAATAGGGGGCTTCCCTGGTGGCGCAGTGGTTGAGAATCCGCCTGCCAATGCAGGGGACATGGGTTCGGGCCCTGGTCTGGGAAGATCCCACATGCCGCGGAGCAGCTGGGCCCGTGAGCCACAATTACTGAGCCTGCGCGTCTGGAGCCTGTGCTCCGCAACAAGAGAGGCCGCGATAGTGAGAGGCCCGCGCACCGCGATGAAGAGTGGCCCCCACTTGCCACAACTAGAGAAAGCCCTCGTAGAGAAACGAAGACCCAACACAGCCATAAATAAATAAATAAATAAATAAATAAATAAATAAATAAATAAACAAACAAACAAACCCAAAGTTAAAAAAAGAAAAAATAGAGCACAGGGGAGATTATGTCGCTCTTGGCTTAAATGCCCGCAGGATAGTATCTAAAGGCTTAGCACTGCTCCTGGCATTTCCTCTGCTGGTCCCTGCTTGTTTTTCCAGCTCACCAATTTCTCCCTTGCTCTATACTTGAGTCACAGTGAACTTCTAGTGGCCTCCAAAAAGCCAATATGCTTTTTCTTGCCTAAAGAAAAAGTTTGCTGTTCTCTTGGTCTCAAGCACGCTTCTTCACACTGCCTTCTTCTAACTCCCTTCACCTAGATAGGAATTACAGATTTTAGTCTGTGCCATACTTGGGAGAAAACATGTCTAATTTCATCATCTGTTATGTGTGTCTCCTTTGTGCTCCACAATTTGTAGTATCTGTTTAGTTGTCACTTTCTCCCACCAATTCATAAGCTATTTGAAGGCAGGAACAATGTCTTGCTTATCATTATGTCTGGTGCCCCTAACACAACATCTGAAGTACAGCAGATGGGCATTCAGACCCCAGGATTACAAAAATGGGGAGATCTAGTAAAAGGAATACCTCAAGTGACATTAGCCTGATGCCATTACGTATTTGAATCACACAACCCTCCTTCTCCACACCCCACATTGATTCCCAGCTCACTGAGCTATATTCTGATTACAATCTGACCTCCAGTCAACACATCCACAGGGAGAGAATCTGCTGATCCAAAAATGCAAGCATCTCATCCAACCCATTTTCCAGACACTCGCCGTAGAATGAATGAATGAACTGATTCTCTGAGCAGGTTGTGTGTCACCTGCATTGGGGTCAGAAAGCCCTTATTATCCCAACTTAAGCACTTTACAAATTATATGAAATTGGGCAAGAAATTTATCTCCCTGAATGTTAGTTTCTGTGTCTTTAACATTTAGAATTAAATTCAGTAATTGCATATGAAGTGCCTGGCACCAGATAGTTTTCAATAGGGAATATTTATTATTGTAACAGTTGCATCCTTCTTCCATGTTATATACGTTTGAGTTCACTCCTGTGAGATGGAAAAAATACTGAGAAGACTGAAGGCTCGACTCAGATCAGGAGATGGCAAACAGTGCTTAGCTGAGTGGCTACTCTGTCCCCTTGCTGTTGCCCTAAATCCAGAATGACTTCAATACAGGAGACAAGACAGAGATGAAAATGAAAGCCCCCAGGTAAGGCTACAGAGAAACATTAACCCGGAGCTCATATATTTTTTTTTTTGGAGCTCATATTTTTAAAAGGACTAAGATTTTTGTTGTTTTGTTAAAATCATAATCAACAAGAGAGAGAAGTCTCTTTACATGTCCATCCCTCACTATGCATTGGACACCATCAAAGACCAAACATTATCAAATTTGAACCAGACAAGACTCAAATGGGACTTAATACAGAGCTGGGGAAACAGTTTTAATTTCAGAGCTTTGAATTTAATCTACACAGACTATCTCTACTTCCCTTTTCAATGATTCTTTTCCCTGAGGCTTCTCTATGGGTCTTTTTCTTTCTCATAGTTTAATGAATCTTCTACTGCTTAAAAGAAAACCCTTTATACCTGTCTTGCACTGAATTTGCAAAAATCATTAAAGCTGCAAGAATTCTCTTCCTTTTAAAAGTTTGCAAAATTCTACCTACATTCTCCAGTGTTTTTGCTACATCACAGAGCATGAAGGTCATTGTCTCCTACTGCTGTTTAGAGGACAGCAGTAGGTCAAGGGGGTTTTTAGCCTCTATATGAACTGATCTGGCTTCTCAGAAGCCAAATTATACATTTACAGACAATCTCATTTCTAGTCAATTTTCTGATCTTATGTAAAAAGCCATTATATATCTCTATTTCTATCTCTATCTATCTCCAGGTCCTGTATTGGGTTTTGGTGATGCTGAGAAGAGAGTCATGGTCTCTATTTAATTAGATACGGGGTCACATAAATTATGGCAGCTAGGAAATGATTGCTACTGCTATATTGCTGCTAGGAAAGCAATAGGTGAATTTCATGTGAATGCATAATTGGCATGTTTTTTCAGAGCATTGTTTATTTTGGAGAGCGACAAAGGAAAAGCTATATTAGTGTCTATAAAGGCACAACACGGGTGATGGCATGGAGACAGGTGGCCTAGGAATGAGCATTTACATCAGAACCTACCCAAAGTCATCCCCAAGGAGCCCTTTAATTATTGCCCTCTGAGTCCTCTCTTTAAAAAAGTTTCTGTCTATCAAAATGCCTTTATTAAGCAATACATAATTCAACGCTGCTTCCTTTTCCTTAAAGAAAAGCATATATGAAGAGCCTTCGGAGCATTAGCATTAGGGAAGCAGTGCTGTTGCCTAGAACTCACAAATTTCCAGCTAAAAGTATTAAGTAGGCATTTTAGTCGGGCAAATGCACAATTCCCTTTAGGTTTCCTGAAGTGTTAAAGAAGGCTGCTGGTCCCATAGTTTCTCCTGAAGAGCCCCACGGTTTAGCATCCCTGGCTGGAAACCACTGTCTTAAAGGGCAAGGAGGCAACTTCAGAAAATAATGGGGAAACAATAAGTAGCATGTTTCTACTTAAGAAGAATACAATTCCAGCGCAATTGATCCTGCAGACTGTGCTTGCCTCAGGGAGCTTCTCCACAAAAGCTCTGGTGCATGGAGCAATCTGATTTAGCATTCGGTCACACTTCTCCCCCTTTATCACTGGCTTAGATTAATAATCTGTGCTCTTTCCTTTAATTTCATCTCCTGGATGTTTTCCTCGTTCACTTCTTTCTCTTCTCCCATTCTAGTTTCTTCACTGTACCATTCAGCTTTCTACCATTGTCTCCTATCCCATCCACCTCCAGGGACATAATCCTTCTCCCAAGCATGAGAACCGACTTTTTCTAATAGCCCCCATTCAGTGTTTCATATTTAACGTCTCCATTTCAGAGGTTGCTCATACTGGTTTCTATTACTCTTGAAAAATGTCTATGCACCAACATGTATATTTTAACACAATCATTTTTACCACAATCATAATAAAGTACATTAAGTCTCTAGAGACCTCTCTAAAATGTTAATATGCTGCAAGCACCTTATGTCTGTGTCTAAGGAGGGTCATTGCTCCAGAAGGTCCCTGAGGGAACAGGTGCTTTGGCCAGTGTCTGCCATCATGTGGAGTGAATGGTAAGCATCTCAGCTCTTAGCTTCTGCCAAAGTCTTAACTCCAGTGTCTCTAATTAGATCATCTGCCTTTTGGATAGTTTTAATGATTGGGTAGCTTAATTCATCTCCATTCCTCAAGAAACTGCCTGTCACGTCAATGGTTATTTCATGAATATAATGACATCTCTGTCATCTAAGATATCATTATTTATCAACAAGTAACTAACAGTCTTATGAATGAGCCTCCACAATGGCATGACTCATGTTTGGCATTTATACAGCTTTAATGTGACTCAATATAGCACAGAGGCTGAGTCTGGGCTTTTGGTCCAAATTGCCTGGGTTCAAATACTAACTCTGCCACTTATTAGCAGTGAGACCTTAGGCAAGTTACTTCTCTGTGCTTTAGTTTCCTCACCTGTAAGATGAAGCTATTAATAATACTTGCATCACATGGTTGCTGTGAAATTTAAATAAATGAAAATACAAAGTACCTGGCACTGAGCCAGTGCTCACACAAACGTGGCTGTAGCTATAAGAACCTACAGACTAGTTGGTGGAAAGGGTCAAAGATTGAAAAAAAAAGTTTAAACTGAATAAAGACAGACTTTGGAATACAGAGTGCTTTCTGGAACTTGAAACATTAAGAAAATCAACTATTTTTTCACATTTTCCCCATCTTCCTCTGGGAATAATAAAAATAGAGTAAAATCATTTAAATCCTGAAATAAATACCAGATTTGTAAAGCAAGGACTAAGGTGGTTATACAGCAAGAGATGTTTATTGGTTGTGTCTAATTATATGGTTGGTCAATTTCAATTTTGAACTCACTATTTACATATTTCTTCTACAACTAGAAACCATGGGAAGTATTTGCATCAATGGCATAAAGAACTTCCCAACCCTCATCTGAAGAACCTACCATTGTTGCCACAAAATTGAAAAGATCTGGAAGAAATCATGCCCACCATACCCAGATAACCATTTGCCTGTGTAGCCCCAGGACAGGGAAGAATTTAAATCCTTGCTTGATATGCTCACAGTGGGCATCTTTATATCAAATATGTTTGTTTTTTTTTTCTTTATTGACTGCCCTTGGTTAAAAGCATAGGCTTTGGAAATAAGCAAGAGTAAAAAAATGAAATGCTTAAAGTGATTTTCAGATATATAAATAACAACAAAAATTTAAATAGGTTATGTCTTTGTTTTTTAAAAAATAGACAACTCTATCCAACTTGAAAATTCTGAATGTGTAGGGCCTTCCTAAAATTCCAGATAGGATTTTCACTGGGATGTTAATAATCTCAACTATCGCAGTGCTGGGGGGGGATGATCCAAGAATACTTATCCAGGCTCCCCCCTTTTACAAATTCTGCTTCTCAAAGGGTCTCTTCTCTTTGACAGAGTCAAATATTCAAGCCAAGTACCTTCCATGGAACAAAAACAATGAGAATAGCTAATCACACCTGTAATCTTTCTGCCATCAATAACATAATCTTCACACATTTACATTTACATTTTGGGGACATGATTATCAATGCCATAACACCCAATCTATTTTCATATACAACTGGGCACACAGTTGATCAATTATTCTATCCCATTTCTTATAACCACTTTGGGCACCCAGACTAAATTCTCTTATAATGTCTAGTGGTCAGGCAAGTTTATGCTTAATATTTTTAGGATGATGATCAAGAGTATTACAGATAATTATGCCAAATGGCAACCTGGCCCTGAGGCATTTCATTTCCAAACTACCTTCATTTAATGGCAGAAGGAGAATCTAAATTCAATTTACTATACTATGTCCATCTTAATTTTACTCAAAATAATGATATAAAAATATTCCTAGGATAATCATAGAGCAATAAAAATTTCCTTGGTTGATATTAGAGAAGGTTAAACTTAGAAGAAAATTATTTGCCAACTCAGATTGTCTTAATTTATTAAAATCTATCTTTTTTTAATTTGAACCTTGAACTGCTTTAATACTACCTGTAAGCACATGTTTTGCCCTTATTTTTTTAATGCCGATTTAAAGAATCCCCCATACATTACTTACTTGTTTAAGCTTCTTTAGATCTTCATCAAGTTCTAAGTTGTCCAAAATAACAGCGACAAACAAACTCAGGAGGATCTATAAAATGGTTAAATAGCAATGAAAAAATCCACACGCCATAAGTATCAAAATATTATATATATGATATAGAATATCTACCTAAAATATACACTTATATAGAATGCATTAAACATGAGTTGTGAATCACTGCATAGGTATTTTAAGATACTTATAGCAAATACATTAAAGGAAATGCATCTGTTAACTGAAATAAACAATATAAAATATTAATTTGCTTTATAAAACTGATTTAAAATGAAAATTAAGAAAACTTTAAAAAAATAACTCAACAATCTTACTTCTAAGACTGTATTCAAAGAAAATAACCTGAAGTACTAATGAAAACCTTTATATACAAAAAGTGCTTGAGAGATTATTTGTAATAATGAAATACTGGAAATAACATCTAACCTTATGTAAATAGCTAATACAGTTATAGAGATCTCTATTGTAAAATTCATGCAGCCATTACAAATCCATTGTGGTAACTAGTCTGCAACATTGTGAGTCACTGGTGTTCAGTCTTGTGTGTCCCCTTACACACTGAATATGGCTAGTCTGTATAAACAATAGGTTACGGAAAGGATTGTGTGTGACTTAAGAGGCTAGGTAGTAAAAGACACTGTGGCTTTCACCTCGCTCCCCCTTGGATCACGCACTCTGCTGGAAGCCAGGTGCCGTGTCCTATGGCCAGGTGCTGTGTCCTATGGCCAGGTGCCGTGTCCTATGGCCAGGTGCTGTGTCCCTATGGAAAGGCCCATGTGGCAATGAGCTGAGGCCTCCTGCCACAGCCATGTGACTGACCCATCTCAGAAGTGGATCCTTCAGCCCTAGTAAAGCCTTCAGGTGACTGCAGCCCCAGCTAACATCTTGACTGCAAACTCATGGGACACTCTGAACTACAGAAACACCCAGCTGAGCCCGTCTCAGATTCCCGACCTGCAGAATCCACGTGAGATAATAAATGTTTATTGTTGTAAGCTCTTAAGTTGTTCATAATATGTTCTATAGCAATAGATAACTAATACACTTAAGAATTTTAACAGTAGAAAAAATGCTTACAATATTAAATGAGAGTATATATGGTAGAAGTGCAAGTATGTACAAAAAGAAATAATAGAGAAAATGCTAGGAGGAGGTACTTTAGAAATGTTAATGGTGCCTGCTTTTGTGAAAAAAATGGACTCCCCCTCCCTTTTTTTTTGTATTTCACCATATTTTCCCAAATTAAAAAAAAGGCATATGCTTCATTTGGAATGGGTAAATATGGTAAAAGAAAGAAAACAACAAAAAAGTAGAATTTTAAAAATATTTTAATTTCTAGTCCCTTTTCAACTTTGAATTCTCTAAAGTACCACATTAATTTGATAATCTTTTTCATTCTTAATTTATATTCTTCCTTTTAATTTCCCTCTTAGCAAATTATTCCCATTTGTTACTATTAGACTGTTAAGCACAAAGGTAAGAAAATCGAGGCAATTTAGTCATGACTCTTAAGAACCAGAGAGATTATTATACAGAAGTTAATGGCTAGCTTTTTTCCAAGTTTAATGAGCGTATAACAAGGAGAAAAAAAGCCTCAACTACTCTGAAGTTTTGACAATGTTTGGCTTGGGACAATTGCCAGCACCCTTCCTGTGAATAGCCACAGCCTTTGGGATCCTACCAGAACTTAAAGAGGATACAGAATGGTCTAGAACATAGATTTTTTTTCGTTTAATTTTTTAAAAATTGAAGCATAGTTGATTTACAATGTTGTGTTAATTTCTGCTGTACAGCAAAGTAATATACATATATATATCCTTTTTTATATACTTTTCCATTATGGTTTATTACAGGGTATTGAATATAGTTCCCTGTGATATAGGAACAACAGTAGGACCTTGTTGTTTATCCATTCTGTATATAATAGTCTGCATCTGCTGACCCCAAACTCCCAAACCAACCTTCCCCCACACCCCTTCCCCCTTGGCAACCACACGTCTGTTCTCTATTAGATCACAGATTTTTTACTGATGTCACCACGTCCACCACACCGTGCACATCTGGGCACAGATATATTCAGGCTCACTCTAAATCAGACATTATTCTATACAGGACATTTCATAGTTCACTCCAAGTCTAGCCCTTGTCCTGTGACCTTGAGGTTGACCTTGACGTTATCATCAAAGTACTCTCAGGGGAGGAGTCTCCCTTCTCCTGCTTCCTCTCCCAGACTCAGAGTGGCCACCTGAAGGGCTCCGCTGTGAATCTGAGCCATCTCACACCACTTCTGTCTCTCCTGGGCACTGGAGCAGGCCTGGCTCTGTGTCCTAACCTAACAGCCTTTCCTATCTCCCCAGGGAAAGGGCAAACACAAATCTAAAAAGAAAAAAATAATTTCCCTGATTAAAACAGGGAAAGCCACAGTTCCCCTCCCTTTTCTTAGCGCATTTCCTTTGGAAAACTTGTGCTTATAAATTCTGTCCCTTTGAGATGTATACAGATCTTTTTAAAAGCTAAGTAAGTCTCATCATTTTACAACCCAGGAAGAGTGCCCTGTCTCCCCTTCTCCATGGGAAGTTGGGAATATAACTTAGTCACCTGGACCCATGTTGCAAAACTACCTATTTATCATGGAGATATGAAAAGTTTTATTTTTCCTTCGGGTGAAGGCAATTAGCTATCACAGAGGGCCACCCCAGTTACCAGGTGAATTTAGGGGGAACTGTATTTAACAAATGATGCTATCGATCTTCTTGCCTGAGGACTCGTTGTTTTCATCCTGAGAGAATGGATGCGACGTGGGGATGTGTATCAAAGGGTGACGCGGCTTTCTGTCTTTGCGATCACTTTGGTGGATTGCCCGTGAGGCCTATCACAGTCTGGTTTAGTACTATTCAGTAATAAACCTGTCTTCTTTCTTGTCTACCTTGGTGGAGGTTTTCTGGATTGTCAGGAGATTTTATTTTTAATTATTTTCCCAACACCAGACAGATGGCAGGTTACTTAACCACAGCAAAGTTATGCTATTCGATTAAACTGGACTCTGTCGCTGTGTCAGACACTGCCTGGTCAGGAACATAAATGCAATACCGTGGTCACCGCTACGAAGTTCACAATCGAATTAAGCAGACATGGGTTGGCAGCCTGGTGGAAAAGAGCAATGTGGTTGAAGACCTTGGCCGGCAAATAGGCTCTGAGAGTCACCAGCTACGTGGCAACCACTAGCCCACTGTGAATTTCGGTGCTCTCATTTGTAAAATATAATGGCTATAATAATAATAGCTTGACAAATTGCAGCTATAGTATTTTTTCACTTAATCCTCCCGCAAGAACCCTGGTGTGTGGTATAGCCTATATGAAAATACACAGACGTAAACTTAGATATGCGACACTAAAACAGTTTTCTTCATATTTTTACATATCAGTTGAATTTAGTCCATAAGCCCTCCATTTGTGTTGATGGCTGAAAACTGAATCTTGCTACGTGAATCCAATTTTGTCCTTTAAAACTCAGTTACATTTGAATAAATGCTCCTTTTCTTTGTAGGTCTGGTTTAAAGTCAAAGATGTGATTGTCACTGGCCTCTGGTCCACTGTGGCCATGTGACTGGTCCTCTGTCCCCCATCAGGGGCAGTGATGGCGCTTATCTGGGGGACGCTGGGCTTTCTCTCTGCTGAACTGATCACCACCTCATTTCCTGCAGCTCCTGCTAAGATCTCTGGTTCTCAGTGACACCCCCTGTTTTAGTTTCCTAGGGCTGCTGCAACAAATTGCACTAGCTTTGTGACTTAAAATAACAGAAGGGGATTTTATGACAGTTCTGGAGGCCAGAAGTCCAAAATCGAGTTGTCAGCAGGATCACACGCCCTCCAAAGGCTCTAGGGGAGGATCCTTTCTTGCCTCTTCCAGCACCTAGTGGCCCCAGGCATTCCTTGGCTTGTGGCAGCATCACTCCAATCTCTGTCTCTGTCTTCACATGGTCTTTTCCTCCTACTCCCTGTGTCTTGTCTTCATCCTTCTCTTATAAGGACACTTGTTATTGGACTTGAGGCTTAACTGGATAATCCAGATGAATCTCATCTCAAGATCCTTAATTTAATTGCATCTGAAATGACCATTTTTCCAAATAAGGTCACATTCACAAGCCTGGGAGTTAGGACATGGATATATTTTTGTGGGGCGCCCATTCAACCCCCTCTACTCTCTATCTGGTCTCTAATTTGGGCCCCTGTTCCAGCAGTAGTGTTCTTCCTACTCAGTGGCTTTCAACTCTCAAGGAAGTTTGGAAGTTCTGCCATTCCAGGTGGAGGCTGAAGGACACTGGTTCTTGGGGGGGATCTTTCAGACTCTCTCTACCTAGACCTCTCAGGCAGCCACACAGCTCTCTGCGGGCTGCCCCTCGTCCGTGTCGGCCCCTAGCAAGGCTCTCTCCCCATCACGTTCAGACAAGAAGTGGTTGCAGGTCTTGGCTGTCAACACACCCAGGATGGTACCCATACTGCTGCTGCCCTGGGTGTGACGTGCCACCATCGTCGAAACACACTGCCTCCCTGTCTCTCTCTGGGCCCTTCCGCCTCCCTCATGCTTCATCCCCAGAACACGTTCTTATTTCCTCTCAGAAAGCAGGGATGTGAAGGAAAATGGGAGCAGGGGCTTGGAGCGGGGACATACATGTGTGAAGACTGACAAGCAGAAACTAAACTCAACCAGAGTATCCCAGGTTCGGTTCTGTGCCATCTGAGCACTCCGATTTCTCAGAGCTGATCTGGGCCAATGCGTCTGGGGGCCTCTTCTGAACGCTGCTCATTTAAGGTCATGAGGGGCTGATCATGAGTCCAGCCAGGCGCTACCAGGATAGCAAGATACCAAGGAGAAGGAGGATTTTGGCAGGAAGGGAACTGTGAGAAAGTCTTTCCAGGTGGCATGAGGGAAGGCAGGGCCTTGGGCGTATCGGGCTAACTAGGGGTCTGGTGAGCAGGTGAGTATGGCCAGAGCATGGGTGCCTGGAAGGAGGCTGGGGGAGACTGAGAGGTAGGCCTGGGGGCTGGCAGTTTGCCCAAATGCCACCAAGGGAGGTTGGGAGGTGTGAGAGGCAGGTTGTAATAATCACAGAGTGATGGCATTCTTTTCTTCTCCGTTAAAATTTTCCTTTCAGATGTTCTGGTTTTTTATGCAGGTAATGCAGTTATTTTAAGCTGGCTCATTGAAACAGTAACGGGATACTGTTAAGTACAGTTTGACAAAAGTTATTAATATGTAATGTTTTGTTACCTTAATTTAAAAAACAGTACATTTTATACCTCCTTTTTGGAGGAAAGAGGAAAAAGCTACCCTCAGGGCAGAAGGAAAGAGAAATAGATGGGGGATTCTAGCTGCACATTCTCTTTTTCATGGAGATAAGAGTTTGATTTTCATGGTAGAGAGAAGGCAAGACTCAAAAAGGAAACACTTTGGCTTTGCTTAAGGGGCTTTGCAGGTAGAAAGCCCCTCGCTAACAGCGTTGAGACAAGCTCTTGGGACGGGTTTTGGTAACAAATTTAAGCACGATATATGAGAAAGTTTAAAGTTTGCTTTAAACTACATTAAACCTAGGTTCATTCACTATCTGAATGTTAAGCCTTTCCTGCTTAGTTAACATGAAGACGTGATGGCAAAAACAGAAACCGTATTTAAAAATGTGTGTGGAGTTCGAGTTTCCTCGAAACTCTGTGTGGACGCGGACGTTTATGGGTCCTTGTCACCATGTTCCTGACGACTAGGGCCCTGTGCTAAGGTGAGGACTTGGCACTTGGGGTCTGGCTTTGATGTCTCTCTGGAGTGGAAATAGAAGATGCCGGAGAGGCTAGGTCTGCAGCTGATTGCCAGGAGGTGAGAATTACTTCGTAGTTTTTTTCTCAGACTCTAATAAGGCAGCAATAACCACCGTGATAAAGAAACAGAAGTGAAGGGAGGGTGACAGCTTGGTTTCCATCATATTTAATTTACATTGTCAGTGAGACATTATTTTCCTACAAACCGAGTGCTGTGCGGACTTGGCCTTGAGCTTGCAGGCTGACTTGGGTGTCAGCCATTTCTCCCCCCATCCCCCAAATTAATGGGAGTGGGGGACAGATCCTAATTCTGAAAGCAAGAACTATTGCTCATTCCTCTCAGTGTAGCTTTTTGTTGCTGTTGTTGTTTGTTCTGTTTTTATAGAAAGCTGAGGTAACGCTCGTTAACCTGAACCCATTACGTTGACGTCTGAGTCTTATTTTCAGCCGATGTCTGCCTACTACCAGTACCATCCTGCACTGTGCCAAAAGGCTTTCCATAGCCATTAAATGAGGGTCACAGTTTTATATAAAATGCTACTGATATAACAAAAGAATTTTTACAGGGATTTGTCACATTGAATCACAAGAGCTTCATCGTTTGCATGAAACCCTTTTACCTTTACGCTTTGCTGGTTCTAAATTACATTTAGACCTGTTGTGTGCATTGTTTATCTTTCATAATTTATATAATATTTAAATTTATCATGGGGCATGGAATTCTAAATCACTATTTTTTCTTAAAGATGTAATTTCAGGGGAAAAATGGCTAATGATATATCCTTTCATTTCCTCTTGAGCTTTGTTAAATTAAGCACACATATACTCTCAACATAGCGGTATTTAGCATGTGCAATGATTTAAGACAAGAAATTCATATTTATATTTTCATGCACTGGCTACTCGCCACTTTTAACAGATCTATAACACTGCATTATATTAACATGCAACACACGTATTTGCTCTATCATGCAATATACAATGGACGTAACACATCCACTTCCTTATTTTGTGATCAATATCGATACATTATGAATCACCGATTTCAACGAAAAAGTCGAGAATAGCTATTAAAATAGTCCAGGTGTCTAATTCTTTATTTTTCTCAGATTACAACACCCATTCTCAAGATATTTTTGGCATTGACAATGCATTTGGTGTGGAAAATCAGATCTCTGCAAGCCTGGCAAGTCTCCTTCCTAGAATTTTTATGAATGGGGTAGCTACTGCTTGGTGGGGTGCTGATCTTCCAGCTCAGTGGGTTTCAAAACCAATGTCTCCAGGTTCAATATGGCTCCCGCCGTATGTGGTAGGAGGCGTTTAGCCATTGCGATTCCTCACGACCTCTCTTCTCCTCTAACTCCTCCTCTCACTCCTGAGAAAGCCAGATTCACCTGAGCTAACGTATTTGCTATGTTTAAGTTGGATACCTTTAACCGCAGATAATTAACTTGGTTTTCTTCCATTTAACCATAATGCATTTCAACGAAACTCAATAAATGACTGAAGCAGTGTGTTGCCCAACATCATTATTTCCTCCAGTTTTGTTGTGACACAACCTCTCTGTGCAACACATGAGGGTTCTCATTCTCTCTGCTGAAGGGAGAGGCTAGGTTAGCATGATGCAGGCTGCTGAAAGTTAGGGTGTATTTTCTCAAGAGGGTGGCTTTACCATCTTAGAATGGGTCTCCTTGATTGAGAATTTCTGTCTCTGTAGCTTCCAATCCTGTTTTGCATTCTCTCCAGCTCTGCATAGAGTCCTGCACCCACCCACCCTATCTTTCCTTTCTCATTTCCATTTCTTTTCTAAAGTTTCCTCTTATTATCTTCTTTTCCTTTTTATATAGCTTAAAGATAGCCCTTTAACTGAAATGTCACCTTTAATCTTATTTCTTTCTCTACTGTGAACTTTATTAATAATTTCTATTTTTAACATTATTTTCAAGGATACAGTAGAAGCACAGCAGGAATCTGGTCAACACCCCATCATCTTGTGGTTTTTCTTTTCCTTTTTACCATTTATAATCACACTCTCCTAAGCTGTCTTACAGGCTGTAGTTGGAAACAATTTCATTTTTCATATAGGTCAACAAAAAGTCAAGTGTAATCAGAGCAATGTAAAATGGGAAACGCTCACCACAGATGCACTTTTAAATGAATTCTATAAAATCAAGTTATTTAATTTACACTCTGGAATGCCCATTTTTGTCAGCAAAATATGACTATTTTCTGAAAGCTGCTGCTACAGAAGCAAAATCAAGAGATTGCTGTGTTAATGTAAGCACTTCAAAGGTAACAAAAAGACTATACACAATGAATGCTTAATTACATTTTCTCTCTTTCAGTATTCCCATCACAGGGCTTTCCTTTGAAACAATAATAAAGGGGAAAACACTGAAAAAAAAAATAGTCTTTCAACTGCTTGTCTTTATCGTTCTTATCCCCAAATCATTGGCAAAAGTGGGGGAAACGATGGATTTCATAAGCATTTGGCAAAACTGCAATCAGTCAGGACAGAAATACAGAATATATACCTGGCGAATGAGAGAGACATTTTACAGGAACAGTAGATAATGGTTATAAATATGCATTTGCTATACACTTAAGCCTGATTTTCCTTGTGGGCTGACAAATCGGTGGCCCCAGGGGGCGATGGAATGGCCTGCTGTTTCTTATTCCAGAACAAACTGCAGCCGAACATTTTTTTTTTTTTTTTTTCTGCTTGGCACATGCCTGCTTGTCCCTGAGAAGACTAAATCAGGAGCTCCCCAGGTTGTGTGGCACCACCAGCCAGCATGGATAAAAATCAAATCAGAGCTTGTATATTTATGTGGACTTTTAAATTTTTTTTCCAATTTGGGTTAAAATGCTCTGTAGTATTTTACAAAAAAATTTAAAAACCACACAATTTAACAAAAATGCTCTTTTTAAGCTAAATCCAAGCTACATAAAGACAGACTTATGGAATAGAGATTTTAACTTATAAATGTTCAGTTTTGAAGGTTATGCGATGCATATGTAACACAGGCTTATCACCTCCACACACATTTGTATGTTGGTCCACAAACCATCTCCAGCTGTTTTACTGTGAATATTTTAAGAATTTCAGATCAGGTTGACCTGGAATGATTGGGAAGCAAATGTTTATCATGTGCATCGATCACACAGCAAGCAACAGCATGCCCTCGTGCCTCTTACCACTTGTATCATTAGGTCTTGAATCACAGCTTTTATCTGTGGTTGGTTTGTGTTTACTAGTCCAACTTCTGTACTAGTTTAGGCTCAGAGAGGACAGAGATTAAGCCCTTTCCCACTATGGCCAGGATGTAGGTTAGTACTTATACATAGGTTAGTACTTATACAGAGTAGTTGAGATTCAGTAAAACTGTGCTGAATCAAATTGGGCTAACTTGATAGAGCTCATGATAGTGACTGACCGTCTGAGGACATACAGGATAATAAAGCAATTGTCGATAATGTTTAAGCAAAATCTCCAGTGACCTGGGGAAGTGACTTCAGACCCTAGACTTTTTGGGTAGTACAGAAGTAACACTTTCAGTTTTGAAAATTTAGTTATAGTGTTTTCTTTCACTGAATTAATTACTTCTCATTTAAAAAATTATTTATAAATTAGAAAATCTGAGTTGACCTTTTTGCTGTAGATGAAACCAACTACACATCTCAAAGTTTTTAAAATGTCACATAAATCTGGATGAGAAAAATTGATTTGTTTTGTTTAAGTAATGCATTTCATCCAACTTATACTACATATAAACAGTAAGTTGAGATGGGTTAAAGATCTAAAGATGAAAGGCAAAAATTTAAAATAATTATAAGAAGATGGGGAGAATATTTTTGTTACTTCAGGGTGGGAAAGAATTTCTTAAACACGAGTCCAAATTAAATGTTGACCGTAAGTGAAAAACTGATAGCTCTGACCACATCAAAATATAATGTCAAAGGCCATCACAGACAAATTGGAATAACAAAATATTACCTGAGAGAGGATATTTGCAACATAGATAGTAGTTAATGGATAATATCCAGAATCTATGTAGCACTCCAACAACGAATTTAAGAAAGACAAACTAGCTTTTAGGAAAAGAGAGAAAGCACACGATTGGGTGAGTCACAAAGAAGACAGCCAATAAACATACTAAGAGGTATGCTCCCTTTTTAATAACCATGGAAACCCCCAAAATGCAAGTTAAGGCAAAGAGATATCGCCATTCAACTCACAAGACTGTCAAAATCTTAAAAGTCTAACAATATCCAGTATACATGAGAATGTAAGAACACAGGAATTCTCAACCACTGCATGTGGGACTGTAAATTAGTGCAGTTTGCCTGTAGAACGGGGGTCTACAAATTAAAGTTCCAGATAGCAAATATATTAGGCTTTGAGGGCCAAGAGGCAACACTGAGGATATTGCATATGGACCTACACAACCATTTAAAATGCACAAACTGGGCTTCCCTGGTGGCGCAGCGGTTAAGAATCTGCCTGCCAATGCAGGGGACACGGGTTCGAGCCCTGGTCTGGGAAGATCCCACATGCCGCGGAGCAACTAAGCCCGTGCACCACAACTACTGAGCCTGCGCTCCAGAGCCTCCAAGCCACCACTACTGAGCCCATGTGCCACAACTACTGAGCCTGCACCCTGCAGTTACTGAAGTCCCCGTGCCTAGAGCCCATGCTCTGCAACAAGAGGAGCCACTGCAATGGAGACCCAACACAGCCAAAAATAAATAAAAATAAATTTAAAAAAATAAAATGCACAAACCATTCTTAGCTCACAAGCTGTAGAAATAAAGCCCGTGGACCAGGTCTGGTGTGTGGGTTTGCAGACCTGTGTAATGGACCCATTTGGGCAGCATCCAGGATCCTGGATTCTACTGATACTTTCTGGCATGTACCCTAAAGAAACTCTCGCACAACTGGACACAAAGTATGAACATATTAGTTGCAACAGTATAAGAGCAAAACATTGGAAAACAACCTAAATATCTACCAGGAAGGGAACTGAGAAGCAAATATGGCATATTCAGTCAATGGACTACTATATGACTCTATATATTAATGACTGAATTAGCTTTATGTGTATTAAGATGAAAAGATTTCAAAAACAATACTTGGTTAAAAACTCAACTGAGAATATATGTAGAGCTTGATACTATTTATTCTGAAAATTGCTACTCCTAATGATTTGTAAGGAGGGAAACACCTGATGAAAGGTAAATTGGCCTCAGCATGGAGCAGGGTCATAACAGCAAGAGAAGTATGCACACCACGCACCTCCCATCTCCCCCAGGGATGGCCATCAGTGCACTAGAGCAGCACTCTCAAACTGAAAAATAATATTGATCTTAAAAACTAAGGGTATAGGGCTTCCCTGGTGGCTCAGTGGTTGAGAATCTGCCTGCCAATGCAGGGGACACGGGCTCGAGCCCTGGTCTGGGAGGATCCCACATGCCGCAGAGCAACTGGGCCCGTGAGCCACAACTACTGAGCCTGCGCGTCTGGAGCCTGTGCTCTACAACAAGAGAGGCCGCGATAGTGAGAGGTCCGCGCACCGCGATGAAGAGTGGCCCCCGCTTGCCGCAACTGGAGAAAGCCCTCGCACAGAAACGAAGACCCAACACAGCCATAAATAAATAAAAATTAAATTAAATTTAAAAAAAAACCAAAACTAAGGGTATAAAATGTCTGTAGATGATAACCTTAAATTAAAAACATTCTATATTTTTAATGGATACATATATGTGTGGGAAACTACTGTAATCCATTGATTTTAAGGTGCACATTTATCTTCACATTTTAACAATCTGAAATTGGGATGCACCTTACAATCTATGCGTATAGTTTAATTGTTGTTTTTTTGGTTAATGTTACACAAAATATGAGTCTTTTCAGAGTTGATAGTATGCTAAATTTAGTAAAAAATGATTTAAAAACTGGAACACAGATTCGTATCCAATTCATCATAGTGATTGTCTGGGAGAAGGGGCGTGGGGAAAGATGAAAAGAGAGATGGACTTGGGCATAAATGATACTTTAAACTGATCAATAATACTTTACTTCTATAAATTAAAAACATCTGAAATAGTAAGAACATTTTAGCATTTATTCATATGTAGCTTGAAATGCTCACACCATCTTATTTAAACTTGAAGGAACTCAGTGTTGGTGATAGTTACAATCATCCTCTTACACCATGGCTAAAACATCCTCAGAAATACAAGTTCACCTCACATGTACATGGCAACCTTGGAAACTAGGTGTGTTGGGCCTTATTATTCTCACTTTCACGTATAACACAACACAGAGATCAGAGAAGTTGTCTGATTCTCCCAAAGTCACATCTAGTGACCAGCAGAGAGAGATCCTGAATCTAGGTTTTTGGACTTCAAGTCTGTAGTCTTGTACTCCACTATATTTACCAGACTGCCCTCATTGACATGTAGACTTTTCAATTCTCAACTGCTTTACAGATTTGAAAAAATTATGATCAAAAGAACAAACGATTTCAATTTTCAGTTTTAGAACTACTTTTTGAAAATCACAATGAAAAAAATTACTGTACAATGAGTGTTTTGGGCAGACACTTAAATCAGTAGAATGAAGGTGTGTAATTAGATATGGGTTTTCAAGCTGTGCTCTGTAGATTCCTAAAGGCTCAAGTGAATCTCAGCAGTCCTTGGAAGTGTTTCAGTGTTCCAAAATCAATGCGATGTTTTTGGCCCAATAAGGAAAATTCAGAATGCCCAAGGAGTCTATTACCAGATTTAATATTTTATTTCATTATATTAGTGATCCCTGTAGAAATCCACTTGAAAAAAAATTACTTTGCTAAATAATTTACTAGGCTAGATCATTTTTCTTCCTGCTTACATATTGTGTTAGTCTCTGACTTAAGAATCAAATCTTTAAGTGTGAAAAATCTGCAGTGGGGAGAGCAGATTATATTGTTTTAACAGAACAACAATTAGACAGATTATTCCTATACGTAGATGATTTCAACCATCTATCCTGCATTTAACCCATGATCAATAGTCTCCAAGCTATTCCATAGTCTTAAAGGAACTTAAACACATAGTAGGTGCTTAATAAACACTAGTTGAGTTCATGAATAAATGAATGAATGAACAAATGAATGAATGACACAGATTAGAGGTCCTGTCAGGGAGGATGCAAAGACCTTAGGGCCAAGCGCCTGCCAACACCAGTGCCGCCAGATTCGTCTTTAGAAGCCAGACCTCCATTCCCACTGCTCAGTGTTCTTTCCTTTCGTGAATATTTTTAAAGTCACCCCATGTAAAAAATGCCAAAACTATTTCTACGTGATTCCACTATTTGAGCCCAGGACCTTCCGCCACATAACAATGTATCCTCATACACCTTTTGATGGACGTGTTATCGTTTTAAAGGTCTCCGCCTATAGCAAATGCGACCTCTAGTTTAACGCATGTAGTTTCTCCAGCGCTTATTTGATTCATAGACATTTAGATTTGGAAAGGACCTTAGAGGTTGTATGTAATTTGTTTTATCTTAGTGACTTGGGCAGAGGTTTGATTTGCTGCAGACATTTTCAGTGACAATGACAAGCTTCAGAATCTAGGGAAGCAGCAATAAATAGTTGCAAGACCCCGGGCTTTGAGACCAGGCAGACTTGGGAATGTTCTGGCTCTAACATTTACACTCTCTGTGACACTGGGCAAATTAACTCCTCAGTTTCATCATCTGTAATGTGGGAATGTGACCTAACTTTGTTGTTCCAGATATTAGGAATAAAATTATAAAGAATTTTGCCACCCAATAAAGACTAGCAGTTGTTTTTATTTCCTGTGTTCCTGATGAAGGGTAACATTCTGGGTCCTTACCTTGGAACTCTTAGCATAATATTAGAGATTAAATTTGGTTCTTAAATCTGTACAAATTTATTATATGAAGATGTACATTTGGCATTAGAAAGACCTAAGAATTACATCCCTTAGTATGTCATAGGCCATATTTCATAACTTTTTCCTACCTTTTTAATAGAAATACATCGAAGACAAAAATCTGTGTGACAGAGGAAAATTTTTCCTGGATTTTGGTATTCAGTTTTTATCACGCTTTTTACAATATTCGCAGCCATGTGTTTTATTTTTCCCCATGTGTTTCTTTTAGTCATACAAAGTGTAGTAACACTGAGCTGGTTTCTAATTAACTGACTGCACCCTGAGGTCTCCAGCTTCTGTTTTCAGTTTAATTACAGCTGTGAAGAGGACACAGTGAAACTGAAGAGAGTGTCTCTACATGATAAAAAAATAATAATAATGTAGTTCTGGTTTGATCCTTAGATCGCTGAGGGTGTGAATGCTTAGAGATGGGTAAGTCAGTACATGGATGTGGGATTTCCATTTTGTTTTATCTTGTTTTCCCTCATGTAAACCACTTGACCTTGATGGAGACAACTTCTTACTTAGATCTGAAATCTAGTTCCTCAAGTAGTTCTTTGATTCATATACATTTAGAATGGAAGGGACCTCATCCAACGGGACTACTCTACCTTGGTTCTCTGGTTCTGATTCTGAAATTGACAATAGGCCAAAAATCTGTTGATGTCCATCCCATTATGAATTGTAAGACATAACTGAAAAGAAATGCTAAACTCACCAGAGTGGCGAAGAGGTGATACAGAATGAAATAGATGGCGACCACTGGTGCCCACATGTGTCCCACGGCATTTAGCGTTTGGTCCATGACGTCAACCCATCCTTCCTGGGTAAGGATCTGGAACATGGACATAAATGCCTACAGAGGAAAAGAATGGAAGTATTAAACACCAGCCTTGGGCTTACATGCAACTTAGAATTAGTATATGGTGTTGAGGACTTTGATTTCAATATTATTGATTCAGCAGGGAAAAAACAGCCTTCATTCAACAGATAGGAAAGGGCTACGAACAAAGATTCTAAAAGCTTGATATCTAGCTATTCAATGTGGAAAGCTAAAATAATTACCCTGAATTAAAATTAGCTTTGTTGGTGGTAAATACTGCTGATCAAATCAGAACAAAATTCAGGAACCTTTGCTTATTTCCTTTCTTGTTTTTCCCTCTTAGCGAGCTAACTATTTAATATTTCCAGAGGATTACTGTATTTTTTTTTTTTTTTTTTGCTGTTAAGCACAACTTATTTTTATAGTGAATTACATTTGATTGTCTAAAGGCAAATGAGAATAATAACATTAATTTTACTTTTATAGTATCCATCTATCAAATTATTTCAGTTATATTAAAAACATGAGACTCTTTAAAAAAGAAATTTTTCTAAATGATATGGCCATGCTAAGCAACTTAATAAAGATGATCACATTTTTCATGATTTTTAAAAAAAATTTTCAAGACAGTCAAGACCATGGAAGAAACCCCCAGATCAAAAATAAAATAAAATAATTAAAACTAGAGCATTCCAACAAAAGCCAGCCTAGCTAAAAGACTCATTCTCTCTCTGCAAAGATCTTTGGTTAGTTTCATTCCTACATGTTTTTATCATTAAATATATATATCTATCATTGACTCATGTATCTTGTACACATTAGTGATCAATAAATGTTTCTTAATGAGAACCTATGATGATGTTGGGGAAAGTTGACAATTGGAATCTAGTGACTCTAAAAAAATCTTTACAGACTTTAGTATAATGGAAGACATAAATTGAATTTTCAGGTATTGGGATTCCAAGAAATAAGGTCCAGGATAATACAAAGATGGACTGAGCCCAAGATAAAAGCTCTGTTACACTGATAGTATCTTAGAGGCAAAATGGATGCTAAAGATAACCTAACCTGACTCACTCTTTTTGATGATAAGGAAAAAGAGGCTTAAAGATGGGTGATTATCCCAAAGTCACTGTGGCACTAACAGAAGTAGCACCAGGCATTATGATTCCAAAGCAAGTACTTTTCCAAGTATTGCTTCCTGTGTTCAGTGAAGTCTGGAATCTACTACTTCCCAGGCCTCATTGCGCAGTAAGCTCTCTTACCAGTTTTCTTTACTAGGGATAAGTAAATTAACTTTTTTTTACAAGTGCGATGTTCAATGTTCAGCACATAATAGGCCTTTTTGAACAAAGGAACAATGCATTGTTAAATGAATCTTGAACTAGGAGATAAGTTTTTTCTCTTACCCTTTGTCCATGTGTGAAACACTTAACCTCTCCTTGAGTTAATTTTTCTATAATATCATCATCCTACAAAGTGTTTCCTTAATGAAAGCATGAAGTATGTTGTTACTGATACTTGAACACGGCATCAACAAGGACAGTATAATACTTTCCTCGACAGGGTGCCAAAGAGAATATTAGCTTTAGCTCATCCTAAAAATGCTTCAGAGAATTTTTCAACACATTGTTTAACCTCATAAGTATGCCAGAACCTATCACTGAGGGCAATTATTTTTTCCCTGTGTTTTTTTTCTAGTGAATATTTATTATATCTGAATGCAAGCAACACAAGTTCCAAAGATGATTCACATAAAAATATCAGATCTTCTTCAACAGAGCTATCGCCAGCATGAAAGTGTGTGGACATCCAAGAGACTCTATAGTAAAAGGGGGAAGAGTCAAAACACCTACCAGGATAAAAGGAATTTTTCTGGACATGGATTTCTTTCCCCAAAAGTGACAGGAAAGCTTGTGATTAAGTCCAACAGATTTATTCTTGGTACCTAGAGGCCAAAAATTCAGGTGTACCTTTCCGCTGCCTTGGGCAGAAACCAACTTAATGTGTTTTCATCTACGGCATTAGCTTTCACGAATACTCAGCTACTATGCATTCAGTAAATGCTCGGGAACATGAAGCTAGGGGTTTATAACCTGTTGCTGTGAGATAAGCAATGTGAGCAAGAACGTCGGGTTATCCTCTACTCTTTTCAGAGTTTCAAAAGAAAACAAGTCTCACTTCTGCCCAGCTCAGCCACCTGAAAGTGCATACATACTATGAGATGCTGTGACTTATATTTGAGAGCAAAGCTTTCTGTTACAACGTGATCGGTGTTTATAGTCACCTACATCAATAGACCAGTGAAAGTGAGGGCCATGAAATACTTCTATTACAGGCTGAAAAATAAGTTGTGTCCTGCACGAGGGGTACGTTATCAGTTTTGTTGAGATTTTATCTGGGAATTTAAATCCCAGTGACAGTCTGTTGGAGATGTGAATCAAATACACTTACGGACTTATATTGTCTGCAGGATCTGTGTTCCTTGAAGAGCCTGTTTACATTATTTATTTGGACATGGATTATCAGTGGTTCCTGAAGACTTGATGTGTTGGGGACTGAGATGAGGAAGACATGGCTTCTTAAGAAATTTATAATAGGAGTGGAAGAAAAAGATGAACATGGCCAACTCTAAGAAATGGAAGAACGAAAAATATGGCGCGTTAAGAGAAATATGGCAAAGCTATAAGAAGCAAGATGGAAGGACAGATGTATTCCTCTTGGATGAGTCAAAAATAGCTTGGAGAAAATGATAGCAACTGACTTTCATGAGGAAGACGAGTAGGATTTAAATGGTGGAGAAGGGGGTCATGAACAAAGGCCTGGAGGAAGTTGTTTCTTTTCTCCAAGCTCCCTGTTCATGTGTTATGCCATTTCCTATCCTGTTGACCTTTAGGTTCCCCGTATTGATTTCAACCAGCTCTTTATAAATTAAGAAAATTAATCTTATATCTGCCATATATTTTCCCCTATCTTTTAACGGTATTTTTTTACAAAAATAAATTTTAAATTTCTATGTGGTTTAATTTGCCATTCCTTTTATTTAAGGTGTTTATATTTTGCTTAAAAAGACTTCTCTCACTGCAAGATTAGATATAAATGTACCCATATGTTTCCTTATTTTATTATGCTTAACATTTGAACCAGAAATCACTGTTTAAATCAGTTTAAATCTGGAATTTATTTTGGTATAAGAAATGAGACAGAAATCAATCTTATTTTTCTTTTCAATAGGTGATCAGTTGATTCAGCACAATATAATTTTAAAAATCTGTCTTTTCTTCACTAATTTGAAAAATCCCTTGCATCATACATTGAATACTCATACACTTTCAGCTCGATTTCTAAACTTTCTATTCTTTTCCATCTATTTATTTCATCTCCAAATTGCCTAATCTTTGTACATTTTAATAAGTGGTAGTTACTAGCCCCTCCTCATAAGCTTTTGTTTTCAGAATTTTAAAATTTATTTTTATATGTTAATTGCCCCAAAATATCCTCTTGTTTTATTCACTGGAATCACATGAATCTAAGAAAAATTGATATTATCTTCCAGTCTCAAAGAAAGGCATATCTTTCCATTTATCCATTTATCAAGTCTTTACTCAAGATTCTGGACAAAGATTTCATTTTATATAGTTTCTGTCCATTTCTTGTTAAGCTCATTCTTAATATTACTTTTCAAAAATTTAATCAAGGTGATACTATATGATTAAAAATGTTACATAGTAAAGAAGCCTGATGATGGCTTTCTTAACAGATAATAAGCAATGGCCATATGCTTCAGTATCTCAGTCCCACTTCCCAGAAGCCACTGCTTTTAACCACTTTTGTTTTTACTTCTGGTGGTGCTACCCACATCCTCATTCAGTATTTCTTGATTTATCTACCTTAGACAGAGACTTCTGTTCAACAGTATTTACATTTTGTTTTTTAGTCATGATTGGGTCTTCCATGCTTGTCAGTACATTGATAATCAATAGATTGACAGTCAATATGTTGACTATGAAAATATTGCTATGTAATACTGTTATCCTGGTAATGTTCTAGGATAATACTTCCTCCTTCAGGCCTCAATATTATGATATGTTTGGTACTAGAAGGTAAATGTTCAAGGTTAAGTGGAGACCGTTTTCTTACTTTCCCCTAATTTCTCAGAATCTGGCCCAGTTTAATTTACTTTATTTGAATCACAGTGTTCTTATACAATTTTTAGTTTAGTTTTGTTTTGGTTGAGAGTTTGATTGTTTTTTGACATGTTTCCTTGGGAAAAGAAATATATGCTTTCCTCCTTCTACCTTAAATAGCTTCCAGATTATCAAACATTTTACTTATTGTTTGGAATAAATTCCACTTTTCCTCTCCTACACATGTTCTTCTTGGAGCATTCAATTACCCAGAAACCATTTGATTCTTACTCTCAGACATTTTTCTTGGAGTCCTCTTACTGCTGTTTTAATTTGGACTAATTACCTTCTAGACCTACTCCACAATTGTCAAAGCCTTTTTTTAAAAAATTTTATTGAAGTATGGTTGATTTACAATGTTGTATTTAATTTCTGCTGCAGTGAATATAGTTCCATGTGCTATACAGTAGGACCTTGTTGTTTATTATCCATTCTATATATGATAGTTTACATCTGCTAACTCCAAACTCCCAATCCATCCCTCCCCCACCCCTCTCCCTCTTGGCAACCACAAGTTTGTTCTCTATATTTGTGAGTCTGTCTTTGTTTCATAGATATGTTTATTTGTGTTGTATTTTATTTATTTAATTAATTTATTTGTTTATCTTTAATTGGAGTATAATTGCTTTACAATGTTGTGTTAGTTTCTGCCACACAGAGAAGTGAATCAGCCATACGCGTACACACATCCCCTCCCTCTTGGACCCCCCTCCCCTCCGCCACCATCCCACCCAACTAGGCCATCACAGACCACCGGGCTGAGCTCCCTGTGCTGTACAGCAGGTTCCCACTAGCTATCTATTTTACTCATGGTAGTGTATTTATGTCAAACCTAATCTCCCAGTTCATCCCACCCTCCCCTTCCCCCACTGTGTCCACACATCTGTTCTCTATGTCTGCCTTAGATTCCACATATAAATGATATCATATGGTATTTGTCTTTCGCTTATTTACTTTGCTTAGTATGATCATCTCTAGGTCCATCCATGCTGCTGCAAATGCAAAGCCTTCATTTTCAACTTTCTCATCTAGATCTTTTATTCCCTCTAATATAGTGTCAGAAAGTGATCCCAGAATCTCATGCCCATTATCAGAGTCCTGTTTCAATTTGTCAGCTAGATTTTCTTCTCTATGTTTTGCTGTCTCAGTATGAGGAGAGGGGTTTGCAGGGATAGAAGTATTAGCTGAGGCCATGGGCAGCTATGCTTGAAATATCAGGCTTCAGATATTTCCCCACTGTGGGTAGATTCTGGAAATCTTTATTGCTGCCAGCCCATCAGTCCCAGGTGTTCACTTCCTCTAATTCACCGGCTTCCTTCCAGCATCACTAGCACTCCGTTGACTCCAGGTGAGGGCAAAGACAGGTTGATTCTGTTGGTCTTGGTCCTCTGGGTACCAGGAGAGGACAGCTGGGTCTCTCCCATCACTCTCTCCTTGGGGCTCCTGTTCCCTCCTGGTTTCTGTTTTCTTCTTTTCTCTTCATCCTTTCACTATGCTGAATTTTTATTTATTATGGGAGATTCCTAGTTTTCAGAAATTATGATCATTTTGCTTTCACTCTCAAGCCTTCTTCCCAGCTGGGAAAATAAAAATGGTGCAACCTAGAAGTTTATGTTGCCTCTGGTAAAATGGGGTGCATCAATCACGTCTACACCTGTGGGAGATTCTTGATGTCTTTTCCAGGGCTCTGCACATCCCCACAGCCTGAGGCTCTCAAACTGAGGGAGATGAGAACATATTTTACGATTTGCTTTTCCAATGTAATTTCTTCTCAACTTCTGGAAAACAGGCTTCAGGTACGAGCCTAGAGTGTTCATCCTCTCTCTCTGATTCTCTCTCTCTCTCTTCCTCCCTCCATCTTTCCTAGTAGCTGCTATTCAAAGATAATGGTATGAAATTGTGGCCTTTTCTTTGTGTGGTTACTGCTGGTATAATTTTTTCCAGGCTGATAATTAATTGTTTTATTCGTTTCTGTAGGTTTTCGGGACAGAAGGTCTGTGCTTTTTGCTATTTTACCCCCCAAGTCCAATCCTACAGATGTAAATAGGGGTAAAGACTTCATTTACAAGTGCTTTTTCTTTTTTGTGTCTAATGACATAATCACATATTAAACGCCGCTGTGCAGGTCAGGCTCTGTTCACACTGCAGGTGCCTGGCGGCAGCTAACTGAATCAGGGATAAGCAGCTAACCCGAGAACAGCCCAGCTGCAGAGGAAGGGATCGGGAGCAAACAACTCTGCCCCATCAGGGAAGAACAAAAGCAATCAAAAACATCTCTAATGGACTGTCATACAGAGTGAAGGAAGTCAGAAAGAGAAAAACAAATGCCATATGCTAACACACATATATGGAATCTAAAAAAAAAAAAAAAGGTTCCGAAGAATCTAGGGGCAGGACAGGAATAAAGATGCAGCAGATGTAGAGAATGGACTTGAGGACACGAGGAGGGGGAAGGGTAAGCTGGGACGAAGTGAGAGAGTGGCATGGACATATATACACTACCAAATGTAAAATAGATAGCTAGTGGGAAGCAGCCGCATAGCACAGGGAGATCAGCTCGGTGCTTTGTGACCACCTAGAGGGGTGGGATAGGGAGGGTGGGAGGGAGACGCAAGAGGGAGGGGAGATGGGGATGTGTGTATACGTATAGCTGATTCGCTTTGTTATATAGCAGAAACTAACACACCATTGTAAAGCTATTATACTCCAATAAAGATGTTAAAAAGAAATCTCTAATGATTTCAAGTGGACGCTACAGTGAAAAATCACACTGTTAGCAGTAGGATCTGGACGTGAACGACTAAATGGAGACTGGTTATGCAGTCTGGTAGGAGCAAGAAGGGGTCACGACAAAGTCAGAGTTGTAATTATAAGCACATTGATATTCCAAGGAAGGAACATCTCTGAATGAACAGAAGTAAAGTGGGAAAGAAATGCACTGACTAAAGAGACTGCAATGATGTTCACTGAATGGAGAAGGAAGGTTTTGAAAATCATTAGCCTGATGAGTACCTCTTTCTAATCGTAGCATGATGTATTCCTTGAGTATGTGGGAGCTAAGCGAAGGGCGCGAACCAGGGTAGAGGGTGAAAGCCATAAGACCAGAGTGTGAGGAAGTGAGCTGTTCCAGGGATGACGCAGGAGAAAACACATCTAAGAGCAGAGAACAAGGTCTTGGATCACTGAAGAGTCTAAGCACCTCACTGTAGGGCCACTCAATTCACCACCAGCCCTTCTCAGGATCTTTTGCTGGTTTCTCCTCAATTTCCGAATCTCTAAATGTTGCAGAGCCTCGGGGCTTGGTCCTCAGATCTCTTTCTTGTCTCTCAACACTCACTAACTGGTTGATCTCATCCATTATAATGCCTTTAAATACGGTCTATGTACTGATGACACCCACATCTGTATATCCAGCCCTACATCCAGAATCAACTCCATATCTCCACTTGGGTGTCTATCTAACAGGGATCTCAAACATTAGATGTCCCAAATCAAACTCTTCAGGTCCTGCTCCCTAAATCTGTTCTTCCTACACTTCTTCCCGTCTTGGAAAATGACAAATCCATTCTTCAAGTTACTCAGGCCAATGACCTCACAGACATCTCTCTGGTCCTTCTCATTTCCTCATATCCTACGTCCAATCTGCCAGAAAACCCTGCTAAAGCCACCCTTGGTTCAGGTCTCAGTTCCACATTTATCCCCAATATTCCTTAATATTCCTACCAAAGCATCTAATACTGTAGTTTCCCTCTTAGTGGCCTTACATTTTGGTGCTGTACTTTCTTGCCATAAACTGAGATTGGGAGACTTGAATAAAAATAAGGTCATCAAAACGGGGAGGAAGGGGAATAAACAAGTATTTTTACATCTTCTCTTTTGTTCAGTTAGCACCCCTTACACACTGATCCCAGGTGGGGTGAACAGCACCCCTGGGACCACGCTTCCACCAGGGCCGCCGAGGGCCCACACCATAGAGTTGGCTGGTTCCTCAATGACAGGACGTCCTTCTCTCTCTCTCAAGGCCCCATTTCGGACCCCAAATCTCTTTCTGATAGATCTTCTTAGAGTTAGGTGAAAGCAAAGCAAGGGTATTCTCCTATGTTGAAATAACAGGCTGAAAGTTCTTGTCTAGACCTCGTAAAGTAGTTCTTAGCCTCTAAAAATATATATATCATGGATGCTCTTTGATAACTTGATGACCCAAAGCATGTTTTGGTTTTTAGTATGTGTGGATATCAATTTAGGTTAAGAAAATTACATATTTTAAAAAGTAGGTGAGTAAACATCTAGGTTTTCGTTAACAGAGAGAGAGCAGAAAATGCAGTAAGATTCTATTTGTAATATACGTATCTAGATACGCTTTGTGTGCATAAAAATGCTTGAAAGCCTACACAATAAACTTGGAACTCTGAGGACTGGCATGGCAAGGACTGAGGAACTAGGGAAGGGGGTAAATATTCTTTTTTTTGAACTTTTTAAAGTAACAGCTTTGTTGAGATATGGTTTATATACCATAAAATTCACCTTTTGAAGTAGACAGTTTAGTGGTTTTGTTGTTTCACAGTTGTGCAACATCACTACTACCTACGAACTTTTTCATCATCCCCCCAAAACTATGTACCCATAGCGGTCACTCCCCATCCTTCCATCCGCCAGCCTTCAGCAACCAATAATACGCTTTCCGTCCCCATGGCTCTGTCTACTGTGAACATGTTCTATAAATGGAATCATATAATATGAGGTCAGGGTTCATCCATGCTGTAGTCTGTATCAGCACTTCGTTCCCTTTTATTGCCAAATTATGTTTCATTAGATGGATATACCACATTTTATCTACTCATCAGTTGATGGATATTTGGGTTGTTTCCACTTTTTGGCTATTATAAAGAATGCTCCTACGAACATTCGTGTACGGGTTTTTGGTGGACATAAAAATTACCTTATACTTAATGTATGTTTTTTACTGTGTATTAAAACACATGTAAAACATATATTTACTTTAAAAATATAGACATTAAAATTTTTTAAATGTGGTGAAGAATACAACTCAGGTCATTGACATACAACTTGCATTTTACAATATAATTTGCATCTATCTTATCTATCTTTAGCTGGTTTCCAGGACTCTTTCTCTACAAAAGATTTGCCTTCAAAATGAAATGTATTTGATAACTTATATAGTAGCTCAACCTTTTTATTGAGGGTGTCCCTGCTGTGTCTTACTACCAGTCATCCGTAAAATAGAAGATTTGCCTTGACAGTATTCACTGAGTACAAAAGCGACACCTCCTTCAGTTTTAATTGCCTTAATTATTCACCTACTCAATCTCCTTACTTCTTTTTTCCCCATTCAAATAGGAATAAAATGTAGAGGAGTTTTATCTTCTGAAAAACCCACTGATCTCACAATCCTTTAGCATTTCGCTGTATAGTTTCATTTAAAACTTATTCAACTATTCAAAGTTCTAACAATATTTAAAATGACATCAATACACAGCAAATTTTGGACCTACCTAATGTTGGAGTTAAATTTCTAAAAAGTACACTGGTTGGCAAAATCATGATCAACAAGATCAAGGCCTTATGGAGAATTAGGGGTTGGGAAAAACCAACAAAAATGACACTATATGCATTTAAAAACCTACAGTAAATAAAAACTCTAAGAGGCACCACTTACCGTGGCTAAACTAAGGTGTCCATAAATACAAATACTGTGAATTTGAAATCTGGAGTAAAACCATAGTGCTGTAATGTTAAAGCCATTGGCAATAGCCACTTCTTTACTTCAAATTTCTCCTTGTCTGGTTTAGATGGAATTTCATGGCCTATCAATTCAAATACACTCTTCTCAGTTCTCCAAACTCCATCTTCCTTTTTTGCCAAACTCTCAGGAAACATGCCAACTCCTAGGTGAATCTAACTCTTCATGTCTGCACCTCTCCAGCCCCTCCACTGGTTCCATATGGAGACGGGCTCCCTTCCACCCTGGCCTCCAACCAGACCTCAACACTGCCCAGCAAGCCTCAGCCATGAGCTTTTCAAAACTTCTCATCGGGGGCTTCCCTGGTGGCGCAGTGGTTGAGAGTCTGCCTGCCAATGCAGGGGACACGGGTTCGAGCCCTGGTCCAGGAAGATCCCACATGCCGCGGAGCAACTAGGCCTGTGAGCCACAACTACTGAGCCTGCGCGTCTGGAGCCTGTGCTCTGCAACAAGAGAGACCGCGACAGTGAGAGGCCCGCGCACCGCGATGAAGAGTGGCCCCCGCTCGCCGCAACTAGAGAAAGCCCTCGCACAGAAACGAAGACCCAACACAGCCATAAAAAAATAAAAATAAATAAATAATTAATTTAAAAAAAAACCAAAACAAAACTTCTCATCTAATCTAACCTCACCCACCTCATCTCTGCCTTCACTCTCAAGAGGTGCCCTTCCCAGAAGGCAGAGCCAAAGGAGAGCAGTTTAAAATAGAGGTTGAATGAGCTGAGCATAAAGACCCTGGCCCTCTGTGAGTTGTAGGGCAGGGACGTAAAGAACCAAGTGTTCAGCTCTGCTGTCACAGGGCCTGAGTTTGGGGTTAAATCACTGACTGGCTTAGCGGCTCTGGCACGCGGCCAGCCTGACACCAATCTTCCTCAAATGTGCCATCACATTATCACTCTCTGAAGACTGTTTTAAGAATCAAAATAAAGCATGTGTGAATACTTTATTATAAACATTAAAGGGCTATACAGATAATAGTTGGTTTTTTGTTGGTTTTTTGGCTGCGCTGTGTGGCTTGTGGGATCTAGTTCCCTGACCAGGAATAGAACCCATGCCCCCTGTAGTGGAAGTGTGGAGCCCTAACCACTGGACCACCAGGGAATTCCCAAATAATATTTTAAATAGTGATTTAAAAATCTGTCCCAAGGAAAAACAACTTCAATTACACTAGTTAAAATTTCAGAATTCTTGTATAGTTCTTACGACTTGAACTTTTTACATCATATACAGTGTGATTCCATTTTTGTAAAGCCCAAAATAATATATGATAAATTATATTTTTAAGAAGATATTTCCTTTAGATACATGAAAGTGTGACAGTGCTTTTTACGGCATCATTTTATTTCATCTTTGAACTAAGTGATTCCTAAGATATCTTCTAGCTATAGGTATCTACTGTTCTATGCTCTCAATTGGTACTGGCAGTCAATTGGAAAACTTTGTTTTTATACAATATACTTTCTGGTCTATTTTCCTCGACTATACTTTCACTATAAAAACTATAGAATAAGGTTACACTAAATGTTTTGATACTAATAGATACTATAAATTGACTTTTAGTGAGTGCTGTCAAGGATAAGAGAATTTACTGAATAAACAGTAAAAATCGTGGTGTTAGCAAGTGGACTGAAAGTAGGGGCTTAATAAAATACTAGCTGTATGTGTTCTAAGCCATCACATATACTGGAATCTTAAAACGCAATGGAAGACTGACTGAAACGTGTTGTAGGGCCTGGAGAGTTCTGAAGAGTTTAGTTACTAGTGACTTCTACATGACAAAGTTTTTGGAGCTATCTCTCTCCATATATGAACTCTTGAAATTTGAGAGCTGTTGAAATCAACTACCCTTATTTTTAACAGAAGTGAAACATTAAAATATTAATTTCTCTGTAAAATGATTGTGCCTTATTCCTTGTGATTTAGAAAGAAATAAAGTTGAAACTGGTGGTTTCAATTAATTCTGTGACTGCCTTTTATGTTGGCAAGAAAGACCGAGCAGTTCTTTGCCTTTATTTTTTTTCCAAAATGAACCCACATTATTTATTTTGCTTTTATAATTCCTAAAATATGCTTGTTGCCAAGCATTCCATTTAAATGAGTAAAAAGAGAGAGAGGGGGAGAAAAGCCTGTTTATTGGTCAAATTTTAGACTACTATGGAAAAGTCTTGCTGAATCTAGACTAATGTAATTGGCCTTAAATGTCAAAATGAGCTTGAATGTAATTAGAAGCAAAGCAGAAATCAAAATGTATGCCTATTCCAGCAGCAAATTACTTTAAGTAGAGTCTACACTTAAATATAATTTCAAGAGTAAAAGGAAAGATGGCAGAAGCTCATTTGCAAAAACTAGTGAATCTTTTTCTAGTTATGAAAGTGAATGTAGGTATATCTGATCATCTCTTTTCTTATAAATGGCGTGCTTGGGTTAACTTCTACATATAACACCATAAATGACCATGTAGACCAAATCATAGATTTGTACAGTCTCCTAGGATTCTTTCAGGGTAAGATTTAAGAACATGAGAAGAGACACTGAGCCATGACTAGCATTTATACAGTGCTTTGCAGCCCCCAAAGCAGTTCATTGTCCATTATTTAGAGTAATTTCAGCAATAATCTTGTGTTAGTTACTGTACATTTTGCAGATGGGTAACTGAAGTACAGAAGCCTTAAATGACTGATCCAAGTTTGCAGGTAGCAAGCGATGTTTCTGGGTCTCTAGGCTGGAATCTGTTGATTTCAAATTCCTGCTGTCCTTTTGGATATTACAGGTAACAAGACATCTTAAGATATAGTCATTGCTGATCTCCTTTCCTTATCTAAATTACTAAAACAAACAATGCTCTAGTCTAAATCATATTTAAAATTGTTACCTCCTTTGTCTAGCACGGTACTGAGTACATATCTGAAACTCTGTATTATGCTCAACTGGTTAATAAAAATTAGATATCTCCAGTATTTTTTATGCTTTGCTAAAATAAGCTTCACTTGTTACCATTTTTCCAAATGAAAAAGACACAACCTTTTCAATTTTATGAGAATCTAAAATTACAAACTGTCTTTTAATAATAAAGTATTTTAATAATTTAAGACTTAAATGTTAAAGTTCCTATATTAGAAACATTTATCTTAAGGAAACAAGATCGAGGTAAAATGAATGAACTTATATTTTCCCCCTAACAATCTTTCTTGCAGAGCATGATATTTTTAGTTGAAAGGTATACTTCCCACCGATTATGTTAAAATAATTTTGAAATGCAACCATCTAGCTGACAGAACAAACAGCTGTGAAAATGAGACCTGGAGATTTATGCAAATAGGAGACTTCTGAATTAATTTTCCTCATAGAACAGACTGTCAAGTTTCTTGAAGTATTTATGCCCTATTTCTTAATTAGCAATTTTGCTAATGTCAGTCATATTAAATTTTCATAATGTAAATGATGCATTCCACTGGCAAATATGTGCTATAAAATTGCAGATGAAAGTTAGTATTTTACTTTGGGTGCAATAGAGATCTAGTAACGTATACAAAAGAGACAGTGCTCCTAAGAACATAGATGTACGTCTTACTGTGAAATAAAACTGAGGATTTATTCAGAAAACTTTTGTAACTAAAATACCACCGAGTCTACACAGGAAAGTTCCCAGTGTTTTTTTACTATCCATTTGTAGAACTATGCCCAAGAACAAGGTTTTCCTATTTGGCTTCAAATAGAAAGCAGCATCAGTCAGAAAATGCTTATATTTTTGCATACTAAAAATCCCCACACTTTGGAAATAGTTTGCCTATTTTTTGCTCTCTTTTAATGGGCTTTGATTTCTCATTTCTCTTCAATCTAAGTTCACAAATAAGAAGCTTCACTGCAAATTATATTGTCTGCTCTTTTCTATTGCAAACATAAATTTCAAAACCTTGCTTCTATCTTGATAGTGCTTATTTAGTACTCTAACGCCTTGAAAATAAAGTTGATAGTTGTTTACCAATAAATATTTAATTGAAATGACTTGAATTTAATAAAGTTGATTTTATTAGTCATAAACTAAAATTTGTCTTACTATACAACTGAAATTAGTCTTATACAATTTGCATATCCCTGTTATATCTATATCTATACTTTCCTTCATTTAAAATTTTATCAGCTAATGTTCTTATTATTTTAAAAAATGAGACAATTATTTTTCTTACTGATGTGTAATTATAAATTAAGCTTTTATATCTATCTATCTGCCTACCAACTTACCTACCTATCTACATTTTTTTAAACCAAGAAGCCATTCATTGTACAAAATTTGGAAGTACAAAAAGGCATAAAGAATAAAATAAGTTACTTATAATTCAAACGAGGTTGTATATATTTTTTAGAATTTGTTGTAGAATTTGAAAATTCTACCAGTTTATTTTTCCCTAGGGATATACATGTACTGGAAACAAAACTGAATCCAGCTGCAAATATAGTGCTGTATTAGGGTTCTTTGCTTGATTTTTGGTCATCACCACTCATGTCACTCATGACTAACCTCATTAATCATTCTGTAAAACTACAGTTTTGGTAACTGTATAATATGCCACCATATTCAAAGTTTACTTAGACATTCTATTATGATTGGGCATTCAAGTTGTTTTAAAATTTTCACACTGATAAATAATGCTACAAAGAGCAATTTTTTTGAAGATCGATCTTTGTGTGCACTGTGGATATTTTCTTGGGGTAGACTTCTAGAAATGCAGTTACTAGATCAAAGAGTAAAAATGCTTTTTAGTGTCTTGATACATAATGAAAAACTGATATTCAGAAAAGTTACACAAATTGCAATGTGTGAGAGGCTTTTCTGTTGGCAATGAGCATTATCATTAACCAAAAACCAAAATAACGAACAAACCTTGTCCATTTGACATGTTCTTACTAACATGTATTACAAATTATGGTTGTACTGTCACATTTTCCTTTGTTTTTAAAAACTACCTATGGTGATTATTTTTGACTTGTTTGAAAATTCAAATGTATCCTTCTTCTAGGCCTAAAAAGTCCCTGACCATCTAAGATGAGAGATGGTATTTTCTTTGCTTTCTACATTTTTACTTGTTCTAATTTATCAGGGAGTTATTTTGGTACATAGTATGAGAGGGCTTTGGTATCCCCAACATTACTACTAATAATTAGTCTTTTAATCATTCATTGTGATCCTTTCTTTGTCATATGTTTTGTCAATGGACATATATCTTTGCCCATTCATCTGTATGTTAACCCTAAATCATACTCTTTTAATTATCGTAGCCGTATACAGTTTCTTGTCGGTTCTCACTGATTTTTGATGACGCTCCTCACTGCTTTTTTTTTTAATAGCATCTATAATGTGGGGAAAATACTTCCTTAACAGGGTAGTTTTGGGGATTCCATTACATATATGTAGATATCTATGTATGTATATGTGTATCTCTTTCTTTCTATAAATATCTATCTATGAAAAGTTCTTGCTATAAGGACCTCACATGTAAAAAATACTTAAATCCAGTAATTATTACTATTAATAATAATGACCTCTGGTGAAATGTTTCTCTAGACTTAATCAGAGATAATTATGCTTCTCTAGAAACTAGCTTGTTTTTACCTCATAATCATTGTTTAATCCACTTCGGTGTATATTTGCTCTAGGAAACATGGACGTCCTCATGATGAACTTTAGGTTTCGTTTTTGCTTCCACTGTAATTTTGATTTTGTTTTCCCTTTAGATTAATTCTTTTAAGTTCTGCTTAAATTTATTGGACCTAGGTATAATTCTTGTTGGATACATTATAGCCTTTTTGGATTAAGGCAAAATAGAATAAACATTTCTTTCCATGTATTGCTCAATTGCCTGCAATTTAAGTCTATTATTATTTATTTAGTTGAATAATGCAGAAATTTGCATTCTTCCTCATGCTCCAAGATAGTATTCCCTTTCCTTTATTTTGTTGTACCTTTCCATAATCCTCCAATTGGTTTTATTTCCTTTTTTTCAATCAACCTGAAACGACATGGCTTATCCAAAGAGACACGAAGTGTGACATTTGCCTACATTGTTAGTGGAATTCTCTTTTCGGTCATTCACGTAACTATACATGCTTTATTGTCAAATTTCTAGAGTTTTTCTTTCAGAAATGTATCCAGTACATTTCTGTTGGATTGAGGTGAGATTTTTGACCTTTCCCCACTGCCTCATTCCTGAGATTCTGAATTGAATTAATGGCACATGGAAAACTAAAATAACAACAAAAACAATACTACAGACTTAAGTCTGAACTAGCTACCAGGGTTCTTTCTATAGCTAGTCCCTGCCTGTACTGTTTTTCCCCTTTTGTATTGTACAATGTTAAGACTACAGAATGCAACCCATCCACTTCCACTTGCCTAGTACAGCTCCCTTCGCCCCCTCACACCCCACCCCCCCATCTGCACACACAGGTACTCAGCTACAGGCATGCTCACTCGCATGCACATGTATATTTTTATCCCGTCTTGTTTCCTGGACATTAAGGTTTTAACATTGATTCATAGAGAAGATGTTTGAGAAGGCTGGAGAGAATCCTCCGTAGAGGTAGGCAGTTGTACCCAAGGGGTGGGCAGTGGGGAAAGAATGAATCTATACATCAGTCATTAAATGGTTCTGCATTTAGTCCCAGATGTGAAATAGTGAATGATAAGCTATTTCAGATTCCAGCAGTAATCTTATTTATAATTTTTTACTTTTTGCATTTTTGTTGAAAGTTGCAAAGGGTGAGTAAAAAGAATAGTCCAAACCAGAATGGGGGTGGATTTTTAAACTTTCAGTGCAATACAGAAAACTGAATGCTTTCTGTACAGTTAATGCCCAATGATTTACTGAGGGATCCTTTTATGTTGGGCTATGTGATTATTGCTAGGAATTTAGTGTTTCAAGCTAAGAAGTTGGATTTCTGCGCTATTTAAGAAAAACACTAGCTGCTACTGCTTGTTGATTCCCTGTTACATTGTCAGCACAATGTTAACTAGTCTGAATATATTATATCCTTTAAACTTTCTAATAATCCTCTAAGATATTTACTGTTGTTCTGTTTTTATTATATGTAACCACGAGAGAATAGTCGAAATGTCTGACTATAGATTGTATTTTTTTGTAGGCAAGACTCAACAAAGTATTTAAAATATAGTTAGCTTTTCATCAGTGAAAATATGCTCACAGAAACTCATCTTAACTGAAGGAGACACACATATTCCTCATTAACAACTCTCACTGGTTTTTGAAGTTGGTGCAATGGAGTAGACTGATTATTAAAATAATATTTATGTAATATGGTAACTACTAGTTGGAAAACTACAAATAAGATTGAAATGGAGCAGGACCCTATGGTCCTTGCCCCTCCATGTCCTCTGCCTGCCTTTTGTTTGTGGAAAAACTTTAGCCAAAGAATAAGTTTAATCAGAGAAGTGAGAAAATGCAGAAACAAAGGAAAACAGTCCAAGGAGACCAAATAATGATAGTTTAGTCATCAAGCATAGTCAAGGACATTTAGTTCCTCCTTAAGGGCTGCAGATAATATTCTGAGCCATATCCTGTGAGCTGTCTAATAGAGACTGAAACCCCCGCCAGGTGGAAGAGGTTAACTACATGATGACCAGACTGTAGCCATGACATAAGCTGCTACAATTCCGAGAACAGGCCTCAAAGAAATGGGAACAAACCGACCCTGGAACCGAAGATTAACTGTACCTAAAACAATCAAGATGACACTGGTCAGACCGCCGATGACCAATGTCAAGATGACGGTCAGAGCTGCCTGTGCTGTTTCTGCGTGGAGCCCCTCCTTCCGCCTATCAAAGTTCTTGCCCCTTGATTGCCAGTGGGGGGAGTCGGCCTTTGCACAGGAGTCCGCCTTCACCCCCCGCTGCCAGCATCCGAAATAAAGAAAACTTTCCTTTCCACCAACCGTGCCTCTTTAATGGCTTCTGAGCTGCAAACAGCCGGACCCCACTTTCAGTTACAAGATAACTGGTAGAAAACTACCAGAATATGACAAGGTGCAAAAAAAGGTTCTCCCCCAAAGAATATGCTTCTGGAATCAGGGGTAGGAATAGAAGGATGTTTTATTCAAGAAATGTAATAATTCCTTGAATACTGAAGCTCAGTGGTAAATGATATCAACACACAGCCACAGGAAAAGACATGGCCATATCTGTGTGATTCATGCTGCGTTAAAATCATCCTCCAAGAGGAAGAGCACAGGATAGTATTTTATCACTACGCCACTGATGAATCACCACAAATATAAATTCAAATAGAAGCCAAAGAACCTCAGATGCTATAGCAGAAAGGAAATAGAGTTAATTTTTCAGGTTTTAAGAGGGAAGTGGTTACATTAAGCTATATATTGCATTACTTTAAAATTTAAACCAAATTGCTAGTTTCTATTGCAGGACCATGTCCAGGCATGGATGACAATTTGGATTAAAGCCTCAGATGGGACTGACTTTATGAGACTGTGGAAGATTTGACACAATAGTGGTCACACAGATAAAATAAAAAATTACCTCCCCTACTGCCCTGAAGATGCCAGAAGTTCCGCAACTGATTGTAAATTTTTGTCTTTGGTCAATAAAGGTGAGTTTTGTTCAATGAAAAACCTCCTCAGAGAAATAACATTTTTTTTTCAGTGTAAACTTCCTCAAAATAGCTCTTCCACTATTTTCCAGGAAAAATAACAAAGAAAGTAAAAATCTGCAATGGCTCCCCCGTGTCACAATCCCAACCTCGGAAGACACCCAATGGTCAGGCTCCAGCCCGACACTGCAGTTCCTTTCACACTGTGATTCTCCATGTCTCTGATTTACTCACTCTGTTTTCCTTACATAGAACACTCTCATTTAATGCCATTACCCAAATCCTCCTGGGGAATCATATTTACCCCTGACGACAACTCTTCATAAAGCTCTGCAGACTTCCTTCCCTGGAAGCAATCTCTTCCTCTCTTATTAAAATGAAACGATAGTTGGAAGCACAATACATGGCACATAATAGGTTCCCGGAAGTTTTTAAATACACTCTAGGGCATCTTTGATATTACTTTACAACTGACTACATCTGTTGGAGCACATTTCACTTTCTGGCTTGAGCTCCTTCTTATGTTTCTACTAGGGGATAAGTTGAGTTCGGCCTTATGTGCTCAACTCTGCTGTAAGTGAAAGTTAGTACGTTGGTTCATGTGGGGCCACCGCGTAGCTCCATCACATGGAGAATGCTGTCTGAATTATAAACAACAACAAAATAGGCACACAATCTATTTAGTCTTCACTGTGAATGGATGTATGCAGTATTTGTGGAAAACTTCCAGGGGTGTAGCAGATGAGGGGAGTATAAACATGAGGATATAAGAATCAAAGTGGAGGTAATATCTGTAATGCAAGCAAATACAAAGAGATGTATAAACATGAGGATATAAGAATGAAAGTGGAGGGACTTCCCTGGCGATCCAGTGGTTAAGACTCTGCGCTTCCAATGCAGGGGGCGTGGGTTCGACCCCTGGTCGGGGATCTAAGATCTCACGTGTTGTGCAGCGCGGCCAAAAAATAAAATTTAAATAAATAAATAAATAAAAATAAAATCTCAATTAAAAAAAAGAATCAAAGTGGAGATAATATCTGTAATGCAAACAAATGCAGAGAGATGTGAGGCTGCAAATGGGGAAAGCAGACGCTAGGATGCCTGGCCTTGGGTTATGCCTATAGAAAAAAACATAAAGCTATCTATCTGAAAGAGAGTCAACAGAGTGGTTTTCTTTTTTCCTTTTTTGTCTCAAAAATTTATAACAGAACCTCAGTGTCTGATCGTACATGAGAAAAAATGATTTAAAAACCATAGGAAATTCTGGACAACATGCAACAGACATCCTTTAAAAGGCCTAGTTAAGATGCAGGAATATAATGGAAACTCCAGGAACAAAAACTAACGGGCAGCTTGAGTCAAGAAAAGGCACCTTCCCTAGGGGATTTATGAGCTCTTCTAGACTTTGGTTTTTAATGTCACGTCACACAAGGGGCAAAGTCATGGACCCTTGAAAGGTGGAGATTGCTAAGCTGGATATTTACTGGGCTTCACTGGAGGCTGACCAGAAAAAAATTCAATGGCAAAAGGAGATGAAAAGGGAGCATGTGTGACTTGACTTGGGCACACACATGTGGAATCGTATGATGACACAGCTGGCCCACAGAACCGTGGGGAATGGATAGACCAGTCAATAAATGGTACTGTGACAATGGGTTAGACAAACAGGAATAAGATTGTTCCCTATCTTATTACAGCAGCCACAAAAATCAATTCAGGTTAAACGAAGAGCTAAATGTTTAAAAGCCAAACAAAGCCTGACAAGACCAAATATTGCTGAGTTGAAGCTGAGAACATTCTCATATATTACAGATGCCAGATAAACTGGTAAAAGTACTTTGGAATGCAAGTTGATCACTATCTATTAAAGTTGAAGATATCTTTATTCTAAGACCCAGCAATTCCAGTCTTAGCTGCACACCCTAACAGTATTTTCACATGTGCAGAATTTCTCAAGTGCAGAGTTCAGATCTGTGCAAGTTAACATGCAATGTTCAGAGCAGCGCTATTTGGAGTCACAAAATATTAGAAACACACCTATCAAACCTGCATGTATTAGCTTTCTATTTCTGTGTAACAAACCACAAATGTAATGGCTTAAAACAACACTCACTGATTATCTCACAGTTTCTGTAGGTCAGAGGTGTGGGCGGGGTGTAATTGGGTTGCCTGCTCAGGGTCTCAGATGCTGAAATCAGGGTGTAGGTTGGGCTGCGGTCTCATCTGGAACTTGGGGTCTCCTACCCTCATTCGGGTTGTTATCAGAATTCTCTTCCTGTGGTTGTAGGCCTGAGGGTCCTGGTTTCCTGCTCACAGCCCCCAGAAGCCACCCTCAGGTCCTAGCCACATGGCCCTTCACAACATGGCAGCTTACTTGTCCAAGGCCAACTGGAGACCCTCTCTCGTTCTGAATCATTCTCTTCAGAAAGGGCCCAGCTCCTCTGATTAGGTCAGGCCCACCCAAGATAACCTCCTTTTTGATTCACTCCAGTTCTATCATTAGCAACCTATTCCCAGGAGTGAAATCCCATCATATTCACAAGTCCTGCCCAAACCCAAAGGGAAAAGATTATGCAGAGGGTCAGATGTCCTGGAAACCCATTTTAGAATTCACCTACCACACGGGAGAACGGGAAAATAAATTGGGCAGTGTTTCTCTGAATAGTGCCCTCTCTCTGTATATATATATATAATATGGTGCAATGTATAGTTGTATATTATACCCCAAGGGAAATAAATAAAATATAGCTACAAGTACTCATATTGGTAAATCTCACAAACAGTGTGGAGCAAAAAACGCAATTAGCAGAAGAAACAGTGCAGTATGAGACCACATGAGGCGGGTTTAAATTACGCAAAAAGATATGTGATTCTCAGCTGATGCCTATATATGCACTCAGGGCATAAAGGGATGTACTAAGGACAAACATCAAGTTCAGAAGAGTGGTTCTCTATGGGAAAGGGAGGGGAGGGATGAGGGGCATGTACTCAGGGACTTCAGATCCATTGCTAATCTGCTTTTTGAACCGCATATGGCCACGGAAGAATACATTTTATTATTCTTTATATACCTTTGCATGCCTGAAATATATCATGAACAATTAAAAATACATGGAAGACCAAACAATAAAAAACAAAAATTAATAAAGATTTCGGCAATATAGATTGAACTAATTATCCTTTTGAAGATAAGGTAAACCCTGAATTGATTAAAAATGTAGTCAAACTCTCTTCATCTGGCAAATGCTGAAAAAAATTAAAGGGCAAGTTGTTTCTTCAAATTTCTCAGTAATTCTTTCAATGCAACTGAAAGCATGATTAGCCATTCTGGTTGTGAGAGGAAACAGGGAAGTTAATTTGTAATTAAGTGTTTTATAGTATTGACTGCTTATATTCTTTAACTGCTTTGGACATGGTTTTATAAGTGAAAATTCAACAGAGCAAGTAATTAGCATTTAGAGAATGCAAATTAAGAAAACATATCAAATAAACAGTATTAAAATTCAAGTAACCTGTATTATGGAGGGTAGTGTATTCTTTATGAATAAAAACTATCCCCATTTGTAGGAATGCAAAACAAATGAGGTCTGCTTATTGTTATTTTAGTAGGAAATTAAAAGGAATAAAGATATTGAGCTATTTAAAGATCTACAGGGGATGTTTATTGCAAGTATTTTAGCAACATAGAAGAAAGTTTCTTCATATACTAAGTAGAGGGATAAACAGAACAAAAACAGTGGTGAAATTGCGCACATGAGCTTTTGTCGGGCAACCAGGAGAAAATGCAAACTGTTTTTGTCTTTGTTACAGAGAGATGTGGCTCTTGCCTATAGCAACCTGTCTCATGACCTGTATGGGCTTTTCCTTCATGAAAAGCTAATCTAATTGTTCTCCTTATAATACAACCTATTAGTCCCAACAAAACAGGAACGGCAGGATACTGCCTCAGAGCAGGACTTCATCTTATTTCTACTTAGCAGTGTGTCTGTTTTGTCCAAATTAGAAGAGAAAGTTATTGGCTTGAGATGACAAAGTTGTTTTATTAAACTGTGTCCATATGTCATTCCTTTTTTTCCCACTGAAAACATTCAGGCTCCTTTGCTCCCTCTCACCGGGTTTATGCTGAGGTTCCTCTGGCTGTTTCCTCTCTGTCTCTGCGTCCTGAAGCTGCAGATCCCATGACACAGTGTTAATAAGTGCTCTGAGAGGTGTCAGGAGAGAAGAGCGCAGCGCTGCCAACGTCAAGCTACTTGCAGTCTAGTAAAGAAGATGAGACCTTGCATACGTGTCGATGGTGTGCGACAGAAGTAACCATAAAGATGGGAAGCAGGAACCCACTATGTGCCAGGCCCTATGCTGGCTGCTTGGCAGGTCCTATTTGGGCATCTTGGAAAGGAGCTGGGACCCAGATGCTTCCGGGAGAGAAATTAAACACCAGCCCTCCTCCTACTCCGTGTCTATCTACACAGCCTGTTTGCACAGGGCATATGGGAGCTTCAGAGGCAGAAATGAGTGAGAGAAATCTCGTCCAGGTTTTGGGTCTGACCATTGTAGTGGCTTCTGTGGTTGTCTCCCCAATATCCATTTCTTCCCCTATGATGAATCCAAGCCAATCACCTTGACTCTAGCCATCTTGCCAGCAATTCATTTAGTAGTGACCAAGTGACCCAATCCTGCCGGATGAGAGATGAAAGCTGGTTTGCTGGGGGGCAGGGGGAGGGAGAAGGGACTGGGAAAGGTGTCCTTGATTCTAAGAAGGAGGTCTGGGTGGAGGTGACCCTCCTTCTTCTAGATTTTATCACGAAACCTGAAAATGTTGCATCCGTTTTGTTAACACATGAAGACAACACATGGACAAGGAAACTGCTTTGCTTTGCTAGGGCTGCTGGTACCCAAAGCTGGGTGGCTTCAAGCAGTGGGAATGTATTATCTCACAGCTCTGGAGGCTAGCAATCAGAAATCAAGGTGTCGGCAGCACCTCGCTCCCTCTGAAGGATTCTCCTTGCCTCTTCTGCTTTGGGTGCTTGCTGACAATCCTTGGAGGTCCTTGGCTTCTAGATGTCATGACAATCACATGGCCGTCCTCCCCATGTGTGTCACATTGTCTTCTCTCTGTGTATGTCTGTCTCGGTGTCAAAATCTCCCCTTTTTATAGAATATCAGTCATATTGGATTAGGGTTCACCCTAATGACCTCATTTTAACTTGATTATCTCTATTTCCAAATAAGGTCACATTTTGGGAGTACTGAGGGTTAGGATTTCGACACATCTTTTGGGGGCACATAAGTTAACCCATGACAACAACTGAGAGAATTTCAGTGAAAGACCCAGAGTCCTGGCTTCCTGAAGTCTACCTAATCCCTTGAATTTTGTGAGATAAATTTACTAATTGTTTAAGTGAGTTGGAGTCAATTTTCTGCTACTTGCAGCCAAAGCATTCAGACAGAATTATGCAGACATTGCTGATGGGATGAGGGTAAGGGCAGTGACGGAGGCTGACAGGGGTCTCGGAGCTATAGACAACAGCAGAAGAAGGCATCTGTCCTGTTGAGCCTGATACAGTGTGGAAGGATCGGAGAGGTTTGTTTTGGTCCAGGACAATTATTCATTCTTCATCCAAACACCTATTCACCAGCTACCCTGTGGCAAGGACTGTGCTAAACATGGAGGATTTAAATGAGCAAGATAGACGCCGTTAGGACTTCCCTGGTGGTACAGTGGTTAAGACTCCAAGCTTCCACTGCAGGGGGTACAGATTCGATCCCTGGTCTGGGAACTAAGATCCCACATGCTGCGTGGCTAAAAAATTAAAAAAAAAAAAAGGTAGATACCATCTCTGCCTTTGAAAGGTGTGTTGGGGGAAATCCTGAAATATGAGCCCAAAGAGGTAAATGGGGCCAGAGAGGAAAAGATACTGAAAACCCTATTAAAATGTTTGTTATCTTGAGGGAAAGGAGAATCTTGAAGCAGTTTAAATAGGAGAGTGTCGTGAGACAATTTACATCGAAGAAGGATCAGTTTTACTGCCAATGGAGCACAGGCTGCAGTATGGTCGCTGGAGAACCGGTGGATTAATCCTAATCCCTTTAGCATCCTTCCACCTTTGAGTATCTCCAGAAGCACCCGGGGTCTTCTAGTGTGGGTGGAGCTGCACCAGAGGGTCACCGCACTGAGCGGTTACTTACTGTGCCCGGGTCGCTGTTGTCTCCTATGCCCCTCTGCCCCTCCAGGGTTCTCTTCTTGGGATTTGGAAGGGAAACCAGCTTCCCAGGTCCATGTCAGCTCCTCTTAGAGGGGTCTCGCAGCAGGTTGCTGGAGCCCAGGATAGAATCAGGTCCAATCAAACCAGTGTTGGGTTTTACATCTAGTCCTATTTCTCTAGAGAGACTATACCCCCCCCCCCCGGATGGCTGGGTCAAGGTCAGGTTCCAGAAACAGCCAGAGGAATGACCTCCCGGGCACAGATGCTGGGTCCCCTTCGCCAAGAACGCTCCTCTCTTCATGAGCGGTCCTCTCTTGAGCCTCTCACACCTTCCCACAGTTACTTCCTGCATCCCATGGCCTTGTGTGTGATGGGGGTTGCTAGCCTCCAAGACGGAGTGGATCCAAGTAAAGATAATACAAACAATTGCTGATTTTAAAAGTTCCGATTTTGCATTGGGATGGATCACGTGATTTTTCTTACAGAAAATCTGTTCTCCTAATGTGCTGTGCTTTGGCTAATAATATAATTAACCAACCTACCTCAACACCCAGCCACTGAGTAATGAGGGAGATGTCCCATGAGGATGGAAGGGGGCAAGACCCGCAAAAATCTAGCATCGTCTGCCCTGTGTTTCTTTTTTTTTTTAAATTAATTAATTAATTTATTTATGGCTGTGTTGGGTCTTCGTTTCTGTGCGAGGGCTTTCTCTAGTTGTGGCAAGCGGGGGCCACTCTTCATCGCGGTGCGCGGGCCTCTCACCATCGCGGCCTCTCCTGTTGCGGAGCACAGGCTCCAGACGCGCAGGCTCAGCAATTGTGGCTCACGGGCCCAGTTGCTCCGTGGCATGTGGGATCTTCCCAGACCAGGGCTCGAACCCGTGTACCCTGCATTGGCAGGCAGATTCTCAACCACTGCGCCACCAGGGAAGCCCCTGCCCTGTGTTTCTAATCACCTTTCCTGATCATTTCATATCAGGCAAGTGCCACCAACGGATGATGCTTTATTTGGCTGGGAATGATAATGATGGCTTTTTGTAACTGTAACCTTTTTAACATTTCTTGCAAGATTTGATTATGTTTCAGGAATTTAACTCTTAATTGCGTTCATATGCAAGGAGAAATCTAGTCACTTCCCGTGTCAACGCTGTCAGCTGCTGTATAACTGATTAGGGGCCCCATAGTCGCTGGCTGCTTTCATTAAGGTGGTCACAGTAATCAGGCGGAAAAGCACAATTGAGTAATTGGAGATCTGAAAATGCAATGCTACTTGATTACAATTATGGCTGGAAAATTAGAGCAAATCCCAAGGGGCTAAGGCAGGCCTGGATCTAAAGCAGCCTTGTCTTTAATACAGAGTAGCCTCTGTATTATGCTGATTTCAAATATATTATATAGGATATCACTTTTTTTAATGCTTTCTAAACCCAGAGTTGGGTCGTTTTTGTTTATCATTCAACACACACAATGCTATGAGGAAAATACCATTTTTGCCTGTATTTTAGGTGTGAAAAAATAAAAGCTTAAAGAATAATTCATTTGGTGTCATATAACTAAAAAGCGATGGAGCAGGAAGTACAGACTCTTATCCGCGATGCTTTCATATGCAGGCCCACAGCCCTTATTCACAGCTTCAGTACTCAAAACATTTTGAAAATACCCAAAGGTGTTTTGTTTGGTTTTGTTGGTAGCTCATTTAGTGGCAAAAGTCTGATCTGACCTAAGTCTTATTTATTGTCTTTATTTACCCTTCTTTGAACGTTGATGTTTTGCTAGAGAAATATTAATGTGTTGGTTATAGGGTGCTGATTCAGACAGCTGTGGAGGGTGATATCACCCTTACAATATCTAGAATATTCTGCACTCCAAAAATCATCTGGCTCAAAGAGGTTTTGGGTAAAGGATATAAAGTTAGTGGGGTGAAATGAGAGGAAAGGGCAAAAAAATGAAGATAAGGTATGAAATTCAGATAGGTCTGTGTAATAAAGAAAGGGTTGCTACCATCTAGTACCCCTTCCCCACCCCGGGCCTGGAACAGTGGCTGACCCTTAGAGGGAGCTGAACTAAACTGGCCTGCGGGCTGGACGGTCATGATAATGAGGATGGCAGTCTGCCCTCTGTGTTTACCCAGTGAGGGGGCAGTGAAGGGGCAGCCTAAGGGAAGGTGGCCTTGACGACAGCACTGTCATCTTTGCTTACATCTCTCTATCCCTGGAGGAAGAGCTGGTCCCACTGTAGAGGAGTCTGGCTCCAGGCCGATCCTAAGTGACCCGACCACGGCCAGGGACCAGGCTTTGCCCGGCAGGCTCACGGGGAGGGGAGGGAAGCTGCCCACCCCCCCACAGTCTTGGGGCGCAGCTGGGCACTGCATTGTCTGCAGGGAGTTTCAGGCAAGGACTCGGCCCCCAGGCTGCCCCGCTCCCGTGCACAGCGGCATTCCCGGCCCGCGTGCCTCTGCTCGGAAATCTCCCCACGCGGGGGCCTCAGCTGAGGCACTTCTCTCCATCCTGACTCGGAACATTTTCACTTCTAGCCCTTCCTCTAGTCATACCCCTACCCCCTCCCCGCTTCCTAAAAGGGCAGGAGCTTTGTTCAGGGCTCCTGGGCAAAGATCCCTCCCTCGTCACCGTGCCAGGGCTGGCCCACCTGCCCCTCACCCAGCGCTGCCCAGTGGGCAGAACGGGACCTGGGCAGCGGTGCCGGTTCCTGCCTGTTGCCTGCACTGCGGCTGAAAGTGAAACAAGGCTCGCTGTGACTTTCGGCTCGGCTTGCTGTCCTACAAGACCACCTCGACACCTGCCCTGTGCCAGTGCCCTGCAGGCTGCCTTCGGGAACCTTCTGCCAGCGTCCTCTTTAGCTCACACATCTTTATTGCCCTCTCCTTGCGCTCTCTCACTGGCGTTTAATCGTGATCACGCTTTCACCAACTTAAAAGTTCCTTGGCTTTATGTCCTCCTCTTGTCAGCAACTGTCCTTTCTCCTTTAAGTTCTGGAACAAGACACAGCTCAGTTCAACCTTCAGCACAGGCTGTCCCCATGACCCAGAACACTGTTCTCTGTGCACTTCATCTGGCTCCATCCAGCTGTTCCTCACTAACTTCCTCTTCCAGGGAGTCCTCCTGGATTCTTCCATTCCTGGTTATGGACCTCACCTCTGGGTTCCCAGAGCACCTTGTGTTTGCCTTTATCAAAGTCCGTCATGTTTTATGTCTACTTACTGGTTACCCACCATCAACTGAGAATACTTGAAGACTAGGAACTTAATTGTTTATGTCTCAGGATGGCCAACACGGCCTGGCTCTTGATAGGCACTCAACAAATGCTTGGCAATGAGTAACACATTTAGTACAAGATAAAAAAAAAGTAATAACCCAGAGTATATTAGTCTATCTGTTAAAATTAAAAAAAATAACCCAGGCTATATTAGTCTATCTGTTATGTTACAGACACGTTTGCCCTCAAAGCTTATTTTTTAAAAACATATATGTTGTTTTTACCCCAAGGCTATAAAAATATCTATATATATTCTTTGCCTTGGTCATTATATTTTTTCATATTTCTAAATCCATATGGAGTTAAATTTCAGGATCCTTCTGATTAGGTGTTGTATCTTCTACACAAGTTCTTTATGGATTGATTGGTTTTTAACTTTCTTTTTAGCCTAAGTGAATTCTAACAAGAATAGAGTTATGAACTAGATGATCTTTTAAAGACACTTCAAATCTGAAGAGTTTATGAAATTTATGTATTGAAAATCAAAATTTCTTTCTAGATCATGCCTGACATAAAAATATATATGAACTGTAAAACAGATTTAAAATGTTAACTCTCACAAACACATAAAAGCAAACTTTAAACATTTTTAAATTAATAATTTTAAAGTTCTGCTATATTTTCATTTATAGGTACTAAGAACCCTATCTTCCATCTTTACTGGTTTCTGCATCTCATTCTATTAGATTATTTCCAGAATTTTAGAATTGACACATAATCTGACAATGCTGAAAATGTGCTCAAACACCTGTATTCTGCAGAAAAGACCACTGTGAATATTAAAACTGAATTACTCCAAGTTATAAAAAAAGACAATATTTTAAAACCACTGTTAAAGTGAAATTACTTTGATATTAATTCAGAATAACTGAATTAAACTGACTGCATTTTTTGTTCTTACCCTTGGAAACGTTGTAAATCTATCCAGCTCTTCGACAAAGCAGAACATCTGCAAACTAATTGCTGACATAACAATCAAGAGGCTGGCAGTAAATACAACCAAACTTCCGAGCTTTTTTCCAGGACCAAATATCTTGTACACGAAGTCTTCTAATGCAGGTGAAATTTTAATAAGCCGAACTACCCGAAGAACCTATGTGGGAGAGAAAAACACACACACTCGATCGTTTATTTATACTGAATCTAAAATAAGTTCATACTAAAATCTCATTTTTCATAGCACTCTATAAAATCCCATTTAGCGATAAAACAATTTAATAACTAAGCTATCAGTAGCTCAGTGACTGCCATATAGCAAGAACTCAATAAATCCCAAAGGAATGAAGGAAGGAAAATGGTGACAACTCAGTGTTTTAATATATGATGTGATAATTCAAAGTGGCATTAATTAACACATATTGTTGAAATAAAATTGACATTTGTTCTAATGTTCAAATATTAAAGAAAACATTAGTTCAATATTAGGCATATTCATTGTCTCATAAAACAAACTTTCCTAGGGATTACTGTACATTCAAAAGGAAATTTAAAAAATCCATCTATCAAGGAGTCTTTACTCATGGCTGAGACTGCTACTCTAAGATCCATGCTATCCTTCCTTTAATTAATAGAACTTGCTGAATTTTAGCCTAGCAAGGCTACAGACTGCATTTTCCAGCCCCACTTTTATCTAGTTGTGGCCGGACTAGGTTCAGACCTATGGAATGAGAAAAGAAGTGATTTTTGCACTTTAAATTAAATAAATTTGCCCTGGACACTCTTTTTATACCTTCCTCTGGCTGGGAAATTAAAACAACTGTAACTGTCCCTTTGGAACAAAAATAGAAGCCTCGTATAGAAGATGATAGATTCGGTCCAACCCAACAGGCCTGCTTTCTGGATGGCCCTGGGGAGCAGAGCCACCTACTTGCCCTGGGCTCCCACCAACTGGAGAGAAACACACTTCTATCTTACGCAAGCCCTGTATTATTTAGAACTTTGTTATACGTGCTCAGCTGGTTATCTAAACACACACACGTTTAAATGTTTTGCATATATATATATATATATATATATATATATATGCAAAAACTCCCACCCATAACTAATTAATTTTCTTATTCACTTAACGAATATTATTATGTGCCAAACACTGTGTTGGACAAATAAGATTCAATGGCTATTAGTGTTACAAAGGGAGTATAATACAAAGGCACAGCTCTTAAGGGCATATCCATTAAAAATATAAAGTAGAATATAATTAAAAGTTGAAGTATAAAGTATGGAAAAGTAGCATTTTTCAACAAGTCTAAGATGCCATCAATTTTTTTATATACCACTGAGAAATTGAAAAATGCCGCCAATTAAAGTATAACACACCACTGATTATAAGACAGATCCCAGTTTAGAGATATTAAAATAGGAAAATTGTGGTCTTGGTATAAATGAAAGATGATTAAGTAGAATGGTAGTCCAAGATGGTTCGATATCAATAAGAGCTTAAGGTGTCTGTAAAGGCTTCTCAGGAGAAGAAAGAATACAGTAAGGAAGAGGAAATGCTTCAAAAACCTAGATTTAAATTTTTACACAGAATAACATGCGTTTGGATTTTTCTAGCAACCCTAGCTTCCTAATCCTCCTGATTTTCCTTTGGCAAATCATTCCCACTCTGCTTTTGGTCTATGAGGTCCAGAAGGGACTCCCTGACCCCCATGATCCAGGCCTGGCCAGGGTATTCACAATGACCTCAGTCATCAGAACTTTTGTGGGACCTGTGAGAGGTGTCCTATTTTTTAGCCCCAATTGGAATTACTGTTAAGAGCCACATAAGCCCTGAGCTTCTGGGAGCCATCTTAGCCACCACAGGGACAAAGAGAGCTTAAAAATGATACCAACACAGAAGCAAGGTGAGTGGAGAAAGGGACGGGGTCCCAATAATACCACGTTAGCCTCTGAATTTGGCCATCCCTGAAGCCACATTTACCCGCTACCCCCAGACTCTGAATTAACAGGAACTACTAATGGTGAACCGTATTCTTATTGTCTGCAGAACACAAATATCAATAGTATGAGTTGTAGCTGCACGTCTAATAAACTAATGGACAAATGTTTAAAGAAGTTGAGAAAATGCAGATTTCCTTCATGCTCATTTAAAATACTTAACACAATACTTAAAGAAGAAAATTTATGTGAGAAATTATATTGTTCAAATTAAACATTATACCACAGGCATGGTTAAGCTACTAGTTTTTCCCGCTATAATTCTTAACATACATTTCCAAATCAGAACATATTACACTTGGGTCATCTTCCCAAATAACAAGCAAACAGCTTTATCATAAGAACTATTAAAATAGTAACATCCAGAATAATAATATGAAAAGATTTTACACTTTTATTTATTCTTAGACATAAATGATTCAGTATCTAATCGTTAAACAGCTGAGTCCAGGAAAGTTTACAGGAACAATTCAACTGGTTTATTGCTCAAATTTCAGTACCTTGTGTTTTCTCCACTTGCATTAAAATCATATTTAAAAGATTGCCTAAGTAATCTTGAATCCTGTCCCAAATTCTAATAAAAACAGTCTATGCACATCTGTGCAATTTTGATAAATTAATATTTCATTAGCTGGAAGAAACATAACTTAACACAATTCCCACATTGGTGATTTGATCAGCATTTTCAAAGGGGTAGGCCTGCATCCATGGAAAGGCAAAATCCTTATCGGTGACTCTAATTATGCCTTTTCATTTATTTGGGGATAAGTATGCTTTTCGCTCTGTCTACCCAATAAAGCCTTTTGATTCTGTGTTCCTACAGATACGAAACAAAGTAAACCATACATTCAAAGATAAGCACTGCAGGACATTTTGTGGTTGCTTCCAAAGCACATTTTCCTGGTCACATTTCTAAGCCTGTTGCTAAAGGTCACTCTGCTGATTAATAGTGAGATACTGTAGCAATTGTGTGGTTAAGAATATGAATATAAGATTAAACTTCTTGGGAATGAGTTTCCACCATTTGCTAGTTATGTGGTCTTGGGTGAGTTATTCAGTCTCTAGGGATCACAGTTTACATTCTATCAAAACAGTTTATTCTCTAACGAGAAACAAATGAAGCCATGCACTTGGCAGAGTGCCTGGCACATAGTAGGTGCACAATAAATACCAACTGGTGTCATCACCCTGCTATGTCAGAACCAGAGCATTTTGTGAAGACTTTATTACTCCCTGTACTATGCCCTATGTTCACTCCATCAAGCATGTGTTCTCCTTAGGACAGGTGCCATGTAGTTCTCTCTACCTGGAATGTGTCTACCCAGACCTTCTCAAGGTTCGCTCCTTCTCTGCCCAAATGCCCCCTCTTCAAAGAGGGCTTCCCTGAACAAACTTATCTAAAATAGCACCCTCACCGCACAACTTCCAGCCTTTTCACTCAGCTTGTTTCTCCTGGACGGCATTTCCTGTACTCGCATTCCTTTCATGCACTCGTACTTGTGTACTTATGTGTACTTGTGTATGAACTGTTTGCCCTCTAGAATGCAAGCTTCCCAAGGTGGGCATCTTCTCTGCCTTGTTCACTTCTCTGCCCTCAGGATCTGGAAGAGTCCCTGGCACATAGTAGGTGCTCAGGAAATCTCATCTGAATAAAGAGATGGATAACACCCAATTCTCAGAGATAACTGATATAAAGGGAGACATTTTGTACTAAATTGTTGACTTCATTTAGATATGAAAAATGTGACATTCACTACAGGAAGAACTGCTGCCAGCACAATGAAGGAAAGTCAAGTGAAATGAGAAGCAAGCGTGAGGACCAACAGGGGAGATCAAAGTCAGCCCATAAAGAGCCAATCTGTTCAGTACAGTGGGTTCTCCAGATGTGAATTTGCAAAAATCCTTGTGACATCTAAGTTTCTTGAGAGATTTAGCTTTTAGGCACAAAATAACTGAGACAGTGTTTATCTCATTAGACAAATATAAACTTGGCCATGTATAGAGAGATACAAAGGAAAATCACTCAACTATTAACATAAACTATTACAAATTATACAGACATTAAAATTGCAAACTTCACTGACCTTGTATTGTGACTGTATTTATAGCTATATGTCTCTATATAAAACGATTGGAGCCATGCACACTGATTTTAGATATTTTGTGAAAAACAGAGTAGAAGAAAAAACCTAGTGGTTAGGACTCCGTGCTCTCACTGCTGAGGGTCCCAATTCGATCCCTGGTTAGGGAACTAAAAACCCCATAAGCCACGCAGCCAAAAAAAAAAACAACCCAGAGGTGGTGACTTTTAATCATTTGTAATAATTTGGTTTATTTCTCTCCAGTCATTTTTTCATTTATAGGTATTTTACATACATATATAGAGCTATATATGTTATATATAGCATGGATATGTAGCTATACTTGTTCTATAATTTTATACTGTTTTGCATTTAAATAGAACAATTATATCTCTAAGTTACTACAAATTCATCATAATTATTTTTATGGTCAAATTTGCATATGAGTTACTAAGCTATTCCTCATATGCTTACCACTTAAACAGTTCCCATTTTTTTCTCTCATAAACAATTCTAGAATGAATATCTTTGTGTGCAAAATTCTGACCTATTTGTAACTTTTCACTGAAAAATTATCTATGAGAAATGATAAGAATTTTAAAGCCCTGAATATATCTTATACGGTACCCTTGCTGAAATAGGCTTTGATGTCTTTCTTAATGTAATAGGTTTGGAAAAAAGATATGTTGTAGTTTTGACTATGAGGCATATTTTCTGTAATTATGTACAATGATTCTCTAATGTAGGTACTAAATGCTCATGTTGATCTTGTGAATCTAGACAGCAGTGCCCAAGAGCATATAATGAAACAAATGTTTGGAAAGCATATTTTGTATCAAGAGTTTCAAACATGTGTATGTCTCTTGCCCCAGGCATCTCACCTATGATAACTAAGGCTGAGGATATAACCCAACCAGTGGCAAGGGATTTTTGTTCAAAGATGTTGACAGTACTGAAAGCTTGAACCATGATACCCTCTGTGAGTTCAGTGTGCTTGGCTGTGATTACGAGAGGCTCAGCTTTTCATGTGTGTTTGTGGGGTATGTTTTTCATTTTTGTGAATTGTATTTTCATGTCCTTTCTCCCAGGCGTCAGGAGTGCTGAGTTTCAGGTCACGATCGGGCACTTGAAGTTAATACTGCTCTGAAAATGATGGCTTTGGTATCATCAATAAGTAAGTTCAGTGAAGTTGGAATGCATTTTCTTTCATCTAAGGAGTTAGAATCTTGTTTCTTTAAAAATTCTACTGCCATTTTATTCTCCAACTATTTTAAAATATCTATGAAGAAAACAATGCAACTTCTGATATTTACATGATAAATTATACAAATGACCAATTTCGAGTCAGAAAAATGACTATACTTGAGATTTTAAAAATTAAGATATCCCATATACATATATTATATTTTGACCAAGTAGTTAAAAGAACGCTCAGCACATTGCTATTATTCAACAATTACAAAGAACATAAGTAATAATTACTTTTGTTTACTGAATAATTATAAAGTAATGTGATTGAATATATCACATTTATAAAAACAGATATCCAGTTATTATAAACAAAGTAAAAAATTATAGGTATTGTTATTTAATCATCACAAAGAAAATAATAGGAATTCATAAATAATGAAGTATGACTAATTACAATCTGTAAAGGTAAGTTTTATTTCTTATTATTTCAACTGTAAGTTAGTGTTGAGCAAACATATTTAGACTTATTGAGAAGGGAGAACTACACTTGGAATTAAATTCATATTTCCTGCTCTTTAAAGTGTGTGTCAACATCTGATGTAGTTGAAAATTTTACATGTATGCACAGATGCATAATATCCATGTACATATAAAATATGTACTTCTACACACTGTGCTGTTTATGAACTGTATGTAAAACATCTCCATTTATTACTCTGAATTTTCAGAGCTTTTAAAACAATGAAATGAATGCACTATTTTTGGTATTTAAAATGTCATAGGGCCTATTTGAAGTTTGTATTTACTACAGTTGTTGGTATTTTCCCTGGAAAGAAAAAAATTCTAAAGATCAATAGGCATTATTCGTATTACCTGAAAGTATGTGAATTGAGAATGATAAAGATCTGGATATACATGAAGAGTGGTTCCGATTACGAGCAGCAGTTCGAATTTGTGGAGAGATGAGCTAATATATCCAGTAAATCCCAAACACCATATCTTCAGAAGTGCTTCCAAATCAAAAAGTACCGTAAAAGCCACCTAGAGGAACAAAGGGACAGTGAAACTGTAATCTAAAACTATAATTTATTTCAAAATATTTCATATGTTTGTTAGTGCATGAATTTTAGCCACTATCATATAAAATGAGGAGCCATATCATATAAAAATCTAGAACAATATTGTTAAAAATACGGTTTTGAAACACACCAACTAGAACATCACAGACCAAATATATCTTAAGCAATCAGAGAAAAATATGTTAAAATGTTAAATGGTTGTGAGTGGTATTATTTCCTCATTATTCATCATTTGATATTAATTAAAAGTCATCGCCATTTATAGAATTACAGTACTATATACAGAAAGGCTGCATTTTTCTATAATTTGTATTTTCTAAAAAAAGTTTCTACAATGCACATGGTATAATATAATTACACTTACATATTACTAAGTGTAATTAAACTACAATTTATAAGTTTATATATCATTTATATCTTGGGCCACATAAACAGCAGAGAATTTTGGATTTTATTGGGTTGGCCAAAAAGTTCGTTCGGGTTTTTCCATCACATCTTAGGGAAAAACCCAAACGAACTTTTTGGCCAACCCAATATAACAAGGAGTTTATGTGTGTGTGCATATGCACACATAAATTAATATGTTAATATGTCTACATTATTAACTTTATAAATTAACAATCCACATTACTGTGTTAATGAATTTGTTCAATCTCTTAATCTATCACATTAATTCTAGGAATTTGCTATTGCAAATAACAATATTATAAAGTACATATACAAACATAGCATACTATTTTTCGTTTACTTGTCCTATGGATAAGAGCACTCATTTTATAAAGAAGTTTACAACTGGAATTAAAATGGCAATATAATATTAACTTTTAAAAATTTTTATTGGATAGTTGATTTACAATGTTGTGTTAGTTTCAGGTGTGCAGCAAAGTGAATCCGTTATACACACAACCACTGTTTTTTAGATTCTTTTCCCATATAAGTGATTACAGAGTACTGAGTAGAGTTCCCTGTGCTCTACAGCAGGTCCTTATTAGTTATCTAGTTTATATACAGTAGTGTGTACATGTCAGTGACATAAGATTAACTTCTAATTAAAGAGCACAGCTAGTCATAACACATCCCTGTCAGACGATACCAAATGATTTGCTGGAAGATAGGAATAAAGGATAGCTTGCTTCTCTTTTTCTAGGCCAACATGGAAGGGATTTTCTTCCACACACATTTGGAAAATGTGAGGAAAGTGGAGTTTTAATAATAACATTTTTAGGACTGGAACATTAAAGGGATTGCAGATGGTTAATTTAGGTGTGAGGAGGAAATTAGCATTAGTTCTCTAGACCCACCTTGCTTCTTAATTTAAATTGACATGTCCCTTTTAAAAAATGTAACAGACACAGAAAAGAAACTTATGGTTACCAAAGGGGATAGTGAGGGTGGGGGAGATAAATTAAGAGTTTGGGAGTAACATATACACACTACTATGTATAAAATAGATAAACAACAAGGACCTACTCTATAGCACAGGGAACTAGACTCAATATCTTGTAATAGCCTATAATGGAAAAGAATCTGAAAAAGAATATATATATATATATATACACACATATATATACACACACACACATATATATGTGTATATATATGTATTCGACTGAATCACTTTGTTGTACACCTGAGACTAACACATTGTAAATTAACTATACTTCAATAAAAAAAAAGTATAACAGAGTAATACATTTTAACTGTGAAATAATCCTAAATACATAAAGTATTAATAAAATTCCTGCCCACCTTTCCCAGGTGATTCATGGTAACCATGTTTTATATTCCCTCCTCATCCAAACATACATAATCACACAATGGGCTTACATTTTATGTGTCATTCTGCAGCTTCTCACTAACAATCATGGACATGCCTTCAGGTTAAGAGATATAAGTTCTACTTATTCTTTTTATCAGCTGCATAATTTTGCATGGTATTCAATGTTTATTTAATTCAACATTTTCCCTACTGATTCGTTAAAGCGCGGTACTTCTTGGATAAGGAATCACCAGGAAAAATGGTTAAGCATTTTGCTACTTCAAAAACAGACCGTACTGACCATCCTCATGCAATATCAGTTTTTACTGGGCTTTCCTATCTGTAAGTAGAGTCTCAAACCTGGCATCTCTGGGGCAAAGGGCATGTTTGCCCACTTTAAATTTTAGAAAGCATTAAGAGATTACTTTCAAAATGTTACATTGTCATTTGCCTTTCAGCAAGGTAGGAAAGTGTTTCTTGTCCTAAATCTGTACCATCACCTGATGTAATCAAACTTAATAAAACTTTTGCTTAGCTGTCCAGATGTGTATTGATGACTTAGATTATTTTTTTTAAAACAATTTTCTGTTCATAACCTTGCCAATTTTCTATAGTGGTGTTGTTTCTTTCTTATCAGTTTTTGGAGTTGTTGATATTAAGGACATTCATCTTTGTCTGTCTGCTATATAAACTGAAATATTTTTTCCCTAGTCAATAGTTAGATTTTTAACTCTAGTGGAATTAGTTCTATAAGCACTTTAATTTTGATATGGTCACATGTGTCCATCTTTATAACTTTTTTCTTTACCTTGTACATATAAAGCTTTAGAAGGATTAATAACTATTCTTCATATCTAGAAACACACTATGTTTTCTATTTATTTGGCCCATATTCTTTAATAAAATTTTCCCCATAAAGATATGTTATTGTTTGATTTTGAAATTTATTTCTATGCATTTAATATTCTAGTCACTAATGAAAATGAATTTTTTTACCTTTTTTATTTTTATTTTTTTTTTACCATTTCTACCTAGTTATTTCCAGTGGAAAGAAAAGCTACTGATTTATTTATATTGATATTTCTCAACTCGCCTTACTAAATTCTTCTATTAATTCTAACATTTTTAAAATCTCTTGGGGTTTATAAACATATATATATTTCACGTGCCAATGAAGATATGATGTTTTTCAAGATTTATTTTGGAGTTAACTGTATTAATTCACTAGCTATAATGGTATAGCCAAATAGTAATATATACTAAGTAATGCGGTGGTAATAACAGGAGTCCATAATATGCTCCTTATTTTCAATGAAAGTTTCTCAGTATTCATATATAATGGTTGCAGTGAGCTTAGGGTAATAATTTCTACCATGTTTAAGGACTTTCTTTCTCTTTTATTTTACTTAGAGGGCTTTAGCCTTTAATTCATTGAGGCAATGAAATATATCACAGGAGTCCTTGATTTGTATATTCCTAGAATAAACCCTAGAAGCTTATGCTGATTTTATTGGATAATATTTTATTTATAATTTTTGCAGCTACTGTCATAAATAAAATTGGTCTATAATTTTACTTATACTATAATTATAAGGTTTAGGTTAAGCCTGTGGTAGCTTTATCAAACTTATTAAGGAGTTTTCTACCTTTTGTACAATCTGTAATTTCTTAAATAAAATAAGAATTATCTCATCTTTGAAAGTAGATAAAAATCCAGCAGAAAAACCACATGGGCCCAATCTTTTTTGTAATGGTAGATCAAAGCTTTCCAATATTCTTCTGATCAGCTTTTTTACCTCGTCCATCAACTTGGTAGTTTGTACTTTGCCAGGAAATCATTAATTTCCTCTAGATTTTCAAGACCTGTATTTAGAGTACTTTTTTTTTTTTTTTCAGAAAGAACTGGTTCAGCAGAGGGCATGAGGTGTCTTACAAATTTGGTACCCCTTTAAGTCAATTTCTTGGCTGACATTTCTCAGACCTGAAAGTAATGTGATTTTGAACTCCAATCCCACGCGGGCAGGCTTGTGCTGACACATTTTCACAAAGCGTACTCTTTCTCTACTCTTTTGGAGTCAAGGTCAAGACTGAAGGTTTCCCCACTATTTGCTTCTGAGGGATGGACATTTTCCTTCTCTCATTGAGGTACAGACCTCATGTGTCCTGATGTTACATGGGGGTGTCTCTGTGTTGACTCTTCACCTTGAACAGCCCCTCTGTCTGTCCAGGATACAGCTCTTAAAATGGCAAGTTCTAGGTGACAAGCATATGCAAATACCCTCAGGGCAGCCACTGGCCTTAGAGCCCACTAGCTGTTCTTCATTCACATCAGCACAATTTTTGGCCTCGAGAATATTCCTTAATTTTTTTTGCACGGTCTGCTAAGCATTTAAAATGTTTTAATATTTTAGATGTCACTTTTAGTTTTTTCATAGATGATTTTCAGCCCCTTTCTGGGGCCACTTTGTATGCATCTCCTAGAATCAAGATACTATTTGATTTTGTGTTTAAACATAATCATATTTTCTATGATTTTTAAAAAATCTTGGACCTTCTCTGCCCCAACATTTAATCAGCCATTTCTCCTTTAAAGGCATATTTTCTATGATTTTTGATAGGAAAATTCAACCCTCTCACATGTAGTGTGCCAAAGTTATACCTGGTCTTATGTTTCTAGTTTATTGTATGTCATTGATATTCATCTTCTAGCCTTTTCTTGTCTTTTCTGGCTTGGTCAAATTGTTGTTAATGTCTTTTCTCCCCCTTGTTTAGTTGGACTCTGCTTTTCTAATCTCCCAGTTTAATTCCCAACTGTCCTACATCAACCTATACTTTTTTATTATTGCATCCAAACTGAGTAATTGTAAACTCCTCTCCCGCACAAATGTACTTGCTCACTCTTCCCTCACACACCTGCCAACCTACAAACTTCATAGTATCCTTCTCTCACCCACACTCCCAGTGATATCACCCCTCTTCCTAAATTCTGCTTTTTCTGAGATCAACCATCAATTTTTTTTTTTTTTGGGCCGTGCCGCACAGCATACAAGATCTTAGTTCAATGACCAGGGATTGAACCTGTGCCCCCTGCAGTGGAAGCACAGAGTCTTAACCATTGGACAGCCAGGGAAGTCCCAATTCTAGCTTTTTGAATTGTAATTATTTATTTTTTTTCAAGGACCCTTACTTGACATTTTAATTACCATCTTCCATTTAGATTCAATACCCACTATTTTATTTCCTTTTCATCTTATCTATCTAGTCCTGTGGACTCTGAAGAATTTGTCTTAGGCTTAGCATACTTTGGGTTAGTTTCCTCAAATAAACATCAAGGGTTGTATACTGTCTCAATCCTTTTCTATCTAAAGTGCATTTTTAACACTGACATGAATATTTTGGCTGCATACAGTCTTGAGTTGCAGTTCTTTTCTCTCAGTGGTCAATATATATGTTGGTTCACTGCCTTTACTTTCCAATATTGAGGATGAGTCATCCAAAGCACAATATATTTATCTTGATTTTGCAGGTTATTTAAGCCCATTCGGAGGTTTAAAAAAGTTTTTTCTTTATGCTTGCAACCAAGGAAGGTCACCAGGATATGCCTAGGAATGTACCTTTTTTTCATTTATCCTCTCTGAGACTTGGTGAGCTCTTTCAATCTACAGATTTATGCTTTACCTCAGTTTAGGAAAATTTTCTTCTCTCATTTATTATTACTCTTCTTTCTGTTCCCTTTGTCCTTCAGGGGCTCCTATTATTCACATCTGAGTGGCTAGTCTCTTGTTTTTCCCTCATGTTTTCTACCGTTTTTTTATTTTTTCCACTTGCTCTCCTATATTAATAATTAGCTCTCATCAACGACCCTGCCCTTTTCAGCTCACTTTTTGAAAATGTTAGTCAAAGTTCAGAAGGTTTGTTTTTTGCCCTAATTAACTATCTTTGAGACATTGGGGAAAAAAAAACCCTACTCTCTCTCCCGTCAATTCTACTCTACTGGGAAACTCCTGTATTAGATGTTCATCTTGGATTTCCCAGTTCCATCCTCAGTTTCTGAATCCCTTTGTGTAAGAATATTTTTCTTTGCTTGCTCATGGCTATATGCTTTTTGTTTGTTTGTTTGTCTTTAACAGTCTCTTGAGTCAGACAGAGAAAGACAAATATACAATACTGCTTATACGTGGAATCTAAAAAAAGGCTACAAATGAACTTATCTATAAAACAGAAACAGAGTTACAGATGTAGAAAATAAACTTATGGTTACCAGGGGGTAAGGGGGGTAGAGGGATAAACTGGAAGATTGGGATTGACACATACACAGTACTATATATAAAATAGGTAACTAATAGGGACGTACTGTATAGCACAGGGAACTCTACTCAGTACTCTGTAATGGCCTATGTGGGAAAAGAATCTAAAAAAGAGTGGATGTATGTATATGCATAACTGATTCACTTTGCTGTATAGCAGAAACTAACACAACATTGTAAATCAACTATACCCCAATAAAAATTTTTTTAAAAAATTCTCTCTTGAGCAGTGGTAAACAAGGGATGGTATGAGGCATCATGTTTTTTGTGGTAAAAGACTTAAAACCCCACAGCCGCTTTGCTGGGCAGCAGGAGGAAGCCGCTTCGTGTCAGGATTCTTCCCAGGCTGGTGGAATCCATTCCTAACTTCCTTCCTGGGAGAAATTCAGTTTCTGGGGAGCTTCCCTTCCTGGATCACTGAGATCAACAGGATTCCGTTAGACCTCCCGGGACCACAAGCAACCAGTGGGCAGATGCAACTCCTTTGCAGGGTCAGCCTGAGGCGACCAGAGGACCCAGATCCCTGCAAGTCGTAACAAGAGACAGTTCCTCTCTAACCCCGGCTTCTCACTCGAGGGCCCGCAGCACGATGAGGAAGTCCAGCACCTGTCCCCTCGCCCAGGCACCTTGGCAGAGTTCAGGAGAAGCTGAAACTCAGATGCGTCCATCCTGAAGGGTCCCCTGCAGCCTGGTGTGGTGCGGCCACTACCCACGTCTCCACACCTCCCTCACCTGTGTTTTTAGACTTTCACTCCAAAGGAAGGAATGTAATCCATATCAAAGTAGGCTTTTTTTTTTTTTTTTTTTTAAAGCAGGGAACTACCAATAAATGACTGAAATATATCCAAATAGATTGTCTAATTACATATAAATACAATTAATCACTTTACTAACTTTGCATTTGTTATCAAAAGACAGAAGGAGTGACCTGTTTAAATGATCATAATTTATAATAAAATAGGCAGCTGGAACCATTTGCATTATTATTTGCCTGGTGGGAAAACGTATATGCTTTTCAAAGACATTAAAAGGCACTAAAAAGGATTTAGCAAACTATTATGTGATTATGTATAAATACCCATATTCCCACTGATTTGCCTACTAGAATTCCTGATTCCAATTCTCCTGGGAGCAAATACCTTTTTTCTAACATAGTCTGTTAATTGTTCACAAGCTAACGTTCCCATCCTCTAAAAACCGGTATGAATCCCAAAGTGCTGAAATTTCATGGAAAACTATTATGCATAAAAATATGTCTAACTTACTTGTAATTATGGGTTATTCTGGCGTAGGGGAGAACTGTGTCAGGAATTACAGAAGGGATTTAGGAAAGTTAAGTTGTCAGTTATTTTAGTGTAGGTTAGAGGGTTTAGCGTAGGATTTCCATTCAGCAGAAGACAGCAGTTGGGAGGAATCAGGGTAGAAGCAGTGAGGAGGTTTCTTTAGTAACTTTTCAATGGGTGGCTCCAGCCTGCCTCAATGAACTCAACCTTGACAGCTGCTGGACAGTGTGGAACTTGCAACGGTCCTGCTGTCGGCCGTACAGAAAGGAGGCTAGCGGGCTGCCTGCAGAACCCAGTTGCCCGGAAGGGCCCCCCAGAAGCATCCCCTAAGAATGCGTCCAATCTAGAGGTTATCTGCAAATCCTTCTTTTTTTTTTTTTTTTTTTTAATTTTTATTGGAGTAGAGTTGATTTGTTGTGTTAGTTTCTGCTGTATGGCAAAGTGAATCTGCTATACATATACGTATATCTACTCTTTTTTCGATTCTTTCCCCATATAGGTCATTACAGAGTATTGAATAGAGTTCCCTGTGCTATACAGTGGGTTCTTATTAGTTACCTATTTTATATATAGTAGTGTGTATATGTCAATCCCAATCTCCCAATTTATCCCTCCCCCCCCTTCCCCCTTGGCAACCATAAGTTTGTTTTCTATATCTGTGACTCTATTTCTGTTTTGTAAGTAAGTTCCTTTGTACCATTTTTTTAGATTCCACATATAAGCAATGTCATATGATATTTGCCTTTCTCTGTCTGACGTACTTCACTCAGCAGGACCACCTCTAGGTCCTTACCAGTCAGCAGTACAGCCTCGTCATTCCTAGCCTGCGAGCACTCATGACCTTGGCCCCTAACTCTTCAGTCCCCACATCGAAAAGGTCACAGTGGGACCTTTCCTCTGTCTCAAACCCTCAGAGTACATTACACCATCGGTGGGTGCTTAAAGTTGAAACTTGTCTTTTTAAGAGTGAAGGCAAGATTTGTAAGAGGATAATAAACTTTTCATAAATATTTTTGTCACATTACTTGAAAAAAATTGAAAACAATACATCAAAAAAACCCAAAATATTTCTTTCTTCTTACAATTTTCCTAAGTCAGTGTTTTGCAATCTTTTTTTTAATTTTTAACCACCTCCCCGGCCAAGGAGTCTGTTTAGATATTTAGTTTCTAATCACTACACCATATGGAATTTTATTAGCACAGTTATTTTATAAATATAAACATATCAATCTCTTCTTTATATATGGCAAGAATAAGATTTTTTTGCCTCCCCAAGAATAATTTGCATCCCCTTAGAGGTGTTTTCACCTCCCGTTGAGAATTCATGCTGTACAGATAAATCAGGTTTGATGTCACGACAGCAGAGTTTAATTAGTTATTTTCAGGAATGCAGGTTGTATGAGTTCTTTAAACACCACATTTTATTATTTATTTTCCAAATTTTCATCTTATAATAATACATATGTCATTTAATATCTACTATAACAAGCCCTCTTGTCCTCAAGAAAATTATCAATAAGTGAATGCAGGTTTAATTAAAATTAAATAAATTAAATTAACAAATTTAAAGGAGTTACTGTCCTAAGAAACATTATTATATCTGTTCTTAGGATGACAGCACATAACTTGTGAAAAGATTTTTTTTTTTTTAGAATGAAAATTGCAAGAAATTAGTTTAAAATGCTTGTTTTCCAAAAGAACTTGTAACTGGATTTGTGAGGCTAGCAGGTAAGACAACAAGAGATTGCCAAATTTCTGAAGCTCAGGAGAAAAATAACTGAACATAAAATGACACGCTTAATATAAATGGAACAATGGAAATTGTTCTGCCCTTTTAATTCAATGAATAATGTATGAATATTTATAGGTGACAAATTATAAATGAGCTGATTGTACTATGCAGGTCTGAGAAGATAAAATAGTAGAGATACTGCCCATATGTGCAAAGATATTTGAAATATATTATCCAAGATTTGTGTTGCAGACTCTATTTCATAATTTCAGAGAAACATAATGGATATTCATGAGAAAATGAATGCATATTTATCACAGAAAAAGATAACAGGACAAATGCAATTCAGGTAACACTATTCTCCTAAATGAAATTCAGGTTAAATAACACCCAAATAAATGATGACCTGCATCATTCCAGAGGTGTCTGTAAATCACCTGCTCTTAGTCTGTAGTGTAACTTCAATATTCTAGACAGTTAAAGAGCAAACTTTGGAGATGGATCATTGAATAATCGAGAATGTCATTATTGTGTTATTTTTTCACCCAGCAAGATACTGCCCAAATCCTACAGAAACACATGAAAAAGCTACAGCCAAAAGATACTTATTTAATTAAAGTTTCCCAGAAAATGAAATTAAACTTAATGACAATATGAAAGACTGCTGGTGGAGCAGGATGAGTTACTTTCATAATTCAGTCATTTCTTGTGATTGAGATGAAATACAGTTGTCAGATTTTGTTGGAATTAAAATAAATGGCTCTTTCACTTAATTTCATTTTAACAAATATCATAAAGCCAAATGTCTTCAGAGGAACACAGAAATCACTTTGCTAGAAAAGATAACTTCCTGTAGGACGGCAAAATGATTCTATGCTTATGAAAGCCCTTCTGCTTCAAAACACAGAACAATCATAGAAAAAGAGGAAACCAAAGAGACACCCTGGAGTTCTAAATGAGGTAAACCTCTCTCTCGACCAGAAATGCAACAGGGATATGCTGTTATAACTTCACTGTTCCCCTCTCTCTCCCACCAATTTATGAGTTTCTTAAAAGAGGAATTTTGTTAAAATTGTGAATCTTCTGTGCATAAGGCTGTGCTGATAAACTTCTGTTAAAAATCTAGTGGATATACAGATATATTTATATTTTTTATATAATAATAGGAGAGTATTGTTCAAGTTTTATTCTTTATTAAGAAAATGAGACTATACATTGTAAAATATAATTATGTTCATTATAACATGTGATTTTATGTATATTAATGACAATGAATTATCTTAGATCAAAATGAAAAATGAAACTCTTACAAAAGAAAGTAAAACTTTACCTCTTTGTGTTTATGTAGAGCCTAGAAAACAAAGAAAAGTTTTCCCTGTTTCTCAACTAATTCTAAATTTAGGTTAGTTAGTCCAAAGTAACTAAACAAGTCCCCAGCTTCACAGCAGAAGCTAAGCAGGTTAATTTATGCTTAAAGGATGTTTTTTAGACTGCAAGTTGACTCCTATTGGGTAGAGTGGTTTATTTTGGATTTTCAAAATAATTTATTCTGGAATATGTGGGAACTCAAGAAATTACTTCTCTGAAAGCTCATGGCCTCTTGTGATCTATTTTAAAGGTAAACTTTTCAAAATATTACATAATGCTATTACCTTAAATACTATGTCATTATAGTCCATAAACTTGAATTGCTGTTATTATAGCCATTTTGAGGATTAAATGAGATAATGAATTCCTTTAAAGCACTTGGCAACATAATGGAAGCTCTAAAAAAATGGTAGCTATTATGTTGTTAGTCTTACTATATTTGAATTTAACCCATGGGGATGTTAGTTGGCATGCTCTGTGTTTCTACAGCTTAAACCAAGATCGAGCTCAATGCTTATTTTCATAAATAAAATTTCACTGGGACACAACCCTTCCGAGGCCACATTCACTTTTTGCACAACAGCAGTAGAGTTGAGTAGTTGAAACAGAGGGCACATGGCCTGAAAAGCCTGAAATGTTTACTATCTGGCTCTTCAAGAAAAAAATCTGTTGACTCCTGGCTTAAGCCCAAACCATCTTTACCAATTTTTTTAAAAGAGAGTATTTTATAAAAAATTAAGTGTGATTAAAATGACTTATCCAAACTCATTTAAAACAAACCATGTGCAAGTTTCTGATACAAAGAAAAGAGATAATGTGATTTGAATAAAGACCAAACATGCTTTGGGAAACTCAGACACCCCAAATCGATAAATAGATGCGGAACAAATTCTGAATGTTTCAGTAGTTCAAGAATAAAGTGATGCCTATACATTTTTTAAGTGAACTAAAGCTCTACTACGTTGTTTATGAAAATCAAATTTACTTTCAGGGGTTTGGGAAGTGGGCAACAATTAATAGAAACATATGTGCCAGATTTTACTATACAATCCTCTCTTTCTGATTTTTTTTTTTAATAATCTTTTTTTAAAAGATTTTGTGTGTGTGTTGACCATTTTTAAAGTCTTTATTGAATTTGTTACAATATTGCTTTTGTTTTATGTTTTGGTTTTTTTGCTGTAAGGCATATGGGACCTTAGCTCCCTGACCAGGGATCAAACCCGCACCCCCTGCATTGGAAGGCGAAGTCTTAACCACTGGACAGCCAGGGAAGTCCCTCTTTCTGATTTTTTAAATTAAAAAATAGCATTATATACAAAAAAGAACAATGACAAGGATTTTTCAACTACCACTGGACGCTACCTATACACTTAAATAGTATCAGTGAACTCTACAATATTAAAATATTTGAAATTTTGTTGGAATTTCTTACAGTGTGATCATAAATCAGCTAACACACATAAACACATTAGGAAAGAGATCAATTTTGTTTATGAAAAAATTAGGTAAAATTTACCGGAGGATTCTGTTCTGTTCTTCTGTTCCCAGAATGGCTTATGTATTTACTGTATAGGATTGATTTAGTACAACTGAGTATGCACACTGGGCTACAAAGGAAATGTTAATGGAATCTCTAAGTATCCAGGGCTCCCTCAGAAGCAAATATAATTTACTCCTTCCAGTGAGACAGGCATAAGGTCAATCACGTGTAGCCATTTCTGTTTTTATTCTAGGCATTTCTGTCATCAGCCTTTTTGCCTCTGGTTCTAATACTATTGTGTAATTCTTCCACCTCACCTACCTTCCCTCCTCATTCCACCCAGAGCCTTTAACTAACCTTTGGGTTTCTCGTTCCCTGTTAAACAATTTCTTCTTCACTCTCGATCTCTGAGCACAGAGTCCGCTTCTTCCATCCTTGCCTCTACCGGTCCTGTCCCAAATGCATGACTCCCCCCACTGCCCTGTCCAGAAAAGGATACTCATGCTCCAATGCCCCGTGTGGCCCATGGAGGACAATGTGTGGAGGAGGAAGAGACGCCCCATCCATGACTCCTCCACACCCCTTTGAGATGTACTCCGTCAGGTGAAAACACCCTCTCCCACACTCTCCCCATGCCCTCGATAGAGGGCCCTCTATTGATCTCTATTCATTTCTCTGTCAGTCACTCTCCCATGCCACTTACACTCCTTTCCAGAAGAACTGGCCTCACGCCCAATGACGTGTGTCACTGTGAAGATTTAGCCAACACCATACCCCGATAGTTCCCTGCCATTTTTGCCTTGACTCCATCATTACATTTGAGCCACCCACATCCATAGAACACCCTAGATTTTGTATTTAGTTACCCAGAATTATTCTGAAATATAAATCCTGCACCCCGCTCTCTGATCACAACCTTACCTTCTAGCTCTCTTACTCCATCCCTTTAACTATACCTGTTCATTGACCATTGGAGACCCTTGATCCTTCATTTTTACTCTTTCATTCTCCTCTTATTTTCCCTCTTTTCATATCCAACCTAGACCACAGGGTCATCATTTCAACTCCTTTGCCAACCACCCATGTTCCCTGATCCCTTGTCTCTCAGCTCCACTAGACTGAAAAAGCTCTAAAGTTGGACCAATCCGAATGTTGCCTTTCTTCTCCCCTTTATGAAAGGCCAAAGAAAGTCACAGGCCTGTCTCAATTGGCATCACTATAAATTTGTAGTCTCAGTCTTCAGTGCTGCATTCGATGTATCATTCATTAGCTTTTTTGCATTCTCCACATTACCCGTGTCCTATCTCTCTTCTCCACCAGCTTCCCCCTTTACCGTCTCATCATCAGGTTGGATGGAGACCTTGCTTCCTACTTCACAGGACAGACGGAAATTACTTGATTGGGATTCCTTAAAGTCCCATCCCTGTGTTAGAAATTCACCTGCAAGGATGACTCTTGGTCCATGTTTCCCTCTGCTTTCAATGACAAGCCATGCTTTCTGTGCTGGATTTGCAGCAAAATTATACCCATTTTTCAGGTGTTGGGCTGGACATAATTTCTTCATGAGCCCCTGTCATTTGTTCTCCACAGCATAAAAAGTTGTTATTGTTCACTGTCTATATTTTTGCTAAACTGTAAGCTCCATATACGACACAGCTATCAGGCAGTGTCACATCACAGAGACTCTACTACAGTGAAAGTCTAATACTAATGATATTTTCTTACAGGAAACAAACCTCCACAAGAGGGGAATTCATAAGTGACTCCTTAAAAGGTTCTTGATACCCACATAGATGTTTATATTCAATGGCTGTATACTATCAATTCCTTTTCTGAAAAGTTGATGTGTTGGTGGATTGACTTTTTATTAACCAAATCCATTTTTAAATGCACTGGGAGAATTCTGCATATATAAGAGAACTCAACTATAAGGCAAATTGATTTTGTATATGCAAAGTGGTTGTAATAAAAATAATCACATTGCGATGTTTCTGCTTTTTAAGTTGTCTTTTTCACATATTGGATTTCTTGAAGTGTAGCACAGCTGGATATGCATTCCTCACTTATATGATGAATGGGTTTCAAAAGAGCTGTCTGTCAATCAATTTTTACATAAATACATAACCACTGAATTCTAAGATATATTTTAGAAATGATTTTTTACAATGAAAAAAAGTAGTGGTCTCTGGAAATCATTAAAAAATATTTAAGAATCAAATATTAACAAAGTTACCCCAGCAATAAGAAGTCTATTACAAAACTCTGGTATGGGATGCGGGGTGCTGGATGATGCTGATTTAATCACTAAACCTACCTGTTCCTGACTGGACATCTTTAGTGCAGGTTGCAACACCTCAGATTTTTAGAACAGAAATCTTTCAGTTTCTCTCCAGCCCCCTCCTTGGTACTGTTGAGCTAACTTGCTCATTTATAATATTCTGAATCTCTGCTTGCTTACACTTAGGAGGAAACAGACTAACACAACATGACAAAGCAGAGAAAATGAGAGGTTGATAGGAAAACAGCAAGATGGCCAGAGTAACACCCAGGGCAAGGTTACCGTGGCAATGTGACACACTGTAGGAAAGATCACTCAGGCCCAGGGTGACAGGAAACAAATCAGGCAACACGGTGACCAAGGGAAACACCTCCGAAGCGGACAATGAATCAGCTTTGGTCAAAGTCAAGTAATTAACAAACTGCAATTGATTTTCACATTTAAAAAAGGTGCTATGACTAGCCAAGGTTTTCGCCTACCTTGAAAAGTGATCTGCACCCCGTGAGCTGCTTACCTCCGCAAGATAGAACTCGTCGTATTGCCTTCTGAAGGTTTCTCCTTTGTGATAGTTGCTGGCAGCCACTATCACGTCCACGGTCACCATGCTCAGGATGAACATGTGGAAGACGGATGACCGCATCATTTGCTGAGGAGGCAAAACAGGTGAACTCTTAACAAAGAAACAAACCCATGATTCAACATAACTATGTGCTTAGGCCTTGGTCTGCAACATCTTTGTGACATGCTGCTGTGTAGAACAGTCCTTTTTTTAAAAAAAATTATTTTATTGAAGTATAATTGATTTACAGTGTTGTGTTAATTTCTGCTGTACAGCAAACTGATTCAGTTATACATACATATATTGATACATTCCTTTTCAGATTCTTTTCCATTATGGCTTATCACAGGATATTGAATATAGTTCCCTGTGCTATACAGTAGGACCTGTTGTTTATCCATTCTATATAATAGTTTGCATCTGCTAATCCCAAACTACCAATCCATCCCTCCTCCACCCCCTGCCCCTTGGCAACCACATGTCCAGAACAGTCCTTCTAAGATAACTTGATGAATGTCACTAAATATTGTGAGCAAAGGAATCATTTTTGTGCAGGCAGCTAAAAAAATAACTGGGGAGAGAGTTTCAGAGACTTTTGGTTAAAAGCCGAAAATACATTTCATTGAACTTGTATATAGCCTATATCTTAATTTTCACTGATTAGTTAGGAAGCTTTTATCCTTACTACTGACTCTATGCAGAAATTATTTTTGGAAAGCTGATACCACATAACAAGTATTGCTTTATTCTGTTAAGAGAAAGAGCTACTGCTGAGGAAAGCATTTTAGAGATAAACATAAAACCAGAAAAGTGGGAGAAACCTAAGATCTATTTATTTTTAAATTTATTGCCTCAGTAAATTATTTATTTCTTTAAATTACTATTTTTAATAATTTACTCTCTATGTTTTAAACCACTTTATTGAGGTATGGTTGACATTAAAAAAAGTGGTACATATTGAATGTATACAACTCAATGAGCTTGGGGGTAAAAATACACCCATGAAAGCATCACCATCATCAAGGCCATATACATATCTGTCACCTCCCAAAGCTTCCTTTCAACTCCATTATTATAATTATTAGTGGTGAGAACACAACATAAGATCTATCCTCTTAGCAAATTTTAAATACACAATAGAGTATTGCTAACTACAGGCACTTATGCTGTATAGTAGATCTTCAGAATTTATTTATCTTATATATTGGAACTTTGTACCCTTTGCATAAATATGTTATTGAAAATACACTACAACTAATAATAGCTAATGTCTATATTTATAATTATTATGTGCCTGGAGCTGTTGTAGGTGCTTTACATAAATTAACTCATTTAATGTCATAACGGCCCTAGGAAGTTACTCTAACTTCATAGAGAAGGAAACTGAGGCTCAGGGAAGTTAAATAACTTTCTCTCTGTCACACACGTGTTGAAGATGGAACCACAATTTGGACCCAAGTCTGGTCCAAGTCTGCTGCCTACACTGAGGTGAAATAATTAGGCATCCAAAAAAATGACTATTATTATAATAGCTGCCATGTATTGAATACTGTAAGTATGTTATTTATTTCATCTCTTTTCATCTCCACCATATACACAGTGGGATATATTACTCACTTCTTCCAGTGAGTTCAGAAAGATTAAGTCATTTGTCCAAGGCCACACAGCAAGTATACAGCAGAGCCAGGCTCTGTACCCATGTCTGTTTAAGTCCATTCTGGGAGCCCCTGCCCACTGTGGGGTAGGAAGTATATAAAAGGACAGAGTAGAAGCTGAAGGCCCTGGGCAGAAGAAGGAGGAGAGAGAGGCTGACCACATAACAAACCACTGAATCACATCCCTTGGCGCCAACTGCCCAGGGACTGGTGTCACCATGTAGCAGGGTCTCGCCTGTTCTTAGTACTTACAGACACCTACGGACACCATTTGATCTCGATCTGAGACTCCTTCGGTCTTTGCAACTGAAAGAACATAACTAAAGCAGGACCTAAGAACAGAAAAAAAGGCAAAGGATGCCTCTGGACCCACCACTGGCTCTCTGCATCCACATGTGCACATCCATATGGCTTCATGACCCTGCAGTCAGCAACAGCACGGGCTCTGAGCCAAAGTGCGTGGAGCTGAAACTCTACCACATACGAACTCTGGTCCTGAGCAAGATGCTTAAACCTCTCTGTGCCTCAGTTTTCCCATCAGTAAAATGGAGACAATACTGGCTACTCTAAAAGTTGTTATCATAAACAAGTAAATATCTGTAAGCTCTTACATCAGCACTTGCACATTATAAATGTTCTATTAAGATTAGCAGTAAAAAAATGCAATTCTGTGAATGAGGTATTTTTCTGTTCAGGAATGAGAAATAAACTGCACCAGGTCAAAGAATTAATTATGTTGTATATTTGAGTCCAGAACCAAGTGAGATAAATAAAAGTAATAAAGTCTAATAATGTGAGAGACGTCAGAGCCATTGGAAAAGCAGATATTTAGTAAGGTTGTGTGTCACCATGGCTACTGATGCATTCTTACATCCATTTATTTGCCCTTGACTTTATTTTATGGGTAATACAAAATCAAATTCCAGAACTGTCAATCAACATATTTAAATGCACATCAATTTGCTTGCAGGAACTACTGACCTTCATAAAGTAGATAAGCAAATCAGTGGCCAAGTTTCTATCCTCATTAGAATTTTTATTTAGTCTTTCTTACATTGTGAGAGTTAAATTCCATAACTATTATTCCTTTTCTATGCTCTTTTCAATATAATGTTCTATTAAAAACATTTCAACTGATTTCCACTTCATCTGCATGACAGAAAAGCCACAACTTTCTATTTTCCTTAGCTGTGGATTTATGTCTTAAGTAAACTGTTATTACTGAAAGGTCCAAACAAAGCTTTTAGCCATGGCTGTCAAAAAACTTTTAAATTGGTTTTGTGACTGTCACAGCTTCACTTTGGTGCTGTCATTATAATTAGGTTGTTTTTTGTCTGAATGCCTACGTATCCCTGTTGGTACAGAGTCATTAAAATAATCACTTACAATGGATTTTGATATGCTATAATCACCATTGCTCAGCTGGCTTTCTCCAAAGTAATAACTTCCAAATATTAAATAAGAATTAAGGTAATCAGTATGTGCAGTAGCCAAATTTAAATAATAAAATCAGTAACTTTAGCTTTAAAGGTAGAGCTAGCTACATAGACCACTTCAACTCAATCCAATTCAACCAACGTTTGAACTTGGCTACAGGCTTCCTTAATGTAGAACGGCTGGCAACATTACACTTAGAGTCACGCTTACATCTATAGGACAGTCCAAATTTACACCCCGCGATTTTTCATTTTGTTGTAAAAATTAATGTAAAGGAAAATGTTAAAGTTGTAAGTGCCACAAAATATTATATAACTTGAGATTTTCACAATTGTATGATTTAATATGGATGTAGGCTATATAGATAAACATACACATACATATATGTATGTATATATGTATGTGTGGATATATATTTTTTATATATGTGTATCTATCTATATATTTATAGATATATTTAATATAAGACTCTTCAGATCCTGCATACACATTAGATTTTTTAAAATTCCCTTCAATTGCAATGTCATTTTGATTTATATTTTTAAACCATCAGAAAAATTTTGCACGTGTTTTGAGTTTGGCTTTGATCCAAGACCTACTGATTTCTGTATGTGACCGCTGGAATTATCAACATACGAAGAAGAGACTATAGCAGAGTCACCCCCAAGGCAGCAACGTCAGGAATGCTCAGAAGCCTTGCTACTCAAAGTGTGGTCTGTGGACCAGCAGCTTCCTGCGGGTGTGTCAGAAATGCAGGGACCCACTGAATCAGAATCTGCGTCTTCAGCCCTGATCAATGTGGATAGTAAAGTCTGAGAACCTCTGTTGCAGAGGAAACTCCTAAGTAGCAGGTTAAACTGGGTGACCTATAAAATGTTTCACGCATTCACAATTTTATGATTCTAAAAGCCTGTAATCACTGACTAAAACATATAACAAATACTGGCTGGCATATTATATGGCACTATGTCAAGATACATCATCACAAAAATGGATGCCCACCTCCCCCTGCCTCCTTCAACTCCAAGATCAAAAATCAATTAAACCAGTTTGGCTTCATGAGACAAAAGTATGTGTTGGTTTTTCAACCATTTGGAGAGGATTATGAAGATACCAGCACAAACTCTTTCATAAAGTCTAGGAATGTGGGTGGCCTCTAGAATCTGGAAAAGGCAAGGCAATAGTTTCTTCCCTAAAATCTTCAGAAGTAATACAGCCTTACGAATACATTGATCTTAGCCCAGCAAAACCCATTTTGGATTTCTGACCTGTAGAACCATAAATAGTGAATTTGTGTTGTTTGAAATCGCTGAGTTTGTGGAAATCTGTCACAGTAGCAATAGGAAACTAAAGCAAGCACTGTTGGTGATTTTGACATACACCCGCTCAAATCATCTCCTATGAAACAGGACCGCAGACATCTGCCCAGTGCTACAAAATTCTACCCGATCAAAGGGTTCCACCGAAAAAAAAAGAAGAACAGGAAAGGTCATCTTTCTTCACATTAGTTCTGAGTTCTACTGTGAAAGGAATGCTCTCAAAGACAGAAGTCTATGCCAAACCTGGATAGGGATCCTCCCTCAATTCAAATCGACGTCCACAAAATGTATTATCAAAATAAGAGCTCATATTTGAGGGCTTGGTTTGTGCCAAGCCTCATTCCAAGCATATCACATGCTGGTGTAAAAATTTCATTTAATCCTCAACAACCCTGTGAAAAAGGTGCATTTGTTATCCCCTCACCTATGGAGAAGCAGGGAAGGATGAATCGATTTCCAAGTTCACAGACTTAGAAAGTAGTCTCATTTGTTTTGAGTCCAAAGCAAATGCTCTCCTGCCTCCTATCAGGCAGTCAAAATGCAGCTGACTCTGCCTACATATTAAAGAAGAAGCAGCTCCCATGGCAAGTGTTTGTGATTTAACAGAGGGTGTAAGTTTGGGAACCCTATATTTGAAAGCTGAAGATGACCTGTTCTTCACCGAAGGGTCTAAGATTGCCGTGGTGTAAAAGAATGTCAATTTTGAAGGCAGCCTGAGCTGGGTTCAAATCTTGACTCTGTACCCGATGTAACTTCTCTGTGACTTAGTTTTCTTATATGGGAAATGGGTGTAATAACATCTACATCTCTAGGCTGGAACATGAATATAAATGAGACTATTTAGTACAGAGTCTAAACAGGGTAGAGTCTAAATAGTATAGATGCCATAGCAGGCATCTTACACTCCAAAACTCTTATTATTATTGCTGTATTTGAAAAGGTATTTAAAGGTAGAGACACAGTCAGCTGTTTATGGGGAAGGTACGAATGTATAAGAGGAGAAATCAAGTGGAAGATACAAGTGATCTTGAGAGGGACCAGGAAAATTTATAGATTTTCAAAAAGGTCTTAAGGTGTCTCATTTTTAGTGGTATGAATGCTTAAGTACTTCACAGGAGTTCTTCCTATTAATTTGTTCAGTAATTTTTCCTATAGAATAGTGCCTTATAGATTCTGAAGACTCTGCACGCAAACATCTAACAAATCAAAATTGTGGCTTAAGAGGCCACAATAAGGATAAATTTGGATAATAAACAGTACAGCCCAGAACTCAAATCTTTCTCTAAATCGCTGCTTGAGTGAATAAAATACCCTACCGTGGTAAACAAATTTCATGCACTGAACACTGTATCAGCCATGTACAGAAAGTTGTGTTTTAATTAGATTTCAAAATAAACATATTTGGAGAACAATGCAATTACAAGATGAAATTTTCAGAAACCGTCTTGCATATGAGCCATGAGCATAAGAACAAGAACATAATGTAAAAGACCAAGGGCACAAAACCTAAAATAAATCTCCCATTTCCCTTCCCTTATTTAGAAGACATCCGGATATTTGTTACTCCTACTATCAATACACAAAATACTTCTGTCTAATATAAAGCATTTCTGTTAAACAGGAAATATCTTTATAGCAATACTGAAAACAGAACCATTAGATATCCTTAAAAACTCTGCTTTTCCTTTCTGCCTGCTGCATGTCCTTGGAGAACCAGAGGGCAGAGGGCAATCTACAAGTGACTTCCCACAAAGGTACTGACCATCTATGGTACCAGTGAAAACTACACCCACTGTCATGCCCTGATTGGTTTGCTTCTTTCCTGAACAGTAAGCTGGGGAAGAGAATCCCACACACACGCAGAAGTCAAATTGTAGGAAGAAGGAAGAGGGGCTTGGTAAGACACTTTCGCCTCTTGGCTACCGTGAGTATATCACTCTGTCGGAGTAAGCCTAGATGTTAAATCATAAATTGCCCACAAATATCTATGACTGCTGTTAATATTTTTCAAAACTCCTGACTCCACTATGTGAACTAGTTTTTAACAAGAAGAAAAACATGCCTGGTGGAAGAGAAATGCGGCCAAGGACTGATTGTAATACTAAGCCAGTGATGTTTGAATTCCCTTTAGCCTGTGTGGAGAGCCTGAAATTGCCTGAAATTGAACCCACCTCTGCATCCACAGCCTTGGCAGTGCTCTCCCATCCCACTCTCATTCTGAACTTAGCCATGTGATTTGTTTCAGTCAGTGAGACAATCCCAAAAGTGATGTACGTAGACACTTGGAAAATACTTGTGAGTTGTGACTTCCTCTTGCAGCTCTTGGAGCCCTGAGCCACCACATTAACACTACAGGTTGGTCTGTTTCATGGTGGCCACCAGTCCCATCATCCCCTCTATCCCAACAGTCAGCCATGTCTGGAAGCAGAGATGAGGGCTGGTGAGCTAGCTGATGATGCTGGCTGACTTCAGATCAAAAGTGAGCCCTGCCGTGATCAGCTGAGATGGTCTCAGACTAGCGTGTTTTGGGAAGGGATCGTTGGCATCCACTTAAGGGGAGAGTAAGAATTTGTGTCTGCTGTGTGGGAGGTTGTGTAGTTCTGTACATGAAAGCACACATGTGTGCACATTCACATACAACCCTCCAAATATTTGCTAAGCGCTTATCATGTGAAAGCTATAGTGGAAGCAGCTGGAAGCAGAGAGAAACTGGCCAAATACAATCAAGGAGTCAGCGATCACTGCACTGTGGAAGCTTTGATCTGATTTTGAGGGCAGGGACCTTAGCATGGGGTAGAGCGGATGATTCAGAGAAATTCAAAAGACTGAATTAATGACAGAATTGAAGACCGATCAGATTTGGGGAGGACCAAGAGGGGTGCATTATAGGTTGGTGTTCAGGTTTCTGGAGATGCAGGAAAAGCCTGATGTCTATGTGGGGATGGGTGGGGGAGGGGTGACGTGTTCATGAGAACACCTGGGAACGTGTCTGCTGGACATTTAGAAATACACTGCAAAGATTCAGAAAGCAGAGTGAGAAGGGAAGGCTGTGACACCACTGGACCATGAGTGTGCATGACAGCTGACTTTCTGGAATTGAGTAGAACACTCAGAGTGAACAGCGTTAGGAGAGAACCATGTGCTAATAGTAACGACAATCATCCCTGTGGGCTGAGTGACCTGCTGCATCCCACACATAGCACTAGGTATTTTATGTGCCTCACTTCTAATTCTTACCACCCCCTGAGAGATGTTTTTATCCCCATTTTTCAGGTCAGGAAACTGAGTCTCTGGGAGATTTAGCCAATTGTCCGAGGTTCTCCTGGGCCATACTGTCTGAGCTGGGCCACACATGGGTCTTTAAGGATGGAAGAGGTTTGCCTGTACATGGAACCTACATTCCCCTGGGCTCAATCAATTCTTGAAATTATCTGCCAGTTTGTGGGAAGGTTTATTAAGAAGACAGACATTTAAGAAGTGCCTAGAATGTCACCTTGTCACTCGAAATACACATTTCACACAATCTACCCCTCCTCCCATCTTCGCCTTCAAGGGAAATTTTCTCAAAAAGCATTAAAACACTATAGTAGTAATTTTGCCACAATTTGACCTACTTATGGTAAAAGCCTATTATTTCTGTTCTTTATAGAAGGAGGCATACGATGGGATGTTACCAGAGAGAAATTGAGCTCAAGGAGGCCAGGTCTCAGGCATACTTCCATTTCCTTGTCACTGACTTCCTTCAAGATAATAGAGCACTGGGTGTGTGTTGGAAGATGGCTCAAAACCGTGTAGCCACGTCTGTCAAACTGTCAAGAGATGAAAACTCCTACCTGAGAGGCAGGAGAAAAACAGCTTGTCACAGCAGCAGCCCAGGAATGAGGCTCTAATTTAGCCGTGTTCTATTTATCATGCATTAAGGTGACCTCTTCAGGGCTGCTGTTGCTTATGCTAAAATGAGTTTAAACAGCTAAGTAACCGGTTGATGCTAAAAGAGTCGATTGTAACTTTTCCCTTTGCTGAAACTCACACTTAGAGACACACTTAAAGAAAATTTCTAAATGGTTTTGGTAACACCACATAAAAGAATTACGTTATTGCCTGAAGATGGTAGAGTGTAAAATGTGCATACATAGGCCAAGTATTAATATTTTGGATTTACCTTTCTAATATTTTAATGTCTTCCCAGTTAGGTAGAAGTGATATGCCCTTTAGAATCTCACAGAATTTCTGAAAATCATTTGGAAAAATCAACAGGTAAATGGGCAACAAACAGGAATAAGCAATCTATAGAAAATATAAGTGGTCTATGTATATATGAAAAAATGCTCAACAACCATAGGCTTTAATCAGGGAGATTCAAATTTAACATCATGATATATCATCTCATGCCATCAGGTGTAAAAATCTAACAACATCAAGTGTGGACAAGGATGTGAAAGAATGAGAACTCTTAGTCTTGCTGGTAAGAGTAAAAAGTGGCACTTTCATCTGGGGAGCCATCAGGCAACAGCTCATAAAGCCTAAGTTTGTTCATATCCTTTAACCGAGCAATTGTTCTCCTAACTATATATGCTCAGATAATTCTTACACGTGTGCACAAGAACGCGAGGGCAAGAAGGATATTAGAATGTCTGCAAGAGCAAAACAATAAAAAACAACCTCAATGGCCATCAATAGAATGAGTAAGTGAATAAATGGACAAATTGTGAAATATTTTTGTAGTAGGATAACATACAGTGATGAAGATGAAGTGGTTAAAAACACGAGGTCGACTGCCTGCGAGGAAATTCCCAGTCAGTAACTAGCTATGTGACCATCATCAAGTTACTTAGGCTCTCTGTGCCTCAAACTTCTCATTTGTTAAACAGAGATCGTAATAGTACCTACATTTATGATGTTATGATCATTAAGTAATTTAATACCTCTGTGATATTTTGACTTAAAATAAGACATACATATTTGGTCTTTGTCCTGGTCCCTGCCACAGATCTCTTAAAACCCTTGATATTTCCCATGATGAGAGGGATAAAGGTGTCTTTTCTCATGTTACTGTGGTGACCTTGGAAAGCACCTAAGGATAAGGGCTGGTCGCCAAAGGAGCCAACAACCAAAGGATTAGAGGGTTGGGACCAAAAGTCTGGGGCGAGGAGAGGGACTGGGGATTGAAGCAATCACCACTGGCAATGATTTAATCAACCCTGTCCATGCAATGAAGCCTCCACAAAACCCCAAAAGGACAGGGCTCAGAGAGCTTTCGGGTTGGGGAACACATTGGGGTGTTGGCAGACTGGCTCTCAGAGAGCATGGAAGCTCCGTGCCCCTTCCCCATACCTTGTCCTGTGCCATCTGTTCTATCTGGCTGTCCCTCATTGCATTGTTTTATAATAAGCTGGTAATCTAGTAAGCAAAATATTTTTCTGAGTTCTGTGAGCAGCTCTAGCAAATTATTCGAACGTGAGGAGGTCATTGGCACCTCCAACTAGAGCTGGTTGGTCAGAAGCCCAGGTGACATCTGAAAAGGAGGTGGCGGGGGTAGTCTTGTAGGACCGAGCCCTGAACCTTTGGGCTGAATTCAGGGTACTCAGCTGGTGTCAGAAAATTGCTTGGTGGTGTGAGAAAACTCTCTCCCCTCCCCCAGTTTGTCCTTAACTTAGGAATGAATTTATTAGGAATTGCATAGATTTAGATCATGACTCATTTCCTTATTAAACGTGGTATGAATTTCATTAATAAACCTGAAAAATGTCCTAGCAAAATTAACTCTGTTAACATTAAGTGAATTAACTAAAAATTTCAACAAGTGGCATCAGAGAGCTCAGCATGCAGAACCTACGAGGTCAGTAAGACGGTCCTGCTTGCCCACGTGCTCCAAACTCGTGGCTGTGAAGTTCAGTGTGAACGCATGTGTATTCTCACTCATTATAAAAACAGAAAAGACCACCCTAAGGGCCCCAGACTGAATCCTTTCCTGTATGCCTGCATATGACTCCCATTATGATTATAATTATAGCTATAATTGCATTTATAATTTGTCTCAGAACACAGAATGGAATTTGTAGGATTTCAAACTGCAGACCAAAGGTGCCTATTTTTTCCTTGATAAATGGCTCTACAGAGCCTATTATTCTGTAAAAAAGTGAGAAGATCTCTAAAGTCCCTAATTCAATTGATACCTCCATAATCAACATATGTAAAGAGGGGGTAGAAATACCACAAATATTGCAACATTTGAAATAAGGTAAAATGTGTGTAGGGATGTGGGGAAAAATTTTTTTTTAAATAAACAACAATAAAAAATTTGTTCCTATTGCTTAGATCCTAATCACTGCTTACAGGAATATATAAAATCCTGATAGATTTATTCATGCAATGTAAAAAAATGTGTATGTACATATACAGATATACACATATGTCTTTTAAATAGATAGGTAGATAGATACAAACATACAGAGAGAGAGAGCGGAAAAAAATAAAGTATTATACATCAAACACCCAGAATCACAGAAGCACCAGTCAGATCATGTATTTAGTTTAACAGTAGTGGGGAAAGTTAAGCCACATCAATCAATCATCTTTCATTAAATTACCTAATTACTTATAGCTCGTGGGGAAGGCAGATAGACGTATACCAATAAACTAGACAAGGATACAGAAAGCAGAAAAGAAAGTAAAAATACAAGACACGATACCAGTGAAGAAAGTTAGCCAATGCGAAGCAATTTCACCTGAAATAAGGACAGAGATGATTTTTAAACGTCCTTCACTTATAAGAGAATTTGAGCCAGTCTCCATTTATGCTGAGTTAAGATTTCAACAGTTTGAAATTATGAAGACATAAAACCTATGGGAAGACTTTTTGGGACTAATGGAAATCCACGCACTACTTACCCTTATGCCATCTTTGTAAACTAAAGTCACACTTCTGTAACTTATTTCATGGGTCACCCAAACAAAGGCCTCCTGACACCCAGCAGGTAAAATGAATGAGAAAAGCAGACCCGGAGTCATGTACTAAACACACAGGGACCACCCTCACTTCTACAAAGAATCAGGTTCATTTCTCCTTTCTTTTTGCAAACAATGTTTTCCTTCATGCATGCATTTACGTGTGTATTTATATATGTGTGCACTTATGAATTTATTATTTATTTATTTTCTGTCCATAGAGTGATGGGCAAAGAGAAATACTTTGCTACTCTGAGAAAAGTGACCGTACGAATCTGTGGATAAATAAAACACACATTCCCAGTGCTGTCGGGACAACAATACGGACTGTTGGGAGACTCCCGGAAACTGGAGAGACGGTGCCCAATGCGGCAGCCACTGCCCAGCTCCAGCCAATTACACCACATGGGAGTGAGGGTCCTGTGTTGCCAGATCTTTCTATTTTACAAAAGCAGTAGGATATATGGGTTTTCATATGAAATTTCTGTTTTTTAAACTTGGGGTCAAATTTGAAAACAAAGTTCCACTTTCAAGACAAAATCAGTAATTCCTAATACCCAAATGGGGACTCCCGGTCACCCGTTTACCATCTCAGATACTGCTTCTACCTCATTCTTCCATTCTTTTTCAACAAGTGGCCAAATCACTAACTCAATTTAATTACAGCTGTTCAAATGCTTCATTCCTATAAATTCTACTTTTTTAGTAGGTAGGAATTGGTTTTGATTCTTTTCAACTGTTATTCCTAAGACTACATTTCTAAACACAGATGTATTTATTCCACATGTTGACCATGACCGTTATGGTTCTTATTGTAAGGGAGTTTCCTCTGGTTGGAAAAGCAGACATTAAATAACAAATTATACCATTAAAAATTTTTTAATTAAAATTATGATAAACACGAAAGAAAAGTATAGGAGGATATGGGCACATATAACTGGGCTACCTGATCTGTTTCTTTGAGGACGAAGAAGGCTTCCTTAAGAAAGTGACATCTGAGCTGAATTCTGAATTCTGAGTGGGAGAGAAGAGTGTTCTAGAAAGAGGAAACATTATGTCAAAATGACAGGGCCTCCGGGAGGCAGAAATGCTGTTTTACAGAGGAGATATAATGTTTAAATTCAGGGGTAAAGGGTCTTAGGAGACTGGCTCCTAACGCTGACCGCTAGGTTACCTCTGGGAAGTGGAATGAGGGAGGACAGCTGGAAGAAGTTAAAGCAAACTCTTACTTTTTATTTTATTTCTACAGTTTAAAAGTCATTTTAGAAGAACACACTCACATTTTGCTTGTTTTAAAAATAAAAAGAGTGACCGACAAGGGCTTAATTTCCAAAATATACAAACAGCTCACACAGCTCAATATCAAAAAACCAAACACCCCAATCCAAAAATGGGCAGAAAGACCTAAATAGACATTTCTCCAAAGAAGACACACAGATGGCCAACAAGCACATGAAAAGGTGCTCAATAGCTCTAATTACTAGAGAAATGCAAATTAAAACTACAATGAGGTACCACTTCACACCAGTCAGTATGGCCATCATCAAAATAGCTACAAACAATAAATGCTGGAGAGGGTGTGGAGAAAAGGGAACCCTCCTACAATGTTGGTGGGAATGTAAACTAGTGCAACTACTATGGAGAACACTATAAAGGTTCCTTAAAAAACTAAAAATAGAGCTACCATATGATCCAGCAATCCCACTCCTGGGCATATATCCAGAGAAAACTCTAATTCAAAAAGATACATGCTCCCCAATGGTCACTGCAGCACTATTTACAACAGCCAAGACATGGAAGCAACCTAAGTGTCCATCAACAGAGGAATGGATAAAGAAGATGTGGTACATATATACAATGGAATATTACTCAGCCATAAGAAAGAATGAAATAATGCCATTTGCAGCAACATGGATGGACCTAGAGATTACCATACCAAGTGAAGTAAGTCAGACAGAGAGAGACAAATATTATATGATATCACCTATATGTGGAATCTAAAAAAATGATACAAATGAACTTACTGACATAACAGAAAAGACTCACCGACACAGAGAACAAACTTATGGTTACCAAAGGGGGCGCAGGTGAGGGATAAATTAGGAATTTGGGATTAACAGATACACACTACTACATATTAAATAGATATACAGCTACTGTATAGCACAGGGAACTATATTCAATATCTTGTAATAAACTATAATGGAAAAGAATGTGAAAAAGAATATATATGTATATATATGTTTATATATATATATATAAAAAACTGAATCACCTTGCTGTACACCAGAAACTAACACAACATTGTAAATCAACTATACTTCAATAAAAAAGAAAACAAACAGAAAGAATAAAAATAAAAAGGAGTAATATATGTTACTGCTTGTCTTTGAGTGAGATATTATAATCCAAGGCAGTGAGTGAGGTATGGTTCAGATGAAAATTTTCCTGTTACCTAGTTTTAGACGGCATTAATCATTAGTAAGAGCCAAGTGAGTATTTCACGACCATTGTATCTTCAGTACTTTTTCTTTACTTATTTTCTTTCTCTTTAATAAGTTAATAATTAATTCATGGTTCACCCAGACGTGGAAACGTACTCTCTCTCTTTAGTCACAGCTCACGTCATGCCCAATACAAAGAGGTGACCCCTTGGCCATCCCACTTTTCATCCGTACTCCTATAGATCGGCTCTTTCTGGAAAGCATCAGGACCAAAGATGGGACGCTGAGCTGCATGGAGCCTCACCCTGAACTGTCTGCCTTCCTTCTCCCATTGTCTCAAACCACACGTACCATCAACCATACAACTTACCAAGCGTGCTGCCACACCCACCATACTCACGTCTCCCAGACGCCACACCCACACAGGGCTAGCCTAACATCCACCCTCCTCTGCTGACCTTTAGTTCCCTGTGTCCCTGCTCCGTGCTGCCCCTCAATCACACCTTCATTGCCATCTAGCTCTTGCCATTTCAAATCTTTTTTTTTTTAAATAAATTTATTTATTTCATTTATTTATTATTTTTGACTGTGTTGGGTCTTTGTTGCTGTGCGCTGGCCTTTTCTAGTCATGGTGAGCAGGGGCTACTCTTTGCAGTGCGCAGGCTTCTCACTGCAGTGGCTTCTCTTGCTGCGGAGCAAGGGCTCTAGGCACACGGGCTTCTGTAGTTGTGGCTCACAGGCTTCAGTAGTTGTGGCTCGCGGGCTCTAGAGCGCAGGCTCAGTAGTTGCAGCACACGGGCCTAGCTGCTCCGCGGCATGTGGGATCTTCCTGGACTAGGGCTCGAACCCGTGTCCCCTGCATTGGCAGGAGGATTCTTAACCACTGCACCATCAGGGAAGCCCCTCAAATCTTTTTGATATAGAGGCTCGCTTCCTAATTCAAGACTGCAACCTTGAGGCATCTATTAACAAGCATTTACTAAAATTTTAAACAATGCCTTTGGGGCACAGGAAGACCCTGATTTGGTACTCCTAGCAGGCCTGATCGTTGATTTCTATTACAAATGAACGTTTCCTTGGCATCTTTTTTCAGCTAGATAGAGCATGGGACCAGGAACCAGAAGACCAGGTACAAGTCCCGGTTTCTCCGTTTGTTTGAGGTCAGGAGACTCAGGCGGCCCTCCGGGTCTCCACTTCACCTCTACAAAGGCTGACAGAGGATGCCAATCTTTCCGCAGCACAGGGCTGTACTGAGTCTCACCCTTCCTCACTCCCTGCCTCATGCTTTCGGTCTCGGTTTAAGTACCACTACCTCACGAGGACCTCCCCTGACTCTCAGACAAGGAGAGCGGACTCCAAATTACATACTCCCATAGCATCCTGCATTACTCCTTCCAAACGCCCGTCACTCCTGTGATTGCTAGTTCAAAGCTGGGTTTCCTCCTCACTCCCTGAAGTACCCTGTAAGCTCCATGAGGGGAGGGGCTGGGCTTGTCTTGCTCAGGACCATCTTTGTGTCAGTACATATCGGTTGGTGGATTCATGAATAATGTAAGTAAAAGTACTTTTTAGGCAAGAAGCTGCTGCTACTCCAATGGTTGTCATTGTTATTGCTATGACAGTAATAGCAGTAGTAGAGGTAGCCACAGAAGTTGAATTATTAGCGGCACTGTCACCATCCAATATACGACAGAAAGAGAAGCACAGACTAGTACTTAATATTATCCGTATTCATCGTAAACTCTTCCTCTTTTTCTGCTCTATCCTTTTCATGGATACAAACAGACAACTATATGATTAAACAGCCATATAGATGTAGCCCACAGGAGAGGTTCAGAGGACAGTATTTTGCTACTTATGTACCAATCCTTGAAATGCACCAGTCCCCACCTGGAGGAAGATCCAAAAGAAAGACAGAAGATGTGTTCTCATCCTGAAGCAGGTGATAGACCCTTCCCCAAATTATAGGGGGGGGATATGAAAAACTACAAGAAGCAGTCCCCTTGTAGGAAGAGGATTTACAACTGAAAACAGAAAGAGGGTGAAGAAAAGAAAATTCTCCAGGAGGAAGAATCAGTTTTCTGCTCCCAACATGGGACAGCTTGAGTTTTCACCCTTCAAGAGGAGGGAAATGGAAATATAAAAAGCCCTGGAATGGCAGGGATGCCACTCTTGTTAAGGTGATGTTGTTTTGAATGAGCTACTGCTATTGGTGGGCAGGGAGGGGGGACATGAAAGAGAAGAGGCCACTGTGGTCCACTGAAGAAAAGGAGTTTATTAGGCTTTCTGGGGAGCTCAGAGCAGAAGGTAAGTCCAGAAGGATCACAGGCCAGAGACCTCATGGGCCATCCTCCGGTCACTTGCCAGGGCTTTGGGCTCCCCTGCAATCCCATCGCCTCGTGTCTGCTGCAGGTGCACTTTGTTAAGGAAGTGCCTTTATTATACCACGCTGCTCGGAGAGCTTGCAGACGCAGAACAACAGACTACACATTCAAGACGTTTCCTTCCTGCGTACATGGTGAGGTACTCAAGTAAGTGAATTGTGATCTTGACTGCCCCCGGCCCCAAACAATTCAGGCCTTTGCAGAAGAATACCTTTACAAGGTTTAATGAGACAACAAAATTCTTCATCAATTCATTACCACTGGCCTGCTTTTACCTGGGTGCATTCATTTACCACAAATTTACCAAATCCCTAGTGTGTATCTAAACAGGATGTTAGGTCCCGGGAATACAGGATGGAGTGTAATACTGCCCACAAATTTGGGTGGATCTAGAGCTTGGAGAGCTGTAGATTTCCTCGTATAAAATCAAATCAAAGACCTTTGGGGGTGACTTTTAGAAATGGCATCATACCGCACCTGGAGGCAAGCTGGGGCACGTCCCTGGGGTTTGTTGACGTCTACGGCTACCAGCTGCCACCCGCCAGCGGCGTCTTCGTGAAACATCTTCAAGACAAAGGGGAAATGAGTCAGAGACACTTACGATGGAACATCAAGAACTCTAACTTTGTCTGCAGTTTTTTACATTTTCTTTGCTGTCAAAGATTTGTCTTCTTATGGCTTTATATTTAGAACATGAGTCATTCCAATGATGTCCATTTTAACACTGCAAACGTAAGTGAATAATCATAATAAAGATTATAGCTTGCATTAATTGAGCACTTGCTATGCATCAGGCCGTTTCTGCCTTACATATGCTTTGCATATAACTGCCCAAATATTCTTCTCCACAAGACTTTAAAAGTAGGTATTTTACCCCCATTATGTTGATTATTATATATAACATCTCAGAGAAAATGAAAATTAGAATTCCAAAGCATGGTGTGTTTTTACAAAAAGTGGTAAACTTTTATCTTTATTTAGTAGACAGTTCTCACTGAACCAATAGAAAAATATTCTCAGGATAAATAATGTAATGTGCATTTAGCATAGGGAAAGAGGGGAATGTTGTTTTATTTTATTTTTTTAATTAATTAATTTATTTTTGGCTGTGTTGGGTCTTTGTTGCTGCGCGCGGGTTTTCTCTAGTTGCGGCAAGCAGGGGCTACTCTTTGTTGCGGTGCGTGGACTTCTCATTGCGGTGGCTTCTCTTGTTGCAGAGCACGGGCTCCAGGCGTGCGGGCTTCAGTAGTTGTGGCTTGCGGGCTCAGTAGTTGTGGCGCATGGGCTTAGGTGCTCTGTCGCATGTGGGATCTTCCCGGACCAGGGCTTGAACCTGTGTCCCCTGCATTGGCAGGTGGATTTTTAACCACTGCGCCACCAGGGAAGTCCAGGAATGCTATTTTAATGGTAGGAGAATGACAAATCACTTAAAAGACTTTGTGAAATTAGCTTGTGTAAGCCACAATTAATCTGCTCAGCAGAAATTTTATGTATACATATTTATGAAGGGAAAAAGTAGTTTCTTTTGGCTTAAAAGACATAAATGATGAAATTCAGGATAGTACAGGATGCTAAAATCTGACAGTCATTGAATTAGACATCCAGGTTGCTGGATGTGTAGGTTATCTTACTCACTCTACCACCTTAAAAATTAGTTATCTAGGGGCTCCCCTGGTGGCGCAGTGGTTAAGAATCCGCCTGCCAATGCAGAGGACATGGGTTCGAGCCCTGGTCTGGGAAGAGCCCACATGCTGCGGAGCAACTAAGCCCGTGTGCCACAACTACTGAGCCTGCACTCTAGAGCCCGTGAGTCACAACTACTGAGCTCGCGAGTCACAACTACTGAGCCCGCGAGCCACAACTACTGAAGCCCGCACACCTAGAGCCCATGCTCCACAACTAGAGAAGCCACTGCAATGAGAGGCCCATGCACCGCAACGAAGGGTAGCCCCTGTTCGCCGCAACTAGAGAAAGCCCGCACGCAGCAACGAAGACCCAACGCAGCCAAAAATAAATAAATCAGTAAATAGATTTATTTAAAAAAATTAGTTGTCTATCAATAATATACTACGCTGGAAAGCATGTACCACTTATAAATATTTTCCCACTATTATATATTTTCTTTTCAGTTCCTTAGGTGTGCCTGCAGGGGCGTGGTGGAATAGGGTGGAATTAAGGATGTTTATTTTTCTAAGAAAAGACGCCAACTACAAGCACTCACTGTTTTATTCCAGCCTGAGCTCACTATCTCACAGACATAAACATTTTCTTTGCCATATTTATGTCTTCGTGTTCGTCTGACCCTGTCTGTGTTCAAAAGGGTAACTGTTGATGGGAACATGAGATGATGCAAAGATCCCATTACCTAGGATTTATCATTATAATTTCAAACTCCTGGTAACAGAGGTAGTAGATCATCTGCAGAAAGAAAACTTGCCCTCTATAAAATGAGGGAGGTGGAGAGTGACAAATGCCAAAATTCATAGGCCAAACATGTATTTTTAAAATGACAAAATGGCGGTGCACATTTACACAAAGATTCTCTGATCCAAGATGCCAATTACAAATGGTTCTTCTCAGCTGTCCATTTACAGGATTCTGATTCCCTTTAGAATGAATTTTAAGAGGTAAGTTTAGTGGTAGAATCAAGCACATCCGTCACAAATAGGCTCGTTCTGAGAATACACATACATTGGTTGAGATGCAAACATGCGTAAGTGCCTTTTAAAGTATCTGTCAAATGTCTGGGAGTCTCTTTTTAAGGAGAAAAGACAAAAGCAATCCCGCCAGTCACGAGGTAGGAACCCTCTGTACAAGCATCCTCTACCCTCTTACCATGGAGCAAAGGATCCCTGGGGCACATATTTGCTTTCATCAGGAGCAGACTAATTTTCTCTGTTAAATGATTTTTTTTCCAATAGACTAAAATCAAATGAATCCATTTAATTGTTAGCAAAAGTGCTCTCTCAAGGTCAGTTCTTTGTGTGAAATAAAGTGAAGGAAATGCAAACAGGGTCCATTTCTCTTTAGTTCCCTGAATTATACAACAACATTTGGATTGGTTAATGTAACAGTAGCTACGTGAGGCACATGGTGGAATATCCAGAGCCGTGAATCCTAGGGTGAAGTCCTTAGGGGAGTGTGGCAGGGGCAGGGCCTGCCAGCTGTCCCTCCATATCTGTTCTTCTTGTCTTACAAAGTAAGAAAAATTTTATGGCCACCAAAAAAAAAAAAAAAAAAAAAAGGACATTCTTTCCCTTTCTTGAAGCTCATCTTGACCATGTAATTATATATATACTGGTCTATGAAATGAAAGCAGAAACTTTCTATTTTTTTTCCTTCCTGCTCTTTGGAATATGGATGTAAGAGTTAGAGCTACAGCAGCCATTTTAGTCCAGGAGGCAATCTGGGGAATGGAAGTGATGCAAGGTGGAGCAAAAAGGTAGAAGGATTCTGGATCTATAGCAACACAGACCACCGTAACAACCTTGAATGACATCCTCCAATTTTATATGAGAGAGAAAGGAACGCTATCTTATAGAAGCCACTTATTTGGGGCTTTTTGTCCCTTGCAGCTGAACCTAAGTTAACACAAGTGGCTTCATTTTGAATGTCCAATGATTTATTTCATTTTTAAAGATATTAACTGTTCCCCTCTCATTATATTATTAATACAGGTTTACTATTAAATACTTAGAAAATGTGTATGAGCTGTAAAAAAAAAAATCTTAAGCCCCTTCCCCAGAGACAAGCACCCCTAATATTTCAGAGTTAACCTTTCAGGTATATTATGCCCACACACACATATACATATAAACATGAGACCCTTTTACTGCATTAATATGTTATTTGCATATTTTCATATCAGTAAAGTTCAATCACGATTTAATGGCTTGCATTTATTCTAATTTCATAATTTATAATCAATACTTTCTGACTAGAGTTAATTTTCTTTCTCTCTCTCTCTCTCTTTCTTTCTCTGTCTTTCTTTTTTACTGAAATGCCTCCATAAACATTCTCAAATGTACATCTTTGAGCATTGACCAGAATTTTTCTTAGGATAAATTCCTAGAAGTACAATCTCTTTGTCAAATAGTTTATATGTTTTTAAGGCTTTTGACACATATTGCCAAACTATTTTCTAGAAAGGATGCTCTAATTCACACTTAGTAATTATGTATGAAAGTACCCCTTTCTCCACCTTTCAGTCAACAAGAAAACCTTTTTTGTTTGTTTTAATAGAAAAGAGAAGCCAGAAAAAAGATAGCACATTGACAGCAGGGCCTGTAATGACCAAATTAAAAGGAGGTAGGATCTCAGGGAGCAAAACGGAAGACTCTTATGGCTGAGGAAGCTGGTTTTGAGCCCCCGTTCTAGCACATACCAGTTATGTAATACTGGATAAAATAATTAACTTTCCAATCCTTGTCCTTTTTTAACCTGCAAAGCAGAGACAATAATAATACCAACTTCACAATGTGATTGTGAAGATTAAATAAGATTGCTTGTAAAGCCAATAGCGTACTACTTAGTGCAGCTCTCAAGATATGTGATTTATTGTAGTAAAGTGTTATGAATTAGTGGAATATTACCAATAACCACGTGTGCACTCTCCTCTTAGTACAACCACTTGGGAATCCATGGAGGTTTCAGTCTTGAGAATCATCTCATGCTTGCCTGTTTGCAACTGCCAGCATTTTATAAAGGGTCACTTGATTTTGCTAAGAATGCTTTGCGGATTGTTCTATTGTACTTTAGGCAGAATATCATCATCAATGACAACAATAACAGATTATCTAATGGGAGGTGGTAGAGAATAATGGATCTTGGTAATAGGGGTGACCACTAGCAACTGAATTAAAATCCCAAACCCAAGACACACATACACATTTGGTAATGAAAAGAAAATCCAAAAGTTATTTTGAAATTCCCATGCTCTTTGGGTTCTTTCAAAATCAATCATCTTAAAAAACAGGTAATAGTCATTATCACACAAAATAATGAGGGTGGACACTTGACTTGATTTCGTAATTAAATAATATAATCAATGACTCAGACTCACAAGACATAATTCTCATGTATGGCTTCCAATGATGAATGTATTATTCCATTACTATAGTTTCTTATTAGAAGGAGCTCACTATTGTACCTTCTACCAAAGCCTTCCCAGAAATTGCTTTCACTAAATTGCTTTCTCACATATTTTAATGATGTATATTCATGTGGAAACCAATAGTCTTGGAACACAGTAAACAAATTTTTACTAAAGTTTTGTTTTGGAGCATTACGTTGTACACATCTTTTCACGGAGGAGAAATTCTTTTTATTTTCAATCATGTGCCTTTTCACCTATGCCTTTCTGCCTTTAAGCTGGTATTGCACATTTATACAGAAGTTGTTCCAGTACTGTAGGAACTTATATTCTGAGAAGATTCATGGAACTACAAAGGAGAAAGAATTCCTGTGTCCTTTTATCAACTCCACCCTTATCTGTCTTGTATCTTATTAATTCAGAAAACATGGGCCAGCAAGTGTGCTCAGTCAGAGACAATGACAGACCCAGAAATTACTGCTCTCTTTAGACAATCAGAATATTTACTTACTCGTCCCTCAATATGGCCTTATTGGGCCATGATTTGTATATAAAAGTTAGGTACGGATTGATTGCCGGAGGCTGCCTTGTGTCTCTTGTCACTATATATACAACACTTAGCCTTGCGGGGCCCTAAAGTTTAGTTCTTTCGGTTCTCTTCCAGGCAAAGTGAGATAAGCTCATTCCTACCGTAAATCAGCCTAGATCAGAAGACCACACGACTGGCAACAGATATCTGAGGTGAAGTGTCTAAGGGATGGGAGTGCAAGTCTGGACCAGACATGCACGATGCCCAGGACGTGTTCCGCTAGCACATCGGCCCATCCCAACACCTTTCTCTGGGGCAACACCCCTACAAACGTGTAGCATGGGAAGTCCTATTGTGGGCTGACACAGGGGGCTATTATATCCTGGATGTACAAATCTCTTGCACTTTAATCCAACATATAACCGAGCATGTGGCAACAGTGACCTGTGTCAAATGATTATGCACGTACAGGAGTCACTATCCCCATCAGAGTTCAGGCAAACTACTGACTGCTAATCTGAAAATTTCCACGTCGTTTTCCTTTTGTTCTCCTGCTACCTGCTCTATTATGGTCTCCATAAGACCTTTGGCATTAATTTTTCTGTAATTTGTTTCTACGCTGTGACTCTGAGGCAGGTGGCTTTGCTATTTTAAAGAAAGAGTTCTCATCACTGATTCTCTTTTGCCTCTTAACATATCAGAGCCAAATCCTGTTGAACCGCCTAAGATGTCGGAAAGCCCCTACTTTATCCTGCTAATGTGTGTAATTTTTCTTTCTACTCACACAGCCCTCCTGGGAAGTCCAGGGACTTAGAAATATCAACAAGTCCACCATCCCCAGGACCCTCTTTGCCCTCCTATGAGGATAACTTACAGAGAACAACTGCAGACGTCCCACATACTAGAGGAAGACAAGAACTGACTTCATTTCTGAAAAGCTGTGTGCTTCACAATACACAACCATCTTAATTTTATTTCCTTAAAGCTCATCTGTTTTGTTAGAATTAGAAACTTGTGATTTAGTGTTTTAAACCATCGAACGAGAAGGTCTTTGTGCAGAGTTGTCTCTGATTTTACAAACCTAACAGAATCATGGCAAATGATGCCTCTCCCTTCCACACACACACAAAAGCATCTGGAACACTTGCTGAGTGGCTGGCGAGGGGGTGGGCGGGGCCTGCGGCCTGTTGCCAGGCAGCCCAAGTGGTGTTTTACCAGAGAGGCTGCGGCTGGAGCTTCGGTTGCTTAGCAACCAGGTCCTCAGCCACAGCATTTTTCTTAATGAAGGTTTTTCATAGTTCTCTGGGTGATTACCTCTGCTGAATACCTAGACGCATTACGTCTGAATTACCATCTTATTCCTCCTGATTAAGGACAATTTTGCATCAAAGCAATTTTGTACAACTGTGTTCACAGTCTCTCCACATTTCACTTTCTATTGTAACTGCTGGCTGATTTGGTGGCACTTCCAAACACCACTTTTCCAGCTGTGGTTTTACAAATAAGAGTTACTTAATAAGCACTATATAGTTTTAAAGACATTTTAGGTCATCTCTCAGGAATATCGAACGTGAATTCTCTGTGGAGTTCATAGTTCTATGTCCCACTTCGTTCTCAATGTCTATACTGGAAAACACACCTTCACGAGGCCGTCACTCTATTTAAAAGACATGTCAGAATGGACTTGGAACTTTACGATTTCTCATAGCTCACTAAAAAGATGAGAGAAGAAATGAGTACTAGATGTGGCGGACTCATTGAAGGTTTTCCTACATGCCATCTGTGACATAACCTAGATAACAAAAAAATCTTTCATGGAAGTTTGAATAGCTGTTTGACAAAACTGAGTAATATAAATACTATTTCATCTATAATGAACTAGACCATTCGAACTTTCACAACATCATAAAAATACTGCACGAGGCTCTTCCAAATATTAGCATGTTTAATAGTATTTTCACTATTAGTTATTAAATATAAATATCTTATTTTTTTTAACCTTTGTACTTCTTCTTAATTTTATTCCTTTGCTTCCTCATCCTCACTCCCAGTGAGCCACTATCCCGAATCCTTTTCTTTATAATTTTAATACGTAGGCATAAATACAATTATTTAAAAAAATAATATATTATTTTAAAAGTAATAATTATATAAATATAATTATTAAAAGTTCAATTTGGAGATTTGCAAAGTAAAATTTGTACCTCAGATCTTTCACAGATACCTTTGTCCTAACAGACCTGTGTAAGTATTTACAAACTTATGTTAAATTTCTCTTAAAATTTAACATTAAAGCAATAGTTGCAAGGCATAAAGTAATTTCATTCTCAATTCTGGAATTTTTATTTTCTCTCTCTTTTATTAAGATTTATACCAGAAGAAGATATATAAACCTATTCTTCCTCTTCATAACCACCAAAAAACAAACACACAAAACAAAACCAAAAATAAGAACAAAAGACATTGGATCTGAATTGCCCTCTTATGTAATAAATGCCATGTCACTTTTAGTCAAATTCTAGGATACTTCCAATTTCTTGGGAGCAGAGTGGAAACCTTCTGAATATGCAGTAATTCCTCAAAATTCACAGGCATGCATTTGGGATGGAGGGGTCCTCTTCATAATTTATTATATTGTGATTGGTTCATTCTGAATGAAATTTTCCTTCTGAAAAATTCTAATCCTATACCTAAGGGCCATTATATTGGTTTCAATTACGTGAATATTTTTAAATGGGGAATTCCACAGTTGCTATATTTTATCAGCAACTCCTTGGAGGACATGTGATGGTAGAATCAAATGGAAGGTACATAATAAATATGATGATAAGCCTGGTTTTCTATCAAACCCACCCATGGGGCTGTTAAAAATATAGGTGCCCTTGCCCCGTCACCCAGAAAATCTGATTTGGTCGCTCTGGGTTTAGGGCTTTGCACCTGTATTTTTAAGCAGCTCCCTCAGTGAATCTGATTGCAGAAGTTGGTGATAACAGGGTTTCTCAAGTTCCATCAATGTCCAGGGTGGTGCAGAGGGACACGCCCAGTTCAAGTGGGTTACATCGTCATCTCCGGATACTGTACCTGCGTCGTGGCTGTCGAAGTAGTGCTGCTTCTCGATCCCCACATCTGTTGAAACTGTACCCTGATTTCGGCAAATGTTTCAATGATGACAGCAATAAACACATTCTGAAAGAAAATGACAAACCACATTTACCAAAGACTGGGCATGAGGGAGTGAGGGCAACCGAAAACAAACAAAAGATCTGCAGAAACTGTCAGAAAGCATAGACTGGATGAGTACGAATTTTTAGAGTACCTTAACAAGCCAGGCAAGGAAGAAAATAAGGGTAATGAAGTAGAAATAGGAACGCCAGCGGGGAAAGCTGTCGATGGCTCTGTACATGAGGAATACCCAGCCTTCCTGGGATGCAGCCTCGTACACGGTGAAGATGCTGGTGCCTGTCAAGAGAGAGGGGAGCCGGCTAAGCTGGGGTGGACTTTTGAAATGAGAAAACATTTTTCAGAAACACAATCAATATTTATCCATGCTCATTTTCTCAATGACAAAAGCTCTGCTAAAGGGACTCAAATCACATGCAACATTTTATTGCTCTTAGTCTTAGGATTTTGATAAAGTTGCTTCTGACTTCAAGCCAGGGCAGTTTTAATATCTCTAGCAATGAAATCATTTTAGGTTACAGATTTCGCTGTTAAATGCATTTAACAATGCAGAAAAGAACACTAACAATCAAGCCAAGTAAAGATATAATAAAAAACGGATGTATACCATGTACGCTTGCCACTTGGGGCTTAACACTTTTAGCGTGCTGAAAAGCACTTGAAATAAGTCCGAGAACTGGGTTTCATTTGAAATCACGTTCTCATAGGGAGAACTAAAGTATCTTAGGCTCCAAAAATTCAGGTGATGGAGCCTGTCTTTGGATTCCATGGTATTTACACTGAGCACCAAAATGTAAGTTAGTAAATCATTAAAGAGTACTTTGTATTGTCTACGAGCATTGCCTCATTGAAAATACTACTGATAATGAAAAGAAGGAAAAGGGAACAATATGTGGGCAGAGTTTTGAACATATGGTTAAGAGAATCTAAAATGTCATTCAGAGGAAAGCCAGCGTTTAATCCTCACAGCATTACGAGTATGTGTCGTTATTTCCCTGTTTTACAGATGGGAAAACTAAAGCACATAAAGTGTAGGGTATTTGTCTAGGGAGGCACACATAATAATTAGGGGAACTAGAATTAACCCAGGCGCTCAGGAACGAGGACTTGCATATTTAACTGTGATGATATCCTGTCTCCTGACATCTTTTCTGTGCCTTAGTTTCCCCATCTGTAAAATGGGGAAATAATAATTAAGACATACCTCAAAGTACTGTGAGGATTAAATGATTTCGTTTCTGTCAAGCACTGACATTTGATGAGCACTTAATAAGTTTTAGGCATTATTATAAACAATGAAAATAACTGCTCATTATTTTGTGAAAAACCATACAAATAAAAAATATAGTATTCAGTTGAAGTTGTTTACAACTTTGGGTTTTTATTCATAAAATTGGTAAACATTTGTACCTCAACAAATGCCACTGCTATAAATGAGTTAAATTATTATAGGATATAAAACCAATATCTACCCATATATGTGCTAATTTAAAATTAGAATGTGCATACAATCAAATGTCCAAACTAAGAAGGAGGTTACTAAATTTGGCTGACGTCTGACTGCCTCTCTGGGCCTGTGCATGCAGGAAGAAGAATCAGAGCATCAGTGAATTCGAAAGCACCCAGAACAGCAGAAAAGTGTAGCAGCAAATGGGGACAAATGAGAAATAACAAGGCTTGAAAGAAAAGCTGAGAGAAAGAGGGAAAGCGGATCCCTGTTTGGTGAACGCCTATTAGGCATTAATCTGTGCTACGTAGTTTATGTAAAATATAACTTCATATATGTACTGCCTCTCATTTTAAGAATCGTATTTGGTACATTGGTAAGTTGTTGCCATAGCAACTAGTATTTGTAGAACACGTTTAGTTTCAAGGCTCTTTCACATACTTAAATGCTAAGGAAATCCCTGTCTACTTAGGCAGGTAGATGGGTAGGTGGGTATAAGCACAGATAATATCCATCACATTTTACAGAAAAGCAAAGTGAAGGTCACTAGATAATGAAGTTGTCCGAGTTAAAAAGAAACAAAACCAGAATCTAAACCCACATCATCAGGCTCCAGGTCTTAAACTCTTTTTTTCTTTACCATTTACTTATATATATTCTCTTGCTTGGCACCAGGGCTTTAGAAAGACCTTATTTTCTCTTATCCTCAATTCAAATGAAGTTATCGATAATTATTTTCTGAGGGACTATGATGGCTAAGTTTATAGTCTATTGAGGAGCTCATACAAGAAAATAACTTTTAAGAGAAAGATTCACAGAGGAACAGCATGCACCAAATATAAAATGGCAACAGAAAACAGAAGTGACTGTTTCCATTAATGATCCCTACATACTAAAAATATACAATGTTTTTGCTTTTATGGTCTGAATATGAAGGACAATTTTAACATAAGATGTTATTTAAGTCCCTTATTTTTTTCTAGTTATGTGAACTAAAAAAGAAAAGTGGCTGCAGAAATCCATTATGAATTACCATTAAAGTTTAATTGCTTTACCGATTGAGCATTTACAGGTAAAATACGAGGATCATCAATACAAGATAAAATGTGAAAGGAATACTGAAAATTATCCTTCCTCTAACTTGCGCAGATCTTTCTTTATTACATCTACAGGGAAGATGCTACTTGAAATTAAGTAAAAAATAGTATGTTCAATGAGTAATCTTGAAGCATTTACTCCATTTTTCCTAATTCGACACCGAAGAAAGAAAAGTAGGAACCTTCAGTACAGCTCAGAGAGCAAGGTTTGTTGCTACAAAGAGATGAGACACTTGTGAAAATGGAACCAAAAAACTCCCTAAGAAAATGCTTATTGCTGAAAAAAGTGTTTCCCGTGTACATGAACGATGCGGGCTCGAAGGCTTCGGGGACGTTACTGAGTGGCAAGAGCAAAGGCAGTGGAATAAGACAGCCCTTCCGCACCACTTTCCTGCTCCGGACTTCGACAAATGTACGAAAAGAAAATCGCTTTTGAAGAGGCTTTCCGGTGTTTAAACTGACAGAATAAAATGTATGATCTTCTTACTTTCTGTGAGAAGCTGACAACGCTGAGGGTGAAACTGCTGCCGCCGACACTTATTTTGCACAGCCTGTTCCCTCTGGCCGCCCCCGTGCTGAGCTCCGGTCCTCTTTGCCAGCTCCCCTGTGGTCCTCCAGCCCAGCTCAGCTCCTCTGCCCTCAGGCCACTCGCGATGCTGCTCCTCCCAGAGAGGCCTGAGCTCACCTGTATCCCTTCACTTGTCACACGGACTTCTGTTACCTTGCTCGTCTCCCTCGCTAGGTGTCAGCACTCTAAGTTACAACTGTATCTTTCACTTCTGGACTTGGCATTGAGAAACACTCCAGAACTGGTGATAAATAAAACAATGATCATATAGTATAGAGACACAGGATGGACTTGGCATTGAGAAACACTCCAGAACTGGTGATAAATAAAGCAATGATCATATAGTATAGAGACACAGGAAGGCCTTCCTCATATACTTGTTTTTTTTTAATCGATTCTTCCTTGGTGTAAATATTACACAGATGATTTGGAAACAAAGGGAACTATTTTATAACTGACTTTATATTTGGCTGATTTTCACAATTCACTTAAAACACATACACATATATCAATTTAAAAGCCCACGCTACAGAGAAACAGGAAAGTTTTCCTCTATTGTTTAATCCAGAATGGGACATTGCTAGAAAACAACATATTGATACATACGAAATACTTTTTTCTAGTTATACTCCAGAATATTTTTAGTCCATTTGAATGATGGAACTAAAATTTCTAGCTGAAAAGACCACACTTTTGTTAAATGAATAATGATTCTACAATAGCACTTGGAAATAGAATGCATTCTCTTTCCGGAGCCCGTGTGGCCTGCTCCAAAAATATTTCTGGGAAGCTCCTGGAACAGCATGGCTTTCTTAGACCCCAAAATCTCAAAGCACAAATTCAAGCCGTACAAGAAACAAAATTCCAACAGTGGTACTCAGCTCGTCAATTCTCTTAACTTCATTCATTCTTCTTGACCTCTTCCTTTGGTGGTTTGAATTCGCTAGCTAAAAAGACCCACAAGTCTACATTTAGAAGATAAATCCTCACCTTGGAACTTTCTACAGGCTGCCTATATTGAGACATAGTATTTTTTTAATAGCTCTGAACAAAATTATATTCCAATCTGTTTTGACTATCTTTAGGATTATATTTACTGCTTGGTTGTCTTCCATGAACTCTTTTTCCATGAAAAAAAGGGAGAAATTGACTGTGTCCTGGGAATATTCCTTATTGTGTCTTCTAGTCGTACATTACGTGACACCATTGAGTCATCTGACTTTCAAATGACAGGGTCATGAAATTGTGGTGATAACTAAACAAGCTACAAACTTGGGGTTCCTATTCCACCAAACCGCCCCTCACCGTCTCCCCATTTACCTCTTCACGTGAGCTGTACCCTCAAATCTGATGGATGGAACTCAGGCGATAATAAATTTTACCCAACAGTGGTGATTAAAAAGTAAATCTATTTGTCATGAGACAGTTAAAAACACATGCCATGTTAAGTTAAAAAAAAAAACAATGAGAGAGATGTGTATTCTTAAGGTGGACATCTAGATTCAACATAATCAACTTTTGTCACTAAGGCTGGAGGTATCCAGATATATGAAATGTGAAGAAGGTCAGGAGACCAACACAGCAAGGAAGGCCCACCCTGACTTACAGAGGTTTGTTAAATAAATCAACAATAATTAAATTACTTGGGATGATGTCACCTTTCTAATGAAGAAAACCTTCGTGAAAATGTTTTCTCTTCCTTGAAATTATGTTTAATTTTACTAAACTATATTTCCAAACTAATTATCACAAGTATTTCCCCTGATAGACTGTGATATAACTTTATGATTATAATAATCTATACACAACTCATCTACATACTTAGCTGATGACCCAGGGGCATTCAGCCTGAGGATTGCCCTGTGGCCACTGAGTTAACAAAACAAAGTAACATTTTTTATTTGCTCTTCCAGAACATGGAGCAAACACAAAAGGACTTCTTTTCTTCTAAATGCTTCAAAATGTATTTAGAAACCTTATGGGTTTTGAGCTGAATTTTTGCTTAGAATTTTTTTTTTTTTTTAAACAATTAAGCCCTCTTTTGACACAACTTTGCCTCACTGGTGAGACCACTTTGTCGGTTACCTTAAACCTCACTGTTCACAGCACTAAAGCTTTGCGACAAGATCAAAGGCCATATGGAAAAAAAACCAAAAACCACATATGTTTATACATATTTTCTAAGTGAAACTTCTTTCATAAGTCGTAAAGATTCTTAGTTGAAATGTATTTCTTCAGAGAGAGAATTTCTAAACACCCAAGTGCTAAATATGAAATACTTCTAGAAAAGGAGAGGTGAAAGCTTTAACTACAGTATTCACAAATGGAAAAGAAGTGTTGACAAGGCTGATGCTGACATTGGCAGGAAAGTTTAGGCATAAAGTAGAGCAGTTCCAAGGACGCTGAGCCCATATGCCAACTAAAACAGTCCCCGCCTCTGGAGTTGGGCAATTTCCACGGAGGCTGGGAATAAGAGCAGCAAAGCAGAGGTCATAACAGATAACTGTCACGTCCCTGCCTTTGAAGAGCAGTGATTTTAGATCAAAAGAGCTTCTTGGAAATTTATTTTCCATTAGTTGATTAAAAAACAGAACAAAACTATGCTTAGCCGCAGTTAGCCTTCAGCGATCTTCCCTAGCGTTCAAACCGTCCACTGCTTCTAACCTATATGACCTTCCTGGGCCTCAGACTCTGGCCATAATGGTACTTGCTGGTCACCACTAACACACTAAATAAATGTTCTTTAGTAGCTTTTAAAATTTTCTCAAAAAGCAAGCAAAACATACCATGTAGGAAATGTGGTTTCTTTTAGAGTGTTTTAGCTTTGTCACTGACTTTTGAAAGATCTATTGGAAAGTACACTCAAAAGAAATCAAGGCAAAAAGGCCAGAACGTCATGTAATTCTTCGGGAGTTACCAGTTATGACATTAGAATTTCATAATAGTCCAAAATTAGAACCAAGCATTTGGAAAAAGTACTAAGACTTTCTTGTCTTCATATCTGGGGACACACATGGTTCATATCTCTGCATTACCAGGCACAAGCAAGGAAAATACAAATTACCTTTAAGGTAAAGTTGGTCAGTCTACCTCAGAAGAGCCACAATAGTGAGAATTGGTTTTATTTTTAAATAAAACTGAACTAGTAAATAAGCACAGGATAGAAAGATCAACCAAGATTGGAATTAAATAATTTTACTTTTTTGTTCAGAGGCATTTTAAAATCTGATTCAGGTCTAAGTGGGATAGAAGAAAGAGACCTGAGTGATATTGACCAAATGTAATTAACAATAAATGAGATAAGAAATACAAATAACATACAGCTTTAACTAAAGTTCTTGTTTGTGTTATGATAAACATACAATTTCCATAATTTACAATGAAAGATTTAATTACATTGATTTAACCACTGATGTAATATAAAACCGAAAACAAGAACATGTTCTAATATAATTCATATTAATACTATAATCGAACAGTTACAACTGAATAGGAAACAATTACTTATTCTTAAAAATTTAAAACTATACATAGGCAAATATTTGGTCATATATCTTCACATTGATATTATGTGTACAAAAATATTCACAGAATTTTTCCTGCATTTGCTGTCTACTTTCTTCCATAAACTCCTAAGGCTAAAACAGGTTTTAAAATTCAGTTTTTCAACTGGTTTAGATTTATTTTTTGGATGTGTCACAGATACAATTTTAGATTTCTTAAGGTTATACTAAGATTGAAAAACAGTTCACATGTATTAAAAGCTGTATTAACAAGGAAGCAAGATACTATGTTTTCCTACCAGGCCAGCATTTCCAATGTAAACCAGAATTCTACATAGGTGAGATAAGAATGTGAGCAAATAGTAAAAACTTTCCAGAGAATTAATAGACTTCATTTTTTAAGAGTAGTTCTGGCTTGCAGGAAAACTGAGTAGATAGCCCCAAGAATTCCCATTTATCTCCTCTCTCTGCACCCTATTAACCACTTGCATTAGTGTGGTACGTTTGCTACAATTCGTGAACCCATGTTGAGCCATTATTATTAACTCAAGTCCATAGTTTACATTATAGTTCACTCTTTGTGTTGTACAGTTAGATGGGTCTTGACAAATACAAAATATTATATATCCACTATTACAGTATCATACAGGATAGTTTCTGCACTGTGCTACACCTATTTAACACCTACCCTTCTCTGAAACGCTGGCAACCACTGACTTTTTCACTGTCTCTACAGTTTTGCATTTTCCAAACTGTCATATAGTTGGAATCATAGAGTAACAGCTTTTCAGACTAGTTTCTTTCACTTAGCAATATGCAGTTATTCCTCTGTGTCTCTTGGTGGCTTGACAACTCATTTCTTTTTACTGCTGAACAATATTCCTTGCATGGATGTACCACAGTTTGTTTATCTCAAGTTATACCCTATAAGGGGGCATCTTGGTTGCTTCCAGTTTTTGTCAATTAGGAATAAAGCTGTTATAAACAATCACATGCAGGTTTTTGTGTGGATATGTTTTCAATTCATTTGGGTAAATACTAAGGAGCATAATTGCTCAATCATATAGTGAGACTATATTTAGCTTGAAAGAAAAAAAAAACCTGACCAAGTGTCTTCTAAAGTGGCTGTACCATTTTGCATTGTCACCAGCAATGAATGAAAGTTCCTACTGTTCCACGTTCTCATCAGTATTTGGTATTGTCAGTGTTTTGGATTTGTGTCACTCTGAGAGATGTGTAGTAGAATCTCGTTGTTTTAATTTGGAATTCTTTAATTACATAAGATGTTGAGTATTTTTTATATGCTTATTTGCCATGTGCTTATCTTCTTTGGTGAGATGTCTGTTTTTTGCCCATTTTTAAATTGGTTTGTTTTCTTATTGTTGAGCTTTAAGAGTTCTTTGTATACTTTGAGTACAAGTCTTTCATCAGATATGTGTTCTTCAAGTTTTTTCTCTAGTCGTGGCTTGTCTTTTTATTCTCTTAAGAGTGTTTTTTGCATAACAGAAGTTACTGATTTGATGAAGTCCAACTTAGTTATTTTTTCTCTTATGTATCATGCTTCTGGTGTTGCCAAACCCCAAATCACTGCCAAACCCAAGGTCACCTAGATATTTCTCCTACGTGATCTTCTACAGTTTTATAGTTTTACATTTTACACTTAGGTCTATGACCCATTTTGAGCTAATTTTTGTGAAAGCTGTACTGGATGTATCTAGATTCATCTTTTCTTCGTGTGAATCTCCAGTACTTACAGCACCATTTGTTGACAAGACCATCCTTTTTCCATAGAATTGCTTTTGCTTCTTTGTTGAAGACCAATTGACTGTATTTTTGTGGGTATATTTGGGGGCTGTCTATTCTGTTCCATTGACCTAGTTTCTATTTTACTGCCAATACCACACTATCTTGATACTGCTTTAGATTGTCTTGAATTTGAGTAGTGTCAGTCCTCTGACTTTGTTCTTTCTCAGCGTTATGTTGACTATTCTGGGTCTTTTGCCCATTCCATATACACTGTAGAATCGGTTTGTTGACATCCACAAGACCACATGCTGGGGTTTTGATTGGGATTGCATTGAATCTTTACCTCGCTTTGGAAAGGACTGATATCTTTGATGCTCTGTTGTTAGGTGCATATACATTAAGGACTGTTGTGTTTTCTTGGAGAACTGACCCTATATTATTATGCAATGCCCATCTTTCTCTCTGATAACTTTTCTTGCTCCGAAGTCAGCTTTGTCTGAAATTAACACAGCTACTCCTGTTTCCTTTTCATTAGTGTTAGCATGGTACATCTTTCTCCATCTCTTTACTTTTAATCTATCTGTGTCTTTATAGGTAAAGTGGGGTTCTTGCAGACAACATATGGTTGGTTATTGGTTTTTAATCCACTCTCTTGGTCTCAAATAACTGGTATATTTATACCATCCCCATTTAAAGTAATTATTGATATAGACAAATTAAATGTACCATATTTGTAACTGTTTTCTTTTCATTGTAATTGTTCCTTGTTTCTTTTTTGCCTTCTGTCTGCCTCTCTCTTTATATGATTCCATTTTTACTCCTCTCAGCATATTAATTATACTTCCTTTAAAAAATTTAGTGGTTGCCTTAGAGTTTACAATATACATTTACAACGAATCTAAGTCCACTTTCTAATAATACTCTACCTCTTCATAGATGGTGCAGGAACCTTACAATAGAGTATTCCCACTTCCTTCCTCCTGTCCCTTATAACACTGCTGTTATTCATCTCACTTATCCATAAGCTCTAATCACCTAATATACTGTTTCTATTATTATTTTGAACAAACAGATACCTATTAGGTCAGTTAAGAATAAGAAAAATAAAATATTTTATTTACCTTCATGTATCCCTTTTCCAACACTCTTCTTCTTTATGTAGATCTGAGTTTCTGATCTACATCATTTCCCTTCTCTAAAGAACTTCTTTTATCATTTCTTGTAAAGCAGTTCTGCTGCAACAAATTCTCTTAGATTTTGTTTGTCTGGGAATGTCTTTATATGTCCTCACTTTTGAAAGATACTCTCGCTGGATACAAAATTCTAGGTTATTTGGATTTTTTTTTTACACTTTAAATATTTCATTTTACTCTTTTTTTGCTTGCACAGCTTCTGAAGAGAAGTCCAATATAATAATTATCCTTGCTCCTCAACAGGTAAGGTGTTTTGGTTTTTTCCCCCCTCTGGCTTCTTTCAAGATTTTCTCTTTGTCTTCAGTTTTCTGAAGTTTGAACAGAATATACCCAGGTGTAGATATTTTGGTACTTATCCTACTTGGTGTTCTCCGAGCTTCCTTTACCTGTGGTTTTGCATCCAACGTGAATTTTGTAAAATTCTCAGCCATTATTACCTCACATATTTCTTCTGTTCCTTTCTCTCTTCTCTTTTTGGTATTTTCATTACATGTATGTTAGCGTTTTTGTAGTGGTTCATAGTTATTTGTCATTCTGTTCCATCTTTTTCTCATTCTTCTTTCTCTTTGCATTTCAGTTTGTGAAGTTTCTACTGACATATCTTCAGTCTCAGAATTTCTTGCCTTGGCTGTGTCTAGTCTCCTGATGAGCCCATCAAAGGCATTTTTCATTTCAGTTAGAATGTTTTTGATCTCTAGTACTTCCTCTTGATTCTTTCTTAGAGTTTCTATTTCTCTGCTTACATTACCCATCCGTTCTTGCATGTTGTCCACTTTTTTCATTAGAACCCTTAGCCTATTAATTAAAGTATTTTCAATTCCAAATTACTTGATAATTACAAAATTCCCATCATATCTGAGTCTGGTTCTGATGCTTGCTTTGTATCTTCAGATTGTGTTTTATTTGCCTTCTACCAGGCCTTGTAATGTTTTGTTGAAAACTGGACATGATATATAGGTAACAGTAACTGAGGTAGGTAGGCCTTTAGTGTAAGGTTTTATGATAATCTGGCAAGAGGTTAGGCTGTGCTTAATATATGCCATATCTGTAGGTGTCAAAGCCTTCAGTGTCCTTTAGTGTCCTGGTTTCTGTGTCTCCTGCTGTCTTTACGTTTCCCCCAAAATTCCTTCTAAACAGACTCCGTGTCTTGCAGCTAGGTTGTAACCTGGTTATTACTTTGGAGCCCTGTTAATGTGATGATAAAGTGTTGGAGAGGAGAAACATTCTATCATCTTATGATTAAATCTCAATTTTTTTAGTCAGTCTGAGTCCTGGCTGTGACCTTCAGAAGAGTTTCTTAGACTCTTTTTCTCAGTTTATGTGATGCAGAGAGGCCAGAGGGGCTCTGGTCATCTACCAGCCCTCCTCCGAGGTCAGATGAGGCTCTGGGAAAGCAGATGTCCTCCAGGGCATGCCTGTGTCATGAACAGAGGGCTCTGGGCTTATTTCAGAATAGTCACTGTTCCTCTCCCCCTGCAGGAAGCATGAAGGAATTTTTCTCTGATCATCATCCTAAGAACTGGGTAAGGCTCCTGGAGGTAAAGCTCATGAAAGCGTTGGGTCCCCCTAAGACTAGAGGGATTGTCAACTCTTAGGCTAGTCCATGCTCTGCCTGCAGGAATTACCCAACTTTAGTTTAAGTGTCTCTGGCACCAGCGGCTTCTGCCCCTGGGGAACAATGATTCTCTGCATTTGCTGTCTCTCCAAATTTCAAGGAGCACTTTGCCCTGCAACCTCAACTCTCTGTTAGATCTAAGAGCACTGCTCTCAGAATAGTTGGCTTTCAGTTTGTTTAGCTTTTTTTCTTGTTGTGAGAACAGGATTGACAACTTCCAAGCTCTTTACATGTTGGAGCAGAAACCAGAAGCCGTTAAATAACTTCTTTTTGATTTAAGGTACGGATCAGAAATAGCATGGGCCAATGAGCCTGTCTGATTAAAATGAGAGTTCTAAATTAACATGCAAAGGCATAACTCACTGCTCACCTGTAGTCTAGTCTGCTTGGTCACAATTTGGCTTGTGCACTAGTAACAGCGTAGGGGTGAAAAGACCATCATGAGCACAAAGTAAGACTAGATTATGATCGTAAAGCCTCTTGGGGCCGGCCCCACGCCACGGTGTCAGAATCTTACTGTGCCATATGTAGATTTCCCCGTTACTAATGTTTTTCTCCTTACACCTTAACAGCTGCCTGTTTTTCTGCTTGATTTTAACAACAAACTCTAACACAACATTCGACACAGACAACAGCGCGATAATAGGACAGTGGAGAAGGAGGAAGAAAAAATCAGTCATTCATGAGATATGGTCCAAGTACCCATTATATAACAGCACAACAAACTTAACCAAAGCCAAAGAGCTCTGAGCAGCTGTGATCTGGGCGGCCCATGCCTGGAATGAAGTGGCTCTCCACGCTCTCATGAGGCACACTGGCCAGACTGCTACACAGGTCAGAGCTCCTCTGACCAGCGATTGGACCTTTCTAGCAAATACTGGGCTCATGACATTAAGAGAGCCATCAGGCACTTGCACTGTGTCAGATGGTATGATATTCACCTTTTCACCCCTGGGCAGGAGAACGACAGAAAAATCATCCGTGGGAATACTACCTAACATCCAATGTGCAGAGAAATATGTCTGGAATATGGAGTAATTATTTAAAGCTTTAATAATCTTTTATTTAACTATTATTCGGCAGGGATATAATCATACTCATTCTTCTTCATCAATAATAATAATAATTGTTATTTAATAATATACTTATTATATTTATAACATAATAATAATTATTATTATTATTTGCTGATGTAACTCAGCATTATACAATTAAAAGAGGGTTTTCACGAACCTCCATAACAGATTCACTCAACAGCCCTGTAGATTAGGAATGAGAGGACAGGGCAGGTGTTGCCTCTTATTTGAAAGATGAGGAAATAGAGTTGAATGTTTTACGCAAATCTCTTACTTGATTAACACCACCATTCTTTGCCTTCTCATCAATGGTATTGACTTAAGAATTGGGAATAAGTACCCACTATGTTAGCAGTGTTTTGTTATTCTCTTAAACTTGAATAAATTTGCTATTACTTTGATAGACTTATATCACACTGTCAGCACAAACTGCTGAAGTTTAAAGTGGGCACAAGGACTTTGACCATCTACATAGCTACTTGAGTGAAAAGGCTCTTTCCTTTGGCCCATTTAGTTTTTCCAGCCTTTTAAACCCTCTGTTTTGACCTAGGATTCTTGAATACTTCTTGCTTTAAAAAGAGAGAACAGAGAACAGACTGATCTTATTTGCATGACAAATTCTCACCCAACCATATCTCTTGCCTTGTTTTCCCCCAAAGCTTTGATTTTAAGGCATGAGCTAATCCTCTGCAACATAGGACATACCATTATTTATCTTATTTTATCGGCAGGATATAGTAGTTTAAAAAGTTTGTCCAGATTTTTTTTTTTTTTAATTTATTTTTGGCTGTGTTGGGTCTTCGTTGCTGCATGCAGGCTTTCTCTAGTTGCGGCGAGCGGGGGCCACTCTTCCGTGTAGTGCACGGGCTTCTCATTGCGGTGGCTTCTTTTGTTGTGAAGCACGGGCTCTAGGCGCGCAGACTTCAGTAGTTGCAGCACACGGGCTCAGCAGTTGTGGCTCACAGGCTTAGGTGATCCACGGCATGTGGGATCTTCCCGGGCCAGGGCTCGAACCCGTGTCCCCTGTGTTGGCAGGTGGACTCTCAACCACTGCGCCACCAGGGAAGCCCTGTCCGGATCTTAAAGTGTACATTTCTTTATTTTCCTCCCCCCGGAGACCGTAAACACCGCAAGAGCAGCCTGGCCTATGACATAATGATAGGCTTATCTGGACAAAACGTAGACAAGTAGGTTAAGTGAGCCAATGAAAGTAAAAAAGCAGAGAGCAGGTCAGGGAGAGGGCCTGACGGAAATTTGCAGAGAGAAAGCGCGTGTGAAAGGGAAGGAAGGGTGTCTTGGATAATGAGAAGAGCAGGCTGCTTCCTGAACGGGCTCCAAACCTGGACTGTGTGCCTCGATTTCTATGAAGAAATCGTGCCTGGGGCCAACTGGTGACCCACACCAGCTGCCAGGGCTCCTGGCACCGGGACAGCAGACCCGCTTTGCCTCCTAAGGATGCCCCGTGGCACAGAGAAGCTGCCCGTTCCCAGCTCCCTCCCCAGGGCCTCACTCTAGCTTAATGGCTCTACTTCCTCCCCACCCACCCCCTTACCTTCATTCTACTGCCTCAGGGGACCCTTCTCTCATATGGGTCCTCAGCTAGGCAGATAAATCCTTGGTTTTACTCTCAAGGTCTGAAAGCACTGTGCGCTCACAGATCTGCTCCAGTGTACACACCCCACCCTCGGAATTCCAGGCATTATAATATCACTCTGTTCACCGAAGTGGCTGCCGTAGTATTTTAACCCCATTTACAGAGGAAGAAGCTGGGGTGGAGGCAAGTTCGAATCCAAAGCAGGATTCGAACACGTGTTCCCTGGACCTCATCCTCAGCACCACTGTGCCACTGTCCGGCTTCTGCCTTGATGGACCCGAGTCCCCTGCAGGGCACGTGCGGCCACTGCTTCCTTCTCCCGCCAGCAGGCTCACTCCAGCCTCCAGGGATGCTTCCTTCTCCTCCTGTTCCCTCCACAGCCCGTGCTGCCACGGAGCAGGGGGCTTCAGGCTGTGGTGGTCACAATTCTGATGCCTCCTTCTGAGACTGTGTAACCCTCAAGCTGAGGGGAAGTAGAGGCTCTTCTCCTGCCCCTGAGGGTTATCCCTGTTCAGGGGAAAGGAGGGGAGGGCCCCTGGGGCGGCCCTCCTGATAGGACGAGGCCTTGTTCCTGCAGAGGGGTGCCCCTCCTCCCAGCCCTCCGCCACTGTTCCCATCAGACTTTCCTGGCTGGGGGCAAGTTCAGGTGCTGTTGTCGGATGCATTTTCCTGGCCTTTAAGAGCCCAGGCTCCTCCCTGTCGTTTCCGGGGTGGAAGGTGGGCTCGTGAAGAGATGTCTCCAGTTGCTGGAAGAGCCAAGTGTGGGGCAGGCTTGGAGTGCATGCTGATCTGGAAATATCCATGGCAATGGGCAGACGTGAGCAGCTCCTTCTGGGCCATGAAGATCAAGGCAACAGAAGAGACTCAAAGAATGTTCTTTAAAAAACCACATACATTTGGCTACTGTGGGTAGATGCTGTACAGTCAAGTCATGCACATTCCTCAGTGATAAGTATTTTCTTTGCTCATTTGGGCAACTAGAAATCAAGAGATGAAACTACTGGGGAAAAAAATCAGTTCTGTTTTATGAAAAACTGAAAAAGCACTGGAAAACCATACAGAAGCTAGAAAATCGTGATTATTTTATATAAAGAGCACTGTTTGAAAATCCTAAACATTGGTACTGTTTTACATCATATTTGGATATAAATATTTTCTGATGTTGGAAACGAGTGGAAAAGCAAGTCCTTGATTTGGCTTTTCAGGCCTCACCATTACTTCCTGGTGCTTAAAGACAAATGCTGATCCTTGTGTTGACTGGCAATTAGTATCTTGAATTCAACCCCCAGATCAATGTGGACTCAGCCAGAACAGGGGCGCAGCTGCATTCTCCTGCCCGCATTACAGAGGTCACTGGGTGCCTTTGTGACCAAAGCTCCCCTTTGTCTCGGGGGAAAAACCCAGGCCTCAGGCCGGTTCGGTTCCGAGCAGCACAGTGACACCCTGGGCTGCATTAGGCAGCTCCTGCCCAAAGAAACCACAGACCCCTGGCCACGGAGCCAGAGGGGCAATGACCCCGGCTCCCTGGGACCGTCATAGATCACGCAGATGGAGAGAACCATCCTGGTACATGCGGGGCCCTTTACACGTTTTAATTCTGTATCGACACAAAGTTCATTCTTACCTCTCCTCATTTATAAATGAGGAGACTGTGGCCCAATGAAGCTAAGAAGTATCAACCACAAATTGGCACTTGCCTTTAGCTCTTGCCATCTACCTCTACAAGGATTAAATCATGTGCTGTTGCAGCTGTTGACTTTCAACACCCCCTGAAAGGACTTCAGGGTGGCGATCAGAAATGAGGCTTTCTGTGCTCTGGGGAAAACTGGCAGAACAGGTCTTCAGAGAGATATTTTCAGGAGCCATTTTTAAGAGCCCAATTCTTGTATCTCCTCATATCTAGAAAAGCACTAAAATCCTTCATGGTGACGTCTGCTCCTCGTGACTAGCAGAAACCTTCGGCAAAAAAATATGTGCTTGATTGGTCCCCCTCACCAACATCACGTATATACTGCCCTTCCCCCGCTTCCTCTTTGGAGCAGTTTCTCAGAGCCATCTCAAGTGCTGTCTCCCGGGCTGTAGTCCTCATTTTGCCCCAAATAAAACTTGACTCGCAACTCTCACATTGTGCATTTTTTTTAAGTCAACAGAAGCTTGCCAAAGGTCATCCAGAAGTGACCGTCTGGAGCAGTATTCCCATGCGTCTGTGCCTGCCTCTAAAAACTCTGTTCTTTCCACTCGGCCACACATGTCTGAACTTTCTGAAACTTTTCTTGGCTTGGTTTTGAGGAATCTGAACAAATTCCTGGCTGGTATACTTTGTGAAAGCAAAATTCTGCTTTTAAAATTAAACAGACTAGCCCCAAGGAAAGGGAGGGGAGGGGCGGTGAAAATTCCTCCAGTGTTTCTGGATTTGCAATGGTTCTTTGGTGTTTCTGTTTGGGGTGGGCAAAGAACACTGATGGGTCTCCTCTCCACGTCATAGAAGTTCCTCAGATTGTTGTCTCACATGAGTAGATGGAGATAGATTTAACTCCAGATTAAAACTTTAAAGTAGGGCAAAAATTTAGTCACTTTCACTTATGGGGAGAGTCTATGAGGTAAAACAGAACCACATAAAATTCAAAAGTGACACTTTAGTCTGAGTGTGTACCTTCTGGGCATTCAGTGATACTATCTGAAATTCTATGACTTTGTTCTGTGATACAAATATTTGAGAAGTAGAACATAAAATTGAGAAGTTCATTATATAAAATGCATTTGTTTTCACTTGAATCTAAATGGCTGGTTTTTAGAAGGTATTTTTAACGGACTGGGCATTTTGTCCTTTGCTGGTCGCTCTTCCAGACTCTTCCTCCCCTTCTTGTGGGCATATGGCTGCTCAGCTGGAGAATATATTTCCTGGAATCTCCTGCAAGGACATGTGGCCTCGTGACAAAGCTCTCCCTGATATGGGCAACTTCCACACCATCTACGAAAACCCTTTCACTGGACTCGTTTTTCCCTTCCCTTTCACCAGATACAAACAGAGAGGCCAAGGGTAAACTAGGAAAATATGTGTTGAGGATGGCAGGGCTGCCACATACACTCACCCACCCAGGCCCACAGGACGATGACTTCAGACAGAAATAAACTTGTATTTTGCTTGCGCCGTCCCATTTTGGGGTTCTCGCTTATGAGCTTACTTTACCCCAACTATTACACAGACTAATAGTAGCTTATATTCCATGGGCAGTGTTCACAGAAATGGCTGGTGTCCAGGGAAATGTCAGTCTGGAAAAATATGTTATCTCAAAATTAATATATAAACATGTTAGGATCTCATACAAATACGTGAAGCAGATTTGGTAGTTCAGGAAAACAAAACAAGGCAAAGTTCCAAAAGGCTTTCCATAAAACAGCTCTTTTTTCTCAAAAAATCACTCTATTAACCTTGCCCGGAATTACTGGCATGCTGAACCACAGGAATTCTTATTCTACACAGACTCTCAGCCCAAAGAATGAATTCTAATCACAGATCTGAAATAACAAGGTAAAATTAACAATTTAATGTCATATAAAGACTTCCTTAAGATTCTTGGAAATGTTCAAAGGAGATACTTTAAACAAGAGATTGTTACTTTTTAAATACAAGGTTTGGGTTTCATGACTAAATGGTTATGACTTAACAATATGAAGCGATGAATTACTTCTCAAGAATAAGAGCTATACTTTATCTCATTTCAATGCTCTGAAAAATTTGCCAAAGGAGTGTTATTTCTTGCTGTAAAATATTAACACGTAGGCAAAGTCCTAAGAATAATAGATACACACTTACACACACTTCAATATTTCTAAACTCAGACACACTCACAGAAAGTCACATACTGGAAAGGACTATCAGTCTGAACCTTGTTTTTCTAGTCAAAGAAATATGAGAAATCTTTAGTACTGGAACAGGAAGTATTCTGGCAAACCACCAAAACTACTTGAACTCATAATTTATGATCATAACAATGGCCATCTCAGTGAGATATAAATCTAACACTGCAGAATCTGATGAAATGTAGGATGTATATGCTTAACTGTCAGTCAAAACATACTCATTGGCTACTTCAGCACATCAACCAAGCTATTTTATCTATTAGCAGAGAATTCCTAAAGCAGGATGTCTGATGATTCTAAAATAATGCCACATGGTTTAAGTGAAATTCACATTGTGTAGCCAAGCTTTTGCAAATCTGATCATTTTATTTTATAGAGAATATGCTCATCTCAGCCACTGTTGACTTTTTATTTTTGACCAAAATTAAGCAAGTCTCACTGATTCATTGTAGAGTCAAGGACGTAAGCTTTCTTAATTTAATCATGTGCACTTTTCATTAGTCAATCAAGTTTCCTGTTTTAAAAGAAAAAGTTACATGAAGAGGTTCCAACAGCTGAAGCGTTTTCAGTCTAATCAAATCCCTCAAATGTAATCTGTGATGAAGGTGAGAGCCTCATCTTCCCATCCTTCCCCAAATGTGCTCTTCCATTAGTTAACAATGACTCTTTCTCATCATCATTCAGGTCAAAAACCTTGGAGTGATCGTTCTCTTTTAATACTCAGCCAATCTATCAGTAAAACCCATGAACTCAACAAGCACTGTATATCCAGAATCTTCCCCCCAGCCTCCATGGCTACCATTCTGGTCCAAGCCACCACCATCTCTCACATGGGTTATTACAACCGTGTCCTAAGGGGTCCCCCTCCTCTGCTGGTGCTTCTCTTCAGTCTATTCCTAACCCAGCAAGCACGTTGTTTCTAATCAGCCTTGTTTTTCTACTCCGAATGACCCCCGGGCTTTCCATCTCACTTAAGAGTAAGAGCCAAAGTCATTACATGGACACAGAAGGCTCTACACGATCTGCCCCTTGTTGCCTTTCTGACTCCCCTTCTACTCTCGAGATAAGCGCTTCTTCGTATCAAGAGAGAGTATTGAGCATGCTCTCTCCTAGGGTCTTTGCACTGGATGGTCCCTCTGCTTTGCAGTCTTACCCCCCCCCCCCCCCGAGAGCCACAGGGCTTCCTCCAGCACATTGATCACGTTTTTATTTACAGGAAGCCTTCACAGCTAGTCTACCCCAAATCGCAATCCCTGCTCACAGCATCCCCATTCCCCCTTGCCTGCTTTCCTTTTCTCCTTAACACTTATCACCGCACTACACACTGCTTATTTTACTTATTGATCCTGATTATTTTCTGTCTCCTCTGATAGAATGTGTAAGCCCCACAAAGGCAAGGATGTTTTGTCAGTTTTGCTCACTATATCCTAGCAAGGTCCTCAACAGACAATTGTTGAACGAATAAAAATATTTTCTCAAATAACTGATTGGTCAGGAAAGGAACTGACAGAAAAACAGTAAAGAAACACATACATATACACTAGAAAGAAAATAAAATCAAACCTGAATCAGATAATAGGATATTCATAGTTGGAATGTGTAAAAATCTCATTAGTCATTCGCTAGCTGCATGAGTCAGAGCAACTGCAAACAAAACATAAGAGTACATGTGAAATTCTGAGGCCAGGGCCAAACTAATGTAGGAACAGGTGGCATTTTCCTAATGTGTTCCCTCTACGGCAGATGGTGTCTATAGTTTACAGCCAGCATAGTTCCATCACTGTGATTTCTCTAGTTTCTAGTAAAATACAACATACCCAGGGGGCACCTACCCTATGGCACATCCCACATATACCCAGGAATCACTTAGTTCTCTATTTTCTCTATTTGAACAAATGCACAGAAGAATTTTTCAGCTCAATACAAATCACGAATTACACTGATAAAAGTGAATTTCATAAGTCACAGATGCACTAACATGCATGGACCCATCGTTTAAGTTCCATTAACAGCCAGGAGCAGCAGCGTCCCGAACAATGGCAGGTGAGCAAACTTTGCCTTGAACATGTCATCTGGAAGCCGGTAAGATCTGTTGGATTGTCTGTACTTAAGTTCTCACCCGAGGGTATACCTATTAGTCACTACCACTTCTGCGGGTGGGTGGAGGACACTGCTGGGAGATGCAGAAGTAATGTTTCCTAGAAACTGCCTCCAATGACAACCTAAGGAAGAGTTTCCCAAATGGAAAGAAATGTTTTTCGAATGAAAAGGGCACTGGGTGGAAGCTAGGAGGGGCCTCAAGGAGTAACACTTAGTCAACACAAAAACAAATACTCCCATGAAGACGATAAAGAAATTCCTAAAGAAACCAAGCTGACTACCTACAGACTCTCTGAGGAGCGCATATTTCATAAAATAACACGTGAAAAAGGCACATGGCTTTTTCACGTGTTATAACTAAAAACAAATACCTTAGGTTGGCAGGTCTTCGTACATAATGTGTCAAGAAGGCCAGGGTTAAAATGAGGCTGAAATTTGCAAAGTAATGATGATTCCTGGCAATGTGGAACATGAGGAAAAACAAGGGAGTGATTGATCTAATACCTTGAGGAAGATAATCATTAAACTGGATAGAACACAACCAAGACAGTAGTAGGGAATGGCAGGCTAAGGGATGTAAGGGAAAGAAAATGTGGGTAAGGTATCCTAATCACACTACCTAACAGACTGTTTACTAGTAAATAAAATAAGCTGTAATCCTTGAGAAAAACTGGTAAAAATGAGGACAATTATCAAACCAGCAAAAAGCCAAAGTAGCCTTGACTTTGAGAAAGAAAAATTATCAATCATATAAAATAACCACTAATCTTAGAAAGTCTAGATACTCTGCAGACCTTTAGAAAAGAAAGTGAAAACTACCAAGAGCCAACAAAGCTCACTAGGAAGGCATCGTTTCCAATCTGGTTTCCTTTCCTTTTTAAAATTTTTATTTAGGTACTGATTGATTGATTGATTGATTGATTGATAGGATTACTAGAAAAGTAGATACAGTAGCATTTAATTTCAACAAGACATTTCACATTTTATCCTTCAGAAAACATGGAGCACTCTTCCTAAATGATAGGAGGGCTTGATGAATTCACAGCTGACTGAACAATCTTCTCTATACTAAGTTTCTATGTAGAAATTGAAGGAGATAGTCTATGTTAATTTAAGATATAACAGAAGAAAACTGTTCCCCTAAGAATCTGCATATCACTTCATAAACATATAATCTCTCAAAAAAAGCCATTAAGAGAATTAATTCACTGATTTATAGCAATAATGGTGAATCAATGATAATGATTAATATCAAGTAATCACCTCTATTAATTAATCTAATGATAACGTTTCTTCAATGTAATTAACACAAAGACTAGAAAGCATATACTTAGACATTTCAGATGCAGATTCTTTCTAAGAGGGGAAAAATTAACTATCATGGCAGAGGTAGGTACTCAGAGTTGGCAAGACTTGACTCCTCCTTTGAAAGCTGCCTGTCCTGTTTTTCCTTCTTAGTTAATATGCTCTTGATTTATCCTGAGTCCTGGCATCTCCCCTGAAATAACTGATGGATAGGACAGGGTTTATTACCTTCTTCTTTGTCTTCTTTCCAAGTCTTTCAGTGTGTTCAAATTGGAAGATAACCTAAGCCATCTAATACTCAAGTTGCAGCTGGAGCTCTGACACTAATTAAAAGAATGAATTAAACTTTGTTTATTCTGTACTGTGAAGATACTTAGATTGTATATAGGAAGCCACTCAATAAAGTGTAAAAAGCCCAACCGTGTTCCTCTCATCAGAACTGGTATGTCCCATCTTCTTCCTCTCCTACACAGCAACAGATGATAGTGGTCTAATTTATCATACTTTTGAGTCAATAGATCAAATTACATGCTATCCCTCTAAATTCAAATGACCCTTAATCTCACTGAACTACATACACTGTCTCCAACAGCTCTTAAGAAAGTATCCAGGCATTTCATGTGAACCACTGAGAGAGACATTTGGATTAGAGAGACTTCCAAGGATTCTAGATTTATTCTCCATCTACACAAAATTCTGGCACTGCCTACCATCTATTTGAACCAATACATCTTAGGGATTTCTCAAAATTACCTATTTATGCCATGTTTTCAAGAAACATCTTATTTCTACATTCATCTTTCCTGACTTTTAATAGGCACTGGAAATATTATGAGGTCCAGCAAAGAAATTTTCCATTTCCTTAAGTTCAAGCGCTAAATTTTTCTTGGATGGAAATTTTAGCCATCCTTCAGCACTATGCTTTCTTGTAAAGAATACACCCTTTTATACCTGTACCGTGGAAAATTCTTGTTTTAATTTCTTGCATATATTGCAAGAGAAAAACAAACAACATTCAGTTTATACGTTCCCTTTCTAAAGACCTCACAGGTTGGGACCACTATAGTCCTTTCTAATTTAAAAATTATGTCATTCTGTAGAGTATCACAGAATAGTTTATGATAAAAATTGCTTCACTGATTGATGCAAATAAGAAATTTTATGACGCTAAATATAATGATGCAAATAAGTAATTCTATGATGCTAAATATAAAATATTTGATGTAATTTTAGATTGCTTAATGCCTTTTCATTTTAAAAATAAATTGTTGTAACTACCAAGCAAAATTAACCTACATGTTTCTAGTTTTTCTTAAACATTTACTTTAATTGCACAATATTCAATGTATTTTCCTCTTTTTCTCCTCACTTTAGGGCTTTCTATAAATTAACCAAAGTCAAATGTAATTTAGGGGAACTATTCAGTCAAATATTTTGAAAGGTTGTTCGGGTCTTTTAACTTTGTTTCCACTTTTTTTATTTTACAAAACATCTTTTTAAGAACATGTAATTATTGATATAAACAATATGCTTGATATGGAACATCTTTATAATAAGGATGCACTAAGTATAATTTTACAAGATGATGGCAAGAAATTTTAGTCATGAACTAGATATGCTCTGGAGATGCTACAGAATCAATGACATTAAGAATTTTGATCTGATTCACCTTTGTTAGGCATTGGCTCGCCAATATCTACAGGTGAAAATTGAGCACCAGGGCCATTGTCCAGAAAATCTAACTTCTCCCTTGTGTCATCAAATTAAACCCACACGACATGGTGTGGTAGCTCTGATAATCAGCGACTGCTCCCTGATTGCTTTACGATGTCACTATTCAGCCTGACACTCCACATCTGTCTCAGCCCTCCATTACATCCTCCTGTATCACTCAGGATTCCCTATGATACAACCGATCAAACGAATCAACTAGAGAGTCCTGTATTTTATTTTCTCTGGTTGTGTGATCTCTAAAACAAAGTTGGCTTTCTTGCCTGTCTTTAACACCGTTCCCTGGAGTGGTTACCTCTAGAGGGGCCAGGGGCCACCCTTGGAGCCTCGGGTTTTAGGAAGGTTATATTTTAAGTTGGTTGGTGGGCTAACCACTGTTCATTTTATTATTGTTATGTTTACGTAACTCACAGAAATGTTCCTTATGTTTATTCTTTTATATATATATATATGTGAATTATCCCATTATTTTTGTAAAAAGCTAAAAAATTCCTTACTCCCTTTTTTGGCATTCACCAAAATGCCAATTCTTCTGGGATGACCCAATGATAATTGAGAAAAAAATACGTTCCTTTTTTTGTACAGAAGTACATTATTTACAAATCTATATCCCCAACTAGATTATGAATTCCTTAATCTGTTCTATCCCATCCCCACCCCTCTTCCCATCCCTAGACTTGCATTCAGTGCTCAGTCTATGTCTGATAAATGTAAAAGATGAAACACTGTGTCCCCAGACAGCTTCCTACAGGAAGAGCAAGATGAGATTATGCTGCCATCAACAATAGAAAATGATCATCCTACTGTTCCATATACTCTTTCTGAAAAAGTTCAGGATCCCTAAGCATGGACATTGTTGGAACAGTGAAGCCAGTACATTTGACCAGAAAATAACGTTTAGATCTTAAAAGAGCTTTGTGGGGACTTCCCTGGTGGTACAGTGGTAAAGAATCTGCCTGCTAACACAGGGGACGTGGGTTCGATCCCTGGTTGGGGAACTAAGATCCCACATGCCGCGTGGCAACTAAACCCGTGTGCCACAACTACTGAGCTCGCATGCCTCAACAAGAGAGCCCGTGTGCCACAAACTACAGAGCCCATGCGCCCTGGAGGCTGTGCCACAACTAGAGAAGAGAAAACCCACACGCCACAACTAGAGAGAAGCCCATGCGCCGCAATGAAAGATCCTGCATGCTACAACTAAGACCCAAAGCAGCCAAAAATAAAATAAAATAAAAATAAAAAAGCTTTGTGGATACAACTAAATATAATGCATTTGGAGAGTGACTATGGCACCGGGCAAGATTTTTTTTACACATAGAGGATTTCATCAAAGCTGACAAATGACCCACAAAGACAGAAGTCCCCAACTACCCTACAAACTCAATAAACCTGGACCAAAGGAAAGGGAAATACAATCCCATAAGTATCTAATGAACACCCAAACATGGGTAAAGTGTTGCTGGATGTTGCTCTGAGTTGTACAGATTGGGGATCATGAGCTGGGTACAATTAGAGGGGCAGTACCTGCAGACAGAATGCACCCCATGCTGAACATGAATGGGATATACAGAGCTGTCAGAGGCATCTCTTAGCAGACGAGTGCAGGGAACTCCCAAGGGTGTAGCCAGATATACGAAAGCTCAGGAACTCTATTCTCTGCTGGCATTTGGGCTTCTTCAGTCCTAATCTGCTCTATTTGGTGAACTTCATCATCAAGACCTCTCTGTTCCTCCAGCCTCCCTGCCTGTCCGTCTTAGCCCCTCTAGTTTGAGCCTTGCTCTATCCTGTGCCAGACCAGCCATTGTATTGGGGGGGTTGTGACTCAATCATATAGACCTCCAAAGGAGAAATAGCTATAGTTCTGGAGGATGAAACATTTTGCTTTAAAAAATGAAATGTTCAGTAAGTATATACCCTCTGAATCAGAGATTTAATCATTTTCAAAATATTGGCCTGAAATAGATTTTATTGTATTTCATTTCACTTTTGAAAAATATGTAAACCATGTTTTCAAGGTGACTTTTTGTTACATACCCTTACATTTTGAAACACTCCTAGCATGCTTGTGTTTTACTTTTATAATGAAACAAAACATTTTAACTCAAGCAACCTTGTATATTCTATACACCCACTAGTATTCATGGAGTTTGAAAATACCCATTTGTTGTATAGGAAAAGGATTTCCTTGTATATAATAAACAAAGAAGGCTGAATTTGGATGCCTTTTTAAACGGTGGACTCTACTATAATCAGAAAACATACCTAATTATCATTTTACTTTCAATGAAGTCCATAGTCCAGGGTTGTAAAAATATACCAATAGAAAATTACAATTTATTAAAAATAATAATTATTCCCTAAGCCTCTGTGGATTTGTAAATAGGCGTTTTTCTTTCAAAATTGATCTCAAGTACATAATCCCTAAAATCAAATTCTTCTTACGTTTCTCATGATAGACATGGCTCCTGTTCTCTCTGCCCATCTCATTTCTCACTCCTGTGTGATGAGAACATTTCTTGGCATCCTGATAATTTTATCTTCCATCTTTTTCTGCCTGTTCGTACTGAGTGTACCCTAAGCTATTCAGTATTCTAAATCTACCTGCAGGTATTCAACTTATAAAAACAACAACAACAAAGCAAGTCTTACATATATGTGTGACAACTTCTCAGCTATGAAGAATTTTACAAGACTTTCCTAGTTTCCTCAGATTACAACTCACTAATATTAATAAAAAGTGAGGACATTATGAATTTGCAACATCCTTAAATAAAATACTTGTTAGAAAACCTCTCGTTGTCACTTGAGGTTTGATTTTAGATTAAGGTTGTTTTTTCCCCCTAATTTTCTGTTTTAAAAGTAAAATCGCAACTTCTGGGACATTTTCCATGCAGAAGTCATTTGGTTTTTAGCTTTCTACTTTTTAGACACTTGAGATGCTCAGTAATGCCACAAAGTATGATTCTTGCTCTATACTATTATTTCCAGTGCCATATAAAATTGTTTTTTACAGGAGAATATTAGGATGGGGAAGGAAAAAGTCTCCATTTTTGTATCCTATTAGACAGTTCACTGCCTTTTAAGACACTGATTGTAAGGAATGGCCCATTATTAGTCTTTAAGGTTCTTAGAATCTGTCTCAAAGGCTTTTTGTTATCAACTGCAGTCAGGCTTCAGACCTGTATCCTTGTTCCTGACCGATGCCCTCAATGAACTTATCCACTATTATTTTTGTTTTTTGTTCTTGGAATGGAGGCAGCTATCAACTGTGCCTCTCTTGCTACATCTATTCCTCCTTTGATTTGATTCTAATACCCTCTTAATACACTCCCTTGTCATACATCTTTTTCCACTCTAGAAATACTTTCTCAGGGTTAGAAGAAAGGGTAATGGGATTTGCCAGTCTACAGAGCAGCCCTGTTAATTTCTCCATCATGATATAGGTGACAATATCGTTCTATGGTACCCGTGTTGTGACCAAGACATTCCTGATTCTGCATTGCCCATTTGTGGTAAGTCCTTCATCCATGACACCTCACTCTTTTCTTTCTTTCCTCAAGCCAAATCCTTACTTAGAACATGGCTTCTGCGCAGAATGTTCCCTTGTACCTTTCTGAGTTCTAGACGTTCAGCATCTATACTTTCATGAACTCTGAAATACTACAGCCAAATAGTGCCAAATAGTTCCAAATATCAGACAAAAGTCAAGTATCCAGAACATATATAAGAATAAGGCAAACAACCCAAGAGAAAAATGGGCAAAGCATATACAGACCGGCAATTTACAGAAGAAAAAAAATCTGATTGGCCAATAAACATATGAGAAGACGTCTAACTTGACTAAAACCTCGCTAGTTACTAGAAAGATACATAAATACCTTTTCACACCCATTTGATTGGATAAAATTTAAAAGTTTGATAGTATCAAATACTGACATGCTGAATGGAAAACATATAGTACTCATAGTGCTAGTGGAAGTTTATAGGAGCAATTTGGAAGTATCTATTAAACAAAAAATGTGCATACCTAGCACTTCTATTTACAGGTATCTATTACAGAGAACTATTCACACTGTGCACAAAGAGACTCACGCAAGAATATTTAATACTCCACTGTGAGTAATCACACACAAAAAGGAGAAGATGTCTATCAACTGTAGAATGAACAAATAAAATGTTTGACAATCATAGAATTAAAAATTACCTAACTGCTAAACTAAGTGAAGTAGATGCACATTTATTCATGTGAATAATAAGGAAACAGCACTACGCATGTTTTATATACACATACATATGCCTATTCATATGCAGGTGAGTTTAAAGTCTGAAAGGGTACAGGGACTTCCCTGGTGGCGCAGTGGTTAAGAATCCGCCTGCCAATGCAGGGGACACGGGTTCGAGCCCTGGTCCAGGAATATCCCGCATGCTGTGGACCAACTAAGCCCGTGCGCCACAGCTACTAAGCCTGCGCTCTAGAGCTCGCGAGCCACAACTACTGAGCCCACTGCCACAACTACTGAAGCGTGCGCACCTAGAGCCCGTGCTCCGCAACAAGAGAAGCCACCACAATGAGAAGCCCGCGCACCACAACGAAGAGTAGCCCCCGCTCGTTGCAACTAGAGAAAGCCTGCGCGCAGCAATAAAGACCGAGTGCAGCCAAAAATAAAACTTAATTAATTAATTAAAAAGAAAACACCCGGGCTTCCATGGTGGCGCAGTGGTTGAGAATCTGCCTGCCAATGCAGGGGACACGGGTTCGAGCCCTGGTCTGGGAAGATCCCACATGCCGCGGAGCAATTAGGCCCGTGAGCCACAATTACTGAGCCTGCGCGTCTGGAGCCTGTGCTCGGCAACAAGAGAGGCCGCGATAGTGAGAGGCCCGCGCACCACGATGAAGAGTGGCCCCCGCTTGCCGCAACTGGAGAAAGCCCTCGCACAGAAACGAAGACCCAACACAACCATAAATAAATAAATAAATAAATAAATAAAATTAAAAAAAAAAAAATAGCAAGCCTAGATTGGAAATCAAATTTGAAAAAAAAAAAAAAAAACACCGTTCACTTTATAAAAAAAAAGAATACTCACACACATGCACAGGACGTGTGTGTGTGAGTGTGTATATTCAGCACAGAATTACTTGCAGTAACACACTGAAAATCACTTAGGTGTCTATTGGTAGGGAAACGGTTACAAGTGTTTTATTAAATATCATGAAACATGAAGATGAAAGAAGGAAGGAAGAAAGGAAAGAGAGAAAGGGAGGGAATTATATATGGCAGAATTTATTACTTTCATTAAATCTCATGTTATTTGAAGCATTATTTTTTTTAATTTCTCTTGTGTTTATTTTTTTCACATCTTTATTGGAATATAATTGCTTTACAATGTTGTGTTAGTTTCTGCCATATAACAAAGTGAATCAGCTATACGTATACATATATCCCCATATCCCCTCCCTCTTGCATCTCCCTCCCACCCTCCCTATCCCACCCCTCTAGGTGGTCACAAAGTAAAGCATTATTTTTATAAACTACAAATACTTAACATATAACTATAAGCATGCTAATTTCTTGGAAACCACTAGATATTTCCAATGAGTACTGTCTTCTATGTATCATGTGAAAAAAATCATCACTTCATGCCCTCAGATATCCACTTTCAAAACTCCTTCTTTCACTGTCCAATGAAAAGTCACTCTAGCAGCTGCCTTTTCTAATCCATTCAGCAAGAACTTCTGAACACCTATCTGCTACATACTAGACAGTGTATATCTTTTTTTAAAATCATGTCTGCAATTTCTATCTTTACACCCCCTTTTTTCCTAATATTCTGAATAATATTTATCTGCATATCTAATTTTAGTTTAAATAAGTCTGTGACACTGTCAGAATCTAATGAAACCCTAAGACTTAGTTCCTTTAGAAAACCTCGAGCACACACTTCTGCATGTAACCTGAGGGCATTTATGATGACTGAACCCAGGGGTAAAATGCTGGTATATGACCAAACGCTCTCATAACTATTTCTCTTATTGAACCTTCTGGATTTTATCCTCTATTTAACAAAAATACATCGTTTTCCCTGTCCCATGATAAAGGAATTCCTTCAGAGATCAAGTAGAGAATTATCACAGATTAAAGTAAGCCCTTTTGGTTGAATTCTAGTACCCTAGTTTTCTCTTCTACATGTGTTTTCATAAAAATCAGTAAGTAATCCCAGTAGCAACGCTAAACATAAAGATTAATGCAGGGAAAACAACCCTTTGGTGCTTTTTCACAAAGTATTATAAATCTCAATTACATATTTTACAGATTAGTCTTTACTGTGTCTTTTTTGCAACTGCAGTAAAAATGTACATTCTGTAATAAATCATATTTATAGATACATAATAAATTTCTATTTTCTATTCATTTGTAAGTTTTCATCTGATATCACATACAGCCACATGAAATATGGTTTAACATCATTTAAATCTGAGGAATCAATTTTTAGCAGCAGCATCAAGACAGTTCAATTTACATTCTATTATGATCTGAATAAAAGTAATTTCCTTTCGCCACATTTTATGTCCATATTTAATATCAGATGTAATAAGAGACAAATTATAAAAATAATAGCATGCCAGTAGAAAAAAACATAGGAAGGAATTTTAAAGTAAAGCAAATCCTAAAACTGGAACATTAGACTGTGTAGGTGGATTCACTGTCAATCCTCCTGCAGGAAAATACAGGGGTAGTTCCAAGCACCGAACACCACCAGGGGTGAAGATAACCACTGATGTTATTTCTTATCAATATTTAATACACCTGATTTATGACTCACACAGGTAACTGAGTTTATATCTTGTAGCCAATACTACCCAAAGTTAAATGAGGAAAATACCACAAAAGTAAGTAACAGCTAAAATATACTACCCCTTGGAGAAAAATGTCAGTCCCAAATTTCAGTTTCCATAGTAGCCTTCTTCAGAAGTGACTTGGGAGTATCTGTATAAGAATCTAGCAGGCTGCAGTCTACTCTAATTTTTTCATTTTCTTGAAAGGCCCAATTAATTTATTGTTGCCAGAAAAGAATTTACAAAAATTATAAGTCATCCCTTAAGTTTGTATTCGCGTTCAAGACTCACATTTTGACTTCTGTGACGCTGATGATCTGTGGTTTTTCTACCTCATATTTTAAGGAGGGCTTTTCTATTTTACGAAGAGCTTTATGGTTTTTACTTTTTTTATAAAGAGGACAAATAAGTTAAATATTCTTTACTAATATGTCTAATAAAGAAATTAACTAATATGCATTTTCAAAATCAACTTAAATAAAACTGTTGGTTAATTTGCAGTATTTAGAAGGCAAACTTAACAGCTGCCAAATAGTGAGTCATGGGTATGAAATGTACAGGGTGGGGAACATAGTCAATAGCTATGTAATATCTTTGTATGGTGACAGATGGTAACTCGATTTATCGCGGTGATTATTTTGAAACATATAGAAATATTGCATCACTATGTTGTATAACAGGAACTAACATAGTGTTGTAGGGCAATTATGCTTCAAAAACAAACAAACAAACAAACTCATAGCGGAAGAGACCAGATTTGTGGTTACCCAAGGCAGGGGTAGAGGGAGAGAGAATTGGATGAAGGCGGTCAAAAGGTATAAATTTCTACTTATAAAATAAATAAGTACTAGGGATAAATATAATGAACACTACTGTATGTTATATATGAAAGTTGTTAAGAGGGTAAGTCCTAAGAGCTCTCATCACAAGAAAAAAAAGCAAACTTAAATACTCATATCTCAAAAGGAAAGAGAAAGTTAAGTTCAAATACACAGGAGAAACTGACGTGTGTAGGTGCAGATTACAAACAGTAAATAGATGTATCACAGTAGAATTTTGAATTTAGTTCAAATAAGTATGAACCTTACTGCAATGTACCAGATAACATATTTTGTTACTTTCAAAGTTTTCTCCCACATCTCTAGTCAATGTGCCTACAATCTCACTTTGTATCAAAAGCATATTTACTCATTTTTGCTGCTATTGCCTCTAATCCTTGACCAAATGTCCATAGCTTGATAAGTATCTTGTAAAACTGCATTGTTGCCCAGGTATATTCTTTTTGTTTGTTTTTTGTTTTGCTTTTAAATTTTTTATCTTGGAGTATAGTTGATTAACAATGTTGTGTTAGTTTCAGGTATACAGCAAAGTGGTTCAGTTATACATACACGTGTACAGATTATCTGTTCTTTTTCAAATTCTTTCCCCATTTAGGTTATTACAGAGAATTGAGCAGAGTTCCCTGTGCTATACAGTAGGTCCTTGTGGGTTATCTATTTTAAATATAGCTGTGTGTAAATGTCAGTCCCAAACTCCCAATCCATCTCTCCCCCCTCCCCATTCTTCCCATCTGGTAACCATAAGTTCAGTCTCTAAATCTGTGAGTCCATTTCTGTCTTGTAAATAAGTTCCTTTTTTTTTTTTTAGATTCCGCATATGATATTTGTCTTTCTCTTCTGACTTACTTCACTTAGTATGATAATCTCCGGGTATATTCTTTTTACGTTGAAATTCGTCCACATAATGAACACAGATCACACACCAACTCCCTTGCAAGGGGCTAGATTCAAAGGCAGAGACCAGCCCCGAGTGGCCCTCGGTTTGCAGTGGACATGACTCTTCTTCACACTCACCCCTGTGTCCTCAAGACTTCAGGATGAGAAGGCAGGACGTCTGGTGGATTATTACATTGGAGAACATGTCTCCTCTTCCACCATCATGAGACTCTACAATGGACCAGCCATCCTGACAAGCCACAGGGAACGGTGGTCACTCTTGGCCGACCTCACAGATAAGGCAGAGCCTGCAGACAGAAAACACAGGCTTTGACCTTGGCACACGGGGCCGTAGGCCTTGGCTCCCAACTGTGGCCTGTGTGTGACTGTGGGCGAATCAGTTCTTTCTCATCTCTTTCTCGTCACTTACCAATTGGGAATAATGATACCTTATGGATTTATTTTGAGAATTAAAAAACACAATGGATGGAAAACCTTTTGCTTGATGCCAGATACATAATAAACAATCGATAAATGATAGCAGTAGTTGTCATAAATAACGACAGTAATTATAATAATAAAGACTGTCTGCTGGACAATTAGTCACCATAAGAACATGGTGTTTGTTATTTACTGGCTTTATCTTTGATTACTGTGTAGCTAGAATAAGGAAAATAGTCCACTATAGACGGTCCATGTAGCATTAAAAGCATGTATAATTTAAATGTCTTTTTGATTAGTTATCTTCCAAATGCCCTGTTTATAGGTTGATCTTACTTATGGGCTTCCTTTATCTGATATAAATTGTTTCAAACAGGTTTAGTTCATTCTGACTTTTTAAACATTGAGCTTTTCTCTTTTGTTCTTATGATTCTGAAGGCGAACAACCAAAAAATGCCTGATAGCTATTTATTTCCTAAGTGACCTCCCAGGGTGAATTTTATCATTAAATGACATTCATTGGATTGTTCTATCAAAAGGAAACATGTTTTGTTTTTTACCTGACTGTACAATGAAGGGAGAGTTAAAAACCACCACCTGAATAGCTTTGTATTCATCTTCTGTACCCAATTTCTTACCCTCTTTTGAAATATCGTGACAAGAAAATTGCCAGTTTCTTGGGCTGTGATTTCCTTCCCACGTGGGATGGATTTTGCTGTTGCTTTTTGTTCTAACTGGCACATCACATCTGTTTGCATGGTTGTCCTCTCCACCAGCATTCTACCAAAGGTGAGTGACGCTAACCTCCTACTACAAAATTAAGAATACAGCTAAGCTTTGCAAGGTATTTTTTGAGTTTCCTTCTGAATTAAACACTGATCTGAAACGTAAAGAGGTCTGAGGGAGACAGTAAGTCATAGGGTGAGTCTGCGAATCATGAGGAGGGAGTTCAGCCCTGCCTGGGGTGGAGTTCTCTGGAATTCTGACCAGTTTGGCTCTGATGCTCAGTTTCTCCACCTGGAAAACTGTGTCAGTGAGCCCCGGGACTGCCTCAGCTTTTCCAGCTCAAAGCTCCTCTAATTCCACGTTTAGTGCTGTCACAGAAAATTGCAATGTCTCGGGTTGTACGTCCTGCATGTTGACAAGCGTGTGGTAACACAGAGGAAGAGACAGGCTGAAAGGAGGGTAAATACTCAGAAAGCGGAAGTAGACACGTTTTCTAAATAGACTAAGTGGATACGATTTGTTTGGTTTCACCTCTACAGCATGGGTTTTTTTGGGTGTCCTCTGTCGCCAGACCTTTACACTGCGTGCCTACTACCTACATCCACACACACTCGCTTCAGTCACAGAATCTGAGTGTCTGCTAAGCAGACTCTGTGATCCTCAAATACGTCCTTTCGATAACGTCTACTCCTCAGTAGGCCTGGACCATGGGGGCGCGGGGTGTCTCAGGTGCACAGGCTAACGTCTCAGAGAGGGTGTGAGACTTGAGGTCCTGAAGAAGGAGCCACAGGAAGAAGGGTCCCCCTGAAACGATGATGCAGAGGTCTGTACACGGAAGACGGGGACAGGGAAGCAGCCAGCATCTCAGTCACCGTTTGACACAGGCCTTTAGGGGAGGACAGAAGACAAGCCACTGAGTGCCGGAAGCGGCCCAGGAAGCAGGGCGGCCGTGGCTTCTGCTCAGTGCCCTGCCAGGTGCCCTGCTTAGGGCTGCGGAAGGAGCATCTGTTGAAAGGCTGCTAAAGACACGTGTGGCTGGAATCCGGGGCCCACAAGTTCAAATGCATAGGGATAAATAAAATTACATATCCGAGCCTTAATGAAACTGTAAAAATTCAATGGCGCAGGCTAAATAGGGATAAGATTCTAAAGAGACAGGTAAAACACCGGAGTGAGGACAGTTTCCAGAGTGGCAAGAGAGGAATAATTGATTAACAAAGACTAAACACCACCAGAATGTAAAGTGGTGCAGCCACTATGGAAAACACATACGGTTCCTCAAAAAACTAAAAACAGAGTTGCCATATGATCCAGCAATCCCACTCCAGGGCATATATCTGGACAAAACTCTAATTCAAAAAGATACACGCACCCCGATGTTCATTGCAGCACTATTTACAATAGCCAGGACATGGAAGCAACCTAAATGTCCATCAACAGATGAATGGATAAAGAAGATGTGATACATATATATACAATGGAATATTACTCAGCCATAAAAAAAGAATGAAATAATGCCATTTGCAGAAACATGGATGGACCTAGAAACTATCATACTAAGTGAAGTTAAGTCAGAAAGACAAATACCATATGATATCATTTATATGTGGAATCTAAAATATGACACAAATGAACTTATCCACAACGCAGAAACAGATTCACAGACAGAGAGAACAGACTTGTGGCTGCCAAGTGGGAGGGATGGACTGGGAGTTTGGGATTAGCAGATGCAAACTATTATATATAGAATGGATAAACAACAAGGGCCTACTGTAGAGCACAGGGAACTATATTCAATATCCTGTGATAAACCATAATGGAAAAGAATCTGAAAAAGAATGTATATATATGTATAACTGAATCACTTTGCTGTACAGCAGAAATTACCACAACATTGTAAATCAACTACACTTCAATAAATTTTTAAAAAAGACTACACAACACCAAATACTGGCCCTCTATACATTGATAAGAATGAAGTAAAATTTGAGATATTAGTTAATGGGAGAATAATGCAAAGTTAAGAACACCTTGTTCCCGTCCCCTCCACTCTTCTCCTTTGCTGTAAGATCCTGAACAACCTGAGGGACAAACTGGTTCAAAGAAAAGGGAATAATATCAGACATCAAGGTGCTAATCTGAAAGCATCTATATCCTGCCCTCCTTTGTTAAAGTGGTCACTTATTCTCAAATAACAGTGATGTATTCATATTTTGCCACCACATCTCTAATTTCTAGCTCATCGTGTGTCTGTGCTGTGCCAGACACTATTCTATGTGTAGTTTCTCAGTTGCTTCTGACAACCCTGTAAGGTAGGTCTATCACTCACCCATTTCACAGATGAGGAAATCGAGGCAAGAGAGGGTTCATTACTTTCCCAAGGTCACCATGCTAGTATCCAGTACAGACATGATCCAAACCCCAAGGCCATTATTTTAAGTTTGAATTTTTTCTAAAGTCGTTTTTGACTTTGTAATGCATTTTCATGGCAAGTATCCTTATGCCTCCATTGCTGGATTCATATATTGTGTAAAATGATACTTGCTTTTTACTGCTAAGTATAAACATCCATATCATCACCCTACCTCCCCTGTTGATCTTGTCCTCTGTTCCACACAATCACAGTTTGTAATATTTACACTATAGTCTGTAAATCCTACAGTTGTATTAGCTTTGCTCTTACAGTGAATACATACTAGAGACCAGGCCCATGACCAGTTATTCTTGATTGGCTGAACGGCTTCAAGAAGACTTCATGTAAAATGAAATCTCGAAATTCTTGCCTCTTCGAAAATAATCAAAAAGAGTTTGACACATTCTTTCCCTAAGGACCCTGTAAGCATTGTGACATTATATCTGAGAGCTGAATATTGACATGAAGTTTCAGGCCCCTCTGATGGGCCACCTTAGAACTGACTTGACCTTTTTTTTTTTTTCTGGATACCCCATGGATGCCTTCTGTAGCTTTGAATTCTAGCATCTTTACTACGATAGGCCTAAGTGTTGACTGTTCTCTGTCAATTTACTGAGTCAATTTGTACCCTTTTAATGTGTATATTTAAGTCTTCTTTTTCTGCAATTCTTTTGAGTTATATATATCTTGAGTATTTTTTTTCAGTTTTAAATATACTGAAAGGCAGGCACATTTTTATAGAAATGGTCCTGATTCTTTTTTATTATCCTTCACCTTTGACGTTGATTTTGAGAGCACCAGATATTTGTCCTGTTTCATGTAGGGAAGGGTGAAGTTATGCTGTGGGGTAGAAGTGAAGATTTTCACAAGTTGGGTGGGTATGTGTCTATCGGTGTGGCTTCAGTGGTTCACACTCTGCATGCACGCTAGAATCACCCGGAGAACTTTTTAGAGCCGTCTGTGCCTTCAATCACTGTAAGGTTTCGATTTAATTGGCCTGAGAATGATGCTTGAGAATCGGTGAGTTTTAAAAGGCTCTCAGGTCATCGTAAGGTAGAGCCAGATTTGCAAAGCTGGAGTCTTTCCCTCATCCTAGTCTACGCTGATCAGCCATCTCGGGGTGTTCACAGCTCTCTCGCTCCCAGCTGCCTGCAGAATAAGGGCCTCTCCTCTGTGATGCCACATGGAATTCCAGAAAAATCCTACCGTCAGCTACACAGTGATGCCCTGACTCGAAGAGAGGACTATTCTGCTTCTCTGGGAACACTGGTCATTTTATTTTATTTTTATTTTCTATAATTTAATTTTTATTGTTGAATTTTTAAACTGAACGGACAAGGAACACTGGTTGTTTTAGAACGTCAGTCTTCTTTTGGCTCCGAGATCCTCAGTAGCCAGAGTCTTTTCAGGAAGTTTTTCTGTGAGACACCTGGCCCTCTGATATTGTGGTTTATAGTTATAAGCTTTTCAGAGTCCTTACATATGGAAACTGCATTTCTGTTTCTCAGTCTCCTTGATGTTTGGATGATTTCAGAGACGAAAAGGTCTCTTTACTCCGCAATCGTAAAATAGGGGCTCTTTGTAATTTTTTCTACCTAATGACTGGCTCTTAATACAGTTTTAAAAATTGAGTTTTTCAACATCATCAATATTAAATTTTAATGAGACATGAAGCTACTTATAAATAAAATTTTATAAATGCTTGAAATTCAACGTATTGCATGATAATTTGGACTAGTAAGAAAAGGAAACATGCTCCTTTTAAATTAATCATGATTACTTATATATAGAGTACACTGGCCAAATTTAAATACACAATTAGGCACCTAATTATGTTTTAAATTTAGCTGCATGCAGAAAGAGATGATCACATGTGCCTAATAAAATTAATTTCCTCATTTTGGTGAAACATTATCTTTTGTTTCCAAAAGAACTTTCAAAATAATCTAAAACACTAGTTTGTGTATCTACATAGATACATAATATCAGGAAATAGTTACCAATTTCAATCTATAGTGACCATGTTAACATTTTTTGATTATAGTTCAAAGGCAACATTTTCATTATCTAACCATTAGTGCTACAATGATGCTGAATTCAATCATCGTTTGAGAAAAGGAAGCAAACAGACCAAATTAAGCTTGTATAGAAAGGGAAGTCATGAGGAAGAATGAACACTGCCGACAAAAGCAGACGAAATCAGGGAAAAGAACAACGAGAAAACAACTTAATTCTCTATTATGGCTCTACATCCTAATACAAATATGATGTGTCACCTACGAATTCAAAAGGGCACATACTTTGGTCCATTAGTAAATATTTATAAAGGGTTTCCTAAGAAGCAGGCATTGCTCCAGGCCCCGGAGACATGAAGATAAAAAAGATGTGCTTCCTGTTTTCCAGGAGCTTAAATCCTTTGGAGATCAATGTGCAAATAAACAGTAGAGCTACAGTAAGATTACTGCCTTTGTGGGAGCCTACCACCCTCCAGGGCAATTCCTTCCTACAACTGGGCTTCTTAAGCTCACATGCTTTAGAAGGAGACTTTCTTGCTCAAAGAGATATTGTCCCCTACATTAGCTGAAGCTACTGTAAGTCACAGTGAGAAAAGATAAATCCACGTTAACATAATGCAGCAATTGGAGTTTAGGCACAACTGCTGCATTTAAAATGGTCAGGGGGCGATTTGATTTAGCAACATGATTTTAAAGGCTTGGAGGTTTCCAGTGCAAGGACAGCCTAACTCCTGAATGCTGGCCACTCTCCATACAAGACATGCGCACGCTCAGCCCCTACAAGAAAGAGCAACAGACTCTAAACAACCATGCATTCCAGTCCTGCCCCAGCTTGGAGCTTGCTCCGAGCAGGTTACTAAATCTATAAAGTATCTCATCTCCCACACCACACCTGTGATTTCCTGCTCATGCCTGAAAGTCACTGGCGTAACCTGTAAAAGTCTTTGCACTTTTGAGACAGGGGGAAGGATGTAAGATTGGTTCCAAAGCCAGGTAAGTATAAGAGAGACAGCAAATTAAAATGCTTTACATCTGTTGGCTTCTAAATTTTTATGAACCAGAAAACTGTATCATTGGCCAAAAGAAGAATGCCCATCTAACTATCAATACAATGCTGGAAATTTACTATGAGGGCATACTAAAATATAAGAATAAAATTTAGGGATTTATTTGCAAAATGCACTCTTTAAAAATACCAACTATTTATGTTTCTTTCAGCCCAATTTCAGTATTATATTCAGTCCAAAGGCTGTAGCCTTGTGGTTTAGTTCATATATCTAGAACGTATTTCTCACTCAGTGCAAGATCTTCACATGTTCTTTCTGAAATTCAAACACTTATTCCAGAGTTCACTATGCCATCCTGCATAACACTACCCAGGAGCTGCTACGACGGAAGGCCAGGGTGGGAATAGGATGGATCAGCCACTCTATCTGACGTGTGAAGGTGGATGGGCTGGGTTTGAACCAGTTTCCCTCCTGGGTAGACAGGGGTGATGCTCTCTTCCCTGGCTATGAGATCCCCATTGTACAGCTGGCCCATTAAGAAGTGAAACCACACCAAAAGACAGATTAAAAATAAGTAGATTTGGCTTCCAAAAGAGCACAACCACCATCCTGTTACACACTGAAAGACTTTCCTCTTAGGACCTGGGTAAAAGTGTCTAGAACTCTCTTCAATGTACCTGGGCCTTAAAACTTTAAGGAAAAATTAAATTTTTTCAACTGACTCCAACAATTCTGCTATGGACTGAATGTTTGCGTCCACTCCCTCAGCCCCTGCCATTCATATATTGAAGCTCTAACCCCCCAGTGTGATGGTATTAGGGGGTGGGGCCTTTAAAAGTTGATTTGGTTTAGACCAGGTTGGGAGGCGTGGGGTTCTCATGATGGGATTAGTGTCCTTATAAGAAGAGACCAGAGAGCTTTCTCTCCCTCTCTCCCCACTCTCTCTCTCTCTCTTCCCCCCAACCCATCCCATAAGCACACAGAGAGAAGACAGCCATCCGCAAGCCAGGGAGGGGGTAACCAGACCTAACCATCATGCGTCCTGATCTCAGACTTCCAGCCTTCAGACTGGTGAGAAGTACATTTCTGTCGTTCATGCCACCCAGTCCACGATATTCTGTTATGGCTGCCTGAGCTGACGGAGACAAATTCTCAGAGCATAAAATAATTGTTTAGAATCCCATGGTTTTTTGCTTCAATCATGAAAGACGTGCAACTTGCATGGAATTGTAACAAATGCAATGATACCAACTAAATGGCAGATGCCAAGTTCTTTCTTTACTGTGCGTGACGGCACGTTTCAGGACTTAGTAGGACAAGCCACGAATCAACGTACACGTTTGACACATCATGTTCACATACAAGCAGTTCCCATACCTCTGTTATATAGTTGATGCACATTCATTAAGTATCTCATTAGCTGTATCCTGTTCCAGAATTACTTTTCGGCTCTCACGCACTCCTCAATGTCTAGTATTCCAGTTACTTAAGACTTACCTTGCCTACTAGTTAAATGTGGAAGGAAACCAAGTCTTGTTGACTCAAGGGGTTCTTTGAGTCCACAACCCTGAACCTTACTCAACAAATAGTTTTAAATGCTATAATTAAGAATTAATTGAGAGATATTTAAGTCTATACAGACATTGCTGAATATACATAGACACAGACTGTATGTTATAGACTATAAGGGAGACTATATTAAAATTTACAGTTGTGTTTCTTAAAAACTATAGCCAGTCTGAACATAAAATATCAATTATACAACTATTTTTCTCCATTTCATAAACATTGTAAAATAGAAACTGAAAAGGTGTTTTATCAGTAAGACAGACCTATCTCATTAAAGCCACTGTAGCCCAGCTCTTGCCTGCTAAGTCCCAGATCTTCGAGGTCCATGCATTTAAATCCTGGGGGGCACTGGTAGCCTTCTTCCAGCTCTGGTGAGCAGTGGGTATCTGGGATAGCTAAACTATTCCAGGTTACATTTCTGCAAACAACACAGACAAGGATTAGACAATTTCAACAAGTGTAAGTGTTGATTAAAATGCATAATGTAATCATTCTTCATGAATAACTGCTGTATATGGACACAGATTTAAGATTCCTGATTCATGAATGGTATTCATAACATTAATGCCATGAACATTCTCAAACGATACCTGATTCATCCACACAGAAGCTCTTTATAAGAACATTATCTATCGCCATGACGGTTTTTGTCATTGAAGACCAAGACTTAGAAAAAGCGAAGGAAGGAATTTTTCTGCAGATTTGCAAGGAATGTTAACTTGTCTGGGGATTCCTTGTTATTCACAAATCCTTCTCCTACTATGGGCATAAATGTTACTTCTCCACTTCTAAGCAACAGTAAATGATGATAGGCATTTTCCATATGGTACAAAAGTACTGTAAGTCTCATAAATGATACTTGGCCTTCTTCTGTGTTGTCAGATGTTCAGTTTAGAAAGAAAACCAGATAAATAAAGTGAGACTGAAGGAATTAAAGATATCACATTGGAAAGAGAGAGATTATGGGCTGATTTAGTGATAGCTCCAGGAGTATTACAGGTTTTTATTTATTTATCTATTTTTTAGGTAGTTGGTGATATAATTACTTTTCATCTTTCTGGAGGACACACTGGACATTAAGTTGATGTGGAAGGATTTAGACATGTAATGGCTTTCTTGGTATTGAGTACAGGTAACCACTGGAAAGGTGATTGTGGAATCTCATTCTGGGACCTTAAAATGGGCCCCAAATAGCTGCTATCTGAGACGACTGACATGGTTTGTGTAGGGGCCAAAGTTTAAGCTAGATGATTTCACAAACCTTACAAACCCATGACTTTATTATAGTCATTTCCCACTACATCAATATATCTAGGCATTTCCTAAATGGCGACCAACCTTAGGACTGTCTCAGTCTCCTCTGCTTATGGCCAAATTGAGGCAGATGTGTTGGGTCACATTTCTTTTTTTAATATCTTCTTATATTCAATTGGCCACTTCCTTCCCCTTATATAACATGCTTTCTCTAGAGTATGATGCCTAACTCTCCACGATCCCTTAGCTGCTTGAGGCCACCATGCACATGTGCACACACAATCTCCTACAAAGACATACACAATTTTACACAGTCTTATGCACACACATGCACACAATCCCTGGTGATACACTGCCCAGTTCCATCTCAGTCAAAACAAACCTCTATGTTTATTTCTTCAGGATTCTGCTCTTTGTTAGCAGCAAGCGAGCTAATTTGTCGATACATCTCAGGGAATGTTTAAATAATTGTCACATTTTAAGCTGGTCCTTTGGACCCCACATGCAAAAGGAAAGGCTCTGCTTGTGGAAATCACCACTTGGCTGTGTCAGAAAGATATGATTTTAGGCACACACGTCACTTATTTCCCCTCCTTTTACATTCTTATATGTAGGCCAAATGATGCATCTTCGCTTAAGTCTAGTCTGACTCTATGTTTCTGAGTTTGTACCCACACATCAGAGCAAAGTGGTAAGGGAACTGGGCTTCAGAGTTTCAGAGGAAGGCTTTCTGGGTTGGTTCCAAGCTCTGCCATTGACTGGCTGTGTGACTTGAATAATTTTAAATGTTTCTAAGCTCGGTTTCCTGATCTGTGAAACAGGGAGAGAAGCTTGTGTGAGCTTTAAGTAAAATAAACCAAGTAATGCATTCATCACAGCACCTAGCGTGTTTCAAGTACTCAATAAATGCTTACTATAAATGATTATTAGTCACTACAATAATAAAATGTAACATAAATCCTGGCATGTGAAAACACAACAATAAAGGATTGTCAAAAGGATAGAAGGAATTTTGGTACATGATCCTGAAAGCATTTTGTTCACAGAATTGTGCAGCTGAAAGAAACTTTATAGATGACCTAGTTCTTAATTCATAAGTGAGGAAGGTAAGGTGAAGTGCTGGAAGGGGAAAGTGTACTAGCCCATCAAAATCAGTAATTTTTTTTCACTTCCAATACTTTAAAAAGACAATGGCAGCAAATATCTGACAAAAACACTCTGTCTACACAAAAAAGTTTCAAAACACATCATCTTTCAGTTATTTGGATAACTGGACTCTGGCGCCAGTCTGTTGGGTGTGAATTCCGGCTCAGCCCTTACTACATGTGTGACTTTGCCAATTTGTGCCTCAGTTTCCTCATCTCTACGATGGTGGGAAAATACTTCCTTCAAGGAGCTGTGGGGAAAATGTTACGTCTTTAAAATACTTAAAACAGGCACTTGGTAGACAATATGTGCTAGGTGTGACCTATTGTAATTTATAGTTTGAAGTTTCTACATTCCCTAGATTGAACCCCTAGCCCTGGCATGGACAGCCTCAGTTTCCACATTTCAAAAATGGGGACAGCAATTATACCTACCTTGTATGGGGGGTCTTAATGATTAAATGTGGTAATGTACCACTCTCAGAATAGCACTGGAAATAAGTTAATCACTCAATAATTGTTAACTATTTTGATCATTTTCATTAACTTATAAATATTAGGGTTTTTTTTCCTCTTTGATTCCACTTGTTTTTTCTTTCATATTAGTACTGATTCCCATTTGAAGCACAACCCTCACCAGAACAGATAGTATTTTGAAATCTTTTGGCTTCAGAGGCAGCAGATTTGAAACACGTTATTTTTGCCAACATCAAGCTCTTAGAGGATGCTTATTAGAGACATATTTATTAGATGATTAATTGCTCTGGAACTTACGTATCTAAAACCACAGGATAAATATCCTTTCTAAAAATTGAGATGAACGTCATGAGTTTCAGAATATCTACTCTTATTTATCTTAGTTTCATTTTCTCAGTAACCAAGAATCTTCTAGATTTTATTTTTATTTGTTAATGTTAATTACTTCCTTGTTCATTTTCCCTCAGATAGTCAGGAGAGAACAAGAGGCTCTCTGGAATTAGGGGGGTGAAATTCTTTTTTCTTTTTTTTTTGAATTTTTGAATTTTATTTATTTATTTATTTGTACAGCAGGTTCTTATTAGTTATCTATTTTATACATATCAGTGTATATATGTCAATCCCAATCTCCCAATTCATCCCACCACCCCACCCCTGCCACTTTCAGGGGGGTGAAATTCTCACTCCAACCAGCCATATACTAAATAGAGACAATGATTCTCCCAGTCATAATAAATATCCATTCATGCTTAAGTGGGAATCAATACTTTCTTACTCACAGCCCCCTAAAGATGTCCACATTCTCACCTCCAGAACCTGTGAATATATTATCTTACCTGGCAAAAAGGAATTAAGGTTACAGATGTGAACAAGGCTAAAACTCTTGAGTTGGGGAGATCATCCTGGATTACCTAGGTGGGCCCCACCTAATCGCACAAGTTCTTCAACGTGGAAAGCCTTTTCTGGTTGTGGTTAGAGAGCTGTGCCTGTGGAAAGGAAGGCTCAGAGAGACGCAACGCTGCTGGCTTTGAAGATGCTAGTTCTGTCCATATGTCTCAGGTCATTCTCCTTTTCCATCTCCTCCTCCTGTAATTCACCTTCAGTACTGAGTTGCTCTGAGCTTGGTCCTTGGCTTTCATGATGCTCTCTCCCTATGCAATCAAGTCCACTTCCATAGTTTCAATTCTCTACCATCTTAGATGTCATTTTAGAGTCCCGGAGCTACATGTCCAACTGCCTGTTAGATCTCTCCACTTGGCTACACCACGAGCACCTCCAACTCTATGGACCCCATACTAAACTCAGACCCTTTGCCAACGTCTCCTCTCGTCACAAGCAGCACCAGAGTACCATCATCCAAAGTGTTGAGCGAGCCGGATATCTTGGAATCACCTTGATACCTTATTCTCCTGCCACCCTTACAACTAATCATCATGTTCCCTAAATAGCCTCCAAAATATCTTTTGGGTTCATTCAACTCTCCACGTCCACCTCTACCTGCACCAGAATCCAGCCTCCTAACTGGTCATTCTGCAGCCTCTCTCAGCCCTTCCTATCCATTCGCCACAGAGCATGTAGAGAGGCTTTTCATCATCACTGTCCTACGTTGTGTCGGTCAGTAACAAATCTTTAATATGATCTACAAGACCGTGAAGGAGCTGGCTCCGGCCCCTCCGAGTGTCCTAGCATCCAACCACGTTTGTCTTCCCCCAGCTCTCCGGGAGCTCCATCTACTGCAGAACCTTCTCCTCTGCTTGGAAATCTCTCCTCCCATCTTTGCTTGGTTAGCCCCATTTTTTAGCCTTCAGGGTCCAGCCTGAATGTCACCTTCTCAGGGGAGCCACCCTAAGTCACTCAGACTGGGTTAGGTTTCCCTATTAGGAGCTCTCAAAGCACCCACACTTTTCATTTCTGGCACTTGGGACCCGTGTCACTCATGTTTGTGTGGTCAACTCTTCATTGGCTTCTTCCCAACTCGACTGTTGCCCAGTGTAACTTTCAATTTCATATAGCTCCTGACACATAGTCTGTGATGGCTGAATTTATTTATGACCTTGGATAGACTGTGTTGCCCAGATCTTTGGTCCACATCAGTCTAGATGTTGCCATGAAAGTGTTTTTTAGATGTGATTAACATTTAAATCTGTAGACTTTAAGTAAAGCAGAAGACCCTCTATAATGTGGGTGGGCCTCATCCTATTAGTGGAAGGCCTTAAGAGAGAAGTCTCCAAAGAGGAAAGAATTTTGTCTCCAGGCTGCCTTTGGACTCAGGACTTCAATATCGACTCCTGCTGGAATTTCCAGCTTGCTGGCCTGCTCTGAAGATTTTTGTCTTGCTGGTCCCCACAATCACATGAGACAATTGCTTAAATAAATCTCTTTTTCTCTATATATGTATACACCCCACTGGCTCTATTTCTCTGAAGAACTCTGACTAATACATAGTAGAAGCTTAATAATTATCTTTGAATACATTAACAAATGTGTCATTCTTTCCATCATTATTTAAATCTATGACAAATTTATTTATTTGTTTATTTATGTTTATCTATAAAGTAACTACAGAGGAGACTCTTCAATAATTGGCTCCTGTTGTTTTTACGCAAAATTTTAGTGTGATATCTAAAAATTGGCATGGATTCAATTTTTTTTTTTTATAAATTAATTTATTTATTTTTGGCTGTGTTGGGTCTTTGCTGCTGTGCATGGGCTTTCTCTAGTTGCGGCGAGAGGGGGCTACTCTTCGTTGCAGTGTGCGGGCTTCTCATTGTGGTGCCTTCTCTTGTTGTGGAGCACAGGCTCTAGGCGTGCCACTAGTTGTGGCACGCGGGCTCAGTAGTTGTGGCACATGGGCTCAGTAGTTGTGGCTCGCGGGCTCCAGAGCGCAGGCTCAGTAGTTGTGGCGCATGGGCTTAGTTGCTCCGCGGCATGTGGGATCTTCCCGGACCAGGGCTCGAACCTGTGTCTCCTACGTTGGCAGGCGGATGCTTAACCACTGTGTCACCATGGAAGCCCGGATGTTCAATATTTTAAATTTCTGGCTATAGTTGTTCCATGTGTCAAAAAGAGTACTGGAATCATCCCTCAGAGTGGTTGTTTTTCAAAAGGCTTTCATTTTCTGCCTGGCATATGTTTTTTTTTTAATTCTTAACAAAAAATCCTGTTTGCAAATAACAGTAAGCGGGAGTTTGAGATCTAAGAAAATGTGCTCTGAACTTGTCGCAAAGACCGTTTACGGCCACAGGCAACACTTCTACAGTTTTATGGTTTTAAGTTAATCAACCATCATTCCTGATGGTCCAGAGCACTCAGCTGTATCCTGGTGCACAGCATTACGATCTCAGTCCAGTGATGCACCAGCTTAATGACCTCGGACCATTCACTTTAACCGTCTGAGCCTCAGTTTCCTCATCTGTAATACGTGAAACTTTTCAGCTATTTAAAAAACAGTTCCCAGAAGGACCGCATCCCACTTTCATATGAAGGAAAAGGTCAATGATAAGAGAGAAATCACGTGCCCCACTGTGCTCTGTTCTCACCCCTCCGCAAGGCTCTACAACACCACTGCAGTATCTCAAGGCTTCACGTTCATTACTCACAATGTCGTTTTCTACTGATAGCAAACTCCTGTCACTGCTGGTGGCACCACATTAGGTGTTGGCCTTCTGTCATTACTGCCACCTACAAACATAACTGTGCTTATTATTATTTAGCCCCTTTTCAGAAATCGTCTTTCTCATATTCTTAGTGGGGCCACTTGATTTCATTTGTCTTTTTATTCATTCAAAATAATTATTTTTGGCAGGTCTCTTCTATGCCCCATAACATGCTAGGAATGGAGACGACTGAGAAGGTACTTCCAACTCGGGGACTTTACTGCCTAGTGTGAGAGAGAGAACAGAAAAGTAATGGCTGGAGTAGAACACGATGAATAGGTAAGAGCTATCTATATGCTCATGGTGTTACAGGAGCACAAAGTGGAAACATCACATATGACTGTGGATGGTGAGTGGTGAGTACTGGTGTCCCTCATTTGAGAGAAAAGCCCAAAGAGTAAAAAAAAAAAAAAAAGAAAAAAGAAAAAAACACTAACAAAAGAGGTTATAACTTAAGTTAGTTGCAAAATTTTCACAAAATATACTCTTAACGTGAACTTATAGATAGCAATTTTGTTGACATTTTTCTTACTTTTTTCCCCTGGAAGAAATGAAGTTAAACAAGATGATGACTTCTCGATAGCCAAATCTTATCCATTTGTTGTAAAAGACATTCCCAGAGGCCAAGCTACAACATACTTCTGAAGTTTGCGTTCTGTAAGGAAACTGTCAAAGATGCAAAGAAGGAAGTACACAGCACAACAAACCCGCATGCCACAGACAACACTACACACCTGAAGAGCGTTTTGTAACTTATTGCATCAAGAAGGTTTCTTTTCCATTTCTAGTGTACGTTCTAGGAAGAAGTCATAAATAGAAGAACACACTTCCAGTTAAACCCATGGGGTCAATACACACACCATCTTTACGCTGGGAGAATAGTGAACATGGCTTAGGTCGTTGCTTGCCTCACTCCTAGTGGCAGACACGAAAACAAGGTTCATTCTCTTGCTAAAAGCTCAGCCCTGCATTTAGAGGTTGCCTCTCTCATTGCACGTGCTGACAGCAAACGTGCTCTGGCTGTTACCTGCCTTTCAGATTTGTTCCACAGAATCACTAGGCTTTGTTTTCACCTCTATTTGGCCTCCTCTTTCAGGATTAATTAAAAACTCCTATAAACTGGCCTGGCTAATTCTATTGCTGGATGCTTTGGAAAACGAATCCCACCCTGGAATTTGCAGAGATGAAACTAGTTACTGATATTTGAAAACTTTGTATTGCTCTGTCTGGACTTTTAGAGGGACTGCAAAACAAGATGACTAGTCTTTGGCAGGAAATAATATTGACATCACACCTCTTTTTATAAACAAGTGAATCTGGCACTTTTTCTAAGAAATTAGGAAATAAATTTCTCCTTACTGTTAAACTGAGAGTATTTTTATATGATTTTTCCATTCTTTCATCCTTTCCTGAATGGCTAGATAGGCAAAGCCATAAAGCACTGAATCCATCGTGCACCAAAATGGTAAAATTAAATAGTTTTTCAAACATCACATGAAATTTAAATGACAATATGTTATTTTATTTAAATTTTTTAAAAATAGTCATCTTACCTTGTTATCTCTGAATAGCTTTTAAATTATATATTTTCCCCAAGTTTACTTCCTTATCTGTATCTCTCACTACTTTGCCAATATGGATAAGGGACAAAAAGATGTGACAAGGGCCAGGAGACTAGCATCTGAACCAGGGTCAGGCAGTGAGAGGTACATGAATGTCTTCAAAAAGAGTATTAGAAAGGCAAAGTATCAGGACACAGCAAATTCAGTGATCAGCTCCAAACTGGAAATGTGAAAACTGCTTTGAGGTTATAAGACAAAGTCTACTACCCTAGAACCTGGGCCAAGAGCTACTCAAGCAGTAACTCTCCGCCCTTTGCCTAAGGAACTAGGAGATCAGAGTGAGAAGATATCTGTAAGCAGTCAGGTGACATGATGGCTAGTGGTCCCCACAATCTGAGGCCAAGATTACAGGACTTCAGCTGGTGATTTTGCCAATTAGTGAGTATGTGGCAAGGAGCTATTTCCTATTCTCTCTCACAAGGATCATAATACCCAATCTATGAGATCACGTTATGAGTTAGCAGTTAGGAATATAAAGTACTTCATTCATATTAGGAGCTCAAACTGTATTTACGTTTACTGGCTGTGGCTTGGCCGAGTTACATGGTTGGAGAACAGCCTTTTTTTTCACTCTGTAGGCTTCCACCCTTTTGGGATGGTCAAAGGATGCTAAGGGCTCCACAAAGGTAAGAACATGTAGCTACCTGAAACGTGAAGGCCAGGCAAGGATTTAGGAAATGCCAAAGCCCCTGTCCCCAGATGCGCTTGACCACAAGGTGCACTTGACAATGCAATCGCTAGACCTAAAAACATGAGAGTCACTGAATGAATAAAATTGAGAGGACTGCCCTAGAATTCCCAGAACACATGGACAACCTGCTTCTTTGTGAGAATGACAGGAAGCTCTAATTACGTCTGTTGCTTCTTAGACATTTCTGGGGAAACAGCCTTAAGGGAAGAGGAAACTCAAATCACCCCCCGGTGGAGCTCTAGCAGCTAAAAGCTTAGCATTTCTTTGAAGACACGTGATTTATCTTTTAAAAAGCCATGCAAATTGTGTTCTAGTCTATAACGTATCTTCGGGAATTTTAATGCAAAACTAGGGTTTTAAGTCCCTGATTTCTAATCCGGCCAGTCTGGCAATTTCAGCCCTGCCTATAAATACAAATCCGTGGATGCAGCCTGTAGTCCCTATTTTCACAAAGTTCCCCAGGTGATTTTCTCTGCTTAAGAGATCTAACCCTAGAAATGAATTCCCGAAATGGACTGCTTGTTCTGCTATAGTCATGGCATGCTGGTGCGGCTTCTATGCCGGGGAAAAGCAGGCTGGTCTGCCTGAACTCGAGACATCACAATGATACTACATATGATGTCTACGAAGGCAACTACAGTCGACACTCTTTGCCAGGGCCTGGATTGGCAGGCTCTTCATTTCATGTTCACGCGCTATGTTCCGAAGCGGCAGTGCATCATCTCAGAACTCAGCCCTCAAACAGGCAGCCTTAACCACTTACTCATACGGCCCGTTCAGAACTTGTCTCCTAAGCATACACTTCTCATAACCGAAGAAGAATTAAAGGTTTTACTCAAATACTCTGGAGACACACATGCTGAAGATCACCTCACATATTGACCGAATTACAGTAAATATTTAAAAGCACAGAAATCAGTGTCAAGGAGATCTGGTTTTAAACCTTGTTTCTGGCACTTCCAAGCTGTTTCATCTTAGACATCTTCTTTAAAGAAATTGAGCTTCAATTTCCTTCTCTGTAATAGACAGTGTAAAAGTAGAACACAACTTACCAGATTGTTACGAGTATTAAATGAGAAAATAACAGATATCAGTTGTTCAATGAAGGTTATTTCCACTAACAATAAAGAGGAGTCTTATATATTAATAATTATATTAACTAGCTAATATAATTATTAACATATTAATTACAATATAATAATTATAAATTAGTATTGCATATGATTATAATATATAATAAATATATTATTAATCATATTAATAATAAAATCTATATTATTACATTATCCTCTTTTGGGGAAGTAAACATAAGATCAAAAGAAGTGCTATAGTGTAACTGACCAAAATAAATTACTCAATTTCTTTTAGACCCTTTTCAAACTGTAGGATTTTCTTTTTTTATCCCGAAGACTCTCACGAATGCTTTTGCGCTTTTGGTGAAAATCACACATGTATTAATTTTTCATATGGGAGTTTAGTTTATTCTCAAATATTTTCTTTTTTCTTTTTTGGCCACGCCACACAGCTTGCGGGATCTCAGTTCCCTGACCAGGGATTGAACCTGGGCCATGGCAGTGAAAGCCCAGAATCCTAACCAGTAGGCCACCAAGGAACTCCCTCAAATATTTTCCTATATTTAATTTTAAAACATTATCATCATATGAAAGGTTAATCTAACTGGTGGCTCAAGTGGTCTGCATCTTTGAGATGCACGTGCACAACAAATTTAAAAGATATATATGGAGTAATACAAATATATTGCATATCACTATTTTACAGATTCAGATGAGACTGAACCCCCTGGAATATAACATCAACATAGAGATAGAAACCAGGTATAATATGGTTTTAATTTTCTCTACGACATATATTATGAAGAGTTTATGTATATGGATGTGGATCTGTATATGAAATAGGTTTATGAATGTGGGATTATAATATCGCAGAGGCTGGTTAAATGGCGGCACAAGCATGGGCTGGGGGTTCAAATCCCAGCTCTCTCGTTTACCATGTGGACACATTATTTAACCTCTTTGAGGCTGCGTCTTCATCTGCAAAATGGGGGAAATAATCCCCTCAGATTGTTCTAAAAGGTAGTTACAAGCAAAATATCTGAGACATAATAGGTGCTCCACAATCATTGCTATTAATTTATTTAGAAATCTACATATATCATCAGAGTACTTTCATTTCTTAAATATTAAAGAAAATGTTTCCAATATCCAAACTTGTTCTTATATCTCCCACTTGGCAGATATCTCAGCCTGAACCCTGTAAGTTAAATAGAGTAGTCTTTTTTCATCTTTTCAAAAGAAGTTTAAATATAAATCAAGAAGACTTCACAGACCTTTGCATGAATTTGAGACACTTATGATTTTACATATTCTACAAAATCCTCTCTTGATAAGTCCATGGAAATTAAAAATTAATATTCTAAGTCCCATGTTTCTATATTTAATTCTTCTGACCTTTCCAGTTTTAAAAAACCTCATTATGTTGTGCAGAGAATTTATAAGACAATCACTCATTTATTTTATAAGTACCCTAAAGGGAAAACTTAAAAAATTTTTATTTGGACCAGCAATAGAAAACTGCCCCAAATCCAGCTTTATATTGTCTCTGGTCTAAGTCTTAGTGATATTTTATAAAATACCACAAAGTCCTAAAAACTGCCGTTGGGTGGGGTAACCATAAAATGTATTGTCCATACTGAGACTCTCCTGAGATCACAAAGGAAGTTATTAGTAATTACTCTGCAGCAACAGGGATACACCAGGATTGTCCTGGGTGCCTGTGACATGTGGTCCCCTACCTCTGGGTCTTAAAGCTGATGGTCCAGTCATTACAAATATTCACCCGAACTCGTGGTTGAATCTTCTCTCCACATAGTAAACTTTTATGAACTTAACATTTACATTTCGTTACCTTAAAGCTTTTCTAATTATCTCAATCTTGGGGATGAGATGTCATTATTTGATACTAAGCTATGAATAAATTTCTCTCCTTTCTCAGGAATGATGATAATAAGGTGTCAGGTAAATCTTCATCTTTTCTATTTCACCTACCAGCTCCTTTTTACATGTTCCTCTTTTAGCTTCAGGGAGATTTCTGCCATCACGTTTGGCATTTTGCAACACCTGTTTCTGCCACAGTCCACTGCGCTTCTCAGCTCTCTTTAGGATATGAACTGCCTTGCTTAGTCAAATCCCATTACTTGTTCCATAATTGTCTTAAGCCACGATTCATTACCAGAGAAGAAGCTAAAGCTTTACTAGTAATGCTACAGAGGACACAGCTGAGATGCCCTTCTATCCGCTTTGTAAGAAATCAGCTCCATTCAAAAGCAAAACTCCATGTATTGAATCCCTTCCTTATTTATCCTGTTTGCTTCACAGATTAAACGTAATCAGTTCTGGAGGTCAGCCGTGAAACCTGGGACATACAGGTTTCTGAACAGGTGCATCTCTGCCTGAAAGCTGTCCCGTTATTAGGCTACAGTGCGTGCAAATTAAGCAGAGGTTGGAACAATTGTTAAAGGACGATGATTAAGAGAAATGAGGTCATGACAGCAACCGGCAACACTGATCTCTGGAAACACAACCATCATACCAAAGCTTAATATCTGACTCAGAGATGTTTATGAGAAATTCCTAGTTAAGAAGCAACAAAAGGAAAGAAAAAAGTTGGAAATTCTTTTAAATTGGGATTTTTATGTGTTTCATTCTGACTTCGGACACTGTTTGAGTCTCTAAAAAGAAAGCAAATTAATGTCTGGGCCGGAACTAACGGTAAAACTGTATTGACAGTTTTTCTGCTAATGAGCGAGACTTTAAAACTCAGTTAACACTGAACTGAAAATATAAAAGAAAAATGGTGGAAATGATTGGTCCTTGAAATAAGTCATCAAACTTATGAAAATTGTTTTCATCAGTAACACTGCTCATAAAACCATGTGGCCAATTATGTATTTTCTTCTCAAACAGTAAATTAAGAATCACATAAAGAGAAGGCAAAATCCATGTGTGTGTACATAGCCATTGGGCAGATTTTACAAATATAAGAAAGAGAAAATGCAGACATCTCCCTGTAACTGCTATGTCTCGAGTAACTGAAAAGTCTGCCAGCACGTATGAAATTCTTCCCAGTGCACTCCTTTTTTTTTTTAGGATAACGTAATGAGCTGGAGCTAATAGAATATGAGAGGTCTTTTAACATTTTTTTCAGACACTCATTTTTGAGAACAGAGTACAGCACGGAGCTGGCTAAGAGGACTTACTGAATGATTCAAAGGCCATGAGTTCAGATGATACTCATACCTGTCTGTCCTATTTGTATTATATTTTCTGTGTCAAAGTTAAGTTTGCAGCATGATGCCTGATCTCCTAGCTGGGTTAACAAGTTTGAGAATTCTTGCCTTTCAACTTGGTTTTTAATAAAATGGGAACTTTAAACCAGCCTCCTAAACTCACTGCGGTTAGAACATAGCTGCTTCCTTACCCAGAAGCTTTCTCTTTTCTTCACTTCTACGTCTATTGTCTCCTGCCCACACAATATTTTTCCACCCTCATATTCATTCATGGAACAATCTAGACATATTCTACAGCCCACATACATTTCAAAAAAAAAACTACCTACAGGTTTCCTTCCATGCATTTCTTCCCTCACCCACACAAGTCAACTCCCTTACTCACCACTTCCTTCAACTTTCCTATCCTGTGTTTGTACTAATTCACTGCTTTCCTCTGCTTTTAACATTGCTTTTCTATTTTTTAACAATTTCTCCTTTGTCACTTTTAGCAACTTGTTTTTCTTCCTCTGTTATTTTTTTATTTCCTCCTCTTTATCAATTTGTCATAAAATTGTTATTATCTGTCTAAATATAACACACTATTAACCATGCCTTCAATAAATAGTTACTAAGTACTTAACTCTGTGCGAGGATACTAGGTACTGACCAGAGGGAAATGAATCTTATCGACCCTTTCCCAAATGTGTCCTTACGGACCTCACAGTGTAATGAGGAAAATAGGGAAAAAAATAGCTGTGAGTGCCAGAGTGCTAATTCTAGCAAGATGGACTACATTAAATTTAGCTCCTTCCACTACAAACAGCTAGATCTGTTGGATAAACACTAACATTTAAAAATGCATATCTGGGCTTATAAGAAAGAAAAATACATTCCAAAACGGCAACATGTAAGAGGAAACTAAAAACTAGAGGAAGGGAAATACATGAGTTGACTAAATGGTGGTCTCAGTGGGGACTAAGTACCCAGTAGCCAAGAGCTTGGGTTTCAATGCCTACAAGAAGCAGAAGACAGGGTCCTAAGCCCATGTGAGTCTGGGAGCAGGAAATGGGACCCCTATGCATACAGACATATTATAATTAAAACGAGCTCCAGAGTGTGATATTGGTGAAGGGATCGTCAAGCAAGTCCATCAGGCACAATAGAGATTATAGGTACAGACCCAAATATAGACAGGGAATTAGTAAATGAGAAACGTAGCATTAAATTCTGTGAGTAACGACACACAATAAATAGTGCAGGGAAAACTGCCTTACCATATGATGAAAATCAGTTGTAGTAAGGTATACATGACATACAATATATTGCACATATTAAAAAGAACAGCTTGATAAATTCTGACATATGCACAGAACCACACTCAAGAAAATGAACATACTGACTAATCCCAAAGGTTTCCTAGTGCCCCTGGGTCATCTCTTTCTCCTACCCTAACCCTTATTCCCAGGCAACCAGTGATTTCCTTTATATCATCGTAGACAAGCTTGCATTTCTAGAATTTTATATAAATGGAATCACAGAATACGTACTCTTTTTCGTCTAGCTTCATTTACTCAACGTAATTATCTTGAGACTCAAGATGTTATGTATATCAATATCTCACACTTTTTTATTGCTAAATAGTAGTCATTACATGGATATACCATAATTTGTTAATCCATTTACCTGTTGATGGAAATTTGGGGTGTTACCAAAGTGGGCTATTACAAATAAAGCCTTTGTATGTATAAGCATACATAAGTCTAGGTATAAGTCTTTGTATGGACATAAGTTTTCATTTCTCTTGCTTAAGCCCCAGGAATAAATGAATGGGATATATGGTAAATGTCTGTTTAATTTTTAAGAAACTGCCCGACTGTTTTTCAAAGTAGTTATACCATTTTCCATTCCCATCTTATCTAAATAAGATATGAAAATATCCTGATGGTATTATGTTCCCACGCTCAGGAAACTTTCTAAATGTACACTTTGAATTCGCTGAATCTACTTTCCCACAGGGTTACATTTTTCAGTCTGGCTTGTCTTGAGTATTTGTCTTAAACATTTGCACAAAACAATTTCGAAGAAGCAGAGAATACAGAACATAGAGGGCACATAAATACTTTTTTAAAAATTGAGACACAGAGGTTTTTCTCATGAGAACTGCAGGAAAGTCCTTATGAATCACCTAGATAAAAGTGGGAAGCAGCAGCACAGCACAGAGAGATCAACTCAGTGCTTTGTGATGACCTAGAGGGGTGGGATAGGGAGGATGGGAGGGAGGCTCAAGAGGGAGGGGATATGGGGACATATGTACGCATATGGCTGATTCACTTTGGCGTACAACAGAAACTAACACAGTATTGTGAAGCAATTATACTCCAACAAAGATCTATTTTTTTAAAAATGCAGTTAGTAGATAAACTTACCCTGGTTTCGTGTCATTTACTACACAGTGATAGGTAAATGTCCCAAACATCTGAACTCCTAAAATTCCATAAAGAAGTAGAAAGAAAAGGAGGAAAATGGAAACACTCCATATTTGTTCTCCTGATCGCCTAGGGGGAAAAAATAGGTAAAGTAGGTAAAACTTACCCCCCAAAATCATAAACCTATCCCCTTAACTTACGTAAAAGCAGTGCTTACTTTAAAATATTTGTAATTCTGGTCCTTGGTAGTTCAAATCGGAAATAAATCCGGAATGCCCGGATCATAATTAGTGGCCGTGGGATCCGTAACATGCCCCAAGGGGACATCTGATCAACTATATCAGCGATTTCAAATACCTGCAAATTCAGAGGTGAACAAACAATTCAGACTTTCGCTTAGCAATGCTTGTAGTCAGGACTATACAGACAGCATCAGAGGTTCATCCTGGGCCCTGCATTATCTTCCACCGAAATCAACTTTCTTTGGAGTACATTTTGAAGCTATAGCTTTCTTAAGAGAAACATAAACTAACGAAAGTGTTATTAATCTTGTTCATTCCCTGTATAATCCATCAAGGCACAGTTTTTATTACAAAAATAAGCGCCAACGAAGAATACAGAATAAGTATGCTAAGCCTTCCTCACTAGTAATGGTCTTTGGTGGAACTTTTTGAGTATCTAGAACACAAAGTAACGGCGAAAGGGTTAAAAATACTATGAAAAAGATGAAAAAGAATTCCATTTACCAGTAGAGGCAAGATGATAATTAGGAAATGTTTGCCAATCATACAATAGTTATTAAATGGAAAAGAACACATTTAATATGCAGGATGAAATTAATTATTGGAGAGGTGAGCTTTATAAAAATAAAGACAGCTTACCAATAAGCACCATGATGAGTTTGCAGGATAGACTATGAATTTATTTTATTCTGATTTTTTTTTAAATGAAGAATACAGTAACTTCAGTTGAATTAAATGCAAAATCAAGCCTGAATGAATGCATGGGAATGAATTCTACTGGTTTTCAATAAAATCCGTCCTTCAGGTCTTTTTAATCTATGTTCCCCATTTCTCATAGTAAGGCGTTTTCTATTAGCAATACAGCATTTTATGTTAACCTATATTTATCCCAATGTATTTATATTATTTTAGCTATTTTTAGTGAGAATTCAGTCACCTAAAAGACTGGAATTTTAATTTTTAAATTCAAATTTTTATTCTACAAATACAGAAACCTCACTCCATGTTCTTTCATTTATTTCAATGAATATATTTCTAACATCTGCTTAATAAGAAATAATCTCATATGGTACTAATTTTTATTTCTGATTGAGAAATAATTCAAAAATGTGACTGACAATGATTTAAATGTTAGGCTTTTTAAAACCAATAAACATTTAAAAAATAATGTTTTAGGAAATTACACAATCACATTTTATATATACTCTTTAATATATCTATTTAGATTTTCAATGTAAAATAATGCCCATTTTGGAAAATACCCCCTTGTAATTTAAAAGTGTTTAATTACCTGTAACACCAATGAAACCCAAAGGCAAAAGACCATAAATCCATCAAAAACACACCAGCGATCTTTCACATAGGAGCTATCCCCCTAAAAATAAATTTTACATGGTGTTATCAGACAAAATGAATAATTTCAAAAAACATCTGTGGAGGGAATAATCAAGTGTTAATTCAGCATAAGCTATCTACAATTTTTGTATCATAATTGAGCAGACTTTCAAAAGGAACACTTTTAGCATTTTAAATGGTATTATATATGAGGAAAGTAATTTATAAAACACTCCATAACTGCAGAACTTTGCATGTAAAATTTTAAATTCATGCAAAGGTAAAAGATCACTATTTTTTCTCTTAGCCACACAGAGTCTACCACATAAGGAACCAGAGGCCATCCTACTTAATAGGCTGCTTAGGTCCTAAAACCAACTCTTCCTATAAGAACCAAGGTTAGTCCTTCACTGACCACTGAGCACACAGTGGTCAGTGAAGGATTTTAAATCTCTGGGAACAACCATCACTAGCGGGAAATTAACCAGGAATTCATGTTGAATTGAATTAAAAGTGAAGATGAAGAAACTTGCCTTCATTTCCAAAATAAACATACATCGACTTAATTGGGATTTTAAATGTAAAAGAAAGATAAGGAAGACATACTACTTTCATTTTTTACTTGTGAGTCTACTCTGACATTAGAATGCATTATTTTATAAAATTTTTTTAAATGTTAATTTTTTAAAAATGTAAATATACAGTACATTATGTTGATAAGTGTTACACAGAAAAATTATATATTTTCAAATTGACTTTTATTAAACAAATGTGTTCTTTACTTATATGTTGAGTAAAAAGTAAGAGAAAAATATCACTTGATCTTTATTTGAAGAACTAGGCATAATTGTGATTGCTTAAAAATGTAAAAAATTCCAAAAATGAAAACTGAAATTTTATGGGGCTCAGCAGAGAACTATTTTAAAATAGTAACAATTAAAAGTAAATATTAGGCAAGAAAGAGAATAATTACAGATAATTGGGTACACAGGCACCCAAATAGAATGAGCTTATATAATATTTTTTCCCAAACAGTATTACTATTTTATTCCTATTTTGCATTAAAAAATGTTGCATGTAGTATTACTACAATTAACCTCTATTGTTGCTCATAATTTGCTTTAGTAACAAATTATGTTCAATTAGATACAGGGTAAGAGCTTCTCATTATATTGAGGTTTATTTAAAATATAAAAAGTGAGGATAAATAGTGGTATTTCCCTGGGAGGGGAACAGAGTGGCAAGAGCCAAAGGCAGAAGATAGACATAATTTTCACAGAATATCCATACATGTGTCTTTTGACTAATGGTCATGTGTTATATTTTTTTAAATAGATTTTCAATATTAAATTTTTTAAAAGTTGAAAATTTTAGCTTTAACAAAAATCACTTTGTCAGTTGGTGCAAATAAAGTCAAATTTGAAAAATTGGGGCCTCACAAATTCACAATGTAAAGTTATCAGTAACAGAGTTGGCTGAATTTTTTTTTTTTATTTACTACATAAATTTGTCTGCTAAAGAAATTGATGTTGCAAAGCTGACCTGGAGTATAGTTTGAACTACATAAAAGGATTATTTTAAATCATTTAGGGTCCCAAATAAAACAAAAGCATAAAAACACATTTGAATTTCAAATGACCTCATATTATGAAAACTGGCTTAGCAAAATCTACTACTGTATAATGTAGAAAACTATTTCTGAATTACAAAGTCATTTGAGTTGCATTACTTGGAATGTTTTCTGCTTTAGACGTTCCAGAAATTCACAGTGGCATCTGGCTGTCCCCAGAAAGAACCACCACATACTAGATGGCACGTAATGGTCAACTAAAACTGGCTTCTTTTTACTCGTCTGGTATAATACGTGAAATAATCCGCTGAGCAGAAGTTTTACACATTATGTTTTGGTTCCTGTTTCCAGGGGTCGTCCATTATTTATAAAAACCTTTAACAAGCTGTGTTATTGTGACCTGGGATACAAAGGCCAATAACACTCAGATTTTTCCCATCTTTTCTTTTAACCTTTTGCCCTTTAGCATCCATTGTTCTTCATGCTGTTCCATCTTCCTGAAAAATTCTCTGCAGTCTGTGCCAACTTTTCCCTCCAGACTTTGGTCTGATCACAGCCTACTCTGATCAGCACTTTTGCTCACACATCATGCTACCACCAGCAACTCAGCTCATGTAAATAAATAAGGTTCATACTGTGTAACCTACGGAAGAGTCCTTTGTAATCCCCATCCAGTCGTTTAATGAGTTTATATTTTAGCCCCTGCAGTTTGGGTCTCCTACTTAAATCTTCTCTAAACGTATTCTCTGGTGTTGCACTTAAGAAAAGGTCTATTCCCCACTGTAAATGTTTGAGTTTGTTCTGAAGATTAGTAGCATCTTGAAACTTACTAGACTATTTCGGATGGCACTCCCATCACCTAGCACCATGTACGACATACAGCAGATATTAAATGATCGATGAGATAAGCACAGGAACCATGTCTTAGAGCCTCTGTAGATTACAATGCAGACAGTAAGAAGTCAGTGCATATGCTTCATGAATGCATCCATGCATCTATCCATTCACTGAAGCTACTAAAATTGTTCCTTTAAAGAAATGATTCTTTGTGGCAAAAAGAGAAAGATGGAGTACCTTTCAAGGCAATACCTTAGAGTTAAGACTCTTTTCCTTCATAATCATGAAAGATCACAGTTGAAATGATGAGATAACATTTGGGTATTTCTTGGATTAGTGTAGTTTGAACCAGCAAAGACTATGTGCCATGCAAATAGGTCAAGGTTTATATAATTTTTGCATTTTAATGAAATTTCAGATATGATTGAATTATAAATATGAATTGAAATTGATATCATATCAATCATTATTGATAATCACCAAGGCTCCATAAGTGTAAAATACCTTTTAATAAACAGAATAGGGACTTTGAAACCTGGCACTTTGAAATATAATTGAAGCCAAGTGGGACCCTGCCCTGTCCCCCACCTCTTGTTGGTAGAAAAGCTCTAGCCTCCTAGGCCTTCCCAGAGTTCCAAAGAGCAAGTTTAATCAGAGAAGTGAGAAAATACAGAAACAAAGGCAAACAAGACAAAATAATAATTTAGCCATAAAACATAGTCAAAGACTTTTAATTCCTCTTCAAGGCCTATAGATACTATTCTGAGCCCATATCCTTGAGGTGTTTTGCCGATACTAAAACCTCCATCAGGTGGAAGAAGTTAACTGCATGCTGACCACCAGCACCTAGACCCCAGACTGGTTGGAACCAGAAGGCAGTCACCTCACCACCAGCTCCATGAGCTGATCATGCACTCCTTGACCCTCACCCTCACCTTGCCTTTAAAGCTCCTTCCCTGAAAGCCTTCAGGGAATTTGGGTCCTTGAGTGTTAGTCACCCATTCCCCTTGCTTGGTCTTGCAATAAACACTGCACTTTCCTTCAGCACAACACAGTGTCAGTAGATTGGCTTTACTGCATGAGGGTGAGGGGACCCAAGTTTGGTTCCGTAACATAATCTCATATTGCATTTTGTGTCTGACATATTCATCAAGTTGCCTCTTTTTCAATTTGTATTTTCAAAGACTCTTCACCATAACTGGTTAAACGGTGCTATGATTCAATTTGTCAGTACGTCCAGATCCTTTTAAAATCCTACCGAATTAATGTTCAAGTTACAATATTTGTAAATAATAAATTGTCCCTTTCCCCTGCTTCCAAAATGTAACCAGAACCTAACACACACGAAGGCCCAGTGGTATCTGAGAAATTTTAATGCCTCCAATATGAAAGAAAGGTTTTAACTTGTTTGTTGCATCAACAAGAAAGGGAGAGCAGAGAGTACTTGAGTTATGGGCAGAAATCAGGAGGCTGGTGCCTGAGGAGATGAGTTATTCAAGAGCTGTCCGTCAATTTCTATAAAGATAAACACTTGGAGGCTGCCAATCAATTATACAGTATAAGAGAGGACCTTAAATTGCCATGCAAGGATTTAACAAGCAGAGAAACCAAACACATTTACCTGAAGACATTTATAGGGATATAGTTTGCAGTTACAGAACAATATGCACGGGTGTAGTTTCATAAGCACATGATTTATTGTTCCGAGTTCCCAGGGCCCATCTGTCACTGTGTCTTAGCATTATTATTTATTACTTCAGCAGTGCTCAGAGGATGCATGCTACTTTTAGCCAGGTCTATTGCCAGATGCAAAACAGACAACTGAGAATTGTCTGAAGAATTCACAGTCTGCACTACCTGCAACGCTTTGCACCAACACAAACATGTGTCACCCGAATGCTTTATTTTTGCCTGCAGGGATCTGGTGAGCTAGAACGCTTCCTGGGACAAGAATTAGTGGGGGAGGCAATTAGAAACAAATTATTGGGCAGCGGGAATTAATTGGCAGATGTAGTCAGCTTTGGGGAACGTCATAAAAGATGTGAAATCCTTTAAATACATAAACTCCTCTAATGAAAATTCTGAAGGACATTTTCTGCCGGAAGGACTCTGTGCTTCAATTCCTCTCTCTGCTGTCGCGCGTGGGGCGTGTGACCTCCACAGTGAGCTTCTCAAATACAAATCAGAGGGTGTCACGCTCAGATTCGTACGCCCCACGCATCTTTTTTTTTTTTTTTTTTTTTTTTATTTTATGGCTGTGTTGGGTCTTCGTTTCTGTGCGAGGGCTTTCTCTAGCTGCGGCGAGCGGGGGCCACTCTTCATCGCGGTGCGTGGGCCTCTCACTATCGCGGCCTCTCTTGTTGCGGAGCACAGGCTCCAGACGCGCAGGCTCAGTAGTTGCGACTCACGGGCCCAGTTGCTCCGCGGCATGTGGGATCCTCCCAGACCAGGGCTCGAACCCGTGTCCCCTGCACCGGCAGGCAGACTCTCAACCACCGCGCCGCCAGGGAAGCCCCGCCCCACGCATCGTAACTGACCACAGGAGGAAGCCTGAGCTCCTCGCAGGGCTGCAAGACCCTCCACGGTGCAGCCGGGCTGCGTTCACAGGGTCCTTTCCAGCTGCTCCCTGAGCTTCCCATCTGCTACTTCTGACTACGCAGAGTGCCCCAAGGCTCCAGGGTGTTCCCAGCCCGTGTGTCTCAAAGCACTGCTTTTCTCTCTCTGTGAAACCCTTTACTTCCCTCCGCCAATACCCCCGCCATAGACTACACCTCCTCACACTTCAAGACATCACTTCACCTTGCTCTTTCTTCAAGACTTCTCTGACATCTTCAAGCAGATTTTTTTCACTATTTTTTTGTGCCCCCTTCCCCTGTACCTGCTTCAGACCATTATTACAGCATTTTCACAAAATACTGAAGGTCTATCTCTCACTATCTGAATTCTCACTATACAAATCTTTGCTATTTAGATTTGTTAAAATACTTGCCCCCAAATCACTACGTAACTAGAAGAACCACTGTAGCGAATGTGTACACGTGCCAGTGGAAACACTGAAGTTGTCCGTGAATTCTGCAAGGAGGTATGATGTGTGTGCAGGGCCGCTGCTCTTGGGGGCTAAATCTTATGCTGGCAACGTTTATCTAAATACTTAACAACCGATAAGCGTTAAGTGTATCACTACCTCCTCTTCCCTCTCTTCCCATTAGCCTTTCCGGGGACGTGGACTTGAGTCTACCAACCCAAATAAAGTATATGTGTGCATCGTGTTCTATTTTAAGCATCAGGTTACACTTTTCTTAATAAGTTTTCAGATTGTTTGGTAAAGAGCTGTACAGATATTTTAGCTGGAAATCAGTGCATAATAAACATATACTGTTAGTAAATTAAACAAACTAAATAGTGGATAATTTCATAAGAAAATTTACTTCATCAGACAGACCCCCAAGAGACCAAGCAAGTCTAAACAGACCAATTTCCCTAGGAGAAACAGAAAGAAGAGGGAGTCCTATCAAAAAAGCACTAGAATCAGATGGTTTCACAGGGGATTTCTAACAAACTTTCCAAGTTAAAATAATTTCAAGATTACTCAGATTATTTTAGAGCATATAAGTGCACACACACACATACACAGAGAAAATCTAACATCAAAACCTGACAAAGATTAGACAAAATTTAAACAAGGAAAATAATAACAAATATAATGAAATAACCGATTAAAACAGAACAAAACTGTGTCATGACCCAGCTGAGTTTTTTCTGGGAATGTAAGGATAGTTCAATTATTAGGAAATCCACGCTATTACAAGAGCTAAGGAGAAAAATCATCATTCAACAGAATTTAAAAGCTATTCAAGGTACAACTCTCGAAAGTTGGAATTGATGTTTATTCCCTTAACTTGATAAAATATTCATACTTCAAACGCAAATCCTTCAGATTACGTAATTAGGAAACATCAGAGGTGTTCTAAATAAAGCCAGGAACTAAGCAGAGATGCGCACTGTCTCTAAAACTATTTAAAATTTTGTAGGTATTATTAGCTGGCCCAATTAAATAAGTGGCAGCAATTAGAGGCATAAGAATTGGAAAGAAAAAGGCAAACCTGTCTTTATTTGTATACGATATGGTGATATGGAAATAACAAAAGAATGAATGGAAAAACTACTATAAACAATACACGAATTTAGTTAATTTAGTAAAGTGGCAGGATATAATATTAACACACAGAAATCAACAGCCTTCATTTAAAAGAACAACAGTAAGTAAGAATACATAATAAAAGATAAGACCCCACGCCAAGAGCAAAAAAAAAAAAAATCAGAGCATAAATATAACAAAAAACATGCAAAATCTACATGAGGAAAACTATAAAACAGTCCTTTAAGGTGTGGGAGCAGACTTGATAGAATGGAAAGATTGCCCATGATCTGGGACGGGAAGAAGTGTGTGTGGTACCAGTAACCACAGGCAGAGCCAAAGACAATGACAAATGGGGAAAAATAACTGCAACTTACATCATAAAGGGCTAATATTCCTAACACACAGAAAGTGCCCAAAATTTGAGTGAAAAATAATGACAACTTGAAAATGGCTTTTATATACATAGAATCAGGTTCAACCTCACTCATCAAACGGAGATGCAAATTAAAACCACACTGAGTTACCATTTGCCACCTAACAGATTGGCAAATATCCAAAAGTTTGACAACCTGTTTTGTGGTGACCACGTGGTGAAAGAGACACCTGTGTGCATCACTGGTCAACAGTCAAAAAGGTTCAGGGAATATGGAGTAAACAGAAACTATTAAATAGAGCCACCAGGAAGCAATTAACCAAACCTAGACTGTAGCACATTCTGCAAAAGACTCACTTTCCCAATGGATCAACGACATGGAAAATTTTTTTGCGGGGCATGTGGAGCTGAGACCTAAAGGATTTAAAGAGACTTAAATGAGATTTTAAAATATAACAAATACACTTTGTGCAGCTTCTTTGAGTCCTGATTCAAAGAAGCTAACTGTAAAAGAAAATATTTTAGACACCTGGGGAATTATGAATATGGATGGGGTATTAGCCTACATTAAGGAATTATTGATAATTGTGCTAGATGCAATATGTAAAAAAAAAGATTTTGTCAGTCAGCAATGAATAAGAAGTTGTTTCTGAAATAATCTGATTTCTCAGATTTGCTTTAAAATGAAATAGAACTGGGCAAATACCGATAACTGTTGATGCTGAGTTACAGGGATTCATTACAACTATAATCTCTACTTTCATGTAAATTTTTAAAGTTCCATAATAAAAAGTTTTTAAAAAGTTAAAAGTGAAAAAAGTAGTGCATTGACTGTGAACCCCCTCTTTTAAAGATAGCACACAATGAATTATTGTAAAGAGAAGCAAAAAAATTGACCCAATAACTATATCTTAAGCATCATCTTGTTAAAGTCTTGAAACCCTTCTACAAAATAAGGCCCTTCTTCATCAAAATTAACTCACTTGAGATGCTGATACAGCCAGTAAAAGAAAAGGCTAGGATTTGAGTCAAATCTGTCATTTGTCAGACCCTAACACCCATTCTGCTGTTTCATTATACCACTGTCCCTCTAAACAGTACAATTTGAAATACTTTAGAGACAGCATCATCTACGTATTTTTAATGAAGGTTAAAATATAAATAAATAAAAACCCTCTGTGAAGGTTAGGGTTACAGAAGGAAGAGATATCCCGGGACAGAAATTTTCTTCCTTTTCTTTTTCTTTCTTCTCCTTTTCCTTTTATTTATTTATTTATTGTCTCCCAAAGGTGCCAATTTCACGTTACCCATTCCTTGTGTCACAGTCCTGGAATTCCTTTCCATTTCAAGCCCTTTCTTTTTACCTCTTAATATCTTCAGAATGCCTCAGGCGAATGAGATCCTGCTGATTACCACAGCACTGAAAATTTATCACATGACGTTTATTCTGCGTTCCATGAATCAACAGGTGCCTCCTCGGGCTAGGTGGCGTGCTCACCCCGTAGGTGGCATGAAAGACCCTCCTCTGGCCTTCACGAAGTCAGCAGTGGGGCCATCTGGCTCCTTCTCAGATATTCCAAGACTTTGTGCCTCACACAATTGACTTCACTTTTGAATTATTCTCAATGTATTATATTTTCACCAACATCTGGAGTTATACCCTTTTTAAAAGGACTTCAATATCGAAAAAATAAACAGACGTTTTGTCTGACTGAAATTAACGGGAAAGCATTAAACTGATTTAGATTTTCAATGCACTTTGGCTTTTAGCTTAAATAACATGGAAACACTCACCTTGACAATCCCTCGGATGTGCATTTTGGCTATCATCTCCGCCGTGTAGAGAAACATCAACAGAATGTCCAGGGTGAAGGTCACGTACTGCAGAGGAGGGTAGTGTTCGAAGGTCATGGGCGTGTTCATGCAGACAGAAATGACGCTGATGATGGCACAGATGCGCAGCAGAGAATGAACCCACTGCAGAGATGGTCCAGAGTTACTACCTTGACGCCACGAAATATCCTAAACTTGTGTTATGAACCATGCTATTTGGAAAACGTAATAGCGAGATGGAAATATTTCACCAGTAGGGAGAAAAGGAAGAAGGAAACTAACACGTTAAACACTTGTAACGTGCTAAATATTTTCACATATTTTACATCGTTTAATTCTCAAAGCAGCCTAATTTCCACATGAAAACACTAAGGAAGGTTAAGGGGCTTGTCTGTGGTCCTGCATTAATAAAAGCCAAAGCTTCGATGTGAACCAGGTCAGGCTACCCCAATGGCTCTGATACTTACCAGGGCATAAGGCCATAATATAGGGAGATTCTGATTCCATCAAAATATATATCGATAGAAAAGTGACGTGCTATTACTTTCATACTTTTTTAGGTACTATGAGCACCTAGAAACGGGGACCATATTTATTGTAACTTCCCTGGAATCTAGCACAGTGGCCTATCCTAGTAGACCTCAAATGCTTCTTAAAATAAATTGATACATATTCCATAAGAAGGGTTTTCTTTCTATTGTATCTTATATGTAACACCCTTGTATAAAAATATGTTTTAAAATCTGCTCTCATCCTATATTTTCAAAGCTTAATAATAAATGGACTTTCCTCTTTACTTTGGAGAACATGTTTTATACAAATTTAGCCCAGATATCTCTCCTAAAATGCCAAAAAATAAGTCTGTGTGCAATTCTGGCAGTGCATGTGCTGTTTGAAGACTTTCCTTAACCCCAACCTAAAGAAGTAGGAATTAAAAAGATAAATGTGTGTGTATACATGTGTAGGACATAAAATTACTCACATATAACATCTTATTATGAAAACTAATACCTAGGAGAAAAAATATTAACGCATCTGCATGCTAAACCTACACAATTAATATTACTAGCTAATCTAATCAGTTAGTACACAATTCCTAAACGTAATTTCAATGTGTTATTTATTGATTGTCCTGTATATATATATGCAGTCACATTAATCCTTTAATATACTCCCCCTGAAAGAAGATGTTTTAGTTTCATAGTAGATGGTTCTGCAGCTACACAAGCTAGCAAGCACCCACAATGAGAAACAGAAAAATTGTCAGAACTTTGAGGAGACTCAGACCCCTGTAGGCTGGTGAGTGGGTTATAATACTAATCTGACAGTTGTAAGATTTGCATGAAGACATAATGCTGCTAATTCCATACCATACAAGTCACTGATGATTAACTTTAAAAGTTGATGTACTTTTCATGGCAATTAGGAAGCGCTTCAATAAACATCAGTGTGTAAATTTAGCCCCATCTGGGCCTCCAACACAAAGGATCTAATTACAAAAGAGTTTCAAAAGATGGGTTCTCCCACAACAAAACTGTCGTGAATTTAAAGAATGAATTCTCATTAAGCATTAATCATTCTAGTTAGTGTTTACACGCCTACATCTATAAAACTACCTTCTTCAGAAGTTCTCAGAAAGCTCTGTATGTGGTGGATACTAAGAAAAAGTTAGCGACTGCTTTATTGTCTATTCCGTTCAAACTCTCTAAACATGAATGGAAGACCCACTATGTGTCAGAACTTATGCTGGGCTCTGAGGACACACAAATGGAAACAACACAGTTTTGACTCATCATTACTTTCAGTCTGATACGCATAACATAGATATTTATATACAATATCATTTCTACTTACATATAAAGTAGGATAAGTGGAAAAAGAAGAGGTTCATTCCATCTGTGGTGGGGAAGGGTCAAAGGAGGAAACTCAGAGTGGATGGGGGCAGGGGTCACATCTGAGCCAGGCTTCATGGGTGAGGGGGATGTGACTCATCTGAGCTGCTGGGAAAGGGTCTCCGGGCAAAGGAAACAACGTGAACTGGCCGAACATCTCGGAGGAGCAGGAAGCCACCGACAAGTGAACAGAGTGCAGATGCAGGAAAGGGCAGTTGCTGAGCAAGTTAGAACCACCATATAAAGAGCTTTGCATGTGATACTAACGCATTTTGATTTGCACAGGGATGCAGGTAACAGGGATGTTTCAATGATCGTAAAGCAGAAGGGTGACGTAAACAGACACGGAAATGTGGAAAGAAATGTGAGCAGGCGAGAAGCAGTCTTGAGGACAAATTAGACGGGAAAGGACAGGGGGACCAAGGCCGATCATCTTTATCATGGTCAAGGTCAAGGAAAAGGCAAGCACTGCGAGAGTAGCGGTTCATTTCCTGACTTCAGCCCCTGCTGCTGGTTTGATAAAGGAGTCTATACCGCTCAGGATCCTAGAGCTGAGCTTCCCAGCCCTGTGACTCTGCCTTCCGCCCCAGCTCTGGCTGCTACACTGTCTCGTGTACAATGACACTTGGTGTAGCCAGGCATCCCCTCAAGTTCCCATCAGCTTAATTAGGCAGAGAAGGTGACCAAGTCCTTCAGAGACACTATCCACTATCTCATTAACCTTTCCGTGCTCAACTCAGAAGGAGACCTTTAATTCCAAACTTCAGACTCCAGCATCATGAGAAGGTTAAGTAGAGGAAGTCTGGTCGAACAGGTTCCCCATCTCGGTCTCCAGCTTTGGGTCAACGTGAGAAGTGGTATTAACTCCACATTTCGTGACTCTGAGGGGAGGAGGGGGACCCAGACCACCTCCCCTGCCTTCCTCTGTGAATAACTCACAGCGGCACCTCATTATTTCATCGGGATTGTTCTCAACCTGCAGACTCCGAGACTCATCCACATTCTATGCAGTTCAGACATTTCAAAGCCAAAGCTACATGAGTTTTGAATTAAATGAATCCAATTCCCTTTATATCAGCGTGGGCCTCTCCACACTTCCAAAAAGAAACTTACTGGCTTGTTAATCCAGAGTATGTCTGCGTTGTCCGACAGAGATTCATCAGGACCAAAGTCAGTGACCGGCTGGGCCTCCACCCTGGAGCTCTGCTTCCTTTTGAGCATGCTGAAGTTAGCTCTGGGGAGCAAGTTCAAAACCACAGTCTGGAAGCGGAAATGGAGAGGGTGTTAGTGCCCTAAACCATCCTTACCCTAATCACAAAAACAGTCTCCCACGCATGCCTAGGCATTTGTTAATTACACTCATGTTCTATTATACTGTATATAATCAGTACATGCAGCTAGGAATTTTTAAAGGATGAGATAAAAGTTAATAAAAAAAACTTGAATTTTTTTTCTCTCAACCCAACAGATCGTCTTGTGCACATCATAAAACATTCTGTGTGCTACTTTAGAGACCACTGGGGTCTGGATTAACCGGGGTAAAATAGCTTTGCCTCTTAGGGTTCACATATGAATAGGAAATTTTTTGAGGTTTATGTTCATATACCTAGAGCTGTCTCCACTTAAAGGTGGTCAGTGCCAGAACACAGCTGACCAGTCCAGATAAACTACTCAGATCATTCTCAGAATTTTCCCCTGGGGTTAATTTAATGTGACACTCACAGACATTTATTTCCAACAATAGGACAGACCCAAGTTGACCTCCCAATTTTGTCCTTGCCATAGTGGATGGGAGCCAGAGAGAATGGGGCAGAATCTACTCTAAATCAAGCGTTTTCTTCTTTTATGAATTTTGTAACTATATCAATTCTTCTACCAACTCTGAAGTAAACCCAAAGCATACTGAAGAGGGGTATGAAGAAATGCCTGCTTTCCACTTAGATTTCCACAATTCTGAGTCATCCCCATCTTGCTATACATGTCACCTCCCTTTAGCCATCGCTACCACCAGCCACAATCCAGCAGCTACACGTTGGGCCCTCAGGACACAAGTAGCAAATGTAAGTGCAAAAATGTGGGAGGAGATACTGTAAAGGCAGGCGGTGCCTGATCACCCCTGCACCCATAGAGACTTCTCCTTTGATTAACACCTGCACTGAATCTTTTTGTTTTTTTAAATATTTATTTATTTATTTATTTGGTTGTGCCAGATCTTACTTGCGGCTCACGGGCTCCTTAGCTGTGGCATATGAACTCTTAGTTGCGGCATGCATGTGGGATCTAGTCACCTGATCAGGGATCAAACCCAGGCCCCCTGCATTGGGAGCTCGGAGTCTTAACCACTGTGCCACCAGGGAAGTGTTTGGCTTGAGTCTTAAAGGAAGGAGAGGAGCTAACATTTTCTGGATATGAACTATGTTTTGGGCACTTAGCAATGATATTTAATTTTTACAACTGGTGGAAGAAAGGAAACATCTTGTCTTTTTATGCAAGCATGAGGAAGTCCAGTCTCGAGGCAGCAACCAAGGTCACCAAACCAAACTTGAGGTTTTAAAAGAAGCTCTGAGTACAAAGTCTAAGGTGTTTGTAGTAGACCAAACTGGTGCTGAAGAATGATTAGGAGAATTTCTAAAGGCAGGTAAGGGAGGGTAAAGGTCCTCCAGGCAGCACACAGCCATGGCAACGCCGAGTCAGGAAAATGCAGTAGTTCCATCACCAGGAAGGTGCACTGGCTCTGCTCTCTGCTGCTCCTTGGGGCTGGAGAAAGAAACCTAACCAAGGACAGCGAGTGCCACTCAATCCTCGCGGGAGCAGGAGAAGAACGTGAATGTGTTTGCAGATTGTGTAAATGTGTGCAACATTCACTGGGAAAGAGAACACAGAAGCTCAGGACCAATCGCCTTTGATCCCATTCCCTGTGTTCGAGCGCCTACCTCTATGTCTGTTCTCCTTGATGCACCAAGGTAGGCGCATCTGCCTGGCCCTTTTATTCCCAGAAGAAATCAAGCTAATTGCCTTTAAGATGTGCTAGGTATTTCCAGGCTGCCTTGCCCTGAATATTGGATTTGAATATGGGTTTTGCAGGAGGCTGCACTAATTAATTTTATTTTACATAATTGGAGTTAGGGACTCTTGACATTGATATGTAAATATATGCAGGATATTCAAATTATGCTTGTTCTCGGATTTACTGTGGAGCGGGGGAACATCTGGTGGCCTCAATTTGGGATGCGTCTTGAATGACAGTCTCCTATGTACCCAAAAACTGGATACAGGATCTTTCAGAAATCCTTCAAGATTTCACACAACGCAAAGGAGGAAATAAAGAGAGGTTTTACAATGTAGTTCAAAGATGATACAAGAAAAATGTATAGGCCTAGCTACCAGCCATACTACCTTTCCACTGAGCCAGTGGCAGCTTATGGATGGCCATTTATTGCTCTGTGATCCGGCCATAAGTTAAGGTCTGAAAAAATTTTGATGTATAAATGTGAAGTCTTCACATATGAATTCCATGCACCTTGTATTACTAATATTCCATCTGGAGCAAAACCGATTTTTGATTATGGATTTGTTATCTTAGAGAAGTAGACATCCAGAATTTATTTTTTTTAAAAATCTCCACGATGGCTATATTTGAGCCACCAAAACTGTGCAACTACAATGAATGACATCAGTTATCATCTACTTTCAAAATTGACCTAATACAAAAGTGTCACCAAATCAAACAGTCCCCAGGAAAACCTGGTTAATCCACATATATATTAAAACTCAACAAGTATGTATTTATCAACAACTAGCTCCTGAATCACTGAAACTATAACTGATTTAATAATATTAAATAAGTTCAAGTTACAAACATATGAAGAATCCAACATTAATTTGAGGCAATTAATTGTAATAATTTTCCTTTATATACAGAAATATTGTCATACACATTCATTCATGTTGAATCAATATAACTGAGTACAGCAAACCTATTATTCCCCTGATAAAGACCAGGAGGAATATTTAAGTATCCTAGGTACGCTTATTATTTTGATGGGAAATTGCTTCTGTGTATCTTAGCCTTATCACTATCATGTACTTATAACACGATATTTTTTTTTCTCTGTTTACAGAAGTGTCCTCCATAAGGCAGTGCACTAAGTTTGACAAGCGGGGTTTCCAGTTGCTTTTTCACACTTATTAAAAGTAGCTGGTATTTAAATAGTTCAACAGTGGGTGGAGTCTGCAGTTGTAATATGTTCATTGGTGAATCTTTTAATTGGAAACAGCTAGTGCCAACTCAGGGAGAAAAGACACTTTGGTTCATGGCTCTCTTTTAAATGGTTAAAATCCAGTTTTGTAGTCCGTGACAGCAATATTTTACCTTCCTCAGGTCACCCCAGCTCTCTCTGGACCAAAGGAAAATATATTCATTTTTCTTTAGCTGTGAGGTACTTGCAACCCTGTGGGTCTTTTCTTCTCCTTGGAACGCTCTTGGGTTTGCATTCGTCTTCTGAATCTTCCATCTTCTACATTATGGTTTCTAGCATGTCCTTTACCTGCTGTCCCGTGTGCCTGTCCTCTGTACTTAACCCCTCAAATGAGCATCTGTTCCCACAGTTTCCATCACTGTCTGTCGATGGCCAGCAGCTTCTATTACTGAGTCATGTACCTACGTGGCTTCTCCCTCAACTGTAGCCATGCCAACACCATCATCACTTGAAAATCAACAGGACAGGTGCTAGCGGTGCGACATACTTCTACTTCACCCCCTCCTCTCAATTCCCAGATCCTACTGCCCTGAACTTTCCCAGTCCCCACAGGCAGAAGCCCACACATGCACAGATTCCCTCGTCACAGATCCTCACTGGTGACTTCTTTCCTCCTTCCTCACTCCACGTATGTCCAAGGCCCCTTTCCCTTTATCCCCGTTACTAGAGCCCTTTCCAGGTCATAGGACCTCAGGTCTGGATGGTCACAAACATCACCCCTTTTTTCTTCCGGCCACGCTGTGCAGCTTGCAAGATCTTAGTCCCCCAACCAGGGATCGAACCTGGTCCCGGCAGTGAAAGCACAGAATTGTAACCACTGGACCACCAGGGAATTCCTGACATCACCCTTTCTAATATGTCCTGTCTTTTATATTAGAATCAGCTTTCCAACACACTGAGATGGTCTTTCCTGTAACCCAGGCAACCTCCCCGTGTCCTGTTTCCCATTCATTCATTCACACAGAAAATACTACGAATCCACTGTGGTACCAGGCACCGTGACATGTGATGGGAACAGCAAGGCGTTCCTGGAGCTTATTTAACTTTATGTTTCAAGGACACTGAGAGCCAGGGATTTTCACTTGCGTTTCTTTCACACTCACACCCACACACTCCACTTGAGTTGGCCAAACACCCCGTTACCCGCCACCCTCCAACCTTTCTCAACTGCTTCAGCACCTTTTTCCAGCTGTGTCCCCTCTGTCCTCTGCTGCCGATCCCACATCGGTGCTTCCTATTCCCTACTTCAACTCACAAAGAGTTTTTGTCTCTACGTGGGATTTGTTTGTTACACCTGAAAGATTTGATGTTTGGGAATAAAAGTGTAGACGAGAGAAACATACCACTCCAGCAGACTTACAGCATCTATTATATTCTAAAAAGCCCCCAAAGAAGACAGAAGTCACTGATTTATTTCTAGTCATTAGGTGTCATTACAACTGGTGACATATCGAAATCAACAACTCATCTTCTGGTCATTTATGTGCACAAACTCTGGGGTCTTTACAAGTTCAAGTGGAATCATTTAGCTACTGTCCTATCCAAGATACCCACACATTTAAGGGTGGGCTTTTATCTCATTGCTGTTACAATTTGGGAAGGAAATTAAGAAAACAGAATGTTCAATAATATGCCTCCAACTTCTCTCCCCAAGCTTTACTTCTTTGTCTTTGGCGGAGTGGCCTTCATTGCCAGCAGAGGTTTTTCATTCATTCATGCTTACATAAATGCATTCATTCAAAAAAAAAAATCATCCAAACCATCGTGTTAGGTGATGTGGATTTAGCACTAGCAAAACATGCCTGGTCTCTTTCCTCCTGGAATTCCTGAATGCCCCATGTTCCTGACACAGCAGACATACTTAATTTAAAAGCAGAGGAGATAATTAAAGGTGAGCCTCTGACCACTCTGCTCTCATTCTGCAACCTCCACCTGCTGGTTTTCTTATTCTTTCACTACCTCATCGCTAGCTCCACATCACCTCCGATTGAATAGTTGATCCCCAATATGCCTCTGTATCTGTGCTACCAGACATAACGAGATTCACAAACAAGCCAGGACAGCCGACCAACTGGTCCCTTCCTAGACCTCAGATACCTAAACCTTACATTAAACTAGAAGAAATTCATTTTATTTTAATTTTATTCTCATTACACAAAAATTTTGTGGTAGGAAAATTAGAAATATAAAAACAAAACGAGAAACAAAGTGAAAACCATCAGGAATTCTAGGCACTCAATTATTTTGGCAAAGTATTTGTTGAGTGCATACATTGTGCCAGCCACGAGGCAAAGTGCCGCAGCAGAGCTATAATCAAATACGCTCTCTCTCCTCCTGAAATTTCCTTTAGCTGGAGCACTTACTCTCCAATGGGATACGGAGTATATCTTTTTTTAAGATTTATTTGGCCATGCCGCACGTCATGCCTGCGGGATCTTAGTTCCCGGACCCGGGATTGAACCCATGCCCCCTGCAGTGGAAGCGCAGTCTTAACCACTGGACCGCTAGCGAAGTCTGGAGTGTATCTCTTTTAGTATCTTCTTTTCCGTATACTGTATGTTTTCCATGCATATATTTATTTTTAAGTATTTGTGCTTAAACGTTGTTTTGTAACCAGCTTTTTTTTTTCATCTAGCAGTATCCTGTGAAATCTTTCTCTGTCAATAAATAGGCAGGCACAGAAAACCCTAACTATTAATAAATACCACCTTCAAACATCTGCCCTTCCTTGTCTTTCTGGCCTCCTAAGCTCATTTACAACCTTACATGTGCAAGGCCTTGCTGGGCAAACAGATACAAGCACATCTTCTAGATTAAGCACCAATGTTGAATTTGTTGTTGAGAAAGGTATCACCACATATTTTGGGAGACAACTGAATTCGATGTTACCAATTTTTTTTTGATGTGGGCATTACAAACAATTCTTATTTCAATATTTCTATGTCTCCCTCTTTTTTTAAATGGCCACAGAACCCCAAACAACAAACCACCCTATATATCTCCATTGGAACAAGAAGAGTTTCCCGCCTTTCCCCATATGCCTGGTGTATGCATATTAAAAGCTTCCACTGTACTTCAGCGCATCATAATAACAACGTGAAGACCAAAGGGGATGCTTATTCCTCAAGCTGGAGCTGACAAATGTCATTGGTTCTTAAAGCTAGACTGTCTGTTTTTGTCTGGCCAAATTTTCTTCCTGACAGAGGACATGTCCATTCAGAACAAATGAATACACAATCATAACATTTTATGCCGTGGTTTTAAATTAGGAGGAAAACCCCACTATTTCTGTCTTGTTTTCTGTTACCCCAAATCCTTCTGCCCCGCCTCACACTTAACCTAGCACTGGCCCTTCCTCCAACTCCCGGGTACCCTGGGGCCTCAGAGCCTGGGGTGACTGCACCCCTCTCTGCCCAGCTGAGTGTCCTGTCTCCCCGTCTCGAGGGTCTGAAACTTGTCCTCTAGTTCTTCAAGCCCAGATCAACTCAGTGCTCAGCTCTGGGCACCGAGGACGGGTGTCCCGTGCTGCCTGGGCACCCTGCACCTCCCTCCACGAGCCCGCCTCTTACAGCCTTGACAGCCTGGCACGTGGTGCTTTCCCACGCTGGACCCCAGCGACCCCGGGGTTTCCTGTTCAGTGATGCTCTGCCTCCCGGTCTTAACAATCAACAGTGCTTAAGGGAAAGTGATATAGCTAGAATGTGATGTAAAACTGAAGAGATCTTCCCCAGTCTGAATGCTGTATAAAAAGGAAAACAATCCTCAAATACACACACACACACACACACACACACACACACACACACAGAAATCTACCAAAAAACCCACAAAAAGGAGATGAATCGCTTTGGAAGATACAGAAGTTCCCCATGGTAAAGTAGTGAGCTTATCAGTTGATTTCCTCCCAAATTAAGCTGACCGCCAGGTAAAAGACTCCTTCCCACAAAGATGTTTACTGAGGGCTTATCCCATGCCAGGCCTGGTTCTAAGCATGTCATACATCATGTCATTCGATTCTTACAAGAACCACTTCACAGATCAAGAAATTTAGGTACAGAGATGAGCCAGGATATGAACCAAGACAAAGTGATTCACGGAACTATTAAATTAAAAATTAAGTACATTATAAAATAGGTAATAAAAAGAAAACTACTTTTCAACATTTTTTCTTTTTTTTTTAAAGCGTGATTTTTAAAAAAATATTTATTTATTTATTTGGTTGCACTGGGTCTTAGTTGTGGCTCGTGAACTCTGAGTTGCGAGATCTAGCTCCCTGACCAGGGATCAAACCCAGGCCCCCTGCATTGGGAGCTTGGAGGCTTAACCACTGCGCCACTAGGGAAGTCCCTCAACACTTTATCATACAACCTTGTAATTCTAAACTCTCTTAGCATTGATTATTGTTTGCGAAAATACTACACACATACTCCTCTCTTAAAACGGAATCCATTTGTATTATATGAGTCACATTATAGTTATTCCAGCCACACATTTATAAAAATGTGTCGATTTTTTTTTTTCTGGTAAGAAATCATCAAATGCCTCATCAAATCTATCTAAATGTCACTTTCAGATAGCTGAAGTTATTATTCATGTATCCAGCCTTTTTCCTTGAGGATGAATCCTAGAAATAGTCTATTACGCTTTTATCATCTTTTGTCTAAATTGTGGAAAAAAAAAAACACATAAAGAAGCATTTACTAACTCCCATCTGATAATCTTACATCATGTAGTAAAGAGACAGCTGTCTTAACTTCCTAAGGATGACAGATTTCTTCATTTCTTAGAGTTAGTTTTAGTCTCATAAATTCTTGACCGAATGTGCTGAGAACATGAAAAATAGAAAACAGATCTGACTTATGATACATGGGTAAAAGAGTGTATGTTTTTCTGCAGAGATTATATTAGGGCCGAAAGAAGAGCTTTATTGAGAGAAGTCCTTCTGTCATAGTCAAAATGCAAAGCTCAGGGCACTGTCAGGGTTGCGATTCTATTTTGTAGTGTTCTTTGTTCTTCTAGCAAGGAAAATCCAGACTAAATAGAAGCTACCAATCAGAAGTTAGCAAGTGGTAGCTGTTTATTCAACAAAAGAACCGTTTAATCTAAAAGTTTCTAATAATAATGTGTTTGGCCATCCCAAGAAATGGTACACTTCTTTCTGGATATTCTCAGAGAGAATGACTACACACACATCTGGGAGTTTGCAATAGATGACCTCCCTAGAGACTTCCAATGATAAAATTTCTTAACACACTCTTGAAGCTGCTCATAATTTTATGCATTTTATCAACTCAGGGTAGCATGGTGGTCTGTAAGTTATTGTACATAATTTTAGAGGAGAATCAAGCTTAAGCATTATGCATTCTTTTCTTTTTTTTCACTTGAAAGATGAGAGCCAACATTTATCAAAAGCTGGCTCTGTGCCAGGCACTATTCCAAGGTCGTAATGCCTCTTTGATGTAGTTTTTAGTATTCTCCCCATTGTACAGATTAAAAGTCTGAGGCAAGCTTGCCCAGATCCACATGAACTGGAAGCAAGTTTAGAACCCAGGGAGTCCATTTTGTTAGGAGAACAGAGGTAGGGGAGGGAGGGAGAGAATGGGCAGAGAATTTGACTTACTTTTGAACTTCAAGCACTTTTGTACAATTCAAATGTTTTGCAACAGTGATGAATTTCATTGTAATTTAAGACAAGTAAAATATGAAAATCATCAGTTTTTAAGCATAAACAAATGACGCCTGACATTTGCTGAGGATTTATCATGTGTGAGGCTAAGAGCTTTGCGTGGATTATCTCATCAGCTGATCCCCACACCACAGTAAAGCAGGTGTCTCTGTTATTCCTCTTTTACAGATGACAATGAAGTTTAGAGAAGGTAAGTGCCTTACCCAAGGTCACTTTCTGACCTTTACCCCCATGATATTCAGTTGTCTTGTCTTTCAAGCTGACCTTTCCAGGGCTTTGTGAATAGAACGTTCTCTTTCCCCAGCGAACAGAGATGGGGAGTCTCCAAGTTCTGGCCTCTCCCAAGTCTGAGTAGTGAAACTAAATTAGAGCAAGGCAGCACCTAGACTGCAATGCCCTGGGGCAAGTGTCTCCTGTTCCCAAAGTACCCTTTGCTCTTGAAACTTAATTGGCCCAATGCAATGCATCTTTTCTTCTAATTGGTTCCTAGTGGTTGGAGGAAAGGCAGGCAGCTGCCTGAGTCCTAGGTCTGCCTTAGCAACAGCAGAGCACATCACTTAGTAGGCAAACTAAAACATCGTTAAAACTGGACCCCAGATCACAGCGGCAATCTCTCTTTCTGTATCTCTCTGCCTCTCTCTCTCCAAATGCACTTTTCATGTGGGTGCTTTCTCATCTACGTCTTGGCCCTAGCTAAATCGGGATGCAGCCCTGAAAAAACAGTGTTACATGCGTGGTCCAGTCTCAGCAGGATAGCAAGAGCCACCCAAGATGGGCCACCGAACAGATCAAGCTAAACATTTCAAAGGGCCATCTCCAACCGCAGTCTCTTCTTTTCTCGTTTCCTTTTGTCAACACACTGATTAAAAACAGAAAATGGTTCCCCACTTTTTATACTGAGTCTACTTCCTAAATCCCAAAGAAAAGCAGCATATTTTTTTTCTACTTCTTTCTACAAATACTTCAAAACAGTGTCATTACTTCCTCAAAGATTTAGTTCTGTTTCATTTTTAATTGTGAAAATTGAATTTTCTTTGACCTTTAAAAATCACGAGATTTGGTAAAGGAATTCAGGATAGACTATGATAGACTATGATGTCCCAACACCACTGCACCCTGCAGGCCAACAGCCCATTAGTAGGAGGGTTAGAAGTTGTATTTGTCTCCTAAATCATGTATTGATTACAAAATGAGGCGATCAGCCCACACATGTAGGCTGACCAGCCTCTTTCCAACCTCTCTACTCAGAAAATTCAGTCAATCCTTTTAACAAGCCCTAGCCTTTCACTCCAAGTTTAGAAAGGATATGCATTTTTAATTTTGTGAGTTATTTTGGGTACAAGGTAGGTGTAAGAAATTTTTAAGAAAAGAATATCAGAGTTAAAAATCACCACAGGCTGATGGTGTAATTTTTTTAGAAAGGTCCAGTTTCCTCCAGGTCGTGGCAGAAGTTTCATGGGTTTTCATCATCCAATAGTCCAATTACGGGCATATTATTTTAAGAAACTGCTACTATCATTTAAATATTATGAAAGATCAGAAAAGGAGATTATCTCTTTTTACTGTAGTTAATTAACCTTGTAATGAATTTGCAATGGTTGGACAAAGAAGATGGACGGTTAAAACGGTGGTTTTCAAAACTTTTCCATACAGTAGTTAAATAGTATGGAAAATGAAAAGGAGCTATCTATTTATGTATGTGTGTGGTTGTTTAATTTTGTAATATGAATTCACAAAATTTGGACAATGGTGAATGTTTTAAAATAGTAGTTTCCAAAGATGGTTAACATCTGAATCATTAGGGAGGTTTGTAAACATTCTCAACCATGGGCATCTTTCACTCAGACATACTAAAACAGAACCTTGCAGGGTAAAGTATGGGAAATGGTGTTTTTAAAAAACAATCTCCAGGTGATTCTTAACACAGTCTCCCAGTGCTGGTCCCAGTAGTGATGGAACCACTGGTCTAGATGCTCAGAAGAGCATTTTGACACTACAGAAATTACAGGTGATAGTCAAGACTGGTTATTTGGGAAAAAAATAAGAGAGACTGGTATAAACAATATAGGTAAAATAGAAATCTGAGACAAAAATTTGATCTATAACTGAATGTATATAAAGCATATTCTAAGTTTTCCTCAGAGAACTTCAGAATTTTCCACAAAAATATATTTGATATATTTAAATATATTTGAAATATATTTGAATATATTTGATATACAAGAATACATTTTTGTCTTATGAGAAGACAACTAAGAAATTTGGTTTTCCCTTGACTTTTCTACTATAATTTTCTAGTCTAGAATATGGCTATTCATTTCTTGAAAGGAACAAAGCAAGAACAATTTGTCTAGTTGAACTAACTAGCTTTTAACATTGCTTTCAATTTTTACTTAATAAAAAGTAGAAAATTGTTTTGAGGTTCCCCAGAGTTTAAAATTTCTTTTCTCCACAAAGTATTGACATATGGAATTGAGAGAAATAGAAAGACTAATCCAACAAGCTCTAGTTCTGAAAATTTAAATTCCTTATTTACAATATTTATCTTATTCTCTGAGCTTCAGCTCCTGGGAGGAAAAGCCAAGGAAGTTTCCATACTTGAATTACCTTTTTTTTTAACCCCAGGCAAATTTTATAACATACACTCAATAGTATTTTAAGCCATCACTGACATATCTTGTCTGATACAAATTTGTATCTTGTCTGACACAGGCCTTCATAATTTGTACTTTTCAGAAATAATAAGTAATTTAAAAAAAATTCTTCCTCTACTCCAAATGTGATACGTGAAGCTGATTTCCTGTGGATTTCATAATAACAGTAAAGAACTAATAAAGAAATAAAGAAGCAAAGGATTTAACCTGTAGATACAGTTAACTGAAAGATAAAGAAGTGATTAGCTGTTCTACCTAGGCATTACAAATAGGAGCAAAAATGCCCACAATCACCCAAGCTTGAGGTCCTGGATTCATTCCTCACCCACCCCTCCTTTTCATTCTGTTGGTTCAGCCACCAAGTTCTGTTAGTATTTGTTCTATTGATAAATCACCATCCACCTCTCCTTTTCCATTCTTGTAGTCTGAGGTCAGTTACCCATCCTTAGAATTTCATGCCCAGTTTCTCCAACACCTTTCTTCACTGGCCCCCATTCTTATTTTTCTCCTTCTTGACCTCATTCTTAGTTCTTGGCACACTGATGCCTCCTATAGATAGCTATACATTAATAGGCCTTAAAGACTGGAATGCTGGGCTTTATTTTTTTTCTATCAGATCTAAAGCTTTTCTATTTCATCATGAATTCATTCATGTTTTTAAACGATCTCCTCTTTCTTCACCTCTCTAGTTCTGTTCTGTTGTTTTCTTTACTTCCTAAGTTGAAATGCTGCTTCCTTATCCCATCGTAGGTCATAGACCTTTTGAGGAAATACTACATCTAAGGACCATGTTGCCCAAAATGAATACACGCAAGAATACTTTTGGCTATCTACACTATAATGCTATGATAATTAGTATATGTATTATATATAGAAAGCTTGTAATTATAACTTTATTAAAGATAGCAACTTTTATTATTATAAGGTGCTTTTTTTCTCATTTAATTATTTTTTGAACTATTCTGTTTTTACATACTTCTACCTCACCTTTTATTTCTTTTGGTAGCAGGTGCCTAATATGTATTTCTTCATCTTTTTTATATTTCATTTTGAGCCATACCAGTATCGTAAGAGAACAGTCTTCTGCTATTTTTCAGAATTACACATTTTCAGTATATTATTTTACTGATCCTTTAATTTTGGAGGAGGAGAATGAAGCTAGTCTAAATCTTCCCTTGTGAATAGTTTTTTTCAACTTGATAAAAACACTGATGGAATATTTTCCTTTTTTTACTTTTCAAATTCAAAGTGTTCACCAGGCTAGATCTACATGCGGGCTACTTTTAATTAATTGTTCCTGGTCCGTGATAACCCATCTTCATCTGAATATTTTTCCATCTAAAACAAAATAATTATTATATTTCCCTTAGAACAAGGCCCGTGTTCCATTTGCTCTCTTCTTGCCATCAGGAAGAGCGCTGATTTGTGTGTCTGTGTTGGCTGTCTTCCACATATAGCATCCTTGCCCCAAACAAAGTCCTCTTTTCATCTCCTTCCTTTGCATGACTGGAGATAAGTCTCACTCTTGATCTCTGCATAAGTGATTCCCTTGGCTGCAGTGTTCTGACTTCTCATACTTCTAATTCTCCTGGACTCCCTCCCCGGAACCCCGTCTCCTGCCCCAACCTCTGGACTCACAGGGTCAGCCCCTGTCATCTGAGCACATTCCGTTTGGTGTAGCTGCCCTTGCCCTGGGGTCTCACGGAGAAACTGCCTCAGAAGTCAGCGAATTCTGTCTTACCCACAGAATGCTCCATCTTTAACCTTCACCCCTTCACATTAAGGGCTTCTGCAGAAGCTCTGTTACTTATTTTTTGTACAAATCTCTGAGAAAGGGAATTGTGACCTGAACCTTAGTTTTACCCATCAGTTTCATGAGCCCAGTTCCATCAGTACTGAATCTACAAGAAATGCCTTAGGGTTGACAGCCTAGGAACAAACGGTCTTCTTCTCCCTGTACCTGTAGGGCACAGATTTCTCACTATATAAATTCCTTTGATCATTTATTTGAAGTCTGAGTAGGAAAGCAAAAAGCAGAATTAGACACCTGAGCTCAAAAATCACTTTTTCCTAAAAGACCTCGCATTTACTTACTCTTTTTATTCAGCTTTACAACTTTTATAGCATTCCTACTTTGATTTTACTCTAAGAGGTATATTTTATCAGCTGGATTTCAGATGAATTTGTTAAAGGTCAAGTCTTTATATAGTGCAAAGGTCATAAATCCAAGCTATTTTATCTTCTATTATTCCTGTAAAAGAGGAAAGATGATCCACAAATACTGAAAAGAAGGCAGATTTACCTCAGAAAGCATATAAATCATCTTATTCAGAATCATAACCTTTAGAAAGCCAACTTGGAGCTATGTACATATCTGTAACCTACAATATATATTATATATATTTCCATAAATTTATATATAATATATATCTACTTAAAAATTTAGATAATCCATTTTTTCCAGGAATATCACTGTTTGGAATTTATCATGAAAAATAATAACTTCCAATAAAAATAAATCCCTATACTCTATCTATCAGGACATTATTTATGATGATGAAAAGCTGGAAACAGCAAATATCCAATGATAGAATTATAGCCATGTTAAGTGAGCCTATATTCATAGGGCATAGTCTTATATAGCCATTTATAATTTTTTAAGGAAGAAAACTATATAGAAACATGAAAAATACTTATGACAAATAATAAATGGAAAAAACAGCATAAAAAAATGTACAACACATGATCACAGCTACACAAAAGTCATATAGTCTTAAAAATACACAGATAGTACAATCTTTTGTATTAGGTTATTGGGACTATGGTTGTTTATTCTCTTTTCACCATCATTTCTGTCATTTCTTTCATATCTAATTATTTTTAAATTGAAAGGATTAATTTTAAAATGTTAAAAGTTTGCGCACAAAGAGTTTTGAAAGTGTAAAAACTTCTTGCACGAGTCCTTGAGACAGGTAAGAATCATATAACATGACAACCTCCAAAATGTTGATACTGGGTGGGGGGCAATTTATAATTTCTTTAGACTGAAGGTCATAGTTTCCAAATCAAAACTAGAAAATAGGCTATCTCATTGTCTCTCCACTTGATTGCATATTTGTCTTTCCTGACAGATTCATAGGTCCTGGTCTATCTCTTTTCCTCACTGAACCTCCAGCTCCTAGCCCAGCGCCTGGTTTACATTGGGATACAATGTTATGGGGAAATGTGATTTTTTTTTTTTTTTTTCTTCACAAACTTGTGACTCTTCCCCTGGGATATATTCACATAGCCATGAAAATCCTAAAATTATCACAGCATCATTGATAAAGGATGAAACAAATATGTACATGCCTGCCCAAGTGTACACACACATATACACACTCACAATGGATGCAGGAAAGAGAAGAGAAGCAAATGGAACTCATTTCAAAGAAATGCCATACCCAAAGAAGAAGAAAAAAATGGTACCCAACACTTCAATTCTCTAAACCGCAAGCAAATGCTACTGCTTCGAGTCGATATTTTTTCTTTTACAAGTGTAATATTTTTCCTCTTTTGACTATCTCATAGCTAAAGTTTACCACAATTTCACATGGCTTGTCTTCAACTTTTACAGAGCTCCTAGTATGCTTACCATCTATTCTGCCAAAATGTCACATCTTCTATGAACTCCAAGTGGGTCCAACCAGACTGTTGATTTTTCCATTTTTCTCTCAAACTTGACTTTTCCTTCACTCTGGTTTTAACAATAGCTGGATCAAATATACTAGAGATGCATGGAAAATCCAACATCAAAGGCCCACAGAACAAAAGCCCACCGATTAGGAAATACATTTTTGCTGTTGTTGTAGAGGATTGAGAAGCCATGATTTTTATTTAGAACTGTTGAAACTTAATCTTTGAATGTTAAAAAAAAACCACCATTCCCTGCTCTATATCTGCCTTGCGGATAACTGCCATAGGCCAACCTCTCCTCTCCTATTTAATTTCAAGTCACAGTTGTAGCTATGAAAATATGAATCATAATTTAAAAAAAAAATAGCCACCTCTTACTTTCTGATCCCTATTAAAAGGTCTTCGCCAACCCGGACCTCCTGGTACACAAACTCTCACCGCCAGGGAAATCCAGGCCTAGCTGATACCTGTACAAACATGAGATTAAAAACACATCCTTCCGAGGCCTGAACCTGAGTGTGTCTGAACACGCATCCCTGATCATATATTCCCTGAACAATTATGCCTCAAATTGAAAGATTTACCCTATGATACTTCAAGCATTTATCAGGACCTGACTTTAGAGTTATCACGCTGCCCTGAAAGAGAAACATCTGAGTCAGGGAGACACAACCCTGCTCAGGGTTCTGGGCCCGCCTTGAGTTTCCAGCCAGGCGACCCTCACCGGTCTCTTAAGGGCTCAATGACAAAACGGCGTGGCTCTGGCAGGACCCTGCTTTGCCCGCCGTGTGGCCACCCTAATGACAGCCACTCAAACGGGCCAATTCATAAAGGAAGGGATGCGAGGCGCAGAGCGGTGCGCAGGAGGCTGGCGGCGGGGCGGGCAAGGCCGGCCCGGAAACCTGCCGAGGCAGGCGGCCCTCACACCTGCGCGACGGCCCCGGGGAGCGCCGCGCTTCCGCCTCACCCCCAGGCACCTGGCCCCCGCGGGCCGGCGGGGCAGGCCGAGGTCTGGCGGCCCTGGGCATCCAGCGCGCGTCCGAGGCCGGGGAAGGCGCACCCCGCGGCGGGGGCAGAGAAGCGCTTCGCGGCCGCCCGCGCCCGTTCCCCGCGCAGCCTGGGGGGCGCTCGCTCCGCTCCCCGCGCCCGGCCCTCGCCCCTCGCCCCCCGCCCCCGGCCCGCCTGGGCCCGGCCGGGGCCAGAGCGACCGGCGCGCCCCCCCCCCACCCCCCGGGCCTCCGGCGGCCGCGACTAACCTGTAACCCCGGCGCTCAGAGCGGTCATGGTGCGGCGGCGGCGGGCGGCGGCGGGCGGCGGCGGGCGGCGGCGGGCGGCGGCGGGCGGCGGCGGGCGGCGGCGGGCGGCGGCGGGCGGCGGCGGGCGGCGGCGGGCGGCGGCGGGCGGCGGCGGGCGGGGCGCGCACCCACCGCGGGGACGCGGCCCCTCACCTTCCGCGGTTCCGGCGGCGCGCTCCGCCCGGGCTGGTGGGCCTGCGAGGGCGGGGGGAGGGGGGAGGGCTTTTTTCTTTCTGCCTTTTTTTTTTTTTTTTTTAAATCAGAATTGGCTTTGCCGCAGGGGTTGGGATGCTGGAGGCACCCCGGGCTGAAGGGAGGAGACGGCAGAGGGGAGCAGGAGGGTCGGTGCCATCAGGCTCCTTGTCTCCGGCCGCCGCCACCGGCCCAGCCTCCCAGCAGCAGCAGCTGGGCTCTCCCTTCCAGTTAGCCCCTCCTATGCTCCCTGGTGTGCTCACCGAGCGCTCCTCGTGCACTCGGGACGGGCACACGCGGGGCGCACGGAGGGCCACCGCGGACGGGCGAGCGGGGCCCGTGTACGTGTGCTCTTGTCTTAGTGGACACAGTATCTGAGGATGCGGACTAGTTTCACCCTTGAGTATGAAGCTGCTAAATCATGAGGGCATCGGTGACATTGATCTCTTCTAAGCATGTTCACATTTTCTCTTAACATTAAAATATTTCGTTATGTGCATGAGGCTGGATGGCCATTTAAAAAGTGGTCACCTCCAGGCGCTGTAACGATACCCGGACAGGAAGCTGCACCTGATGTGGGGCTCCCATCGGAGCAGGTTTGGGGAAATCTTGGAAATTTGAGCATCTTGCTCGGACCCAGGGGACATTATCCTCTCAGCTGCATTTGTTGAAAAGTTTACTCAGGCGCTGGCATCTTGCTTTGTAGTCAGATATTGAACCCACCAAGAATCATTGACAGTGATTTGGTGCTTGTGTGTGGTCCTGTCTTCACACGGATCATACACACACAAGCACATAAATACAGGGAGAGAGAAAACTGAATGAAACTTCCTCTAGAAGAGAAATCAGAACCCCAAACCAAAGAACCATTCCCTATTACAAAATTATAGTCCAAGAGATGGGAAAAAATCACATACACACATTTTTAAAATAAAATCTCTAGTTCTGCATATTTAATTAGCTTATCATTTAAAAAAGAAAAAAAAAACCTTGCACAATCTATTCACATTGGGCCAGTGTTAGCACTTTTTTGTTATTTAGAGGAAATTTTAAAATAATTAGCATTTCATGAAAAACAGAACCATGTGGAATATATTCTTCTGAAGATTTCAGAAAGACCAACTATATGAAAAGCTAAGTTTTAAACAAATGACACCATGTGGAAATATTCTTCACGACACAAAATGGACACACAATCATTTCGAGACCAGGGAGATGAGAATGCAGAAGCTATATATAGACAATTATTTCAAAGAGTTTTGCTATAAACATTTGGAGAGAAATGGTGTGGGAGCTGAAAGAGGAAGTGGAGAAAAGACAATCATTATTCTTTTTAAGGTGGGAGACATAACAATACATTTTTTGCTAATGCAGTGGATGGGGAAAACTTGGTGATGCAGGAAGATGATGAGTAAGTAAAGCATGTCCCTGAGTAGAAGAGAGGGTTGAGGTTTACTAGACAAAGGAGGACTGGCCTGACCAAGAAGCACAGATGATTCATGCATTCATTCATATTAACAGGAAAGGAGGTAGAGTGTCAGGTCCTACATGCAGGGAGGTGGGGAGTTGGATGGCATGAGCTTGTGGAAATTATCTTCTAATTGATTTTATTTTTTATTTCAGTGAAAGAGGAAGAAACTCATCAAGTGAGGGTAAGGATTGAGGAAGGATGTGTTGGAGGTTTGAGGGAAAAATAAGTTGGGAAATTGTCAACTAGGACAGTGGGGGAGTGGCTGCACTAGGGAACATGATTACTGGTAATCTTAAGGACCCATTTGAAATTATTGATTATGAATTTATTGTAAGAAATGCATATTTTTTCCTAGCCTTGTTTACTTGCATGAGTGAAGGTAATTCCTATGTAATCTGTTTTTCTCCTGGTTGTAGTTTATCCTGGCAAATAATACAATATCTTCAAGCCCAGTTACCATAGTAGCAAGGCTTCTTGTGAAAGTTCATTGATTTCACATCACATTATTTCTGCAGGTATTACAATATTGCACCTGTTTGGGCCCAAAATAAAAAAAAAATAGAATTTAAGAAGATAAAGTCAGATTTATGCTACTTTCTGAGGTCAATGAATCTTGTGCTAACACAGGTTTCTTTGAATTCAATAGCCCTTTTGCTCATGGAAGATATCTACAGAGAGAAAAAAGAAATGAGAAAATATATTATCAAGGGGAAAGAAAGATGAAGCCATTTGGACAATATCAAGTAAATAAAAGGATCCTTTAAGAAATATGCATTGTGGTTTCTCTCCAAAACTATTCAACCTCATTAATCTCAGTGGTAACCTGCAAAGTTGATTTTGAGATGTTTTCAGCTTGAATCTATCAAAACACATCTATTTCTTAAAGAACACAAGTAATCAAGGGAAATTTCTAAAAGGTATGTGGAATATATTCACCTGATGTATTATTCTACATTAATATTTTCCAGTGGATAAATTGGTCCTAGTCTTGTTTCCATACTGTCTTTTATGGTAATTATTTGTAAAGACATCTACTTATTTGGATTTTAAGGCCCTTAAACTTAACCTTATAAGCCTTTGCATCCCTGTTTTGCTTTATCTAGTACTTTTTTTACCCAGTAAGGTGCTCAATCAATATTTGTTTAACGAATTAACTAAATACCAATTAGTTCACAAATTTAATTGTCCAAGATTAAACACTTTGTATGAATAATTTTCCCTTTGATGCGAAAGGTATTTTTAGTGAGGCTGTCAAATATTTTTATATTAGGAACAGAAAATTTTCCATTCCCTGACCAGAAAGCAATCTCAAAACACAGCTGTGATAATGTCTAATTACTAAACTGCCAGGGAACTGAAGCTTCCTACTTTAGTGTGAAAATAAAATAGAGGATGATGTTGAATAAGTATGTCCTCATTAATTTTTGAAACAGCCTCGCATTGTAAGACTGGAAAAAGCCTGCAGAGGCCATTGGATTCAGTATCTACATCTAGGCAGGATGATAACTAAATTATACAAAAAGTATTGTTGCCTCTCTTATATAAGAACCTTCAGTGAAAAAACTTATAAAATTGTTTTAGCTATAAATTTTCACAACATTATATAACAAAATAAAAAGTACAGATATGATCTGGCTGTTGTGTTTATATAACATTAAGCCATTGATGTAATGGATCTTTTTAACTAGAATTGCAGACTCCAGCAACGATTTTCTTGTTATTCAAAGCCTTCCAGTGATCCAAGAGTATATTTGTTTTTCCAAATAGTCACCAGAAATCTTCTTCTTGATTTAAGCCTATTTCCTGCCTTTGTCACATTATAAGTGGATATAAAATGGTTGCTTATCATGAATTTTATTTTGTATTTGTGTATATGCCTGTATGTTGTTATTATTATTATTATATGAATTTTCTAATTCACAAAGGCAGTGGCTAAATCTAGCCTAATCTTTTTCTCCAAGTTAAGTAATTAATTACCTCTTGATCAATCACTCTGTATTGAGCAACAATTATTAGATCACAACTATTAGATTGCTACCATCTTCATTGGTCATAAACAGTTGAATAGCAGCAATTGCTTGTGGTTTAAACTAAGATATCCCACATAACATTAGGTGCTACATGTGGTACACGCAAAATATATGATATGGTATCTTAGTTTGAATTTCCCAGAAGCAGACACTGGGATGAATATGTGTGTACAATTAATTTTAAAAGAAGTGCTCCCAGGGTAGATCAAAGTGGAAGCAGGAGAGAAAGAGGAAAAAGAAGCGATTTGAGGTATAAGACTCACAGAGAGTAGGCTTCAACATGACTATGTAAAGGAATGCTGAATTATAACTTACACCTCAGAGATGTCTAAACCTAGGGAAATTTGCTGGGCTTTCACCCAACAGCCATTGGTTAATGGCTTCGGGAGGGTAAGTGGGAGAGGGAAGAGGAGAAGGTAAGGGAATAAAAATAAACATCCAGGCACGTCTGACTCTCTGCACTTATTGACCAAGTGGTCCCAACGGTCTGAGGGCCATGCCCTGAAGATCTGTGGGTGCCAGTCTTTGAAAGTGTACCAAAGGGGCACCACTTATACCAACAGAATCTGAGAAACTGAGGGGACCTGGGCAAGGCACCAACAATGTCTGCCACCTATGGTAGATGCCTTCAAGGTGCTGAGAAACTACAACCAACATATATAAGGCAGTTATAGTACAATGCAAGAATTAGTTAAATAGCTGTCACTGTAAGTCCAACATTAGTTGAGACTGTCAAGATTATCCACATGGGCTGAAGAAGACTGAAAAGACTTGTGAAAGGCATTGAATTAAAGTCAGCCTTTAAAATGTGGAAGATTTAATTGCATGGAGGGAAAGAGAGGACATTTTAAGTGGATGAAAAAGCAAAATTTTGCAGATTGGGAAGCAAATGTTGAGAAGGAATTAGGAATACAGAAGGTCTGGGGGGAGTAACACCTGGGGAAGGGAAATGGAGGAAGCACGACTGGGGAGGGGGAGCCATCAGAATACTATGCTGGCCTGACATTGCCCCGTGCCAGCCCCATGGGCAGCTCTTACACAGTGATTGTCCCGTAGTGGCACCACATTGAGCGGAAATGGCTGGACTCTCACACCACTGCCTTATCTAGTCAGTGATGGGTCATCCTGAGAAGAGTCATGACCTTGACTGGAAAGCTGATGTAGTCTCTAGAAGGACAATTTATTTCACTTGTGCTTTCCCTTTGATTTATAGAATAGAGAGATATGATAAAAAAATATATATATAGATAAGTCTAAAAGATCTCTTTCAATCAGTATAAAATAAAACATCTAACTGATAAGAACACATCACAGTTTAGTTGGCCACATTTTCTCTTTCTCAGTGGTGCATAAAATAATAATGAATCTTATATTTGATGAAATATAGCATGGAAAATGGTTGACACATCATAGGTTCTCAGTGAGAGTGAATGGACTTGATTTTTCAGTTATTTGTAAAGTCACCAATCTTAAAGAACTTAGATATTTAAGGGACTTCCCTGGTGGTCCAGTGGTTAAGACTCCGCACTCCCAGTGCAGGGGGCACAGGTTCAGTCCCTGGTCAGGGAACTAATATCCTTCATGCTGCATGGTGGAGCCAAAAAAAAAAAGAACTTAGGTATTTAAGACATTGCAATAATGCTTTGGAAGAACAAACACAATGAAAAGTAAAAACTAATCATGTAATTAATATCTTTTAAATATATTTGTAGTCTTATCATTAACTGAAAGACATAGATGCCATCTCTCTTTCTAAACACGCTTATATCCAATCAGTTGTAAATAGTCCTAGGAAGAGAGTTAATTTAAGATATGACAATTACAAAACAATGAACTCAATTTTCCCATTGCTTTAAATATCCTTTCAACACATCAGGACAATATTAAAGATATTTAGGTTTTCAAGAACTGTTAAAAGTGAAGATTCATTCTAATCTACAATGCCAAAGCAACTGATTTAGGTGCAAAATTAACTAAAAGAATGAGCTGTTTGACCATTTCAACCAGAGCTTGAAAGGCAAGTAAAATTTATCGTGCTGCCAAGGTCAAGAGGAAAGCAGAAGGTGAAAGGAGAAGAAATCGAGTGAGTTACTCAAAGACAAGATAATGAGCTGCTGTCTCTTCCACAACTGGCTTTTTCATCCCAGTTCTTCCTCAGCTACTCAGTTAATCTTCTTGTTGGTTACTGACCTCATTTGATCCCTCTCCTTTTTCCTAAGGCAATTTAATTCATATCCCATTTACAGTAATTTATCTAGATTGATTACCAGGCTTCTATCAAATAAAATTTCTATGAAACTGAATTTCTTCATTGTTTATGAAAATAAAAAGGTTTGCTGACAATTTTCATCACAATAAGAAAATGTTTGCAAGCTGCCTAGTCAAACATATTACATCAAAGTCCACATAATGTTTTTTATACCTATAATTTCAGTTTATAAGTTGCATATTATTGTGGGAAAATATTCATTCTGATCTGAGCTTTTATACACTTATTATTATTATTATCAATGTCTATCAATTGTTATCAATTATTATTATGCTTATCAATGTCTCAGAAAACACACTCAGGGCCCCTGACTCAGGGGCTATCATGCAACCTGCCAAGCATCTCTCTTCACCTAGATAATGTGCCTTTAGTCTGCTTATTTTTTTTCTGATTTATGTTGAATGGATCCTTCTCCTGTTGGAATAATATTGAAAATAATGCAAACAGTCGTATAAATATAAGTTTTAAAACAGGGTAGTGTATGGTGTACACTGCACAAAAACTGTGAGTAATGATGACGAAGAGAAAGCTGAGGGGCTAAGTCACTGACCAGCCTGCATAGTGAGAAAGGCACCAACCAGCACAGAGTTCACATAAAAATACACATAAATGAAATATATTTTTAACTTCTTTTTAACTAGCTCTATGTAAATGTCCATTACCAGAAGACTACAACTTTCTATCATTTCCATCTCTAATAGATGTGCATATGTAAGCGAATATATATATTTGTTTACATTCGCTTGCATATATTTATATACAAATATATATACACATATGTCTATATGTATATATTTCCTATTCCCCCTTTATTATTGGAAGACTTTGGACAAATATACAAAGAAAATCTAATCACAGAAATTTAGAATTGGGGAAAACCAACGTTTCCTTCACCCACGCCATTTGGGAACCTGAAATTCAGCAGGTTAAGGAACCCAGCCAAGATCAGGCAGCTAGTGGATGGCAGAGCCAGCGTCAGAAAACCTTCTCTGAACAAACAGTTCAGTGTCCTCTCCACTTGTGGGCTCCTGATTTTATCTTCCCGGTTGTTATTAACTGATTAACCACTGAGCATGACTTTAAGAATTAAGAGTCTATTAGGGTAAAATAATACTGAAGTGATAAATCTTTTTCCCCTGAAGTCAGTGAAAACCTCCTCTATATTTTTTTCCCAAAATTTCCCTTCCGCATTAACCAGAACTGTAAAAATATTCAGAAGACTGAAAGATTATTTCTTATCCCAGAAGTGCCTAATATTTCCAGGTGTTTTTACTACGTGGGAGGAAAAAAAATGCTTCTGGTTCTGCACTAATGCCTGGAAAAGGTGTTAACTAGACACCTTTTTATTCCACAGCTCTGGCTCAGCTGAAAAGTTCTTTTTGTTGGAAATTGAAACTTATTTTTATTGCTGCCCCAGAATATTTAGCCTTCCTGAAAACTTTGATGTACCTTTTACTATTTGAAAACCTGGACACTTCTTTTTAGCTGAAAATATTATCCAAGTGAGTTTTGAGTGAAATTGTGATTTTTTTTACTTCAAACTTGACTCTAAGTGATTGAACAATTAGTGTGGCACATATATGGAGAGATCAGTAAGAGCTGTTGATTACCTGACTCTAGATTAGCCTTCTTAATTTTTTTCATGGCAAATATAATTTTCTTGATGATTTTTATATTTTAATTGCCTTAATTTATCTCATAATGGTGTGTTAATTCTTCCCTTCCATTAAACCTGAAAAACCATGCTTTAGGTCAAATTGTTGAATCTAATCAAGGTGTATCAAACTTTTAAAAGTCATTCATTCATTCATTCATTCACTTAGTCATTTTCTAGGCAAATATTTGTTGAGATGCTACTCTGTGCCAGGCACTGGAGTGACAGCAAAGAACAAAGGAGCCAAAGTCCCTGCTTTCATGGAACTTGTATTTAATTGGGGAGAGGTAGATTATACACAGTAGGTGAACAAAGGAAAAACATAATGTTAGATCCTGGGAAGGGTTGCCAAAAAAATAAGACAGAATAAAGGGTGCTTGGTCTGGAGGGCAGCTTTAGACAGAGTGAGGAAGAAGGAAGAAAAGAAGGAAGGAAGCAAGGAAAGAGGGAAGGAAAGAAGGGGGGAAGGAAAGGAAGGAAGAAGGAAGGACAGGAGGAAGGGAATAGTAAATAAATAAATAAATAAATAAATAAACAAATAAGTAAACCAATAAATACTTCTGAAAAATCTTGCTCAGCCTCACATCTCACACATCTCGCTGTCTTCAATTTTTGAAACTTCTGCTGCCTTGTCGACGTGAATCACAATGATGGAGCTGTCCAGCTCTACAATTTCCATAAGGGAGGTGTGTTAGGATGTCCATACTGTTGCAAGTGGGGATTAGGGCACCGTCTTGGATCTGAGGGACCAGCCGCAGGGGAGGCTGTTCCTGAGGCCTAGGGCAATTTCCAGCAAGGGGTGCAGCTGTGAGCCGTCAGCGGCTGATACTGCCCTCAGCCAGGGGATGGGTGCATAAGCCCTGGGGAGGGGATCTGGATGGAGCATCCACTATGGATACCAAACATAAAGTGTCTTCTATGAAATGCTAGAGTATTTGAGCTTTATACTATAAACAATGGGGAGCTATTAAATATTTTTCAACAGGGAGTGAGTGTGATGGAAACTGCATGTTAGAAAGACCTCCTAGGGAGTGGGATAAGGAAAATCACAAAACTCTGAGACTGGACGCAGTGAGGCCAGTTTGGAGGCTATGGCAATGGTGTGCAAAATAAAAGTAAAAATAAACATGTTGAAGCAGGAGGAATCAACATGATTCAGTGATTTACTGGACAATCCAGGTAAATTGTAGACAGGAGCCAAAAATAATTCTCGGAATAAAGACTATAAGAATTCAGTAAAATGATATAATTAATAAAAATTGGGAACATAGGAAGAGGATCTGGTGTTATTTGGATTCGTGTTGTATCTGCATGATGGTAGGAGGATACTAAAGTTTGCAAATGCCACCTGACAACTGATCCAGAATCCTCTATATCACCTGCATCCTTTGTTGACTCCTAGGTCTATTATTCATATTGTGCATCATTTCCAATTAATTTATTCATGACAGAAATATAATATGTATGGAGTATATAATATGTATTGGGTACTGTTTTAGGCCCTGGCAAAAACATGTAAAAGCCCAAGTTTTACCTGGTAAACTAAGATTAATATGGCAACTGATGGGAACTTTCATAACAGTCTTGTGAACAAAATGAAGACATGGGCTGATTCCATACAACTCAGGACACTGGTAAGTGGTTAGATTTCACATTCAGAATGTGCAGATAAAGGGATTCTTATTGTCCTGAAGAAAGGTCTCTCCTAAGCTTGGTCCTCACCCTAATTTTTTTCAGCTACCTCATCAGTTATTTGGAGAAAGACACAGAAAGCATGCTCAATCATATTTACTTTGGAAAGGGTGAGGGAAATATGAAATCTGTATCCATAATGATTCTGACCGTCTGGATAGAAGAACTGAGCCTAAATAAAATTTAACAAGGATAAATATCGACTTCTATTTGGGGCACATACACTTGTAAAAGCACATGACGGGAGTAATGAGACAGTCAAAAAGTTAATGTGATCTTCAGTTTATTAGCAGAAATATAATATATGAAATAAGAATGGTGAAAGCACCCAGCCGTTTCCAGTTGGTAGAGGTCAAGGTGAGGATGCGACCACCAGCTGACCTGTGAGCCGGACCTCAGAAATCAGAGGTCCCTCACCTCCTCCTCTCCTCCTCTGCCCTTGGAATGTACCTTCTGTCCACTTTTCCACAGTGAGAGCCCTTTAGGGGGATGCAACCTTGAGAGAGCAACGTGTCATCGAGACCATCTGGACCGTATATGCTCCGTTAAGGCCTCTGCATAAACTTTTAAGATACTGGTGTGCACGTGCGGAGATCTACTCATTCTGCATCATCCAAGACAAGCCTCATATATAAGTTCCCTTGCTTATGACACCTGCCCCTTACCCATCTGGAATGGTCTGCCTTTCTTCGGTCTTTCTCTGCCCTCATGTACAAGGCCCATTTTCCCAAACAGCAGTTCCCCGCACTTTCAGCCGCACCTACCTTATGGTCTCAGTGGTGCCTGCCACATTTTACAGAAGCATCCACACCAGACAAAGCAAAAACGCTCAGGAAACCAGGCTATTGGAGGCTTGACAGTGTAATACACAAGGAAGAGGTGATGGAAACGATGATGCGTATCTTGAAAAGGGTAGAATTATTTGGGGAGTACGTGGACAGGTGGGGGGCCCTGGGGAACACATATATTAGACATCTTAAAATATTTTAAGCAGCTCATGGCCAGGACATTATTTTAAAAGGCCTCTTAGAGCAGATCTGGAACCAAGGGGTAAAAACTTCAGAGCTGCTCTCAGGAAGGGTGTGTTTCCCTTAATTTTCATTCTTACCGAGTAGACTCAGTCCCTAATCATTTGGCAGGGGTGCTGTACATTGTCAATAAATTTAATTTTGGACTAGACGACCTTTAAAATATCTCTTGAACCCCAGATTCTATGATTTTGTGGCTTGATGACTCAGAACTATATTTAAGGACTAAGATGTTTTCAATCCCTTTGAGCTTGGTTTCAGATACTAGGACACCCCCAGGCCTTTCCCCCAGAGCTGTCACAGGGTCTTTGGGGTCAGTGAGAAACCCAGGACCTTTCACACAGCAATTGGGTCCTTTCCACATTGGCCCTCAAGAGACGTGTGTCCTTCAGTTTTCTGCAGACTAGGAGAGGGAAGAAAGTAGGTCGTTCCAAGATATTTGGTACTTTGGCAGAAAAAAAATAAATCATAGTTTGCTAAAAAGTGAAAATGTTAAGTTATTTTCTTTTATCTTGCCAGAGTTTGTGTGGATCCAAGACTTTCTACTGAGTTACCAACTCAGCTGCAATATAACTATTTCAACTTCCTGGGAATATTATTTCTGAGTCGCAGTGATACAATGATCTGAATATTTCAATGCTTTCAGTCACCTGGAACATATTGTCTTTGCTTCACAGCTGCACTCTCCTCATGATAATATTCCTCATTGCACGGTACACTGTAGGAGATTAAAAGAAATGTTTTAATTCCTGAAAGAAATGTTCAAACACCAGTTCCCTATTCCACAACGATTCTTTTTTTCCCCTCAGAAAATACGCAAAAAGTAATACATGACTCATTTATTAAAAGTTCCATGTTTTCATTGCAAATTCCTAGTGAGGCTTTGGAATTGATGCTTCCCTTCTATGGTTCCCATATTCTCTGAGTCACCAAGGTTTTTAGATGTTGGCAGGAGAGCCTGTTCCTACGTCCTCATGGAGTTACAACGTGGCCAGGAAGGAACAGGACGCCAGGAGTTGAGCTAGGAGCGAGCGTGGCTACCATCCTTAGATCCAGGCCTCCGTGGCCCCAGCCCTGGGCCCTGGGGCTTGCAAAGCTTCCCAAATATGATGTGCAAATAGTGTTCTCAGCAGTACTGTTAAAATGCAGCCGGTGATTCTGTAGGTCTGGGGATGGGGCTGAGAACTTTCATTTGTAGCAAGTCCCCAGGCGCTGCTGCTGTGGCTGGTTCACAGATATCACACTTAGGAAATGACTGGTTTAGTGACTCCCTCTGTCTCTTCTCCAGACATACCTCCTCCCCTACAGGATGAGTACTTCACGTGATCCAGGGCACCTGCCAATGAGCGTTTGAGGCTCCTTCTAAACCACACTGTGGGTACCCATGACTCCCGGATTCCCTGCCCAGACCACTCTCTGGCCTTTGCACACCTCTCCCCAGCCTATCCTCCGGGTGGCAGATCCCTCCACCAGCGTGTACACGCTTGGGCCCAAGGGTCGACCAAGGGTCAGCCTTTGAAGGAGGCTTAGCTGCCTGGGCTAAGGATGTGCCCCAGGCAGAGCCTCTTCTGGTACAGATGGAGTCTGGTGAAGCAGGAGAAAAAGTGTGGGCTCTGTTCAGGAGACCTCCTTTTGCCTTCTTGCCCCAGTGGGTAAATATTGGGGGTGGTCTTATATCTGTTCATGTAAATGACAGGAGAGATCTCATCCTGTTATGTGGTCCTTGATTTTAAGACCAGGGCCACTGCTTGGATGGTTCTATTTCATGAGGATCCACTGCATCTAAAGGTCTTCTTAGGGCAAAGGGAGACTGTTTCTTCCCTTCCCTAAAATCTTCCACAACACATCTCCCAGATGACCGCACAATGGAGGGGACAATGTGGGAGCTTTGAGGGCTCACAGCTTTCAGCTGAACCCCAACTTCCTGTGTGAATTTGAGCAAATCAGTCATTTTGAGCAAGAGGTCATCCTCTGCCCTCAGTTTCTTGATCTTTATAATGGGAATAAGGATGCTACCCCACCCTCTGCCACCTCTTCCCCATTTCCACCCAACTTACTTCTATTCCTCCTTCAGCCTTCAGCTCAAATGCCATCTTGATTAGATCAGATGCCTGGAGCTAAGCTAGAAATAACTTTCAACCTTCCTTCCTTTTATATTTGTGATTTTGTTTTATGTCTGCTAGCCCAGTGGATTCCGAGAGCAGGGATCCTGTCTCCTTAATTCCCTGCTGTGTCTCCTCTATCTGGCCCAGAGCCTGGTACCTAACAGATGCTAAACCTGTGTTTGTCTAACGAGTAAACGAATGTGTGGTTATTGTCACAATTGGAGATAAAATATATGAAGCGACTGGCACATAGTATGTGCTTCATAAATGACACTGATGATTTTTCAGTGCCATTGACACTAATCACACATTTTATTTTCTCATACTTGATCCGTGGTAGAGAATAGGGTGAACTTGGGACAACTACAGTTTGAACTGTCCAAGTTAAGAAAAAATGTGGTGTGATAAACTAACTACTGGCCCAAACAACTAGAAACATGACACTCTCTTTAAAGGATCAAGAAACGAGAGACCCATAATTTAAAACAAAGGATCAAAAGTCCAAAAAAAGTGCTATTTATCAATTTTGCTTGCCCCTCACAACTCATACCCCAAAGAGCCAAACTGTGCATCTTCTTGAAAAGCATGTGGTGAAAGTAATTCCCTCCGCAAGTGTTCCTGCTGGCATCACCGACCTCCCCCTTCCCCTTCCCATCGCAGGGATTATTTTACCTCTCCCTTTAACATCAGCCAGCCCAAATATCCTCTTGTCAAATATTTCTGGGGCCTGCACTTGAAGAAAGCAACGATTTTCTCAAATCTGTGAACAGGACTTTTTTTTCTTTATGTCAAAATAAACCATCTGCTTGTACAACTGTTTCTAATTACTTCCCTGCCTAGACTCTCCCCTTGAGGGGTTTCGTACCAGCACCCCGCCCAGAGCAGTACTGCTGCCCGAATCCTAGCAGGCAGCTCATCCACGCCCTTGCAGCTCCGGGGAGAGCCCCGGACCTGCCCGCCTGGGTGTCTGTGGGTCCTTCTGCCCGGCCATCTGCTGGTGGCACCTCTCCCCCCCCCCCCCCGGAGCCTCCCCGACCCCCGGCCCCGTGTGCGCCACCTTGCAGCAGCGCTGCTGGCCTCCGCAGCCGGGAAACTCAGCATGCGTCCCGCAGGCTTCGGGAACTTCTTGCTGCTGGCGTCCTCCCTTCTCTTCGCGGGGCTGTCAGCTGTTCCTCAAAGCTTCTCGCCATCTCTGAGGTAAGTCTGGTTTGTTTTTCTTTCAGACAGACCTGCCCTGCTTTGCGTGGCAGGACTCAAGCTTCAGGATGGCTGCCCTAAGCCAAGAGCAGTTAGGAAGTTGGACACGGGATAAACTGTTTTCAACCTGTTCCTATTCCTTTCCTTACATCTACACTGTGTATTGCTTTACCCTTGTCCTTTTGCTTTTCCTTTGGAAAAATACAATCATTAAACGAATATATAGTTTCCTCCTATTCCAATACATATCAGGAGGATTATCTGCCATCCTATGTGTACCCGTGTGATCTCACCGCCTATAGGGCAGAGTTATTCCATGGGGTCTGTATTACATTCTGCATTACATTTTAAAAGAGAATTTGGGGCACATCACAATAACTAAACTTTTACATTTTAAAAGTATAGTTCATAAGCATCGCTTATTGCAACTTGAAAAAGCATTAGGCACTATGCTATCATAACATGTAAAGCTCTTTCTATATATGTAAAGCTCTTATTTTTCATAAAATAACTGCCCCTGGCCACCAGCTAGCAATGGGACTTTTTAAAGAGAACTGAAAAGTCAGCCAAGTGTTATATACTGGATTAATTTGTATTTAAGTATGCATGTAAGATTCAGAGGCAAAACGCCAAGAGGCAGGGCCGGATCACCTAATCCACCTGGAAGACGGTCCCGTTCTCAGGTGGGCAGGTCACCACTTGGACATTTTGCGTCGTGGTCATTTCTTAAGGGATGGCCCGCGGGTGGTATCAGCTTGGTCTCCAGAGAAACGTGGGGTCCCAGGCTTCCTATCCACGGGGTTGCACGTCTCCGTTTGGGATCTGGGATCTGGGTGGACCCTGGGAGGCAACGTGGGCTCCGAGCAGAAGGGGCAGTGTCTGGGCTTGACCGTGGCCCCGCTGTGGTTTGTCGCCCCTGCAGAAGAGGCCCGGGCGCCGTGTGCCGGCTCTCCCGGGCCGAGTCGGAGCGCCGGTGCCGGGCGCCCGGGCAGCCCCCAGGGGGCGCTCTGTGCCACGGCCGCGGCCGGTGCGACTGCGGGGTCTGCATCTGTCACGTGAGCGAGCCCGGCGTGTACTTCGGGCCCCTGTGCGAGTGCCACGAGTGGATGTGCGAGACCTACGACGGGAGCACCTGTGCAGGTAAGGGGGCGGCGCTGTCCCCTCCGCGTGGCCCGCCGCGCCCGCCGGTGCGGGGACGTACGCGCTCCCGGGGCGAGAGGGGTGGGGACGGCCCCTCCTACAGCCCTGGAAGTTCTCGCCGCCGGGAAGGCCGTCCTTTTGCTCCTCAGTTTTGGAATCATGTCTCGTAACGCTCGTCTCCGCCCTGGGGTCCAAACTTCAGTGGAAATAATACGTGTAAGATTCATTCGCTTAATTATAATAATCTCACTTAGCTTCTACTTTTAGTTCCGTATTACGGACCAAATCTCCCAACTGCCTCGTAAATGGAATTATTTCACTGGGCTCTCCTACCCTAATCACGAATATTAATCATAATATTTGCAGGCTGTAAGCCTGTATTTATTTTATTTTATTTTAATTGAAGTATAGTTGATTTACAATCTTGTGTTAGTTTCTGGCCTGTATTTTATTTTTACCAAGGAAACACGGGGATATTATTTCCCTAAATTCCAGCAGAGCAGATTGTGTCTTTGAACGTGGATTTGCCCTCTCATACTGAGCATATAGTTCACAAAGAGAAGCACATATCAGAAAACTGTATCGGAAAAACAAGCAGGGCCCTATTTTCTTGGAAGCGATGGCTTTTGTATTGTTTTAGCTGCTCCAATTTTGTGGCTGTGGTGCAACTTGGTATTTTGTAAGGGTGGAGTGAAAATACATTCATTTCCCTTGCACATTTTTAAGGAGTGATTTGGATTCTGATACTGGAAAGGGTCAAGCTGTTTCTTCATAGAGAATACCCCTAACCTCTAACCAGTGTCACATAACCCGAGCTGTTTACTTAGGGCCAAAGAACCTCAGTCAGGTCATTGTGAATGATCCAGACACTCTGTCAGTAAAAGGACTACACAGTGCCTTCCCACCAGGGTTTGGCAAATACGTAGGAAAAGAAAATCTACTTATTTTACCCACAATGTAGCTGAGAATGAGAGTCCAACACTAACAAAGAGATCACGAATCAGTTTATAGCAAAATATTTTTTTTTCCCTTGGCATCTGGGCCCAGAAGTGCAGGGGGGATACTTAATATGCAGGCTGTTTGGCCGTGAAAAAAATATAGTCGTATGAGTAATTTGGAGGGGCACAGGTGCTTCTGAGTGTTTGTTTAGCCTTGAAGGCTGCGGCTCAATCCTTCAAACATATTGAATGCCACAACTTATTTTAGCTTTGTCAGTCCCAAAAGCTGCAGGGTTATTAAGGGCAGCCCTTTGGAATGAAAGCTAAGTATTGTCTAATATTTCATTCCAAATTCAACTGCTACCTGGCTTCTCGGGCTTTGATTGCCTCTGGCAAGGCCTCTTCAATATCATGAGTTCTGAACACATTTTTCGGGCCTTTTGTATCGCCATTTCATTGGAAAAGTAAGAAGCAAGATGCAGTTTTTCAGCCAGTGAGCTAGTTTTGGTTGCCAGATAAAACTACCCTTTTGAGGAAGCTGATCGGGCCCCTTTCTGTAAAACTAATGCTATGGTATGTATACTTTTGTTTACCTCCCATGGGAAATGATTCATTGTTTCCTCCTACCATCTTTGTCACTACATTCCTTCCTCCTTGGTACAAAATGCCGCACTGAGTCATGCACGGTTTTGTTTGCTAGTGTGTGCATTCCTGTAGAAGGTGAAATGAGTCTCTTTATTTAAGGCTGAATGAAATAACTGTGTTCGTTTTCCATCCTCTTCTGACTGTTCCTCATTGACACCTACTCTCCAGGCCTCGTGCAGAATCTGCCCCTGCGAATGTGCTGGCTACAGTTGCAAGGGCAGTGAGGACAGCCTTACACACAGCCTATCTGGCGGTCCTGCCAGCTTGCCTGCCTGTTCTGTGCTTCAAGTTTAGCTACTCAATTCCGTCTTCAAGAAATAATTCCTATATTATAGCCAGCAAGATAGAAATGTAGCAGGTCGTCTTTTATGTTTTTATGTGCACCTGGGCCTTTACCTCTATGATAAGTCCCTATAGGTGATTTCCAGAAATAGAGTAGCTTCCAGAGACTTCCCCCACCTCCGTGAAGAGAACAAAATCATGCTCTGGGAGTCTCTCGTAGAGTGGTTAAGACTATGGGCTCTGGGAGAGATTTTCCAGGATTCAAATCCCACACTTAACAGCTATATGAACTTGGGCAGTTACATAAACTTCCTGAGCCTTGATTTCTTCATCTGTAAAATGGGAATAATAAAGTACCTACCTTATGGGATTGTTGTGAGGTTTAACATATGCAAAAGACTTAGAAAAGTGTTTTGCACGAAGTAAGTGCTCAATACACATTAATATGCTTATATATGTCTATATAACACATTATTTTGTGATGCACAAAAAGTGAGCTGGGATGGATAGATGGATGGATAGAAAGATAGAGAGATTGATAGATACATAACCTGGCTTTGTATTTGTTGGTCATTTGATGCAGTGAAAGCAATTTTGTTTTGTTAATGTAGTCTGTTCCTGTTATTGAGCCAAAGCTCAAAAGGTCAAGCAAGGATAACTGTTTTGGCCCAGCCTCAGAGCAGCTGTAGGAGATGCACCATGCCCTTTTAAAGTTAAGTCCATTGGGATCCTTACACTGTGAATCATAAGAGACATACTTATTTTAGTTGTGCTGGTTGAGAGTGGTGACGTTTACATTATCACAAGTGGTCTGTTTCTCCGAGTCTCCACTGGCTCATGGCACATGAATCTTCCTTGGACTTCTGTAGCATAAAGGTCTGGCCCAGCGATTGTTCCTGTGGGTGCGATTTTCTAACGAGGAGTACGCTCATTTTGGTTCTCATTTCTTTGAGAACAGTCAAATGTTTGGTTGCATAAAAACAAACTTTCAGTTAGTACTTCAACACATCCTGGATAACCCTCTGAATATCTGTGATTACACTTAAATAAAATATAGGTTTCTTAAACATCTTTTTAAATCACTTTTGAAATATATCACTTAAAAGAGTTTCAGTTTTAGGAACTTGGAAGAGCTAATTGAATCCAAGTTCGCAAATACTATGAAGTGCTGTATATTTGCTAGACTCTCTGTTTGCTGTTAAAGGTGCTATAAAAGATGAGGAATATATTACAGCTTCCCACTGAGTGGGAAGGTTCAGAGAAACACCAAATGCCTATAAAGCAATGCAGGCTATAAATTTCTACAAATTTCTATGAGGGTTCCATTAAGGTAGGAATTAAATATTGCGGTTAAAAGTTCTCTAGAAAAAGGTAGCATTGGACATAAATCTTTAGGTATAAGGAGGTTTTTAATCCAAGAGGTAGACTTTTGGAATTCTGAGTGAAGAAAAATTCAAGGAATGGTTTAGAGGCAGAAACGCACGTGGGTGTGTTTGGAGAAGAGTGAGGGGTTCCGGGTTTGGCTTTGCTGGATCTTAGGGCTGTGGGGAAAGTGGTAGAAGATATATTGTGAGTTACAGTTGGACATCTGGTAGAGAGCTTTGAACCTGAATGTGAAGCTTGTGCTCAGTTAAGTAGCGTATAGGAGCCATGAAGCAGTTTGAACATGGGAGCGACAGATGATTAATGCTTTGATTCATGAAAAGTAATATGGTGTCTGGGGGCCCAGCAGGTTGGGGTAGACACTTGATGGGGAGGAACTCAGGTTAGATGCTATTTAAATTATAGTCCCGGGAGAGAGAATAAGAATAGAATTATGAGGCATTTTAAAGACTTTTGCAAGGTAGAATCAGCATGCTTTGGTACCCAAGGATGAGTAAGATGGTGTCAGTGACCAGGCATGTGGCAGAACTGAGAAGAACCAGATAACGCCTAATCAATGGTGAAAAGTCCCCATTAAATTGAAAACACTTATTTTTATCTGGAATTGCTGTAAAATGAAGAATTATTCCTAGAAGAATGAGTCTGGACTTTATGGCACTTCTGGGGTTGGATAGGAATCTTGTCTGAATTGTTAACTTGGGTTAACTTGTTTCTGTCAGTCACCCTGAGACAGTCATTTGATTTTTCTGAAACTTAGTTTCTTTTTCTGGAACGTCTTTATGGATGTAAAGAACTTTACATTCTGCATGGTATTATTCAGAAGAATTTTTAATATTTATGTATAAATATATTTAATATAATTTATGCATTTATACATTTATTCAGATTATAAAGAACCTTATAAGCATTGATTTATATATGTAAACACACATGGTAGGAAAATAATTAAGATACATGGAAACACACCTAATATGCAAATATCAGTAACTTTTTTCTTGCAGATATTTCTGACTTCTACACTGTTAAATAAATAGTATAAGAATTGTATATGACTACTCATGAGAACTGGACTTTCTGGCTCTTTATAGTGTTTCCTAGGACTGTTTGACCTGCTTTTTCATCACAGTTGCATTTTTCTTAGATTGTTGAATAATTGTCTCCAAGACTATTTTGTGGAATCACCCTTTGGTTTTTCCTTTCTTTGTCAGCTTCCATTTGCCACCTTCTCTTCCTTCCTTCATACCTTGTCCTGTCCTACTTGCCCGCTCCTTTACCTCTGCCTGGGCCCCCTGGTATTTACCACCCTTTACTTCTTTTCAGTATCCCCTCTGCCCCTGCACTGAGCACAAAGCACTTAAGAGCATTCACTGCTCTTTAGCGCCCCCGCCAGTAAACGAGTGTGTTGAACAGACAGACTCCAGTTTCTTTGTTGCCTCTTTGCTTGTGTTTTCATCCTGGTCTGTACATGTCTTGAGGTTTTGGAGAACACATTCAGGAGCCCGCACCACCAGTTTCCCCATGTCGTGCAAGCTTCTCTTCTGAGCTCTAGCCTGTTAGGTTCATCCATTTTGGATAAATGCATCTTGTCTTACCCCAAGGGACACATAAAAATTAAAGATTTTCATTCTCAAAGAAAGTGCCAGACCTGCACATGACTTTCTCTCAACTGTCTGGCTTTATTTGGACCGTACTCTGCAGCTCTACTGTAGACACTGAAATACCTTGGCCTTGGACCAGATCATCTGCACACCTTGATAATCCAGAAGAGCGTAGTTATAAAATCATAGTGTTGAGATCAAATAGTGTCAATGTGACAAATTCAGCAGTTATCTTTTAAGTAAAATTTCACCAGAAAGAGAAGGGAACATATGGGAACAAATTTATTTGTGATACAGATTTTAAATTTGTAGAGCATAAACCACCACCATAGGGTTCTCAAAGACTTTCAGCATGTTTTGAGACATGATGCTAAAGCTGCCATCCCATGCTTCTTGGTATCAGAACCTACCCCCCCACCCCCCCCAAAAAAAGCTGCCCAGCTCCCTGGGCCTCAGACACAGATTGTTAAGTCTGATCTGGTGCCTTGTGATGCTCAGGGCCTGGAGGTGGAGGCCCAGTGCCATAGGAGCAGAGATCCCTGATTTGGTCCTTTGACAAATTCCCTGTCTGAGGAGTTACAAAGTGAGACCAAACATTTTCCTAAGTTCCATATCCTACCTGCCATTGTGTTAGTTTTCTGTCACTGCTATAACATTGACACTCATCTTTTGACTTCAACAACACAAATGTATTTTCTTATACTTTTGTAGGTCAGAAGTCCGACGTGGGTCTCCCAGGCCTTAAGGTGTTGGCAAGCTCTGTTCCTTTCTGGAGACTCTTGGAGAGAATTCATTTCCTGGTCATTCGACATTAAGAGAATTTAGTTTCATGAGGTTTTAGGACCAAGGTCTCTGTTTCCTTGCTGGCTGTCAACTTAGAGTGTCCCTTATCTCCCAAAAGCCTCTCTTGGGTCCTTGCATACCCATCTGCATCTCAGAATGAACAGCAGGTGTCAGATCCTTCTCATGATGCCGGCCTCTAAGCATCTTGCATTGGCACATCCCTCTTTCACCACAGCCTAGAAAAGTGCTTCACTTTTTTTTTTTTTTAACATCTTTATTGGAGTATAATTGCTTTACAGTGGTGTGTTAGTTTCAGCTGTATAACAAAGTGAATCAGCTATATGTATACATATATCCCCATATCCCCTTCCTCCCTATCCCACCCCTCTAGGTGGTCACAAAGCACCGAGCTGATCTCCCTGTGCTATGCGGCTGCTTCCCACTAGGTAACTATTTTACATTTGGTAGTGTATATAAGTCCATGCCACTATCTCACTTTGTCCCAGCTTACCATTCCCCCTCCCCATGTTCTCATGTCCATTCTCTACGTCTGAGTCTTTATTCCTGTCCTGCCCCTAGGTTCTTCAGAACCCCTTTTTTTTGTTTCTTTAGATTCCATATATATGTGTTAGTATACGGTATTTGTTTTTCTCTTTCTACTTACTTCACTCTGTATGACAGACTCTAGGTCCATCCACCTCACTAAAAATAGCTCAATTTCGTTTCTTTTTATGGCTGAGTAATATTCCATTGTATATATGTGCCACATCTTCTTTATCCATTCATCTGTCGATGGACACTTAGGTTGCTTCCATGTCCTGGCTATTGTAAATAGAGCTGCAATGAACATTGTGGTACATGACTCTTTTTGAATTATGGTTTTCTCAGGGTATATGCTCAGTAGTGGGATTGCTGGGTCATATGGTAGTTCTATTTTTGGTTTTTTAAGGAACCTCCATACTGTTCTCCATAGTGGCTGTATGAATTTACATTCCCACCAACAGTGCAAGAGGGTTCCCTTTTCTCCACATCCTCTCCAGCATTTATTGTTTGTAGATTTTTTGATGATGGCCATTCTGACCGGTGTGAGGGGATATCTCATTGTAGTTTTGATTTGCATTTCTCTAATGATTAGTGATGTTGAGCATCCTTTCGTGTGTTTGTTGGCAATCTGTATATCGTCTTTGGAGAAATGTCTGTTTAGGTCTTCTGCCCATTTTTGGATTGGGTTGCTTGTTTTTTTGATGTTGAGCTGCATGAGCTGCTTGTATATTTTGGAAATTAATCCTTCGTCAGTTGCTTCATTTGCAAATATTTTCTCCCATTCTGAGGGTTGTCTTTTTGTCTTGTTTATGGTTTCCCTTGCTGTGCAAAATCTTTTAAGTTTCATTAGGTCCCATTTGTTTATTTTTGTTTTTATTTCCATTTCTCTAGGAGATGGGTCAAAAAGGATCTTGCTGTGATTTATGTCATAGAGTGTTCTGCCTATGTTTTCCTCTAAGAGTTTGATAGTGTCTGGCCTTACATTTAGGTCTTTAATCCATTTAGAGTTTATTTTTGTGTATGGTGTTAGGGAGTGTTCTAATTTCATTCTTTTACATGTAGCTGTCCAGTCTTCCCAGCACCACTTATTGAAGAGGCTGTCTTTTCTCCATTGTATATTCTTGCCTCCTTTATCAAAGATAAGGTGACCACATGAGCGTGGGTTTATCTCTGGGCTTTCTATCCTGTTCCATTGATCTATGTTTCTGTTTTTGTGCCAGTACCATGCTGTCTTGATGACTGTAGCTTTGTAGTATAGTCTGAATCAGGGAGCCTGATTCCTCCAGCTCTGTTTTTCTTTCTCAAGTTTGCTTTGGCTATTCGGGGTCTTTTGTGTTTCCATACAAATTGTGAAATTTTTTGTTCTAGGTCTGTGAAAAATGCCATTGGTAGATTGATAGGGATTGCATTGAATCTGTAGATTGCTTTGGGTAGTATAGTCATTTTCACAATGTTGATTCTTCCAATCCAAGAACATGGTATATCTCTCCATCTGTTTGTATCATCTTTAATTTCTTTTATCAGTGTCTTATAGTTTTCTGCATACAGGTCTTTTGTCTCCTTAAGTAGGTTTATCCCTAGGTATTTTATTCTTTTTGTTGCAGTGGTAAATGGGAGTGTTTCCTTAATTTCTCTTTCAGATTTTTCATCATCAGTGTATAGGAATGCAAGAGGTTTCTGTGCATTAATTTTGTATCCTGCTACTTTAACAAGTTCATTGATTATCTCTAGTAGTTTTCTGGTAGCATCTTTAGGATTCTCTATGTATACTATCATGTCATCTGCAAACAGTGACAGTTTTACTTCTTCTTTTCCAATTTGGACTCCTTTTATTTCTTTTTGTTCTCTGATTGCTGTGGCTAAAACTTCCAAAACTCTGTTGAATAACAGTAGTGAGAGTGGGCAACTTTGTCTTGTTCCTGATCTTAGTGAAAATGCTTTCAGTTTTTCACAATTGAGAACAATGTTGGCTATGGGTTTGTCATATATGGCCTTTATTATGCTGAGGTAAGTTCCCTCTATGCCTACTTTCTGGAGGGTTTTTATCATAAATGGGTGTTGAATTTTGTCAAAAGCTTTTCCTGCATCTACTGAGACGAGCATATGGTTTTTCTCCTTCAATTTGTTAATATGGTGTATCACATTGATTTGTATATATTGAAGAATCCTTGCATTCCTGGGATAAACCCCACTTGATCATGGTGTATGATCCTTTTCATGTGCTGTTGGATTCTGTTTGCTAGTATTTTATTGAGGATTTTGGCATCTATGTTCATCAGTGATATTGGCCTGTAGTTTTCTTTTTTTGCGGCATCTTTGTCTGGTTTTGGTATCGGGGTGATGGTGGCCTCATAGAATGAGTTTGGGAGTGTTCCTCCCTCTGCTATATTTTGGAAGAGTTTGAGAAGCACAGGTGTTAGCTCTTCTCTAAATGTTTGATAGAATTCTCCTGTGAAGCCATCTGGTCCTGGGCTTTTGTTTGTTGGAAGAGTTTTAATCCCAGTCTTAATTTCAGTGCTTGTGATTGCCCTGTTTATATTTTCTCTTTCTTCCTGGTTCAGTCTCTGAAGTTTGTGCTTTTCTACGAATTTGTCCATTTCTTCCAGGTTGTCCATTTTATTGACATATAGTTGCTTGTAGTAATCTCTCGTCGTCCTTTGTATTTCTGCAGTGTCAGTTGTTACTTCTCCTTTTTCATTTCTAATTCTATTGATTTGAGTCTTCTCCCTTTTTATTCTTGATGAGTCTGGCTAGTGGTTTATCAATTTTGTTTATCTTCTCAAAGAACCAGCTTTTAGTTTTATTGATCTTAGCTATTGTTTCCTTCATCTCTTTTTCATTTATTTCTGATCTGATCTTTATGATTTCTTTCCTTCTGCTAACTTAGGGGTTTTTTTGTTCTTCTTTCTGTAATTGCTTTAGGTGTAAGGTTAGGTTGTTTATTTGAGATGCTTCTTGTTTCTTGAGGTAGGATTGTATTGCTATAAACTTCCCTCTTAGAACTGCTTTTGCTGCATCCCGTAGGTTTTGGGTCATCGTGTTTTCATTGTCAGTTGTTTCTAGGTATTTTTTGATTTCCTCTTTGATTTTTTCAGTGATCTCTTGGTTTTTTAGTAGTGTATTGTTTAGCCTCCATGTGATTGTATTTTTTACAGATTTTTTCCTGTAGTTGATATCTAGTCTCACAGTGTTGTGGTTGGAAAAGATACTTGATACGATTTCAATTTTCTTAAATTTACCAAGGCTTGATTTGTGACCCAAGGTATGATCTATCCAGGACAATGTTCCATGAGCACTTGAGAAGAAAGTGTATTCTGTTGTTTTTGGATGAAATGTCCTATAAATATCAATTAAGTCCATCTTGTTTAATGTATCACTTAAAGCTTGTATGCCCTTATTTATTTTCATTTTGGGTGATCTGTCCATTGGTGAAAGGGGGTGTTAAAGTCCCCTACTATGATTGTGTTACTGTCGATTTTCCCTTTTCTGGCTGCTAGCATTTGCCTATGTATTGAGGTGCCCCTATGTTGGGTGCATAAATATTAACAATTGTTATATCTTCTTCTTGGATTGATCCCTTGATCATTATGTACTGTCCTTCTTTGTCTCTTGTAATAGTCTTTATTTTAAAGTCTATTTTGTCTGATATGAGAATTGCTACTCCAGCTTTCTTTTGATTTCCATTTGCGTGGAATATCTTTTTGCATCCCCTCACTTTCAGTCTGTATGTGTCCCTAGGTCTGAAGCGGGTGTCTTGTAGAGAGCATATATACAGGTCTTGTTTTTTATCCATTCAGCCAGTCTATGTTTTGGTTGGAGCATTTAATCCATTTACATTTAAGGTAATTATTGATATGTATTTTCCTATTACCATTTTCTGAATTGTTTTGGGTTTGTTATTTCAGGTCTTTTCCTTCTCTTGTGTTTCCTGCCTAGAGAAGTTCCTTTAGCATTTGTTGTAAAGCTGGTTGGGTAGTGCTGAATTCTCTTAGCTTTTGCTTGTCTGTAAAGGTTTTAATTTCTCTGTCGAATCTGAATGAGATCCTTGCTGGGTAGAGTAATCTTGGTTGTAGGTTTTTCCCTTTCATCACTTTAAATATGTCTGCCACACCCTTCTGGCTTGTAGAGTTTCTGCTGAAAGATCAGCTGTTAACCTTATGTGGATTCCGTTCTATGTTATTTGTTGCTTTTCCCTTGCTGCTGTTAATATTTTTTCTTTGTATTTAATTTTTGCTAGTGTAATTAATATGCATCTTGGTGTGTTTCTCCTTGGATTTATCCTGTATGGAACTCTCTGCTCTTCCTGGACTTGATTGACTATTGCCTTTACCATATTAGGGAAGTTTTCAACTATAATCTCTTCACATATTTTCTCATTCCCTTTCTTTTGCTCTTCTTCTTCTGGGACCCCTGTAATTCCAATGCTGGTGTGTTTAATGTTGTCCCAGACGTCTCTGAGACTGTCCTCTATTCTTTTCATTCTTTATTCTGCTCTGCAGTAGTTATTTCCACTTTTTATCTTCCAGGTCACTTATCTGTCCTTCTGCCTCAGTTATTCTGCTATTGATTCCTTCTAGAGAATTTTTAGTTTCATTTATTGTGTTGTTCATCATTTGTTCATCATTAATTATGTTGCTCTTTAGTTCTTCTAGGTCCTTGTTAAATGTTTCTTGTATTTTCTCCATTCTATTTCCAAGATTTTGGATCATCTTTACTATCATTACTCTGAATTTTTTTTCAGGTAGACTGCCTATTTCCTCTTCATTTGTTTGGTCTGGTGGGTTTTTACCTTGCTCCTTCATCTGCTGTGTATTTCTCTGAACTTCTCATTTTGCTTAACTTACTGTGTTTGGGGTCTCCTTTTCGCAGGCTGCAGGTTCGTAGTTCCCGTTGTTTTTGGTGTCTGACCCCAGTGAGTAAAGTTGTTTTAGTGGCTTGTGTAGGCTTCCTGGTGGAGGGGGCTGGTACCTGTGTTTTGGTGGATGAGGCTGGATCTTGTCTTTCTGGTGGGCAGGACCACATCCAGTGTTGTGTTTTGGGGGTGTCTGTGAACTTATTATGATTTTTGGCAGTCTCTCTGCTAATGGGTGAGGTTGTGTTCCTGTCTTGCTAGTTGTTTGGCATGGGGTGTCCAGCACTGGAGCTTGCTGGTCATTGAGTGGAGCTGTGTCTTAGCGTTGAGACGGAGATCTCTGGGAGAGCTCTCACTGATTGATATTACATGGGGCCAGGAGGTCTCTGGTGGACCAATGTCCTGAACTCGGCTCTCCCACCTCAGAGGCTCAGGCCTGACACCCGGCTGGAGCACCAAGACCCTGTCAGCCGTATGGCTCAGAAGAAAAGGGAGAAAAAAAAAGAAAGAAAGAAAAATAAATAAATAAAATAAAATAAAGTTATTAAAATAAAAAATAAAAAAATTATTAAAATTAAAAAATTAAAAAGTAATAAAAAAAAAGAAAGAAGAGAGCAACCAAATTAATAAACAAATCCACCAATGATAACAAGCGCTTAAAAACTATACGAAAAAATAAAAAGGACAGACAGAACCCTTGGAGAAACGTTAAAAGCAAACCTATACAGACGAAATCACACAAAGAAGCATACACATACACACTCACAAAAAGAGAAAATGGAAAAAAATATATAAATATATATATATATTTATATATAACAAAAAAAAGGAAGAGAGCAACCAAATCAGTAAACAAATCTACCAGTGATAATAAGCTCTAAATACTAAACTAAGATAAACAGAAAACCAGAAACAAATTAGATGCAGAAAGCAAACCCCAAGTCTACAGTTGCTCCCAAAGCCCACTGCCTCAGTTTTGGGATGATTCATTGTCTATTCAGGTATTTCACAGATGCAGGGTACATCAAGTTAACTGTGGAGATTTAATCCGCCACTCCTGAGGCTGCACGAGAGATTTCCCTTTCTCTTCTTTGTTCGCACAGCTCCTGGGGTTCAGCTTTGGATTTGGCCTCACCTCTGCATGTAGGTTGCCTGAGGGTGTCTGTTCCCTGCTCAGACAGGATGGGGTTAAAGTGAAGTGCTTCACTTTTAAGGAGGCTTGCGATTAGATTGGATCCAACCAGATATCCAGTATAATCTTCCCATCTCAAGATCCATGATCTTAATTGCATTGGCAAAGTCCCTTTGGCCATGTAACATATTTATAGGAACAAGGATGTGAACATCTTTTGGGCCCTTCTTTTTCCTACCATAGCCTTCCTTCTGTAAAGCCCAAGAGGAAGGCCATGATGTGTGTACATGAGGGAGAGAGGTTCCAAGGCCATTAATACCTGGCTGTCCTTATGCTTCATCCAGGCTATGCAAGTACTGTCTTTTCCATTTTTCAGAGCTTATCTACAGGACCTAATGTTCCTAGATCCAGACTTTTCCACCACACCAGTGATGATAAGAAATACCAGGTTTTTGGTCCAGAACATGAAGAGTGACCTAGAACCTCAGCCACTGCTGAGGTTCAGTGCCTGACATTATCACTTGTCAGTTGTGGAGCTATGGGCAAGTTACTCAAATGCTTTTAGTGTCTGTTTCCTTACCTGTGAAATGGGGACAATAATAGTATCAAACGGGGATGATAATCATGCCAAGCACATACGAGTGATGAGTAGGTCACTCGAGTTATTATGCTTACTTCTGTCAGATGCCCCTGTTCTACCCTATTGTGATACTTGGTCCTGAGATATTTACTCCCAAAAAGTGATTTTCCTTCCATGTCATATCTTCTTCTGGGTCTCAATCTATGTTTCACATTTCCTCCTTTGACTGTCAGTGAGTGTTTGGAACCATCTCACCTCAGACAACAGGCCTGCTCCATAGTGTCAAGTCTGGGTGAGCTTTCAGCCCTGGCCAGCTTGAGGAGACCAAGACTCACTGGGTCATGCTCCAACTCAGTGGACTTCTAGGTTTCTGACCCTCATTTCTGTCTTTATCTCAGAAGCTGACTTTTGTGTTCCTGCCCCTGAAAACTTCACCCCAATTTTCACCATCATAATTGACTTGGATGGAAGTTTCCAGAGCCCTCCCCTCAATACTGTGTGATTAGTCCTTGAATCTGGAATTTTCAGTCTTTTTCTTTACTGGAAACCCCAAGATTTCTGCAAATTTGCAAGGCTTACACTCAGTGTGTTTCTGCTTCTGTCTCTTACTTCCACTGAGATGTCTGTATTTCCAGGCTGCTCCTTAATCTCTTCCAAAGTCTTGATCTCAAATAGGTTGATCCCAGAACCCACTCATTCCGCTTACAAAAATGGGAAAAGCAATACAATACAAAACAAAATCAAAATAACTCACTTTCACAGAGTTTTTGAGTGCAGCTGACCCTTGAACGATGCAGGGGTTGGGTTGCTGACTGCCACACAATCGAAAATCTGAATATAACAGTCGGCCCTCCATAGCTGCCGTTCTGTATCTGCAGGTTTAAGCAACCATGGATCCTGGAGTGCTGTACTACATGTTTATTGTAAAACATCCACGTTATAAGTGGACCTGTGCAGTTCAAACCTGTGTAGTTCAAGGGTCAGCTGTATTTAATGAACATTACTAAATGTTCTAGAGACATTGGGATGGGGTTGTTTAATCACAGGAACGTAAACACCTTAAGACTGAATAGTAATCGTTCTAGTTCTTAAAACCCCCAGGTTCCCAGTTGTGTGCCTCAGTCATCCCTCGCCTCTTCAGACTCCTGTTTCTTTCACTACTCATAATTTTTATTTCATTTCCAAATTCTGCTCATTTGGGGCAAGGAGTTTAACTATTATTTTTATCATCTTGTTTCTTGCTCATCCACGGTCTTTGAAGTCTTGGCCTCTATCCTGAGAGTTGATGTCCTCAGGTATTAACGTCATACATACCTTTACTTTTTTTCACATCTTGCTTTAATGTATGTGTATTTATAAATAACATAAATAATATAAATAACAAGGCCTGAGATGGTTCTCTTTGTACATATATATTCTGATTGCCCATACAAGCATATATATGTGTGTATGAATATGTATTTGCTACCTTAATTTATATGCACATGTCATATACATGTGAATACATAAGTATGTCTTCAAACATGTTTACATATGTATGTGTTTATATCACATATATGTGAATATATAAATATGTGCACAATCACATTCACATATGTGTGTTTATGAATGTGTGTGCATCTAAATGTTACACACAGAGACACACATGCATAACCCATCTTCCTGGGGGACTGCTACCTGTGGGGGAGAGACATTCCATTTTCAAATCTTTGTAATGCTAGTACTCCTGATAGAAGAGGCACCTTGGGATTGTTATCACATGTGTAAACCTGCTACAAATCAGTATCTTATTGGGGAATTCTTTTGGCGACTGCCTCTTCAATACATTTCATGGAGACAGTGAGAAATTATTTGGTTGGCTCCTAATTTGATTGTCTTTTTCACTATTCTGTCAATTAAATGTTATTAGGCTGCTGAAGTCACATTTGAATTACAATTAATACTTGGTAAAGAAGTTCTCTTTTTCTAACACTAAAACTTTGTTCAAAGACGGGAAAGGTTAAAACAGCTTCCTTTCCTATTTTTTATGAATAATAGTACTACTCTTGTCACTAACATATTTTTATCCTACGTACATTTTATGGAGAGTTTGGAAACTCCTCAAAGCCCCCTGTTACATGCTAAAGCCTTGAGTCTAGGTTTGGATGCAAAAACCACTCAGGATTTTTTTATAGCTGGTGGTCTTAAAAATATAAACCAAATTGTAAATTTTCTATATTCTCAAGGCAATAATATCTTCTTGTATGGTTTTGCATATAACAATAAATTCTCCTATTACAGAAATTTTATTCTCTGCTGAGTTCATCTGAATTTTCTAATCATACCTCCACAGGGAGAAAAAAGGAAATAAATAAAATGATGAGATAAACCAGCTTTATATTTCTCTGGATTTAAGATCCTCTAACTTAAGAAGCAGATTGCATTAATGGGAAGACAACTGGATTAGGAGACAGAAGACACAGGGGGAGGTGTTGTGGGAACCAGAAGGGGGCTAGCTTGTAGGAGCAATTTGTTTTGCCTTTCCACCTTTCTTCCTGCCTAGATTGCACCTGGAGTTCCAGCAGCCCCCCTTTTTAAAATTGAAGTAGATTTGATTTACAATGTTGTGTTAGTTTCAGGTGTAAAGCATGGTGATTTTCGGATATATATATATGTGTGTGTGTATATATATATCCTTTTTTTCCATTCTTTTCCATTATAGGTTATTATAAGTTATTGAATATAGTTCCCTGTGCTATACAGTAGGTCCTTGTTGTTTATTTTATATGTAGTAGTCTGTATCTGTTAATCCTAATACTCCTGTTTTATCGCTCCCCATCCCCTTCCACTTTGATAACCATAAGTTTGTTTTCTATGTCTGTGGGTCTATTTCTGTCTTATAAATAAATTTGTATCATTTTTAGATTCCATGTATAAGTGATGTATAATATTTGTCTGACTTACTTCACTCAGTATGATGATCTCTAGGTCCATCCATGTTGCTGCAAATGGTATTATTTCATTCTTTCTTATGGCTGAGTAATATTCCATTGTATATATGTACCACATCTTCTTTATCCATTCCTCTGTTGATGGACACTTAGGTTGCTTCCACATCTTGGCTTTTGTAACTAGTACTCCAGCAGCCCGTTTGAATCAAGGGATGAGTATATGGCCACCTATGAGGATAGCTTAGGCACAAGACAGGAATTTGGATTTTTTTGAGACTCTGTGGAACCTGCCACACCTGTACTGGACTGCCTACCTCTGGATTGCTGTTTGCACATGAAAATAATAAACTTTTATCTCTTTAAGCCCCTGTCATTTTGGGGTTTTCTGTCATTGGCAGCTAAATATAACCCTGTCTGAAACAATGGTTTTATTTTAAAAGTTCAAGTCTATTAAAGCAGGGCGAATAGAATATGTACAGTGGTTGAGAGCTTGAACTCATGAGACCAGTAGGGCTGGATGTCATACCTCTTTACCTGCTCCATGGATTTCAACAGTTTTGGTAAACTCTGCAAGACTCAGTTTGCTCATCTCTAAGATGGGCTCTGATTAACACTCTGGGGTAGGTTATTGTAAAGTTTAAGTGAGAAAATACACGTGAAGCATCTAATGGAATCACTGATGTTTAATGATCACTCTAAATAGTAGCTATTATTACTGTTGTGATTAAACCTGGCATCTCTAAGGGGATTATTTTAAGGCAGAAGGGAATATGTCTTTGCTTTTAAATGTATTTACTAGTAACTAAGTGACCAGTTATGGACATATAGTCCCTGTGCCTGTTTACATGGTCAACATATACTACTTTTTTGCCTAGAAGTATTTATGAGGTTACAATTTCCATGAGAAGACATAATTTTTAAATGTCTGGTTACCAGAATATAAATTACCAGAGAGAATACAAAAATTGTTTATGTATTTAAATATTAAAAAAATTTCAATTGATTTATCTGTATATTAAAATTATTAAAACATAATACATGTTTGCTCCAAAAAGTAAAAAGAAAATATGTTTATTGAATAAAAAATCAGTACAGCAGCATTGCATCTTAGGCAGAGAACAGGTTCTACGTCACCGCAAAGATCAAACATCTGAAGTTTAAATATTACCCTGACAAATCTCCAAGGAAGTCTCCATGTCTGAGTTTATTCCACCATATCTCAGTTATATAGCACAGTAAACACTAGTAAATGGGGGTTTACTCCATGGCTAGAAGACATTTTCAGGCTTTGGCCGGATCGTTCTTTTGGGGCCACTCAGCCCAGTAAGATGCTGACACTAGGAAACAGACATCAAGAAACTCAGCCCCCAGAGGTAATGTCACTTTCTTGCTCCATTTCATACCCACTTGGGGCCTCCACTCAGTGGATGGAATGACAGAATTTCTATGCTTTTAAATTATTATTCCACCTCCCTTTATTGCCAAATATATACCTTAATTGCCTAAGCACATATAATGGAAATCAAGTAAGTTAAATATATGTGTGCTGTGACTCCCCTTTAGACTTACTTTTAATCATAACCTCTGGAGTTAATATTAAATTAGGGTGTATACTTCCACATTTTCCCATGATTATATAAATATGCGTGTTAAGAACACACATACATACACTCACATTCTCACACACACACACGTAGGTTGTTTCCCTTCCTCTTTCTTGCTTTTTCTCTTTAGGAATACATCATGGCCCTCATTCTAGTTTTTATATATATTTATGATTAAGAATTTTCATAGGTATATGATGTTCTATAGTATGGATGTATTACTTCATTAAACTATTTGCCTATTAGTGAACATTCTGGTTGGTTGCAGTTTTTGTTATTTTTTTGTGTTTGGTTTTTTGATATAGGAGACTTGAAAGAGCATTCGATTTTAAATTGCTTACACACGCTCACACTCATACATGCGCACAGCTCTCTAGCACTCTGGCTCTTGCACAAGCACGTACACATTTCCACTAGAGTGAGTCGGGCTCCAAGACACGCAAGAGGGTATCACCAGTCAACAGAAGTGTTAATAAAAGTGTCTTCTTATGTTGAGGATCTTGGCAAAAGCAAACTTCAAACCGGGTGGAACTGGGAGATCTGAAGCCTTTGTCCTTTGGGAAATTTAGATTCCCAGCCTGGTCTGGGATTCAAGGTCACGAGTCACATCTGAGAAGAGGGAGAAGTATAGTACTGCTGGTACAGGGAGGACCAGGGGACCTGCCAGGGCATTTTCTGAGCCTCACACAGGTAAATTCTCAAGCTATTGTCCATTAACTCTTAAATTGATAAGGACTGAAAGCTGCAAGAAGGTTGCAAATCTCATTTTCTTTGGAAAAGAGTGCTTTGTCTTTTCAAGGATCACATTTCCTGGCAGATAAGAAACTATATTTTGTAATAGAACTCTTTCTTCTGTCTACTCTAAATCATCTTACTTAAGGCTGGGTAGAATGATGGCTTTGTAAAGGGAAAAGAAAAATAAGACCTTGAGAAGAATGCTTGCTGGTTTGACCTTGTGTAACCTCAGTCCTAATTTATGTGGTAGGACAAGTTTCTATGCCAAAGGCCCTATCATCCTAATTGTACATAGTCACTCGTTCAAACATCAAATTATTCCAAGTCAATAGTTACCCACTCCAGTTTCCTGTTTTATTATTTTATCTGGATATTTTCTAGGAAAAGCCAGGCTAAAAATTTTTTTTTAAAAAGGTCAATGAGTTTGGTATTGCTTAGAAACTTCTCTTATAGCAAGGCATTGACATAAATTTGTGATTTAATCAATTGGAGAGAGTAAGGAGCCAAAATGAGAAAATCAAAGCATGGTAAATGTATTTCCTAATTGGTCATTACTGCTCTTACAAAGCTGTCATTTTCTGCTGTGCAGAACAGTTAGACAAAACTAGTTATTTTTCTAAACAAAATGACTTGGCCATTTAATTAAACCTTTTCTTTTCCAAAATACAAAAGACAAGTTACAGACTTTTTTTTTTTTTTTTGCTTTCTTGGTCAACACCATTACTTATATATATAAGCTCTAAGAGCAGTATTGCCATGAAAATAACTCATTTTTAAGAAAGAAAGAAAGAAAATTTTTACAAAAGAAAGAAAGAAAATATTTGATTTGTTAGCTATGTACTGGATAGACTTCTTTTGATTGCTTGCTTGGATAGATTTGAGCCCTAAAATTAGTGCTGCATTAGTAATACAAAAGAATAATGGGAAAATATCTATTTATATTTGAGTATGCTTTGCTGGAAAATATTTTCATATGTATCAATTCATTCACTTCTCATGTAACTTGTAAGAGGTAGTCAAAATTATTATTCTCCATCTATCATACTGAGTAACCTGAGAAGAAATCTATCCCCCAAATCAACAGGCAGCTTCTCTTCAAGCACAATAAAGTTGTCCTAAAACCACATATTTAGGGAAAATATTTTCATCAATTTGGAGTCTTGAAATGAAAACATAATTTTCAGGGACCTCATTTTTACATTTAAAATATATCTTGATTTTTTTCTTGGAGAAGCAGATTTTTTACTCTTCTTTCTGTCTTATGTCAGAGAGAGTGGACATAAAAGCTCAAATACTGGGCAGAAGAAAGAACACCTCATTCATTTAGCATCAAAAGAAGTCCAGGTAGCAGAAATCACTGGGACTAAAATTACTTGTCATACCAACAAAGAGCATTTCTCTCAGCTGTAACTGAAATTCTTAGAGTGATTGCATTTAGCACCAAGTATTATCCCAATAAGAAGGATTCTCTGGAGCCAGCAGTGGGAGAAACTCTTTTACAATCTTTGGTTTTCCTTTTCTATAAAAGTGAAAGAAAATGTACGTAGGAGAGTTTGAATATATATTTGTTATTTTCATGGACATTAACTAGTGTTGTTTTGTGTGTTACATATTTTGGCTGTTATGAACAAATCACATTAGAGATTTGTTTTGCTTTTATAAAATTAAAGTGTTCATAATATGAAATCCAGAAATTCAAATACATGTAATTTTTAATATATATAGAGCCTTTTTTAGAACAAAGAGATGTGAACTGACAGAAATGCACAGGGAGAGAAGAAAAATGTGTATAGAAAACTGAACAATTTTGATTAGATCATCACGAGGGTTTCCTTTGTGCCTTGAAGGTGGGTATGTCAACCTTTGGGTCATGATATGAGGCTTCTGGGGACATCCTGCATATGCCACTCATCAATCTGCCTGGCGTTCCTGCATGTCTATATCTCAAGTATCCATGCTTATATGCCAAATGAAGAATTTTAAGACTTATGAGTGGCAATACATTGATCTGTTATTAATAAAGCCTTTGTTGAATTTAATCATCTTTCCTGGGCTTCCCTGGTGGCACAGTGGTTAAGAATCCACCTGCCAATGCAGGGGACATGGGTTCGAACCCTGGTCCGGGAAGATCCCACATGCCATGGAGCAACTAAGCCCATGCGCCACAACTACTGAGTCCTCGTGCCACAACTACAGAAGCCCACATGCCTAGAGCCCATGCTCCACAACAAGAGAAGCCACCACAATGAGAAGCCTGTACACCGCGACAAAGAGTAGTCCCCACTCACTGCAACTAGAGAAAGCCTGCAAAGAAGACCCAATGGAGCCAAAAATAAAATAAATAAAATAAATAAATATATATTAAAAAAACTTTCCTTTGGGAGAGCTAAGTGAGAAGGTTTGGATAGGATGGAAATGCAGAGGCAGGCTGCTCAGGAAAATGCCTGGGAATTAGAATTAAAAAAACAAAACAAACTGTTCTTTCTTCACTATTGTCACTTACTGTGTGACCTTGTGCAAGTCACTTAACTTCTCTGAGCCTCAGTTAAATTACATTTAACAAGCATTTATTAAACATCTCCAAAACGATGTCTAGAGGAGGACAGGGCATCAGGAGCTGTGCTCTGCCCTCTCTACTCTGCGAGGTGGGTAGGCAGGAGGGAGTTGAGTAGCTGATGGCAATAATTCTCTCAGCCACAGCATTTAACATAAATATTTGAACATAGTGGCTCTTCAGTGCAATTAATGGATTGATGTGATTGTGAATATCTGATATTTAGATTTAATTGGGAAGTAATTTTGTTTCATTTTTAAGTGTAACCATATTAAATTAATTACATGGAAAATTATATTGGCATCTTGAGGATTTTTATGAAGGGGCAAGAAAGTTAAAAAGAAAAAAGAGGGGCTTCCCTGGTGGCGCAGTGGTTGAGAATCTGCCTGCCAATGCAGGGGACACGGGTTTGAGCCCTGGTCTGGGAAGATCCCACATGCCGCGGAGCGACTAGGCCCGTGAGCCACAACTGCTGAGCCTGCGCGTCTGGAGCCTGTGCTCCGCAACAAGAGAGGTCGCGACAGTGAGAGGCCCGCACACAGCGATGAACAGTGGCCCCCGCTCGCCGCAACTAGAGAAAGCCCTCGCACAGAAACGAAGACCCAACACAGCCAAAAATAAATAAATAAATAAATAAAAATTAAAAAAAATAAAAATAAAAAATAAAAAATAAAAAATAAAAAAAAAAAAGAAAAAAGAAAAAATGTATCTAGAAACTAATATTCAATGAAGGAATTCATATCAATCGCACAAAAAGGAATTCCCTAAATATAGATGTAATGTTCTATGAGTCAAAGGGGGAGTGTTCCTTTCCACTGTACTTAAATATACCAAATCTGTCATTTTATGGCACCTTCCAACTGATCTCTGGATAAATGCATGTTCCAAATGCCATAAAATACAGTGATTCAATGAAAACCAAACTATTGATCAGTGTTACCATGTAAGGAAATAGGTTCAGTGGTTGTCTGTTTCCATGTGCATGTTCAGTAAGCCATTTATCTACATTTTTGTTAAATTACTCTCTTTAATTTTCACACTTATTCTACCTTAGAAGAACATTTTATGTAGCACAATGTGTTTGGTTTTTTGATAAGCTATTTTGGGAACTTCTTTTATCTCCTGAGAACTTCAAAAAAGCATTGGAATCAGTCTGCGTATTTGGTATTATTCAGATTTCTGTTTTTCAGCTTTTTAAACAATGGAATTCAATTTACTTAAGAAGAAGAGGATGCAAAGAGTTTTAAATTGTGTGAGCTGTCAATACAACCATTGGTTGGCCAGTCAACCATTGTAAACTTGTTGACAGCACTGTTATGTATGTAGTTCGTTAATTTAAGGCAGATTATATTTCCTGTTTCTAATGAAGAACTTTAGGTCCTTTAGGGACTAATTTTAACATGCAACTTGATTGATTTTGAAATTCAAAAGACAGTTTTATTGGAAGTCCGTATGAGTATAAATATTTTTGACAAAAATATGTGTGTAATTATTACTTCTAATGATTTGGAAGTTGGTATAAATTAGTCACTGTCTTTAAGTGTTGAAACTGAAAATGGACTGCTTTTTCGTATATAAAGAGCCAAAGACTTACATACGAGTATAAAATTAGAGATACAGATCATTGTGTTGTATGTGTTACTGTTCAATCACCAGCTGTTTACTGAGCAACTACTATGGGGTAAGACCCTGCATCAGTAGCTATAGGGGTTATAAGGATTAAAATACATGATGATTTTCCTTGAGAAATCTGATAGTAGGTTTAAAATATAGTATAATGTAATATTACAAAGTGTCTGGCATGTAAAGAGCTGTTTGGAAGATGAGTAAGGTATATTAACTAGTGTATCTGAGGGGATCAGCATTTTAGCCAGAGGGAGAACATGAGCAGAATTTGAAGCTAGGACATCGTGGATACCAGTTTTGCTTCTTTAAGTCAGCGGGTTCTTTCAGAAGGGTTCTCAGAGAGAAGCCTGCAGAGATAAGTGGGAGCCTTTCAATGCCAAAAATATGACTGGACGGCCCTGGGCAAGTAATGGTGAGCAGAGAATTGGCTTTGCACATAGAAATTTCAGGGACACTGCTCTTAGGATGAATGGAAAGGGGAAAGTCTTATGTGGAGGGAACACTGAGAAAGCTATTTTAATAGCCAACGGTGAAAACTAATCATGTTCTGAAGTCTGCTGATGACCATGGAAAGCAAGGGAAAGAATGACGCTAGGTACATCGTTATATGATGGAGTTGATAGGAATTGAGGATGGGGCTGGAGGGTGGAACAAGACTTATCTGTTGAATGGAATCTGTTATGGTCATACTGGTTTTCAAATAATCCCAAAGTTTGCAACCTCCCACCCCAGCCCCCATTCCAGAGACACCTGGGTCTCTTCATAATTTGGAATTAAAGGGCTAATTCCTGCCTGCCTAGAAAACCCTGCCCTGCTTTGGTGTTAAGCACTGGTTCCTCATTCCTGGTTAAATACTTCAAATATCTTCTACCTGGGAGAGTGGAAGGGCCTATGTTGGGGCCATAAATAGGAAATTGGGAAGGCAATATTTTTGAGGGCAAAAGGATGAGGAGCAATTGTTCACCAAACAGCCATCTGCAGGTGGCCAGTGGTGGCCAAAGAATACAGCAGCTCCCAAAGGCTGCCAGTTTATCACCTAATGAATTTGTCTTAGGAGCCAGAAGACTCCGAACAGTTACACTCTTGAGCTCAACTCATTTTCTCTAAAATATCACCTCCAGAGAAGTTTCTAGTTATTGAAATATGTATTTTTATTTGTGGGTGTCTAAGACACTTTCACTCTTTAGCTACAGGTGACCATTTCATTAGGGCTGTGAAAGATGAATGAGAAATAAAATGATAGGTTGTATGTTAAACAAATACTGGTTGCAAATCTTGTTATTTTTACTATATCCAAAGTAAAATAAGATCTCTCTGTCTTGTTCATTATATTCCTTATGTAAAAATAGCTTCCATTTGGGACTTCCCTGGTGGTCCAGTGGTTAAGACCCCATGCTTCCAGTGCAGGGGGCGTGGGTTCGATCCCTGGTCGGGGAACTAAGATCCCACATGCCACGCAAAACAACCAAAAAAAAAAATAGCTTCCATTTAAGTTCATCAAAAATAATATTCCAAATGAAAATATCAGAAACTTCCTATTATAAGAAAAAGAAATCTAAGTATTAAATAGTTTTCATGTGTACCTCCAATATTTGATTACAAGATGTGATGAAATTTAATTGTAGCACAATATGAAGTAGGAATAAACCCTAAATATACTATGAACTCTGTGTTATTTTGTATAATAATTTCCTTATGACTTTCCTTCATATACTTTTCAGCGTATAAATACTTAAATGAGATGGAATAATTCAGGCTTATATCGGGGGGGCAAATGTATTTCAGATACTCATGGGTTTATCAGGTAGGACAATTTTCTTGGGTCCAAGTAATAGAAAACCCAACTCAAACATGCTTAAGAAAAAAAAAAATGACAATTTACTGGCCTACTTAATTGAAATATTTAAGATAATGATTCCCAAAGTGTGGTTCAACCGGGGACTTGTTAGCAATGCAAATTCTGAGGCCTCACCCCAGATTTACTGAATCCAGAACTCCAACTGTGGGCTCAGCCATCTGCTTAAACAAGGTCACCATGTTGTTCTGACACATGGTAAGATTTGAGAACCACTGGTCTAGGATTAAATCTGTCTTCAGGTGCAACGCAGTTTAGTGCTCAAAGGACATTACCAGGATCTAAATGTGGGCTCTGCTACCCCAGGACAGCCCCATTTCCAGGCTTCACATGGTAGGTAGCCAGTGACAGCTGGAGATACCTGTCATCACAGCACGTTGTCCAGTGGACAAGAGAAATGATTTTACCTTCACAGAACCTTTAATACCAGATGGAAACCTGGATCTACACAAAGAAATGAAGAGAACTAGAAATGGTAACCGTATGGGTCAATATATACGATATATTTTTCTTTTATTCATGTCTCTTTAGAAGAGATGGAGGGAGAAGAGTTTGACTGCAATAAAGACAAAAAGATGAGGCACTGGAGAAAAGCAGGAGATGAGGTGACTGGGGATATGAAGCTATTTGAGGAATCAGGGGAAATGTTAAGTAGTACAGATCTGCAGCATGGGTTTCATATTTTAGAAGTCTAGACCCCTTACAGCTTTAAAACTTCATAAGCTATTTAAATGTCATGCTTAATATTGTAAAATAATGATAATTTTTTTTAAATTAATTAATTTATTTATTTATGGCTGTGCTGGGTCTTCGTTTCTGTGCGAGGGCTTTCTCTAGTTGCGGCGAGCGGGGGCCACTCTTCATCGCGGTGCGTGGGCCTCTCACTGTCGCGGCCTCTCTTGTTGCGGAGCACAGGCTCCAGACGCGCAGGCTCAGTAGTTGTGGCTCACGGGCCCAGTTGCTCCGCGGCATGTGGGATCTTCCCAGACCAGGGCTCGAACCCGTGTCCCCTGCATTGGCAGGCAGATTCTCAACCACTGCGCCACCAGGGAAGCCCCAATAATGATAATTTTAATCATTCTTGCTATTGCTATTCTCAGTGGCTACATTACTATTCATTTATTCAGTCGATGCATGTTTACCACTGTAAGGGGAACAAACACACATCCAGTATTCCACACTTTACTTAGGTTAGTGTTACACACAAAAAAATGACTATACTGTAGCTTTCAAGTGTCAGCTTTTTTTTTTTTTTTAATGCTTTCGAAATTGAATCAACCAAATGGGAAAAAAATCTAAAACTATGTGAAGAACTACTAAAATACATTCTTAGGGGCAATATTTTACAATAAAATTTTCTTTATAATATTTCTTCATAAACCTTGAACTTGTTTTGTGGCTTCTAGGTACTCCCAGTGATTTTAATGACCGATCTTGTTTTTTGTTTCTCTATATCTTTCTTAGGTAAAAATAAATCCCAGATTTAGCATATTACTCAAGCACATCAGATTTCACAAGAGAAATGTGTAGTTGTAGCTCCAAGGCAGGTGTTGTGATCCTGTCAGATTGCTCAAGCTAACTGCGAGCCGTGTCAGGGCAGTTGCCAGGAGACGTGTGAGGAGCACGGGAAATTATATGGAACCTGTGGATTAACAGCACGTGCTTGTTCTGTGGCCGAAAATAATACCACACCTGCCCCTTCACCAACGCTCTGGCTAAAAGAAAGGCTGGGATCGGAGGTTTACCTCAGCATCACTGAAAAAAGAAAATTAGGATGCTTTAAAAATATGGTTCTAATTGTTGAAAAGTTGCCAGTGAAAATATGGATAAAATTGGCAATTACAATTGTATTGGCAAAAATTTATTTTAAAATATATTTGATGTATAATTAAATTACGTTGGTGTGTTTTCCCAGCTTGGGTGATGGTAAGAATTAGCTGTGATGGTTTCCTGTCATCGGCTTCCTAAGCCCCTCTTCTAGAGAAGTGCATTTCATAGATGTGTGTCTTTCGTCAGTGTTCCAAGTAATTGTCAAGCTCAGATGTACTGGCAAAGCAATGGCCTAAAGTAAGGAATTTGTTTACTTTTCAGGGGAGCTCATAGAAATATACCCAATCTCAGCTTATAAAATTTATTTCCTTACAGATTATTCAGGTCAGAAAGAAGGGTTAACCCTCCCTAACTCCTCCCTAAATCTGTACTACTGGTAAGTACAGTGCCTAGGAAGATAGATGGAAGGTTAGACAGTTGCATGTTCAGTGGGCAGTTGTCACAGAAGGAGGGCTGCATACAGCTGTGCAGAAAGGTTGAGGCCTAGGAGGTGGTGATGATAGAAATCCCGGGGTTCAGAGGGGGAGATCATCACAGTGCGCCTTCACTGTGATGGGAGAGGGGACACAGAGGAGGAAATTGGGGCCCCAGTAAGTGGCGATATTGATGTTGATATTTCCCAAAGGATGTCTGGATGACACCAGCCACGCCTTTCAAACCAAGGAGCCAGCCCTTGCATTGGCATTCGGGGGAGAGCGTGATTCCAGAAGAGGCCAGAGTCACGAGAGCAGTGGCTTTTCGAATTAGAAGGCATGGTCTTTTCAGAGCAATCTTCTCATTCTTCGTTGTCATGTTAAAGGGAGTATAGTTTTTTGCTTGACATACACATTGAACTGACTCTAGATCCTGACTGAAAAGAGTGGATGGCATTTCAGAGTTCATTCCTTTACTTTTAAGTAGGTTAAGGACATATGGCTGCTTAGTTTTCCCGTGTCGATTGTAAAAGTGGGATGCATTCAGGAATGGTCATGGGGGGAGATTCGAGGTCACAGGCTTTGGAACCAGGAAGACTTGAGCTGACTCTTAACTCTACCTTGTGAGAGCTGTGTCAGGATGTAAAAGCTACTAAACCTGCCCGGCAACTATCCTTGCCTATAAACTGTAGAATAGGACAACTTAATAGAAAGTGCTATTTACTCAGTATATACTGTGTGCCCAGGCACTGTGCTAGGTATTCTATATATTATTCATGGACTTCGCAGTACAGCATTCTGAGATCAGAGGTCAGCACTGCTGTGTTCTGACAATAGCAATAACTATTAATCTCTGTTACAGGATGTTTTGGGGGGGCGGTAATCAATGAGATTAGAGACATTCAACAAACAAAACTCATGTTCCAAAGTAGGGATCAAATTCTACTTCTTTTGAGATATAAACCGTATACAGCTTTGCAACGGTAGGTTTTTTTTTTCCAACTCGCATCCATTAAATTTTTTTTTTTTTGGCCGCGTTGTGTCATCACTGCTGCACGCCGGCTTTCTCTAGTTGTGTCGAGCGGGGGCTACTCTTCGTTGCAGTGCGCGGGCTTCTCATGGCGGAGGCTTCTCTTGTTGTGGAGCACGGGCTCTAGGCGCGCGGGATTCAGTAGTTGCGGCGCGTGGGCTCAGTAGCTGTGGCTCGCGGGCTCTAGAGCACAGGCTCAGTAGTTGTGGCGCACGGGCTTTCTTTCATGCGGGATCTTCCCGGACCAGGGCTCGAACCCACGTCCCCTGCGTTGGCAGGCAGATTCTTAACCACTGCGCCACCAGGGAAGCCCCCATCCATTAAATTTTTATGGAACACTTCCTCATCTGTTAGCATGTGGCATATAGGAGGTGCTCAATGTGTTTTAGTGTTCCTTCAATACTTTGGCACATGACTTGGAAAGACCAGATGATGTAGTTGAATATATATGGGCTTCAGGGTTAAAAATATTGGATAGATAGAATCTTGTCTTGTCTTGGATTGGCTGTGCAACACCGAACGGGTTATTTCACCTCTTCTGAGTCTGTTTCATAGGAAGAATGAGAATCATCTCTCTTATGAAGCTTAAATGAAATAATGGAAGGTGACCTATCACAGGGATTGACAAAAATTGGATCATATTTAAATGAAAACTGTCACACTTGAATGACCATTTGGAGAGTAATTCTTTGTAAATGCAAGCCTACATCGTCAGATCTGCAGCAGAAAGATTCGTTTTCTGAGAAGCGTGAGTGGAAATAATGTTAGAGTAGCATTTGGTAAGATCCCTTCTGAAGGAAGAGAGTTAGTAAACTTTTGTTTTATTTTGTTTCACGCTAGAGGAAAAAGCCTAAATGTACTGCTAGAGATGAGGTCACTGACATCAAAGGACACCTAAATACTGATGCACATTGATAAAGTAGCATTCACTTTGTCTGACTCACTGGTGAAAAAATAGAAACCATTGAGAGGTGGAATAAAGGTCTTGGTGTGAGAATTGCTAGCTTTTAAAACAAGTGAAAAACAAAATGTTTTCATTTTAGACTTTGTTTCAAGAGCTTACTTGCAGTGATGGAAACATTCAATAAGGGTAAGCAGAACTTCCTGATGGGCTGAAAGTTTGTGTCCCCCACTCCCCTACCCCCGCTGCCCCGTCCCCCAATTCATATGTTGAAACTCCAACCTCCGGTATGATGGTGTTAGGGAGTGGGACCTTTGGGAGGTGATTAGGTTTAGATGAGGTCAAGAGAGTAGATCCCCCATGATGGGATTAGTGCCCTTATAAGAAGAGGAAGAGACACCAGAGCTCTTTCCTTCTTCGCCATGTGAGGATGCAGTGAGAAGGCAGCTGTTTGCAAGCCAGAAAGAGGACCCTCCCCAAGACCCAAGCATGCCAGCACCTTGATCTTGGACTCCCCGACCTTCAGAACTGTGAGACATCTCAGTGTCTGTTGTTTGAGCCACCCGGCCTATGGTATTTGTTATAGTAGCCTGAGCTAAGACGCACTTAATGGGCAGCTATTACACACAGAGTTCTCGTAAGCAAAAAAGAATTGTCCAACCCTGAAGCCAAGACTGATTAAAATAATACTACTATAAGCAGAGGTGTGAGTGATTGGCCGTTCACGTACAGTGTGAGAAGCCGTTAATTCTGTCTGGGATTATCATGTGGGAGGTGGTGCCTCTGAGCTGGGTCTTGAAGAATGAGAGGGATTTGTATCCTTGGGGTGTGATAACTTCAGAGGGGTGAGAAATTATAAATGAGGACAGAGAAGAGGCTAGACTACAAATCAACGTATTGACAAAATATGCCAAGCCCAACAAGCGTGGGCCAAGTCAAACGCAGTAGCTCTGACTCTGTTTATCTTCTCGCTTCAGATTTTAGTGACAGATTTGCAGAGAAAGAGAGCAGAGTTTCTTGGTCATTAGAGAAATCATCACTGAATAACATGCTTTTCTGTCGATGAGCTGGGAATCCCTTGGTATTCCCAGCACCAGCGTTGCCCCAAAGCCAAAGACATTTCCTGACGTTTAGTAAAGACTTCTCAAATTTCTTCTTCATATTGCCTCCATAGTTAATAACTGGTATACTAGCGTATTGCATATGTGAGATCTTTCTGTTTCTGGGTAAACCATTTGGCTGGAAGTTCTACAGAATGATTTTTTGAAGGTTCTAATGACTTTTCTGCTCTATCATTTGTAAGTGCTTATATACCTCCAACTTATAATTAGGTAAACCACTGTGAGTTAAATGTGTTTGAATTTTGTCGTTAAGGAAACTCTCTTTCTCTGTCTCTGATGAAAGATTGTGAATAAAGTGCATGGGTCTCCTTTGCAGACGTTTTCTCCTCTTCCAGGTCAACAGATGGCGGAGCTGATTAGGGCCAAGCTGTCCTTCTGACCATCCTTTTAGATCATCTTACCTTCCCTGTCTCGGCCACAGTTTACCTTATAAAGCTGATAGCTTCCAAATTAACTCACTTTTTGGTTTTCTCATCAAGAGAAAGTTTGTATAAACAGGTACAAGCTGTGACATTGAATTTAGATTGTTAACGTTGGAAGATATTTTTTAAGATTAGACAAATGGTGGCAGAGGGTCCACGTCTCCAAACGAATTCTGGCAACTTTTCTTCCATCATCCACGGCCACTTTCTTCTGCCATACATTCCTTTGATGATTTTAAATACTTCACTTGGTTTAAGCTGAATTCTAAGATGGCAAATTCTGAGTCCCCTGGATGAACGTTTTCTTACAGGAAAATCCGGAGTGTAAGCAGCACCTTCTTTGTCAAGTTCAACTGCTTCAAATATATGACTGTATTTGTGGTCATGCTTGACCATCATTCAGTTAGGAGGTGATTTTGCTATTTTGGGAGAAGAGAGAAATGGAATAAATGGGGTTGCCTTTAGAGTCCAGAGATGTATTTGACTCAATGGAGCTGACACACTTTATTGCAGTTTTTAGGGCCTCTTTGTAATTTACAGTGGATACTAATTTCCTGTTCAGGTTTCCTGAGGCCACTTCTGTTAGTCAGAAAGGAGGCTAGGGCTGGCAGTGTTATCTGGAATTTCCTGAGAGGGGTTGTCAGAATTCCCCGTAGGGATCGGATCTGCTTCCTCTGCCTTCTTTTCTCTGGTCCCTCTTTTCTTTGTCTTTCTTTCCCCAGAATTCCTTAGAGCTTGAAAGGATGAGCTTTTCCTTTACTTCCCCTTCGGTTCCCCTGGGAAATCCATTTAGTAAAACACCAGGATTTAATTCAGCGGTCCCAGCGGGTGATAGGTTAAAATGTAGCCACCAAAGGAATTTAGAAAATCTCTTGGAAGATCCTGGCTTTCAAGTGTATTGTCTTGCTATACAATCCTCTTTTGAGTTTCAGAAGCTGAATATTAATTCTTTCTTTCTCTGCATTGCTTTTCTAATAATCCTGAACCCTTTCACCCTCCAAATTTAAATGGAGATGCTTCAAGCTGCCTAGGGTATAAATACATTTAACAGTATTATTTAACAATAATCTCTCTATGAAGGCATTTTCTGGGAGTAAATCCCAAAGTTTCTGGGATTGCTAAGCACATAGTAGATGCACAAATAAGTAAATATCAAAAAATAAATAGGTGAATGGGTGTCAGGGAGATGGAAATGACAGGTTTTGTTGAACGAGCAGATTTCAGGTCATGCTAAGCATTTTCAAAATTTTGCTCATAGGAGTTTCTGTTTAGAGCTAAGAAAGCCTCTAGTAGTTCATAAATAAAGGGCTATTTGAATTCTCTAACTTCCTTCCCTAGCAAAAACGGCACTCTTTGCTTTTTGATCTTTTACCCTCTCTCCCAGTGATTTGATGAAGGATGATGACCCTGATGAAGGCTGGCCAAACTTTAAGAAGACAGCATGTTTCACTTACTTTTAGGAAAAAAAAAAAATTGCAGCTGTTTCCCATTAAATCATTTGAATATGCCTCATGTCCTGTACTCTTTATTATGATTCTCAATGTTGCAGTAAATTGTGTCCTGAGAGTCTTTGACTGAAACGTACATTCTGCATTCTCTTACGTGGACCGGAGTGGCTCTGATCTGCGGGTGGGAAATGACACCTGCACCCAGGACAGGCTTCAGCCACGCAACTGTTCTCCTGAGTGATACGTGAGCTGGGCCTTCATCACCTGTTCATCCTGCCAATGTATTTTCCACATCTGTCCTCCCAGTCACCCAAAGATTTATTTTGCATGCCTGATGGCAAAATGTCCTTGCACCTGGGAGACTGAAGCCCAGGGAACATCAATCTCATCTTCTTTCTGTGACATGAGTCTATTAGCTTCATCTCTCTCGAGGACAACCCTGGCTAAGAGCCTATCTGATTTTTCTTCTTTGGGGACCTTTCAGAGTTTCAAGGTTATAGAGAAATTGGCTTTGCGCAAAGCATGCTGCCATCTGTTGCTGGTTTCTAACCTCAGATCCATTTAAGAGATGTGCCAGGTTAGATTCATACAGACGTTTTAACTAATGATATTTCCTTACACTTAACCCAAGAGCACATATTTAGGTTTGTCCTATCAGTATCATTTATCTAAATATCCCACTACTCAGCCATTTTGGGGGGAACATAGGGTTTATCTGCCATCAGTTGTGACAAGACATAATATGTGGTGTGTGTGTATTGGGTAGTCATGAAATAATAATGTGTACAAATGGAGAGCCAAAAAGGAAGCAGGGGGTTTGGAGATTCCTGTTTTGTTTTGTTTTGTTTTGTTTTAATTGAGAAAATTGAAACCCAGAGAGCTTATGTGGCTTCCTCTCAAAGTCTCAAAATGAGCTCATGTTTCAGGTGAAATTTGCCTTCAAGTTTTAAATAGCACTGAACTTTTGGGTGACTGTTTACTTATTACTCAGATTTTGTTTGACTCCTTGATTAATAAGTGGCAGTTTTTAAAAGTTATGAGTATAATTTTTCTAGTAAAAATTTGAAAGGGGCTAAAAATTATAACACCTCAATCAGAATATATAACTATACAACTCTCTTTATATATATGTATATATACACACACACACCCCTATATATATATATACTCACCTCTATACAAATAAATATAATATTTATATTAATATTCTATGTTATGTTTTATGTTATTATATTACATATGCTTCATATTCACTTTTCCTTTATTCACTTTTTCTAAGTTCTAACCTTAGCGACAATAAGCTCTCTTCTAGAAATTTATCCTAAGGAGATAACCCAGGAGAAGGAAAATGCTATATACATGAAGATGCTTAATGCATTGATGCCTATAAAAGCAAAAAGTCATAGGCAAATTATTTATCCAGTAGTATAAAATACATGATAGCACATCAAATTAATATGATAATTTAAGTCATTGAAATGATAAGTATGAAGATTTCATAAAATATAAAATCAAGTTTGAAAAACCACAACCACTATTGTATGTCTCCTCTGTTGTCAACTGTGGGAAAAGTATGTATGCATACAGACAAAGGTGAAAAATTCTGCCAAAAAACAGGAATAAGTAATAGGAGTGATGACTGGGCCCCAAACCCCTGGTGTTCATTACTTAGACATGTGTGATATTGAAGGGATGGGAATATTAGGAACTGAGCTTGCCATTGGCATAACCATGAAATAGCCCACCTTTGCTGCCAGCCCCCCACACAGATAACATGCAGTCTCTATCCCAACAGACATAACCATAGTTATCTCTTCCCCAGGCTTGATTTTCTTCTCCCAACCTAGAGTCTTCTTGTCGAAACGTACCTGTCCTCATCCCATCCTCTCAAGGATCCTCAGGGCTTAATCTGTGTACGGGTGCTGTTCCTTCAACAGCGCTGTTGCTATGTGTATAGGAGTCTTCTAGGAATACACTTTATTTTGGTAGAAAGAAGTAACAGAGGGAAGATTTTTTTCAAGCAAATAATTTTTGGTACTTCTCAAATCATACTGTAGGAGGGGCCTCCCTCACATAGGATGAGCCCAGGTCGGGGAGGTGGAAGAGGATTAAAAAGGTCTTTACTTGCCTCTGTCTGGAACATAATTAGGAATTAGATTTTCCATTTGGGGGGGGGGGTAAATTTACATGGTTTACATAACCAGCCTAGCTTCCCTTTGTCTTGACACAAGGATTCTAGGTAAAAGGAAGTCATTGAGGTAAAAGTTAATATCTTGTAGCTTACAGTGTGTATTTCATAATAGAGTGGGATATTTTCAAAAGGTTTATTGTCTCATGTGGGTTTTGTTAATACTCTTTAATTTTCCCACCAGCCTGTTTCCACAGATGCAGATACCCTCCCCCGAAATCTGTGTGTTCCATTCTGTATTACTCCACAGTTACTATTTTTCATAGAACATTTCTACTTGAGTGATTTACTAACCTCTGAAAATTAATATATTGAAACCAGAGTTTAAAACCTATTTCTGTTGCAAGACAACAGATAATACTTGGTATAGAATTTCACACTCTAATCAAATCCCATTTACTCCAAAGGGAGATAAACTCCCAGGGAGGCCAGTGGCCAGCAGGGATGGAGCCCAAGGCTGGGAGCTGGGAAACCTGGGCTGGGCTTCCCTCTGCCTGAGCACAGCTCTGTGACCCAGTAAATCATTTAACATCTCACACTTCACACCAGGGAGTGGCTCGACCTACATAATCTGGAAAGCTTCTTCAAGCTTAAAAATTCTGGTTCTATGATTTTAATATTTCACAATATGCATAATTGTGCTTGTGCTGCATGATAATTAGGCATGAATGATAAACGGCTCACAATGAATGGCTGTAATTAGTTATAACCTACAGAGAACACATCAGTTTTTTAGTCTTTCCTCTTCTCATTTTATTGGGTTTTCCAATATCAATCATCAGTATCAATGGTGTTTGATTTTCCCTTGAAACTTGCATCCTTTTATCATTGCCATCCTCAACTTCCTTCTCTCCATTGTTTTCATTATAGTGATCACACATGGACACATATGTTAAAGACTGTTAAGTTGGATATCACTTCCCAAATCCTCCCTTTTCTGATTCTATGTTACAGTGGTCCTCTCCCATGTCCTTCCCTCTCATCCAGTGAAGACCCTTTGGCGGCAGCTTCCTGCCCTATCCTGAACAAAGGTTAAAAACCTAGAGATGTGCATGGAGGAGTGAAGAAACAGGGTCTCTGCTATGAGAGTGGACAATCTGGGGAGTTGGATTAACGAGCTTCTGGATCACTATCGCTAGGCTGGGTCTGGAGAGCCAGGGCAACACCCAACCGTGGGAAAGGCCCTGGAAACTGCCTTTGCAGTTGGGAGGTCTGATGCAGAGGGAAAAGAGAGGGAGACTTGGCTTTACAGGATGGAGGGAGCTAGAATGGAGGCCATTTGATCAAGTGGTCTTCTGGGCTCTGTAAGTAAGTTTACCTCATAAGCACTGTATTCATTATTACAACTAATAATAACTGACCACTACGAATGTACAAGGCACTATGATAAGTACTGTAAAAGGATTCTTTTAGTCCTCACGTTATTCCTTTTAGGTAAATTCTTTTTAAATTCCTAAATCAAAGGTCAAGAGTCCAAGGCTTAGAGATTTTAGGAAGCTTGGGTTCAGTCACATGGATAGCAGTTGCCAGAGCCAGCTTTAGGAAATGTCTGTTTTAGGCACAAGGAGAAGACATTTGCTTTCCCCTTCTGCTTACCTTATACTACCCACCCCATCCCCCAAATGTATAACTGCCATATTGATTTTTCTTATTGAGTTGGGCCAGGACACCTAAACCAGGAAGGCATCGAGACTCTGGAATTTCTATGTAATTGAGCAAACTAGTCATAAAGTGAAGACGGAAATGAAAGAAAAACTTTGATTCCACTTGGCATCTTTTAATTGAAATTGGCCACACGGAAGTCCTGAGCAAAGGTGCGCTGTGACCCAGGTGGCTGGTTACTTGTCTTCCTGAGCTGAAAGCACATCTTGTCCCTGGTCCCATGTGACCATGTAGCTTTTCTTAAGGGCTGTTCCTTTGAATGACGACCGAGTGGTCTCTAGAAAAATTATCTGGAAGTTGATTCTGATGCTAAGGCGTCCTTGAGAGAAATAGCGTGTCCTTTTTTTCAAAGTAATTCAGCTGGTAGATATTTTCATTTCAGGCAGGTACAAAATTCCCTGCTGCTCAAAGATGAGTGTTCCTTATGTAGGGTTTGATACTTTGACAGTTCCAGTAGAGGTCGGGGAGATTTTGATGCCAACCTCTGATTGGAATGTTTTTCCAATAGTAGCATCTGGTTCCGTGGTAGGATTTCAGTTGGTAAGGTTTTCCGTTCAGTCGTATGATTATGTGCTTCTGGTATTTACATTCTCATTTAATGTATCTGACCCGTCATTTAAAATTTTTATTGCACTTTTTTTTCTTTTAATTTAGTACCGAAAAAAATGTTCTCTACCTGAGACCTCATATGACTTCCATTGGGAGCTGTCTCCACTTTCAACTTCCATTTCCTTTGAAATTCCACTGGCTGGCCTTAGGTTCCACATGTGCAGATGAGAAGTCTCTTGCATGAAACCTGGTCATTGTATTTCCTTTGCAGATGTGAGTGCACTTTTTTTTAACTTCTCAAATATGATGAATAGCCAAGACGGTTAAAATAATCTGTGATGGTGTGTCTGAGGGTGGAAATATGAGGCATATTTATCTATAGGGATATATATTACAATCATTCTTTTGTATATCATTTAACACCTGTGAAATACCTTTATAAGTCCATATGTTTCCCCAGGTCATATGGGAAGGGGTGCTGTTTGCACTAGCTTATGTCTAGAGAGCTCTAGCGAAGTGTTCAGTGACGTTTATTTAGGATTCAAGTAATTTTGGCTTATCAAGGCTTTAGGATTTTACAAAAATAAAAGAATTATGGTGATGGATGCAAACTAGATTTTTGGTGGTAAGCACATTGTAGTGTATACAGTAGTCAAATTATGAAGTTGTATACTTGAAACTTATCTATATGTTATAAACAAATGTTACTGCAATTAAAGAAGGAATTAGATAAGAAGATGTGAAATATCTTTCAGTTTAAAAAATATACAGGTGGTCTAAATAATTTATTCGGATGAATCTGCATACATATTTGCATGCATGGGTATGGTATATATGTCAGCTTATTGAACCACCAATCTTATTTCCTTGAGCCTAGTAGCATACATGGCCCCTTGGTTCCTGAATGTCCTTTACCAGCACAATCTTGCTTTGCATCATCTGTGTCTTTAACTACGTACTGGTAATCCCCTGGTTATCCGCAAAAAAAGAATTTCAGACTTCTTCTGCATTTACCCTGTATCCTTTTGTTATGGTATACGTGCTCTACACCGTGTATTAAAGAACAGCTGTTGCTAGATATTGGTTCCTACTTTGGTTCCTACTGTTCTTTTAACTCTGTCAACTCCTACCCCAGATCTTTGCACTTAGAATTGCACAGAGGCACTGGATGCATAATTTATTGTATCAACAGCATAGAAGACTGCAATAGTGATTGCTTTACAGTGGAAGGTTGTACAGTTTTTAATGGTTTTTATCTGGAGAAAGAAAGCAGACTGTTTGCTAGCACTGAAATATTCTTTTATGGTCTTTATGTTCATATTTTCTCTTTGACTTTCACTATAAAATGCCCCAACTCAGTTTTGGAACTAGATCAACAGGAACAAGGAAAGTTGTCCACAGTTGTCACTTCTGGCTTGGACAAGAAGTTTCTCACGTTGTTCCTATCCCCTTAATGTGAGTTGCCTATAAATAGACAGAATTTAGCACTTGATTTTTCTACTCGGAATCAGGTGTCCCCATAGGGATCATTAATGGATGGCTTTGAAAAAGGAAAAAGTTTCTATGTGTTTGACATGTTTTCATAACAGTAATTGGAAAAAAGAGAAAGAAGAAATGGGATGCAACTCAGGGTTTGGGGGGTCTCTGTGTCCTAATTTGCTCCTCAGATGGAACCTTGTGTCTGGAACACATTCCTACCTTCTGCTGTTTCAGCTCTTGCCTTTGGCTCAGTTTGGCTCTCCCGGTGGCTGCGGGCTGACCTTGGCCTCCCCGTCACCACTCCTTCCTCTGATACCATCTCCCGCTGCCCCTGTGGGCTACAGGTGTCATCCACAGCACTATCCCACCTACCAAAGTGGTCCCCTAGGCACTCTCATTTCCAGTGATCTCTTGGGATAAAACCATAAGGATGAAGACAGTAAATTCAAAATTGCCTTTATTTGATTGATTGTGGTTAGAATAGTCTTTGATCATGGCCTGCAAGCTTCAACATACTAGCAGAAAGTCCACTAAAATGTCTCGTGAAGTATCCCTTGATAAACCATTTTCTTGAATAGTTATGAACAGAGTCCACTGGATTCCTACTTTTAACAGTGAATTTAATGTAGTGAAATTCCTGCTGACCAATATTGGAAATGAAAGTTTCATTTATAAGGATGCATTTAAAGCACTGCCAAGTTAATGATGTCATGTCACTCTGTCAGTGAGGTTCATTATGCTATATTGTTATATTTGTACGAATCCTTTCTTCTGAGGGGCTTAATGTTCTCTCTGAATGTTAAACAACTGCCACAAAATTCTTGGGAGATTATTATTCTTCCAAATTACATAAAATTAAAAAATTATTTACTAATTAATCCTTCTGAATTTCTCCAAAATAGGGAAAACTCAAGCAGTCAAGAGCCCCCCCCTTTCCAATGTTGGGTTAGTTATTGGATCCCCCATACTTACCTTTCATGTAAATCAGTCCTAGATGCAGAAGAGGCATTCTTTTGGGGAATGGCATTTTACAGTCTTCAAACAGCTTTTTCAAAACAAATAATAATCAAAATTGGGCACATGTGTAAGTCCTCTGGGAACCCTGTGTCTAGCAGAGGGATTTGAATTGACCCCAATATCCAGTCCAGAAGTGCCTTGGACTTTTCCAGGACAAAAGCAAATAAAGCTCGGAATCCTACCCAGTTGGTTACCAGTTGAAGTCACTCACAGTTTATCTAACCTTATTGCTCTTCCCGCTTCCTCTTGATAGTAAATAGAATAATAATTAAAAGTTATTTTTTTTTAGACATAGAAAACAAACGTATGGTTACCAAAGGGGAAAGGGGAGGGGGAGGGATAAATTAGGAGTACGGGATTAATAGATACACCCCACTATATATAAAATAAACAACAAGGATTTACGGTATAGCACATGGAACTATATTCAATGTCTTGTAATAACCTATAATGGAAAAGAATCTGAAGCTGTACACCTGAAACTAACACAGTATTGTAAATCAACTATAGATTCATAAATGAAGACTCTTTTAAAAAGTTACTTTTAAACAGCAAAGTGAGATAGATCTCGGTGGCTATTGTTATGATTATTACCAGGTGCCCCTGTTCTGTTTCACAGCAGGGACAGAGTTTGGTTTGACTTGGGTTCACCTCTCTGCTCCTGCTGTTTGGCTTGATGACTTTGGCCTGTCCTGCCTGGCCTGTATTATAGGTCCTGGAATCCTTTCTAGGAAGAATTCAAGTAGCCTGTATCTGATTACTTTTCTGGAGGGAAAGAGGGTGAGACGGGGGAGGTGGTAAGAAGACCTTCCACAATTCCAGTCTTTCTGTGGCAGCCCAGCCTTCTGGAAACGTCTGAGTTGCATGCCCCCACTGAACACTCACAGCGATGGTTGACCCTGGAGTGGGGAGCTGTCAGGCGATGTCCTGCCGTCTGCAGTGAGTGCCGCCAGCCATTCTTGGCCAGCTCATCCTCTCCTTCTCAGGGTCCTGATGGGGTGTGACCCTCGTAGCATGCAGTGCCCTGTCACTCTCCTAGCGATTCAGTTTCCAGGCAAAACCGAGGACGAGCTTTCCCATGGAGGGTCCGGCTGTCTGACACTGACATCCGCACGTGAAATACATTGATTGCAGGAAGCCAAAACGCAATCTTGTGAAAAGGCAAATGACTCAGATATTACCCAGCAAGGAAACCAGAGTGTTCCAGAGAATTGTAATGCCCTATGATAACCCTTAAAGTCCCTCCCCACTTATGATTTGTGATTGAAAGATCTATAAAGGGTATGTGACCTTAGGCTGTACCCTCCAGTGGGGTCAGTTTCTTCCACAAAATAAGTTGTACTGCTTATTGTTGGGTTCCCGTGAGGTCAAGATTTCTCCAAGGTCCCTCCCATGGATAAACTTCTGGACCAGTGTTGAGCAAACTATAGCTCGGTGGAGGGCACATACTGCCTAATGGGCTTCCTGAAGTTGCTTATCATCTAATTTTTGGAAATCCCTTATCATAAAGATGGAGAAACTGGGGACCAGAGAGAGGATCAAACGTAAGCCAGTTACTTCCTGCGTCCTCTGCATTCCTTCTCCCCAAGGGCTCCAGTGATCTGCCCGACCACCGAGGGATGCTTAGATTAGCCCCATTAGTGGAAGTGAATGGATGCAGGCAAAACAAAGTGGGAATGTGTGCTGGCTCTCAAGGAGATACCCTCATTTAAGGGGTGAAGGGATTTCACAGGCGTAAGTACACACTTAAAAAAACAAAACTGATGCTCTTTGACAGATGCCCTTCTGTGGGTAAGAGAAATACTTTAAGCTCTTAACAGTCTTTAATTTTTATATGAATTGGTATTTTTATTCTCCAGTTACAAAAAAAACTGTATTGTTAAATAAAACATAGATTAAGAAAACCACACATAACCTTGTATGGCATAATGAAGTATTAGAAGATTGAATTCTCAGGCCAGGAAATTGAACACTGCAGGCACACCAGGAGCCATGTGTCCCATCCCAAATTTGACCTCACTCTTTCCCTTCAAAAGTAATCATTGACTGGGTGCCCATTCCTTTAGTCAGTTATTCAGCATTTGACAAGCATTTATAGAGTACGTGGCATACATCAGCCTTTTCTCTTCCATCTGAAACATTTGGAATGGTATTTTAGATAGCCAAGACATAGTTCTAAATAAATTTGATTCTCCTGGCCTGGAAACTCATTCTCAAAAACTGCTATTTATGTGGCTACTCTGATTACTTGGGTGTAGAGGGGCTGGTTCACACATTTATTAATTAAATATGCTTTTATTGATAACTTTTAATATTCAGCACCTTGTGTTGGCAATTATGAGAGAGACAATATGATTAAATCACAATTTTATTTGTTTCTGTAGTACTTATACTGTAAGGGCAGCAGACATATTGCAAAGGAAATGTTAGTAGTAAAAATGTCAGGGGCTCTTTTTCCCCTAAATTCTCATATGCCTGGTTATAGCTTTTGAGATGGAAGGAAAAAGAAAAAATATGTTTGGGGTGTTTCTTTTCTCCACCAGCCATTTCCTGGGAGAGAAGAGAGAATGAGGCAAAATGAATTGGATTGTTCCTCAGTCTTTTCCCATTTTTCCTCTCCCATCTACAGATTCTATCCTCTAACAATTTCCTTCCTCTGATTTAAATGCAGTGCTCCTGGGATCCTGCTTTATGTATACCCAGTAAAACAGCATTAGTCTGATAGTGGTTTGTTCAAACTGGCACAAAATTTGAAGCAAGTGCTATTTTCAACCTGCCAGGTGTCATATTTGGTAAAAAGAAATATGCGATAATCTACTTTATAGTCTCCAGGGTCTTACCATGCTGTGAGATTTAGGGAAGTAAAAATCAGGATTCAGGCAGAAGGATCCAGAACATGAGAAGAAATAAAGTTGTGTGCTTAGCCACATGTACATATTCTTAAATGTGTGAACCCACTGTTTTAATGCTATTTGTAGTCAGGGTTAGGGGTGAGGCTCTCATGGGCATGACCACTTCAGACACTGGGATATAATAGGGGTTCACCAGGCGTCTACCCCCGAGAAGGGGCTGCTGGACCTGTGAAGAAATGGTGACAAGAATTTGAGCTGATAGTCAAGGCCTAAAGAATGGAAAATATTATTCTGAAATAATGAAGGAAAATACACCATGCTCCTACCATGGGGGCTGGGATCAAGGAAAGATCTCCAGGAGAGTCAGGAACTCCCCCTTCAGCTGGGTGGATGCAGTGTCCTTTCTCATGGTTAGTAGAGAGCATGCCTTTGACTGTGACACTGATGGACAGCTCTGAAATGACCTCCCATATGACCCCTGGAGGATGCACCTCAAATTTCCCAAAAAACAAGGAACCATAGAAATTGAGAGAACTGGTTTCCTTTGGTGGTGGGGGGGGGATTTAGTTCCTGGTGGGGAAAAATCCTCCCTTGGCCTCAGCAGGTAAAACTGTGTGGAAGTGATAAGTAACAGTGCTGAGACTGCCCTCTTTTGCTGTTAAAGGTGACAGAATAGAGTCTTTCGGCATCAGAGCAACCAGTAACTAAACAGCAGCACATCATATACCATGATGAATGGTCACTGGGAAGAGGAAGTGTATTCAAGTCTTGGGTATTCATAAATCCTGAAGTTACTACTCTAACCTTGATGGTCATCTTAGGCTAACATGACCTGGTAAAGCTAGGATTATGTGAAAAATTCAGAGTGTAGCTGAAATATGGGCATACCTTTCAATGTGTAACAGACAAAAGCCAATTGGAAAAAAACACCTGATTTTAAAAGAAAGCATATTTTTTCTGAACATTGAAATAATTATTAAAAATATTTTACATTTTATAAAGATTTTATAAAGATGTATCCCCAGGGGAGCTGTCAAAAGCACTATGATTAGGATAGATCCATGTTTTTTAAAAAAGGAAAATATTTTTGTTACAAAACTGTTCATCCCTCAGTACTTGATGTCTCCATCAAGCACTTGGTCTCCAGGTAGATACAAAGCAGATGGAAGGGAATCAAGTCCTCTGATAGAGTCAGTCTAGTGAGGGATTTGAACGTGACAATATGACTGCAAAGCCCAGTAACTTAATTGCTATTTTATATTACATCCCAAATTTGTTTTGAAGATCCAATAAGATAATAAGAGTGCGTTGTAACATTATACACAAGTAAAATACCACTAACTAATAAAGGAAATGTTCTGTGCATTTCTTTAAATATCTAAGTATTCATCAAGAACATCAAAGTGCTACTGTCCTTACACTGCTAGTGAGAGGAGATATTAATAAAATAAATACTGAATTCAGAATGTTACATGAACATTCCACCTTAGCACCTATTTTGCAGGAAAATAACTTAAAGAAGCCAAAGTAGTACGTGGCAAATGACAGCTGCCTGGCTGATTCATTGCTTTAACTTTGCTCTGGTAGCTGCTGCTTCTGTCTTGACTATGTTTAAGGGGAAAATATACCTAGCAAATTTCTCTAATGTGCGTTATACTATGCTTGGAGAAAATGACATCTTCACATAATGTCAAAAAAAAAAAAACAGCATCCTGCAGCCTATTTGTACAATTAGGGATAATTCTGTGTAAGTGGAAGACGGTGAGGGCAGAATAAAATGTTCAGCAGGTCATCTCTCCGTGCAGTGTTAGTACTGAGACATTTTGGGTGTCCATGCTGTGTTTTAAGCTATTACCAACTCTCAAGCTTGCCTACTTATTTATTATAAATATTAAAAGCTGAGACCTTCACAAAAGGCCAAAATTAACAGTGAGTGCATTCACACAAAGAAAATGTGTTTGAATGAGATGTCTCTACTGTTAGACAGATTGTCAGTAGGATTGTCTAAAAGGGTATTTGTGCTTCTCTCTAAATTGCTTGACTTTGACAATCGAGAACATGTAGATACCTGTAGTAGGAGTGTGCACATAAACGACATTTTTACCGATTTCATGAATACTTTTTGAGTGCCTACTATGTACTAGATGTTCATGTCTTTGAAGAACTCAGAGTCTAGCAGAAGATATAAATAAATGAATAAATAGAAATACTGTACTTGGTTCTGGGAATACACTGGTGACAAAACATACTAGTGTCAAGAACAGAAAGGATCTGAGACTTTTACCCTCTTTGCAAGCTAACAAGTTAGCCTGGCAGTATCATCAAAATTCCTGGGTCAGAAACAAAGGACTTTATTTGTTACTCATGTCACAGCAGGCAGCATACATTTCATGTTCATATCAGTTCCTCTTGCTCTCCAAATCTTATGGGAAATTGCAGTAAGGGTCCACGTGGATACTATGTACACAATTGTGAATTTATATTTTCTACTTATTGAGTAAATCTTAACTGATTTATACTTTATGTCAAAATTACTTGTTACATTAAAATTTTCAAATTGTATTACTATTTATAATTGTATTACAATTTATCATTGTAATAATAATTACAATTATTATATAGCCTGTATTATTAGTGAAAAATGTTTTAATCTGTATTTACTTTTTATTTTCAACAAGAATTTTATTATTTCATATGACCTTAGTTTTTTGTTCATAAATATCTGAGTTTTACCTTTCCTTTGGTTAGGTGTTAAATAACCAATAAATTTTAAATAATTCAAAAAATTATTGAATTTATTGATCAATTTTACTAATTTTAATCAATTTATTTTCTATATATTTATATTTTCTTCCTCTGATTTTATTAAGCCTTTGTGTTATTCTTTTTAAATTTCAAGCTTAATTGATCTTCATTCTCCTGTTTTTAACTCATACTTGCTTAATACTGGATCTTATTGTATACTGATTTGTTAGCATGTATAACAGGCCACAAGGGATGTATGAAATATCTGGCAGACATTTATGTACCCAAACAGAGGAGTTTAAACTTTTGAGTACTTACGATGACATTTCTCTCCTGCCCTTTGTCCTGATGAGTTGGCTGTTGTGATCAGAGAAATGACCTGCTTCTTTGCCCTGAAAGATGATTCTCAGTAAAAGATGATTAAAAAAAGGGTATAATATGTTGAAAAAAATATAATGTATAAGATATCTTTATTCTTCTGTTCTTAAAAAATACAACACAAATAGATCATTCTTAAAAATGGAATGCAGTAGTGTATAAAGAAAAAAAGTGAGAGTTTCCCCCGTGTTCCCTCACTCACTGTGGTAAACTGTATTCTTAATTCCCTGTTACCTCTCATGACCATCTGTGATGTGGACAAGAGGTCTGATCTCAGGGCTTTCTCTCAGGCTGAAGGACCATCAGTAACTGACTTTATCATCCTCTTTCCGCTTGCTAACACCCACAGAAGCAATCATCCCACAGCTTTACCCAGCTACTGAACAAGGGCAGTTTGGGGTGGCAGCTTTCCAGTTCTTCAGAAACTATTAAACTGAGGACAGAAAAGAAACTGGACTTGCTGGAACTAGGTCTGTAGATTTGAAAGTTGTTTCGGTAGCAGAGCATCAGCGCCTGAGTTCTCTTTTTTGGCTGCATGTCAGCCCCGGATGACAGTGCAGTAGCGACATGAGAGGAATCTATTGCCAAGAGGCCCAGCTACTTCTGAAGAGGTGGGTTTTCCTACCAAGTGAATATTGTTCTGATGGTGTGCCTACTGCGACGGGCTTACTGTGGAACTAACCTAAGGACATTTGAGAAAACTTCAGATGTCCTAAAATGTGATCATGTCCTGCTGAGCTAAATAAGACATTCCTGATGTGTTGAATTTTACTCCTTGGTTTGATTCAGGACAAAATACCAGGGGGCATAACTTTCTACTTTTATACAGCATTTGTGACATTGAAGATAGAAGAAATGTTATTTATTATTATTTTTTGGCCACATTGAGTCTTCATTGCTGCACGCGGGCTTTCTCTAGTTGCGGTGAGCGGGTTTCTCATTGCGGTGGCTTCTCTTGTTGCAGAGCACCTAGGCGCGCGGGCTTCAGTAGTTGTGGTGCACGGGCTTCAGTAGTTGTGGCGCACGGACTTAGTTGCTCCGCGGCATATGGGATCTTCCCAGACCAGAGCTCAAACCCGTGTCCCCTGCATTGGCAGGCGGATTCTTAACCACTGTGCCACCAGGGAAGTCCAGAAATGTTACATTTTTTTATCGTTAAAGACAAAACTAAAATACGTCAACGTCAGTGCCATAGTTTCTTCATTTTGTTTATATTGGGATACATTTCTAGGGTCATGTGTCAGAATAGCAATGGGATTTTGATCCGAGGCACATTTTCCCATAGCAACTGTAAAGGCCACGTGCAGCAGGGTATTGGGATCCTTAGAAGATGTGCCAGATGTTCAGGGTGAAGTAGCAGGTGCATAAAAGGGGAAGCAGGGCGGGTTCAGATTGGCAGTGCTGGGTGTGGAGTGGCTCTGCCTTCATGCCCTCTCCCCACCCTCTGCCTGCGGGCTCCACAGAGCACCCCCAAACCTGGAGGGGTTCCTGACTCAATAGGAAGAACGAGAGACTCACTAACTGAGATGAAATTTGCTTCAGGTTCAATGTCTTCTTGTTTTTTGGCCTCTGATTTGCATTTGATTTCTGATTTCCTTTGACTTGTGTGACATGTAGGATTCTTGTCTCCTGAGATCTCCTTTGACTCTGAACCGATTACCCAGGGTGACATTGAAAAAATGAAAGGCTTCCAGTTTCTAAGGATTGTGGATATTTAAAGAGAGTCATTTGTTTGTTCAGTGGAGATCCTACGTTGAAGGTGTAATTGGGAGAACTAAAGTTTTCTGCGCAAGGAAAGAAAAATAAAGACACTGGGGAAGGTACTTCCCTGGTGGTCCAGCGGCTAAGACTCTGTGCTCCCAATGCAGGGGGCCCGGGTTGATCCCTGGTTAGGGAACTAGATTCCACACGCTGCAACTAAAGACCCCACGTGACGCAACGAAGATCCCGCGCGCCATGCCACAGCTAAGACCCGGCGCAGCCAAATAAATAAATAGACATATTTTAAAATTATATATTAAAAAAAAGACACTGGGGAAGATCTGGGAGAGGAGGGGACTGCCGGGGTTGGGGAAGAGGAAATAAAGGAAACCTTGTTGCTAAAGGGTGTATCTAAAGAACACTCCCTCTCCATGACCCAGTAGGCTTCCCACGTAATACAGTCGGCCCTCCGTATCCGCGGGTTCTGCACCCTCAAATTCGGAACCCACGGATACGGAGTAACGACTGTACTACACCATTTAATATTAGGGACTTGAGCGTTGATGGATTTTGGTATCTGTGGAGGCTTCTGGAACCAATCCCCCACGAACACCCAGGAGCAGCTGTTTACAGAGTAAACCCTTTTCCTGCCAACCTCATGAAATTGTTAGGAAGACGTTGCTCTCCCATCAAACTGTGGTGAAGTCCGAACTGTTTATTTTCTGCTTTTCCCACCGGAAGTTCTGTAAGGGAGGAAGGCTGGCCTTTTCTGTTCTCTGCTTCAGTCCCAACACCAAGGACAGTGCTTGGCACAGAGTCTTCCAATACTTCTTGAACAAATGACTTATTTATTTAGAAATAAATCATTTTATTTTTATGATAGTATTGACGGGTAAACTATTTTTTCTATATTTATCATCCCACTTCAAATAATATCTATTTCTAGTACATATGGTTTTTAAATTTTTTATGATTAAAAAATATAAAAATCCTTCAGTATTTTTAAAATACAGAAAAATGTGGGGCAGGGAAAGCACAATTTCAACTGCCTTAGGAAACCATTAGCTCTTTTACATACTTTTTTTTAGTCATCTTGTGTTTTTATATAGCTGACGCTAACTGTAGCATCAGTCCTATAAATAACTGTAGCTTGTGTTTTAAGGAAACATGGATATAGCAAGCTCACAGACCCACGACACAGCTAAGCTTTTGGAAGTAACTTCCCATTGATCCTATTTTCTTTCCAAATCTGCTTTATAAAACTTAGATCTTGTAGAAGCGTTGCTTGCAAGGGAGTCTGGGAAATGTAGTTTTAACGCACCAAACTCTTTCCTGTGTATTACTCCTTGTACTTTTATTTCCTTTGTCTAGAACACTCCTCTTGCTGCTGTTCACAAAACTGACCCTCAGTTCAAAAGTCACCTCTGCAGAGAGACCTCATCTGCCCAGTGACCCCCCATGTGGCCTCTCTCAATTTATCCCACCACCCAGTTCATTTTCTCTATAGCATTTCTGACAATCTGTAATTCTTGTGTCTCTTGACTCTCTCATCCCCTAGAATGTAAGCTCCAGGAGGGCAGGAACTTTGTTTCATTTAGTGGTGTATCCACAGTACCTAGCACTTTGCCAGGACTTAACATATTTTATCCACATTTGTTATCTGATGGAGCCACCCAAAGTTGTACCTTTAGTTTCTTTCTAGCTTACCCCCTTAAGAACTGCAGTGATGGGCATCTTTGCACAAAATTGTCTGTGTACATTTCTGATCATTTTCTTGGCTTAAGAGAGGATGAGGGGCTTCCCTGGTGGCGCAGTGGTTGAGAATCTGCCTGCCAATGCAGGGGACGCGGGTTCGAGCCCTGGTCTGGGAGGATCCCACATGCCGCGGAGCAACTCGGCCCGTGAGCCACAATTACTGAGCCTGCGCGTCTGGAGCCTGTGCTCCGCAACAAGAGAGGCCGCGATAGTGAGAGGCCCGTGCACCGCGATGAAGAGTGGCCCCCGCTTGCCACAACTGGAGAAAGCCCTCGCACAGAAACGAAGACCCAACACAGCCATACCATACATACATACATACATACATACATAAAAAGAATGTAAGCAGACAAGAATAGCATTAAAAAAAAATAAAAAATAATTTAAAAAAAAAAAAAAGAGAGGATGAGCTCTTGGATAGTCAGGTCTGGAACATTTTACATTTGCTGAGCTGTTTTATAAGAATACTGTTCCAGTTCCCTTTCCTGCCAGCAACGTGTGAGAGCTCCCATCTTATCACATCACCACTGAAACTGAATATGTTCATGTTTAAATCTTTGCTAATTTTTTCCCACTGAAGTTTAGAGATTTTTTTAAAAAATTATAAATATTTTTCAAGTTTGAGGGTATTATGCATATTCATTCATATTTTTAAAAATAAAATAAAATTTTTATTTTAAAATAAAAATTTACATTGTTTTGTTCCATGTTAGAAGTTTTAAACATCTATGTAGTCAAAGCAATTGATTTTTTCCTTTGTGATTTCTTTTACTGAGTCTTCATCTAGAGACCAGATGAATATCCTATTTTTAATTCTTTGATGTTTTCAATATTTCAGTTCTTTGAGATACTTCCTGTATCAAATTTTATATTCATGAATTATATTTTAAGGGCTTTTAAAATTATCTTCTTTATCAAATTTGAAGCTGGCTTATATTAGTAGGTAATAAAAAACATTGGCTTAGAAACCAAACATAAATCACAGACAAAAAAAAGAAAGACCATGAAACTAAAGCTTTTATATCTTACGTCTTTGTCTATTCTTGTACCAGTGTTAAGCAAGTCTGAAAATCACATTCAAACACTCATCCCCCATTTTAACTGTATTCACAAACCTAAATTAATGGTGTGTCCATGTTCTAAATGGAATGATGCCGTCAAACCTGGTTTGCTTAGCACAATGTTGTGATTGTTTCAGTATTAATTTATTGGATAGCATTATTGTTATTGGATGGTAAGGTTTGTACATGGACCTAATTGTAGCCTTGAAACGGATCGCAGTGACTTCCCATAAGTGAGGATGAATGGGGGAAATTTGATTTTAGCAACGCAGGAAGCCCGTCCTCCTCAGTGTCTGACTCCCGAGTGAGTGAATGGAAATAGTATGCAGTCCTGTTAATTCTTTTAAAGTGCTAACATATCAGCTGAAGCCCTTAGATGAATCTTTTTGAAAATCCACTTTCTCCAATTTCCTGTTGCTAACTTCAGGTCGAAATTAAAATCACCAGTATTTTATAACTGTGATTAGTTACTATAATAGTTGATTTCATTTAATTGAACAATGTGCCTGTCTAGACACAGATTATGCAGTGACCTTCAAAGAATGAAGAGTACTAGAACAATTAAATATGGCCCATGCTGATTTCTTAGTTTTCCTAATTTATTGGCTCTTTTAAAATTTTTGGAATAGTCATTCTCTTCTACTCAATTTTGAAAAAACTCCAGGAATAGGATGGAAGATGATTTTAATTTGCAGAAACTATGGGTTTACCTATTTAGGTATTATAAATGAGAACTGTGAAAGGAAGTTCAGAATTGAATGTATAGGGAAAGTAATTGTGTCAGGTAGTGTGACAGACACACCCTAAAGGGAACCCCTCAATGAGTCACACCTGTGTATAGTGCATTTCTCTTAAGTGGAACCTGGGCGTTGCCTTTAACCAGTGGAATATGGCAAAAGTGATGGGCTGTCACTCCAGTGATTATGTTAACGTATATGGCAAAGGTGATTTTGTTGATGTATTAGTCCCTAGTCTGTTGCCTCTGAGCCAATCAAAAAGGGAGATTATACTAAGTGGGACTGACCTAATCAAGTGGGTCCTTGAAAGGAAGATTCAGGCCATCCCTGAAGTTAGAGAGTCAAAGCAACAGAGCTCTCCCCTCCTTCTCTGGCTTTGAAGAAGCAGGCTGTCATAAATCCTACAGCCACCAGGAAATGAATTTCACCAACAACCAGAGGGAGCTTGCAGGTGGACCCTTCCCTATTTGAGCTGCCTGATGAGAACACAGCCAAACATACACCTTCATTGCCAGCCTTCTGAAACTCTGATAAGAGAACCCAGCTAAGCTATGTTCAGACTTCTGATCTACAGAAGATCTGCTTCTGATCTTACATGCCTGTGAGATAATGAATGGGTGTTGTTTTAAGCCTCTCAGTCTGTGGTCATCTGTTATATGCTATAATAGAAACTTAAAACAAGCAGTCTCCTTGATGGCATCAGCTAAGGGAGGGAGAATTTCATTTCGCAAACACAGCAAGATGTGCAGTTCCTCTCTCTCTCAGTTTGCAGATTAATTTGAATATTGTCATTCTAATTTGAAGTTATGTTCATGCCTGAAGAACAGTCTGGTCTGGTACTCCTATTTCTTTTTGAGAATTATGTTTTATTTGATGGACAAAACTGAGGACTTAAGCCTGGAACACAGCCTCTCAGATAGCTCTCCTGTGGACAATTTTTATTAAGGGATGCTGATAAAAATACCAAAGGACGATTCTTGAAATAATACATTCTCTGACTAATAGTTGTTCTTGTTTCTGTGAGTTTTGAGTTTCCCTACGATTCTATTACTCTTCTAATTTTTGTCTATTCTCATTTAAGCCATTTCGCTTCCCAGCTCAAGTGGACACCCCCTTTCCACTTGTCATTGTGTGTGACCTGATCTCCTCTTCCCCTTGTTATTTGTCCCTTGTCTTTTTCTGGGTGATGCTGTGTTTCCCCTTCACTTGTACATGGTCAGGGTGCTTACTTCAGTTTGCGTCCTCTTTCCATTCCCATTCAGGGTCCACTCTTGACCCTTCATCTTTGCATCTTCCCTGTGCCACCCAGTATTTGAGAAATTTCTGTCTCCTTTCCTCCTTCAGATTTATCTCCACTTAAGAATTTCATTTTCTGCTCGGCAAGTTTCAATTTTAGAAATGTGGAGCTTATGCCCATTCTTTGTGAGATTCATGTTTATGTTTACTCTGCTCAAGAAGTGTACATATCAATATGCAACTTAGAGTGAGCACGGGATTTTTCATCATCATTGGATACACATATGAAAATCTCACCCAAGTTCTAGGATTGTGGACTATTAATTATAGGTTGTGAGTGAGCATGAAGACCATTCACAGTGGATGTATGATCCTTTGGAGCGAGAAGTATTGCAGGGAAAGTTGGTTATTCTTTGAGAAGAGGACATCTGTATAGATTGAATATTTGTTTTCCCCCCACCCAAATTCACATGTTGAAATCCTAATCCTCAAGGTGATGCTATTAGGAGGTGGGGCCTTTGGGAGGTGATAGGTCATGAGGGTGGAGCCCTCATAAATGGGATTAGTGCCCTTGTAAAAGAGACCCCAGAGCAACCTTGATCTTTCCACCACAGGAGGACACAGCAAAAGGCAGCCATCTATGAACAGGATGTGGACCCTTGTTCAGATACCAAATCTGCCAACACATTGATCTTGGAATTTCCAACCTCTAGAACTATAAGAAATAAATTTTTATTGTTTATAAGCCACTTAATCTGTGGTTTTCTGTTATAGCAGCCTGAACAGACTAAGACAATCTCTTTTCTGGAGTATATGGTTTCTCACCCATGATTACCTTCCCTTCAGTTGATCTATGTGCCAGGGTCTCCCCTAGTTCTTACATCTGTGCCTCATTCTCAGAAGCTGGGATTCAGAATATATTATAACAGAATACATTATAAGGAGTGCTTGGGTATTTCCTGTACCAGGACATAGCAGTGGCTTGGTGTCCTGCCCATTTGTGTGGCAGGAAATACTTTTATTTGTGCTGGTGAATTCATTTTGTCTAGGACTCTTCCTTCACTAAAAACCTTGCATTCTTTTACTTAACAAACATTTAATGGCTCATTATGATTTTTCAGGGAGTGTTCAGAGGGCTATGGAGAGTTTAAAGATGAAAAAGAGTTACCTTTTCCCTCCCAGATGCAACAAATGTGGAATATACTGGGAAGGTACCACTGATGTCTGGTGGGTACACATCTGCTGTGGCATAAGGTTGGTACTTGGTAAGACTAACTAAATGAAAATTTCTGGCTATGGAGCTTGGGGATCCAAAAAGCCTCCCATGTGATTCTTGTGCACACAGAAGTTTAATAACACTATTACCTGGTGACAAAATAACATCATTGTTGATGATGATGATGATGATGATGATGATGGTGATGATGAAGATAAGACAGAACACCAGAAATTCCCTCAATTTCTTATTAAGTCTTTAAGATAATGTTATAATTTAAAAAGAGAAATCATATACTCTTTAAAATTATTTTCACTTATCAAAATTAGCATTTGGACTAGAATTCCTGTGCCTTTATAATTCTCTTGTACTTGTAAGTCTAAAGCATTTAATATGGTCTTTTATAATTATACTTCAGATTAATTGAGAACCATTGACCCTGTGAAATCAAGTTCTGAAATTGACCTACAAGTAATGAATTCTTAATAAGGATGTATTATTCACATCTGCAGTAATTTTTTTGGACTAATTATATTCTAGATTAAAATGATCTTGGAAAATACCTCACATGCAATACTTCTCAATCTCAAAACAGAACTTAATAATGGATAATGTATAGTAACTTTTATTTTTCTGCAATAACTGGGAATGAGGTACTACCCTGAGTATGTATAGATATACATATATAGCATTCATTTGTCTAATGTTTGAATTTAATCACATGTAATTAATACCCTAAATTGTAATACTTTCTCATTACTAATCATTATCTTGTATTGTGAGATTTTAAACATATCTAAAGTTTAGCATCCGTTCTTTGTTTTCATGTGATGATATGTAAATGAGGACATATTCTAAAATTAGAAGCCAAATAGCCTATATCTAAATATTCCATCCTGTACATCCCCATCTTTTTGCACTGCCTGAAGTGTGTTGATTGGTTTATGCAAACTTTTTAATTAAATATACATTTATTGCTGGAATGAAGATAAAAGGAAATGTGCATCTGAAAGTGGTCAAAATGTTGGCATCTGTTAAAAACCTGCCAAATTTCATCATTGACATTACCATGACTCAGTATCCTCCAGTAAATAGAATAAATGTCTCCCTTGGAAAAAACAAGGCACTTAAAGCACATTAACTCTTCCAGGTCAGCAAGGTACTATTTCATGAATCACATCTAATTATTTTAATTTTTTTAATTAGGAATCATTTTTAGGAGTTAATTTCCTAAAGTGTCTCATTTCTCCTTTTGAGGTCATTTGTGTAGTGAGAAATACATGTTTATAAGTGATGATAAATATTAAAACAAATTGCTTATATCTGTTAATAACTACATCTGTTAATATTATGAAATTACAATTTTCCCTCCAGCTGTTCAAAATCACTTGCATTTAATATCTGAATTTCAATTCCTTTGATATTCCTTTTATATGAAAGTTTAAACTCGAGTCTAAAACAACCACTGAAAATATTGCCCTAAAAACCTGAGAACTTGAAGACATGTGAGTGTGGTGTGTTTACACCCTCATGTATCTGAACTTGGGTGATTTTAGTTCCTTCCATCTTTGCTTCTGATGCCTCCAGGCTAGAGGAACCTGAGCTCTACTAACATGCACTTTAATATTGGCCGCCAGAGGGCTCCCATATTCCTTCCATCTAAGTGTAAAAATACGAAGTACAACAACTAACATAAAATTCACCATCAAACAAAAAGCATTGTAGGTATTTATGATAAAGTTATCTTTGGGAGAAAATGTTCCAAACCCACTGTGTTCTTATTCAAAACGATTTGAATGAACAAACTTGAGAAACTAAACACTTTCATTAAAACAAAGTGATGAAATTTTGTGGTTGATTTTGTTTTGTTTCCAGAGACCATAGAACAGACTGACAATACTTAATACTTGGTAACTCCATTTAAAAAATATTGACATTAATTTGTGTATAAAATCATTCTACACTTATGAATGATGTAAAATATGATTCTAGTCATTGGAGTACAGTTTTGTTTTGTTTTGTTTTGCTTTTAAAATTACAAGCTAGCTTGTAGATTATCCTGACATAAAACTCTGGGTATTTTTGTTAGCCCAGCTTTTGGTATTTCATGAAACTTTATAAGACAAGACGGTGGGATTTCTTTGGTTGGTCGTTGGTGGTAAGAGGAATAATGTCATAAGCTGTGGATATTTCCACTGAAGAGGAAGGAAAGGATTGCTTCCTTTGTGGGTCTTTACTGGTTCTTTCTGACTTGTGTTTGCTGAAAACCAGTCCCAGGAGCTGAGGCTTTGCCAGGGTAATTCTAAAGGTTTCTAGAAGCAGCAGATGCATTTGCCATTTTCCTATTTTCTTTTATTTACGGTCATTTGTCTGCCTTTGATAATCCAGGCACTGTCCACAGAGTTTATGTTTGCAGGCACATTTCTGCCCTGAGATAGAGGGTAGGGTCAACATTTAAGGGAAATGTTGTAATTTCCATTACATGCTTCGAAAACAAGCATGTTTAGGAACTCTTTGAATCCAGGTGAAACATTTCAAAATGAGTCATCTGATTGATCTTCTCTGATGTTTTTAAGCTTCAATTCTTTTATCGTCAGTCACCGAAAACGCGGTTTAACCATTTTACCCCTTTCAATTACTTTTTTCTCGAAAACATTAGTTATTATTTCTGCACTTAAATGTGCCTCAAAGAGAATAACAACATGGAGGGCCTGATTAACTCAATTATACACCCACACCTCCATGCCATCTTTTTGACTGGGAGACTGCAGTATTGTGTTACAGAAGAAAATAAAACAATCTGTTCCCCCTTTTATCCGTTATGTTCGTCTGGTCTAAGAATTATTTCGTTTTTTCTCTAGAGAAAGAGAATTTAAAAATAGAGCTAATTTTGTTTTATCTTGTACTTATCGAAATAGTTTTAAAGCAGCCTTGCGAATTCTGTTTTAATCTCTGTTGGTTTTTTCTTTTTAACATCATTAATGGAGTATAATTGCTTTACAGTGGTGTGTTAGTTTCTGCTTTATAACGAAGTGAATCAGCTATACATATACATATATCCCCATATCTCCTCCCTCTTGCATCTCCCTCCCACCCTCCCCATTCCACCCCTCACCCCTCTAGGTGGTCACAAAGCACTGAGCTGATCTCTCTGTGCTCTGCGGGTGCTTCCCACTAGCTATCTGTTTTACATTTGGTAGTATATATAAGTCCATGCCACTCTCTCACTTCGTCCCAGCTTACCCTTCCCCCTCCCCGTGTCCTCAAGTCCATTCGCTACATCTGCGTCTTTATTCCTGTCCTGCCCCTATGTTCTTCAGAACCATTTTTTTTTTTTTTTTTTTTTTAGATTCCATATATATGTGTTAGCATACGGTATTTATTCTTCTCTTTCTGACTTACTTCACTCTGTATGACAGACTCTAGGTCCATCCACCTAACTACAAATAACTAAACTTCATTTCTTTTTTTAATTTTATTTTTATACAGCAAGTTCTTAGTAGTTATACATTTTATACATATTAATGTATATATGTCAATCCCAATCTCCCAATTCATCCCACCACCACCCACCTGCCCCGCTCTCCCACCTTGGTGTCCATACGTTTGTTCTCTACATCTGTGTCTCTATTTCTGCCCTGCAAACTGGTTCATCTGTACCATTTTTCTAGGTTCCACATATATGCATTAATATACAATATTTGTTTTCTCTTTCTGACTTACTTTGCTCTGTATGACAGTCTCTAGGTCCATCCATCTCACTAAAAATAACTCAATTTCGGTTCTTTTTATGGCTGAGTAATATTCCATTGTATATATGTGCCACATCTTCTTTATCCATTCATCTGTTGATGGACACTTAGGTTGCTTCCATGTCCTGGCTATTGTAAATAGAGCTGCAATGAACATTGTGGTACATGACTCTTTTTGAATTATGGTTTTCTCTGGGTATATGCTCAGTAGTGGGATTGCTGGGTCGTATGGTAGTTCTATTTTTAGTTTTTTAAGGAACCTCCATACTGTTCTCCATAGCGGCTGTATCAATTTACATTCCCATCAAGAGCGCAAGAGGATTCCCTTTTCTCCACACCTTCTCAACCATTTATTGTTTGTAGATTTTTTGATGATGGCCATTCTGACTGGTGTGAGGTGATACCTCATTGTAGTTTTGATTTGCATTTCTCTAATGATTAGTGATGTTGAGCATCCTTTCGTGTGTTTGTTGGCAATCTGTATATCTTCTTTGGAGAAATGTCTATTTAGGTCTTCTGCCCATTTTTGGATTGGGTTGTTTGTTCTTTTGATATTGAGCTGCATGAGCTGCTTGTAAATTTTGGAGATTAATCCTTTGTCAGTTGCTTCATTTGCAAACATTTTCTCCCATTCTGAGGGTTGTCTTTTTGTCTGGTTTATGGTTTCCTTTGCTGTGCAAAAGCTTTGAAGTTTCATTAGGTCCTATTTGTTTATTTTTGTTTTTATTTCCATTTCTCTAGGAGGTGGGTCAAAAAGGATCTTGCTGTGATTTATGTCATAGAGTGTTCTGCCTATGTTTTCCTCTAAGAGTTTGATAGTGTCTGGCCTTACATTTAGGTCTTTAATCCATTTAGAGTTTATTTTTGTGTATGGTGTTAGGGAGTGTTCTAATTTCATTCTTTTACATGTAGCTGTCCAGTCTTCCCAGCACCACTTATTGAAGAGGCTGTCTTTTCTCCATTGTATATTCTTGCCTCCTTTATCAAAGATAAGGTGACCACATGAGCGTGGGTTTATCTCTGGGCTTTCTATCCTGTTCCATTGATCTATGTTTCTGTTTTTGTGCCAGTACCATGCTGTCTTGATGACTGTAGCTTTGTAGTATAGTCTGAATCAGGGAGCCTGATTCCTCCAGCTCTGTTTTTCTTTCTCAAGTTTGCTTTGGCTATTCGGGGTCTTTTGTGTTTCCATACAAATTGTGAAAATTTTTGTTCTAGTTCTATGAAAAATGCCATTGGTAGTTTGATAGGGATTGCATTGAATCTGTAGATTGCTTTGGGTAGTAGAGTCATTTTCACAATGTTGATTCTTCCAATCCAAGAACATGGTATGTCTCTCTATCTGTTTGTATCATCTTTAATTTCTTTCATCAGTGTCTTATAGCTTTCTGCATACAAGTCTTTTGTCTCCTTAGGTAGGTTTATTCGTAGGTATTTTATTCTTTTTGTTGCAATCGTAAATGGGAGTGTTTCCTTAATTTCTGTTTCAGATTTTTCATCATCAGTGTATAGGAATGCAACGGATTTCTGTGCATTAAGTTTGTATCTTGCTACTTTAGCAAATTCATTGATTAGCTCTAGTAGTTTTCTGGTAGCATCTTTAGGATTCTGTATGTATAGTATCATGTCATCTGCAAACGGTGACAGCTTTACTTCTTCTCTTCTGATTTGGATTCCTTTTATTTCTTTTTCTTCTCTGATTGCTGTGGCTAAAACTTTCAAAACTATGTTGAATAATAGTGGTGAGAGTGGACAACCTTGTCTTGTTCCTGATCTTAGTGGAAATGCTTTCAGTGTTTCACCATTGAGAACGATGTTGGCTATGGGTTTGTCATATATGGCCTTTATTATGTTGAGGTAAGTTCCCTCTATGCCTATTTTCTGGAGGGTTTTTATCATAAATCAGTGTTGAATTTTGTCAAAGCGCTTTCTGCATCTGTTGAGATGGTCATATGGTTTTTCTCCTTTAATTTGTTAATATGGTGTATCACATTGATTGATTTGCGTATATTGAAGAATCCTTGCATTCCTGGGATAAACCCCACTTGATCATGGTGCATGATCCTTTTAATGTGCTGTTGGATTCTGTTTGCTAGTATTTTGTTGAGAATTTTTACATCTATGTTCATCAGTGATATTGGCCTGTAGTTTTCTTTCTTTGTGACATCTTTGTCTGGTTTTGGTATCAGGGTGATGGTGGCCTTGTAGAATGAGTTTGGGAGTGTTCCTCCCTCTGCTATATTTTGGAAGAGTTTGAGAAGGATAGGTGTTAGCTCTTCTCTAAATATTTAAAATAATTGGCCTGTGAAACCATCTGGTCCTGGGCTTTTGTTTGTTGGAAGATTTTTTTTTTTTTTAATTTATTTATGGCTGTGTTGGGTCTTCGTTTCTGTGCGAGGGCTTTCTCTAGTTGCGGCAAGTTGGGTCCACTCTTCATCGCGATGCGCGGGCCTCTCATTATCGCGGCCTCTCTTGTTGTGGAGCACAGGCTCCAGACGCGCAGGCTCAGTAATTGTGGCTCACGGGCCCAGTTGCTCCGCGGCATGTGGGATCCTCCCAGACCAGGGCTCGAACCCGTGTCCCCTGCACTGGCAGGCAGACTCTCAACCACTGCGCCACCAGGGAAGCCCTGTTGGAAGATTTTTAATCACAGTTTCAATTTCAGTGCTTGTGATTGGTGTGTTTATATTTTCTCTTTCTTCCTGGTTCAGTCTCTGAAGGTTGTGCTTTTCTAAGAATTTGTCCATTTCTTCCAGGTTGTCCATTTTATTGGCATATAGTTGCTTGTAGTAATCTCTCATCGTCCTTTGTATTTCTGCAGTGTCAGTTGTTACTTCTCCTTTATCATTTCTAATTCTGTTGATTTGAGTCTTCTCCCTTTTTTTCTTGATGAGTCTGGCTAATGGTTTATCAATTTTGTTTATCTTTTCAAAGAAACAGCTTTTAGTTTTATTGATCTTAGCTATTGTTTCCTTCATTTCTTTTTCATTTATTTCTGATCTGATCTTTATGATTTCTTTCCTTCTGCTAACTTAGGTGTTTCTTTGTTCTTCTTTCTCTAATAGGTTTAGATCTTAGGTTGTTTATTTGAGATGTTTCTTGTTTCTTGAGGTAGGATTGTACTGCTATAAACTTCCCTCTTAGAACTGCTTTTGCTGCATCCCATAGGTTTTAGGTCATCATGTTTTCATTATCATTTGTTTCTAGGTATTTTTTGATTTCCTCTTTGATTTCTTCAGTGATCTCTTGGTTATTTAGTAGTGTATTGTTTAGCCTCCATGTGTTTGTATTTTTTACAGGTTTCTTCCTGTAATTGATATCTAGTCTCATAGTGTTGTGGTTGGAAAAGATACTTGTTATGATTTCAATTTTCTTAGATTTAGCAAGGCTTGATTTGTGACCCAAGATATGATCTATCCTGGAGAATGTTCCATGTGCACTTCAGAAGAAAGTGTATTCTGTTGTTTTTGGATGGAATGTCCTATAAATATCAATGAAGTCCATCTTGTTTAATGTATCACTTAAAGCTTGTGTTTCCTTATTTATTTTCATTTTGGATGATCTGTCCATTGGTGAAAGTGGGGTGTTAAAGTCCCCTACTATGACTGTGTTACCGTTGATTTCCCCTTTTATGGCTGTTAGCATTTGCCTTAGGTATTGAGGTGCTCCTATTGGGTGCATAAATATTTACGATTGTTAAAGCTTCTTCTTGGATTGATCCCTTGATCATTATGTAGTGTCCTTCTTTGTCTCTTGTAATAGTCTTTATTTTAAAGTCTATTTTGTCTGATATGAGAATGGCTACTCCATCTTTCTTTTGATTTCCATTTGCATGGAATATCTTTTTAAATCCCCTCACTTTCAGTCTGTATGTGTCCCTTGGTCTGAAGTGGGTCTCTTGTACTACCTGGTCTGCAGGGAGAACCCTCAGCGAGACTGTCTGGCCGGGAGGGAGAACCCGTGGCAGAGCTGTCAGCCCAGTGGGGAGCACCCCCGATGGGGCCGTGTGACCAGTGGGGAGAACCCCTGCCTGAACCACCTGGCCAGCATGGAGAACCCCAGAAGTTGCTGTCTGTCCTGAAGGGATAACCCCAGCGGGGGTTAATCTGTGTTTTTGAAATGATATTTCTCAATGCAGGCTTTCTCTGAAACCTCCTGTATTCCAACCATTCCTGTCTCTGCGTAAGACACTGGTGATTAAAAAACACGGCAATCCTTAGGCTTAGATTACCATGTCTGGATGAAGGGTGCTTGTGAAATTATCAGAGTGTAAAATTTATTTTGGAAGTTCAGGTGGAGTTTGTTATATTTACAGCCACATAGAAACAAATCTAGAGCAACTCGCCCCCATGATTCACTGGATTTTTTTGGTGCCACTTTTGCTCAAGGAAACTCACAATGTTGCAAGTGGTAGTTAACTGCTTTTAAACCCTCACTTGTGTCTAGCTCAAAACAGGCAACAGCAAAAGAGAAGATAAAAAAATTTGATAGCGACTGTATATCACCATAGCCCACAAGCTAATTATATTATGTTTTACATTCCTTATGGAAGTCTTTGAATTAACAATGAAGGAAAATTTTCTTGGTTAGATTTCACTCAGGAAAGTCTGCTAATTGTCATACCATTTCTAAATTTCTATTATTTAGGAATAAATATATCTTGAAATATTTTAATTAACATGTCCAAACAATTTTACATAACATGCTTGGTTCCTGGGTTTCCTGAATAATTACTTCAGTTCTGAAATTCTGTATGTTTAGATACTGCACCAATTGTATGTATTTACCATTTAGAAAGTTTATTCCTATCTGGACTTGATGAAATCAAATTGGCATGAAATGAGCTTTGGCTCCAAAGCTTCTCCTGACATTCATTTACAAAGGTTTCTATGGCCAGTATTCCTGCAGCCGAGGTGACATTAAGCCTCACTGGTCACTAGGGAGAAATGTGGCTTTTCTCTTTACTCATTCCGGGTATGAGAAAAAAAGGAACTACTTGAGGATATGCCAACCTTGATTTTGATTTGGCTCTTTCTGCCCCAAGCAGTACTTGATATTTACATTTCAGCAAAAGAACAAAGAAAAAAACCCCTGAATTCCCAGCACAGGGAGACAATAATCAGGGAGAGAACTTACAATGCTTGGCTCTTAAAACCTACGCAAGTCCCTCATCTTAAAGCCACTGATGGTATCTAGAGGGCTTCGTTGCTCAAGTTCTGATGTGTATCATTCTTTTCCCAGGATTTGGGATGTCTTTAACAAAAAAATAAAATATAAACATTTATCTTAGAATATTGGGGCTCCATCTTGACTGCACATGACAGTCAACTGGGAGTGCTTTTTAGTTCCTAATACTCAGGCTGCATCACAGACCAGCTGATCATGATGTCTGCAGTTGGAACCAGGCATCCATCTTTTAAAAATTAATTTCTATTGAAGTTTAGTTGCTTTACAATGTTGTGTTAGTTTCTGCTGTACAGCAAAGTGAATCAGTTATACGTTACACATCTCCACTCTTTTTTAGATTTCCTTCCCATTTAGGTCACCGCAGATCACTGAGTAGAGTTCCCTGTGCTGTATAGTGGGTTCTCGTTCGTTATCTGTTTTATACATAGTAGTGTATATATGTCAATCCCAATCTCCCATTTCGTGCCACACCCCGTTATTGGCCAAGCAGAAATAGAGTCACAGAGGCATCCATTTTTTTAAGCTCCCAGGTGAGTACAGTATGGAGCCGAGTTCAAGAATCGCTGTCTTATAAACTCACATCCCCAAATGATGTCGTAATCATGCATCCTGACATGTGTAGCAGATGAGGATCTTAGGCTCCAGGTCCAAATGTTCCAGAAATGCAAGGTATTTTCTTTTTTTTTTTTTTTTAATGAATTTATTTATTTTTGGCTGCATTGGGTCTTCGTTGCTGTGTGCGGGCTTTCTCTAGTTGTGGTGTACGGGCTTCTCATTGCGGTGGCTTCTCTTGTTGCGGAGCGTGGCCTCTAGGTGCGCGGGCTCAGTAGTTGTGGCTCGCGGGCTCTAGAGCGCAGGCTCAGTAGTTGTGGCGCACGGGCTTAGTCGCTCTGTGGTATGTGGGATCTTCCCGGACCAGGGCTTGAACCTGTGTCCTCTGCATTGGCAGGCGGATTCTTAACCACTGCACCACCAGGGAAGTCCGCAAGGTATTTTCTTATCATCTAACTTAATTTTGATTATGAGGTGCACACTCCAACTTCTGTAATTCGACCAGTGTGGTAGAGTGTTGGTCTTGGCCAATTTAGGATTCTTTCTTTCCCTGGGATTGTAAGTGAATTGCAAGGGGCTTGCATGGTACTAAAGTGACTGGAGAGAGAGCTGGTCTAGGTCGCTACTTAACCACCTGCGCTGGCCTTGCTGAAAGCACACCAGCGTGTCTGTCCCACGATGGGTCTGCGGTCCACCAAGTCCCCACAGCACTGCCCTCCTACTGGGTTCCATCCCACCTGCAGAGCCCCTTCCTTCTCCCATGCCTGGTCGTGGTGTGAGGCCTTGAGGTGAGCTGGCTGAGTCTGACTTGAAGCACCATCAACATTTCCCCTCCCCCATCTTCTGGACACTTGGGAAAATAGCTCCAGGGTTGCTGTTTCGGACAGACTTAGTGTGACATTGAATGAAAATGTTAAGAAAGGAACCAGAATTAAACTGGAGCCTCTGGTCAGCAAAACCAGAGTCCCCTCCTCTTCTTTAGACAAAAGCCTGTAAATTCCTTTTTAGTGTATAAGGGACTGTAAAATTACGCCTCTTGTCTTTTTTTTTAAATATAAATTTATTTATTTATTTTATTTTTGACTGCGTTGGGTCTTCATTGCTGTGCGCAGGCTTTTTCTAGTTGTGGTGAGCGGGGGCTTCTCTTCGTTGTGGTGTGCAGGCTTCTCATTGTGGTGGCTTCTCTTGTTGCAGAGCACAGGCTCTAGGCGTGCGGGCTTCAGTAGTTGTGGCACGTGGGCTCAGTAGTTGTGGCTCGCCGGCTCTAGAGTGCAGGCTCAGTAGTTGTGGCACACAGGCTTAGTTGCTCTGCGGCATGTGGGATCTTCCTGGACCAGGGATCGAACCCATGTCTCCTGCATTGGCAGGCGGATTCTTAACCACTGCGCCACCAGGGAAGTCCTATGCCTCTTGTCTTGAAGCAATTTTTTAGCATAGGATTGTTTGATTAAAAATTATCACTGAAAAGTATATTACTCTAAAAGTTCAACTCCAAATTGTTTTGCTAGATACATCAAATTTGTCTCTGTCTTCCTCAGGTACTTTTGTCATCTGTCTAAACAGTATGAATCACCTTTAAAATTGTATCAACTGGTGCCACCTCCAGCGGAACAGGGCAGACTTTTTTTAATCCTATTAGTGCTACCTCTCTTGTCATTCAGAACCTCTCCTTAATTATTGATTTGCATTAATTACTTCATTTTAGTGAAACTTTGAAGCTGATTCAGGGAGAGAAGAAGAGTTTATTGATTAGTACCATTATTGTGAGTACATCTTTTCAGTTTGTCTAACTTTAGGGAAACTCTAGTTCTGAATAACCTTGGCCTTCAGAAAATATTATTCCCCCTTACAAAGTCCAAGTCAAATACTCATAGCATTTATGTTACTATTATTGTAACCACAATATCCATTAATCATGTGCCCATTCTGTGTTGGTCACTACTTTCATACTTTATAAAGATTGTCTTGTTTTGTTTAACAATCTCCTTTTACAGATGAGGAAACTGCTCAAATCACTTCTCCAAGTTTACTCAGCTTGTTAATCGCAGTTAGGACCTGCTTCATGCTCTTAACCATTTTATTGATACTTAGACGTACAAATTGAAGGCCGTTCTTGATGTTTGAAACTGATGATTGTAAACATACACACACGCGCACATACACACACACACACACACACACACACACACACACACACACACACACACACACACTAAAATACTGCTTTTCCTAGCAGGTACTAAACTTAGAAAATAAAGTTAGTGGCATGTACTAAAAATAAATATGTTCAAATTCATAATGGAATTTCAAGACAAGCTTGGAAATATTTTGGGAATAAAGCTTTTGAAGGTAATGTGATAGATGCTACCAAGGCCTCCACAAAGTGTCTTGATACCTGTGTCTGATACAGGGGACTGTGCTAAGGGGACCATCGTCTAACCCAGAGCTGTCTGATAGAGCAGTAAGCTTGATGGAAACGTTCTTTATTTGCACTGACCAATATGGTAGCCTCTTTTCTTTTCTTATCATGTCTTTTTTCTTTCTGTCTTTCTTGCTTCTTATTGAATGAAGCAAATAAATATAAGCTTTGGAGTCAGACAAACAAAAGTTTAATTCCTAATAATAATAATCTGAGTAAGTGACTGAGTTTTTCCTTTCTGAATGCAAAGAGTAAATAGTAACACCTACTTAATATGGTTATTTTTAGGATTAATGGGATGACCCATGTGAAGCATCCAGTAGAGTTCCTGCTATAAATCATCTTTTGATGGTGATTTGATCATGTGATGGTCATACTGATGCTGATGGTGTGTCGTCCATTTAGCAAACGGGAAGAAAGTGCTATCAATGTCTCCTGTGCTACGTCATGCATTTCCTCATTCATAGTAACATCTGACATGTTGTTAATAATAATGCCACGTGTGTACACAGTAGTTTCAGACTATGGAGCAGTTTATCATCCATGCATATGTACATGTGCTTTTTGAGGTAAGGGTTGAAATATTAGGCTCCTTTTACTAGTGGTAACACCAAAACTAGTAAGAGAAGGATTTGCTGCAGATCACAAAGAATTTGCACTCATTTCTTTCTGCACTCTCCTATTGTCTCCTAAAAAATAATGTGAAAGACTCTAAGACCTGGTGGAAAATATAAATGTTTTGGGGCTTCATTAAACCTTTCTGACGTGAAAGAAAATAATAACGTATTAGAATCAGTGGGTTTAGTATGATCAAAATTCCAGAGGAAATGATTTTTCAGTAGTCTCCTCTTTTTTTAACAGACCATTAGCGGTGCTTTTTAGAGGGCAGCATTTATTTTGTGTAATCTGCAATTAGAAAGTTTCAGCCCAAGCCCCTGAAATGAGTGCAGTAGTGGCAAGTGGTAGAGGAAATCCAGTATCCTTAGGGGATTAAAAGCTAAAGAAGTAATCTTTTGGCCAGGAAACATGCCAAGTCATGAATCAACTTCCACCCTCCACCGTTGTCAAAGCTCCATGGAAGAGATGGCATGTAATCATGTTCCTAAAGGATAAATCATCGTTCTGTTCAGGGCGTCCTGCTGACTCCACGGGATTGTCGTCAGGTTGCTGGCAAGGCTGACTCACTGGAACCGAGGGATTTAGCAAATGGCAGGAAAGGAGAGCGAGTTTAAGCTGAGAATACAAGTGATTTGCTGAGATTCCAAAGCAAGAAGAGTGAAACCAGAGGATCGCTGGTACATCATAAATCCATGGGGCTAAGGAAGGGAATACAGGATGTCAGAGGCCAAGATAGGCTTCCAGTGAAACAGGTTGGTGCCTAGGGCTTGAGAAGGAGGAGGAAATGAGGAACAGACAGGAGGGTGAAGGATGATGAAGTGGCAGACTCACGGCCGTCCGTCTGCTCTGGTACAACAGTCATTTTGTATCCGACTCCTGTCTTAAATAAAAATGCCACTTGAGAGGTAGGATTTTGGCAGAAATGAAAGAAGAAGGGGTTACCAAACGAAGGGTTGATAAAAAGTACTGGAATGGAAAGATATTTACAAACTTTGGGTGGACTCAAGAGAACAGAACTTTGCTAACGTGGGAGCCGTGTTTGGTGACATATAGCTTGGGGTAATATTGGAAAGTTATCCCGTATTCATTAGTTCATTCATTCTTTCACTTACTCATTTTCAGACACTGTGTTAGAAGTGGGAGTCAAAGCAGCAAATAAAAACTGATAAAATTCTCTGCTCACTTTTAGCTTTCATTGTAATATGGGAAACAGACCGTAAGCTAGAAAAGAAGCAAAAAATAAAGTATGTTAGATGGTGATAAATACTACAGAAAATTAGATGAAGAAGGGGAGTAGGGATTGTTGGGCTGAGGAGAACTGTGGTTTTAAATGGGGTGGCCAGGCAGAGCTTGCAAATGCAAAGGACCTTCCTTTCTGTTCAAGGACTCGCTGGGGACAGTGCAGCTCCTGTGGAAGGAGTGAGGGGGGAGGGAAGGAGATGACGTCAGAGGAGCAGTGGGTGAGGCAGAGGGTGTAGTAAAGTCGGATGGAGCCACAGCAGTAGACCTGGACGAAGGAGATTGCCCCATCACCCACGCTGGCGTCAAGAAGGCCTTTGTCCTCCTAGGGATGCTGAAGAGCTTCCCTATCCCTTTTCCTGACACATTGTCCCTCCACAATGAGCTCAAGTAAAATCATAATCAAAACGTTGTGTTCATTATGTCTGTCCCTCTAGGCTAGTTATTTTTCATACAGAAAACTTTTTTTAAAATTAATCAATTTATTTTTAAATTTATTTTATTTTTGGCTGCGTTGGGTCTTCATTGCTGTGCACGGGCTTTCTCTAGTTGCGGCGAGCGGGGGCTACTCTATGTTGCGGTGCGCGGGCTTCTCATTGCGGTGGCTTCTCTCGTTGCAGAGCACGGGCTCTACGCACGCAGGCTTCAGTAGTAGTTGTGGCATGCAGGCTCTAGAGCGCAGGCTCAGTAGTTGTGGGCTCTAGAGCGCAGGCTCTGTAGTTGTGGCACACGGGCTTAGTTGCTCTGTGGCATGTGGGATCTTCCCAGACCGGGGCTCGAACCCATGGCCCCTGCATGGGCCAGCGGATTCTTAACCACCGTGCCACCAGGGAAGCCCCAGAAAACTTTTTAAAACTTTAAAAATGTTTAAAGATGACACTCCCACCATTCTATCCAATTTACCTCCATTGGCCCAGCCCTGGAGGTTATGATTTCTATGGCTCCAATGGCGTATCACAGAGGAATTTGAGATCAGATGTGAGATGCCAGTAAAGTGCTCTCAAAAGTGAGAAGAGATAGATAAAGCTTCCCCAGAAGCATGATTTAGGAAGAATAATATGGACAACTGCTTCATGGGAGGCAGAAAGATTAGGAGCACAGAGACCATTAGAGCAGCTTTTAAAAGTACTCTAAGAAAAACATGCGGAGGCTCCTAAGTGGGACACTGAGGGAGGTTCATCCAGTCAGCAGAATTTATTGAGCATCTACTATGTCCCGATATCTATGGTGTCCCATGTACAGGGTTCTAGGTGCCAGAACCAGTGAGGGCTCCTTGCACTCATGATATTTACATTTAATGAAAATCACGAAAAGTCAGATTTGAGGAGCTTTAAACCCAGGCACGGGAAGACATTTTTTTTTTGATCCAGGCAGAAAAGTGGCAAAGAACAGGAGCAAAGAGCGGCAACGGCATGAAATCTTAGAGTTAGGAAAATGAAGTAATGTCTTCAAAGGAAAAGAGAGTGTTTGGTGATGCAGCTGCAGGCAAAATAGTGCTGGTGGACACAATACACATTCGCTGCTCATCCAAAGATTTCACCTCCAGTCATGCAGGGATTTTTTCTTTTTCCTTTTGTATAAATTCAAAATGTAAACTAAATGGAAATAATGCTGCTTTATGAAAATTCACTCTTTAGCTACCTTTCCTGCAACATATGTGTTCCGTCAACCAAAAGTGATTGCCCATCCTAGTTGAAATAAATATGGTCCTAGATCCAAGATTTCTTAAGAAATAGATTTTATTGCTGGAAGTGTTTCAGCAATCTGTGAGTGACCCTACATTACCTATTTACAAGAAGAGAAGGCCAGGGCTGGGTGGCAAGCAGTAACCTTGCAGTCTTCCACGACTTCCTCTCCTTGGCAAACCCCCTCAGGCCTCTCTGTGAGAACCCAATGCTCTGCTTTTCTGGCCAACGGAGTTGACTTAGAATATGTCCTGGAGCGTGTAGCTTACCACCCACCATATTGGAAACTGAAAGTGTTTTTGCTAACTGAATGTCAAATTAATGAGATTTTACTATCTGGAGAGCATATATTGACAAAAATTCCGTGCGCCTTTATTGACAGGGAGGTTTCTGCTCTGGATTCATGCTCATCTAAGACTGCTTGTTTTTCATGTCAGAAACCCATAAACTTGTGACTTCTGAAATGTCAAAAACTGAACACATTGCTTATTCACTAAGGGGGTGTGTATAGTTCAAATTCGGGGTGGCTTCTTTTTATTCTCTTGACAACACTTTGAACTTGAAATGTGGAAGCGCATCAGACAGTTTGTAGCGTGTCTGTGGCTGTAAAAAGAAAATAAAACCCTGTGCTCCTGTGTGGGTCCATCCTAGTGATCTTCAGTTTTGTTCCAGAAGCAGTGTGCATCACTTCCAGTGATTCAGGACCAGCTTGTGGGAGGGACAACCACTCCACGCTGCCATGAGCAGTCGCTGCATGAACCATGATGACTTCCCCCAAAGCTTTACTCCTCAGACCAGGTCTGTTGTGGTAGAGGTGAAATGTGATGGCTGAGAATTACGGATTATGGTCAGCTGAGCTTTCACTCCCTGGTCTAACGTGGGCAAGAAAGAGAAGGTGACAGAACCACTTCTACTGCAGTTAAATGTGATTAATCTTTGTCTCCTTAATGAGATTAAGGGAAAAGAAAAACTATTTTCTTTTTTTTCACCACCTCTCCTCTATGCTACAAGTTAAAGTATTCTGCAGAAGTGATCAGCAGGGAACTATTGCTGCCTTGCTGGAAATTCTCCTAATTAAAAGTATAGCCTGTCTACATAAAACAAAAACAATGAATACCATTGATACCTCAGAGTATATATAATCTGCTCACATTGCCCCAATTGTGATTTACTTTATAGAGGAAATAATTCAGTGCTTTTATTGGTGAAAGATAGATTGTAGAACTCAGCCTTGCCTCATTCATTCTTCTTACCATTATTCTTAAATCAAAAAGTTAAAACATGACACTAGAGCTTGATACTTAAAATCGGGAATGTCAAGAAGAATGAATCCATCTCATGTTTGGGAAGGATTTGGACGGTCATTAGGCTGTTATCATTTATTTCGATTTATTTATTTCGATAGCTATCATCACTGATGTAATTTTACATGTGTTTGTGTGACTACTTGATTAAGAACTGACTCCTATACCAGAGTCGAAAGTGTATGAAGTCAGGAATCACAGATATGCAGGCTCACTGCTCCCTGCAGAGAACCTAACATGGCGCGTGGCCCAGAGTTGGCTCTCGCTTGAATGTTTGTTGAGTTAAAGACTGAATGAATGAACTAACTACCTATAACTAGAGTTTTGTGCAGTTTCTGTTTAAGGGGGTTGTCTAAATTTTTTGGAACACTTCTAGCAAAGAGGAAGCCTTGCATCACAAGGGTGCCCAATGCATTTTATTTATTTTTTTTATTTTTATTTTTTTAAAAATTTATTTATTTATTTATTTATTTATTTATGGCTGTGTTGGGTCTTCGTTTCTGTGCGAGGGCTTTCTCCATTGCGGCGAGCGGGGGTCACTCTTCATCGCGGTGTGTGGGCCTCTCACTATTGTGGCCTCTCTTGTTGCGGAGCACAGGCTCCAGATGCGCAGGCTCAGTAGTTGTGGCTCACGGGCCTAGTCGCTCCACGGCATGTGGGATCTTCCCAGACCAGGGCTCGAACCCGTGTCCCCTGCATTGGCAGGCAGATTCTCAACCACTGCGCCACCAGGGAAGCCCCCCAATGCATTTTAGACAGTTTTGGCTATTAGAAAGTTTCTTCCTTCATTGAACTGAAATATGTTGATGTCTAGACTTTATTATTAAAAAATAGAATATGGTATTGTGCAGAGTAGAATGACTGATAGTGCTAATGTCAAAAAATGACTAAGGAAAGTAAACTTACATGTAAGTTACATGTTTACATGTTTGAAAGTATCCTGGACTTTTTTTTTTTACTATTGGAACTGTTACAATTGTTCCAATTCATTCTAGGAAGATATATTACAGGACAATCTTGACTTAAAAAACCTTTGGAGGTATATGAGATAAACTTTAAAGGATGGCTGAGTTCATGAAATTCAACTGAAGTATTTAAACTATAAATTGATCTTTGATTGTTGATTTTCAAAAATCTTATACTAGTTGGTTCAAATCAGAAGTATTACTTCATGTAATTAAAATGTGACTAAAAAAGTCACTAAATAGGAAACACAAAGAGTTGCTTACAAGGTAAGATTACAGGGCTCTGATAGTTCCACCACCACTGGACTGAAATTCCTTCTTGTAGCTTCAAGTCTCTCTTTAAGCTTTTTGTAATCATTAATATTTATTCACTTATTCAGTTGTTAAGTATTAATTAAGGTCCTCCTGTTTTCTTTGGGTTAGATATTGTGCTGTTTTAAAGCAGTACTCTGAAGGGATTAAAAATTAGCCGTTAACAATAGTTGTGAAGTCAAGCCCATTGGGAAGGTTTTCACAAAATTGGAAGGGTGATGGGTGCTGGAAAAAATGCCATGCCCATTTGCTTCATGGTTTTATTGAGAATCTACCTTATCTATTAAGTAATTTAGGCACTTTATTGGTGATTTGGACTTTTCTTGAAGGTTTCATACTTTTTAATTTGCTCTCAAAAATTCAAGACAAATGTGTACATCTTAAAATAAGGCATGCACCCTATTTAAAGAACTAATCTTTCCAAATTATTCCCTAGAAGGCAGCTGTTTATTTGAAGACATGTTAATTAAAAAAAAAAATGATTCAGGTACCGTTAAGTGCATGTTAAAAAATGAAAAAGTAAATAAGCACTAAAAAATCATTTGCAGTAATTCTCTACTTTTCTAAGATGCTAATTTCTATTTTAAGAGCATACAGAGGATCAATACTCAGTACATTATCTGACAAGTGGTATGTTTATTCATTGCAAATTAAAAATCATCAAGTTCACAATTGTTCTGCTTAATAGATGCTTAAATATATTTTAGCAGATTCCAAATATATATTAATGTGTATTTTTGGAATTCAGTATCAGTATATTTAGATGCTAATTGCATATTAATCTGTCTTCCTATTAAAATGTAAGCTCCATAGATTATAAACAGCACCCTTATTGCAGATTTTCTAAACAGTGTATCTCCTGATAAAGTCCTCTTCACTTCCTGGCACTTAAGATTAGGAAGAGGAAAGGAAAACTATTTAACATATGAAATTCTTCTCTGAATATGAAATTATAAAGTGAGAATATACAAGTGCAAAATAATTTTAAACTGTTACCTTGAAAAATGTGTTGTTTTCCATAACACTATTGTAATAAAGTAAAAAGATTGATCAAACTAATGAATCTAAATAATAGCCTTTCACTGTCATAAAGATGATTATGGTTATCAGTAGAAGCCTAGAAGCATTAGGTCCTAACTCCTAACATTAGGTCCAATTGTTATTGCATGGTTATTTAAAGGCATATAATTAAACTAACCTAGGATTATTTGGAATAGAAAAATTTAAAAACCCTGTTTAAGCAGTATTAATAATACATAATTGAGGTACCATGTTCCCAATGAGTAGGTGTTAATATCAACATTCAGCTGAGTTTAGGCCAACACTGAATACCATCGTCATAGAGCAAACTTCTAGAATGACAAGAATAAATCTGAAAATTGACTAGTAGTTTAATTCTATTAATTTTATCATTGAAAAGTTTAGTGGTCAAATTTCAAAAGACATACTGGGCAAACTAGCTTAGTTGGAACTTTTAGCCTCATTCAAAATATCTTTGAACCCCTATGAAAATCATAACTGGAGAAATTTCTCTAAACTTCCTTTGACTTGCTGGAATCTATGCTGTGTTTCTGTGGAAACTTTATCTAAGCTTTAGTTCCAGCCTCATTCCTTAAGGGTGAGTGGAGAGCTCTCCTGAGCATCTGAGATCTGTCCAGAAGTGGAAACAAGTTGACACTGATTGTCATAATCTTCACAAACAACAACAACAGAACATGTCCCAGACTGTCCTTAAGCTCTTTGAAGACAACTTGGTTCCTCAAAATGTTGGTGGAGAGAGTTACAAAAACATTTTCCTTGCAAGACTTCCCAATTTGAAGCCTTTCTTCATAATCATTCTATTAAAAGTTCCAGCTGAATATTTTTCATGTGACCCTGACGAAGTGTACATCAAACATTGACAATAGGCTTAATTTTTGTTGAGAAGTTTCTAAAGCATATTTCTCACGGTTAGTTCTATAGTTTAGCTTCTTGACATAAATTCTGCATTTGGTCCTCAGTTTAGTTTATTCTCTTGTTCTTAAATATGGTACCTGGAGAAGGCTGGTGGTCTTATATTTAAAAGGACTCTGCATGACACGTAATCAGAAGACAAGACTATAATTATTTTCTCTAAGAGCAATATTAATTGCTTTTCTCTCCCTCAAGTCAGGCTTACTATTAGAACAATGTTGCATTTTTTTTTTAACTTCTAGAAGCATTTAGTTTCCAGAAGAGAAAATACATAAAACAACATCCAATTTCTCTAGCATAATCAATCTAGGTAAGATTATATAACATATTTTCTTAAGACATTATTCTAAAATAATGAACCATGGAGTCATGTGTGTACCTGAAAGTTATGTTGGAAAGAGGAAAAATTGAGAGTGAGTGTTGAAGCTGAGAAGTGTGGTAGAAATGACAAGTTCAGGGATACTGGGTTTGAATCAGATTTTATGATTTGAGACAAGCCAGTCGGTCTCCATGGGCCTACGTGTTGGCTTCCTCATTCTAAACTCACAAGGTTTTGGTAAATAACCTAATGCTAATGAACATGAAGTACCTAGCATAGAGCCTGACATATAATAAGTACTCAGTGAGAGTTAATTTCCTCCTTTCTACCCTTGTTTTTACCTTATCTTATGAAAGTTTCTGAGTAAATTGATGCAAGCCCTCTATTATTTTCCCATGGTCATCTCAATAGCAAATATTGCCTTAATCACAGAGGATGATTTCTGGTCAAATTATCTTATTTTAATCACATGTTAATAATTGTTCCCTGGAAAACATTGAGGGCAAATGATATTTGTGCATATTCAAGGAACGAATGGCATTTAATAAACTTTCAATATATAGCATTTCTTTGCTTATCTCCATATTGAAGTAGAAGCTTTTTTTTTCCTATGAGGAACATGATCTACATTTTCAATAAATTATTTCCTAAACCTATTCTGTCATCCAATGTTCCTTTCCCTGATTATGATCACACATTTTACTAGAACGGTGAGCATATAGAGATGACAGGGTTAAAGTGGTACCTCCTGTGGCATTCCATGATCAGTCTCCTGAAATATGTGAAATTCATAATACTTTAATCAAGTTGACTATTACAGCCCTGACTATGAAAGAATTATATCAGCTCTGACTGCCAGAAAGCACATCTTGGTAGTCAGAGACTGGCTCTCCAGGCCCTCCTTGTTAGCCCCTCCTTATCTTTTTTTTTTTTTTTGAGAAGAACACCAAGAACTAAAACAAATTTTGGCCAAGAAATGTAGGCAATATTTAAAATAGAATACATATCTTAAGTGATCAAAATATATTAGATTAAAATAATTTCATGTACAACTTAGTCTTTAGAGATACAGAACATTTCAAAGAATGGCTTTGAGTTCAGCCATTAGGACTGAAAATATTTGGCAGTTTGAGGATACTGTTGCCCATGGTGTGGCTTTGGCAAAAGTTAAGTTGAAATGAAAGTATAAATTTTGACAACTGGGCAACTTATTTCATTCAACATAACAGCACTATGATAATCTCACTGAATTGCCTAGGTTCAAGAATCCTAATTAAATAAAATTATTAATTTAAAAACATACACATTTTTCATATAAAACAGAAATGTTCCTGTCCTCTCCGACCTAGACAATTAAAGTTTTTATATGGATCACAACCTATAAAATTTCTATAATCGACTCCCAGGCATTTTACCTTGGAATGGACTCTAAATGTCATCTATATCTTATTTGAAGATTCCATAAGAGTGTTTGCATTAGAAGAAGTTGAGTTTTAGTCATAATTATCTATAGTTGGTTAGTTGCAGCTTAATCAAAAAAAGAATTATGCAATACTTTTATGAGGGTTTATTAATCCTATGTCAAACTTTGCTTATATAGATAGAAACTACATTTGAACCAAGCTTTAAAATCTCATATGAATTAAAGCTTATTATTAGTGTCTATGCAAGCCACACACCATAATTTTGCCAGTATTAGAATGAATGAGTTATTTGCAAGTCATTTGAAGGATAATTATAATTTCAAGTATATAACACAGGTTTTTGACCTAGGCTTGAGTCCTTTAATTTATATTCATATAAATGAGGAAACTTATTATGAATATATGAAAAAGTATGATTTGCAGGAAGAAAAAACTGGATTCATATGCTACTTTTATTATTTACCAGTAGTGTGCCCCTGGACAGTAATTTTATGCTGCCTTCATCATCTGTATATTTGTCAGACTTGGCAATTACTATGTGCCAGAAAATCGGATAGGAACCAAAGATATAAAATTAAGATGACACAATCACAGTCCTAAAGAAGGTAACTGTTTAGTGGGGGGCAGAAAGCCATGTAAAGAGATAATTATGGGTTAGTGAAGTAATAGATGTGTACATGGTATAATGGGAGCCTGGAAATGATTTCTCTTCCAGTTGAGGGTCGGAGAGCATTTCAAGCAGAAGAGAAAGCATAAACAATGCAAGTCAAGAAGAGGCACTCACAACTGTTGGTGGAAACGAAAATCATTTACAGACATTTTGGAAAACACTATGGGCATATCTATTAAACTTATATATTCATATAACATTTAATTCATCAAATTTACCTTTAGAAATTAACAGTAAAATGTTTGCATGTATGTGCAAAGCAATATTCATAGAGAAGTTCACTTATCTGATTCCTTTCCACATTATCCTTTCAAAAATAATTGTTCCAGGAAAAATCCCTCTCATTCAGTGATGAATAATAATTAAGAAATTAGTATGAGACCTGTAAAAAAGTAATATAAGAAATACAGAACATAAATCATAAATAATAAACAAAACTCAGATAATAAATCAACATCTGAAAGATTGAACTGTGAAGCTGATAAAAATTATGAACAACTTTTCATGTTATGAGATTAAAAAGAAAGGATTCTTTATAATGGATATATTGCTTCCAGGCAATGAGCTCAAAGAGAAGATGCAAGTACTCAAGAAGAAAATTATAGGAAAACAGAGAAAAAAATGTTAAGGATTTAATAAATATTTACATAATGTTTATTATGTGACAGTCACTATCTTAAACACTTTACAATTGTCATCTGATTTAATCCTTATAATAACTCTATAATGCAAATACCACTATTGTTCCCATTTTACAGATAAGAATTCTGGGATATATAGAGAGATTAAATAAGCTGCTGACGTTCACACAACAAAGCTATGTAGTGGGGATTTGTACACCAGCAGTACAGTGACGGAGTCCATGACTTTGAGCTTTATACTGTGCTGCCTCTAAGAAGGAAAAATGATCTGACAGTATATGGGGTAGCGGGGGAATATAAGAGAAAAAAATCACAGAAATGAATGTATAGAAAAGAAGAATAGATGCTCCCCAGGCCACTGAGGAACAAGGAACACAGGCTTGAGAATATTAACAATGAAATTAGAAATAAGTGTCATATCAAAGATTAGGGAGAAAATGGTTTATGAAGAAGAAGAAAAAAAAATGACCCAACATAACCATAATTGGTGTATCTATAGAAGAGGAAAAAAACAGGCAACAGAGTGATTTTCAAATATATAATTCAGGATTACTTTGTTAAAATATTTGCACATTAATTTGTAGAAAGGGAAAAACATGTCCTAGAAAAAAATGCAGATCAGCCAGCAGTAAAGTATGGTGTGGTAGAATTATTGGACTTGCAAGATAAGAAAAGAATCCTGTAGGAGAACCAGGATAAACATAAACAAGCAAACAAAAATCAACTTCAGTATTTTACTGAAGGTGCTAGCAAGTGAAGTAAGAAAAAAAATAGTATAAGGATTTGAAAGAAAAATATTCTCAATATTGTAGGGTCAATAGTTCTGTATAATTTTAAAAATAAAATAAAACACACAAAAGACCCTATTGATTATAAATTTTAAAAATTTCTCTTGAAACTCTTACAAAAAAGAAAATAAACCCAAACTGCAGCCTACCAAGACTTTAAAAATAATCAAAATACTGGTTATCAGAATCTATTATCAGGAATGTAGTATTTGATAAAGGTGGCATTTTAAATCAATGGGAAAGGAATAAACCATTCATTAATGGTGTTGGAAAACCTCTCTAGCAACATGGAAAAATAAATTTGAACTTTTGTTACCTTACTTCTTACACCAAAAATTTCCAAATTTATGCATTAAAATCAAACTTTCAAGAAGACAGCATGAGGGAATTTGATCATATGATTTAGAAGTATGAGAAACTATATATGTCATAAAATATTTGCATTATAATGACAGAAAAAAGACTAAATTATTTAACATAAAACCTAATGCTCCTAAAAATGATGAAAATATCCAACAACCAATAGAAAAATAGACAAAATATATAAGCAGAAAATTTTAAGAAAATACACAAAAATGATTTTGTTTATAAAGTAAAAATGATTTATAAACCAAAGAAAATATGTTGAATGTCATCCATAATTGACACATGTCAACAAAAATATCCAATGTAATTTTTTTTTAACATCTTTATTGGAGTATAATTGCTTTACAATAGTGTGTTAGTTTCTGCTGTATAACACAGTGAATCAGCTATACATATACATCTATCCCCATATCTCCTCCCTCTTACGTCTCCCTCCCACCCTCCCTATCCCACCCCTCACCCCTCTAGGTGGTCACAAAGCACCGAGCTGACCTCCCTGTGCTAGGTGGCTGCTTCCCACTAGCTATCTGCTTTACATTTGGTAGTATATATAAGTCCATGCCACTCTCTCACTTCGTCCCAGCTTACCCTTCCCCCTCCCCATGTCCTCAAGTCCATTCTCTACATCTGTGTCTTTATTCCTGTCTTGCCCCTATGTTCTTCAGAACCATTTTTTTTTTTTAGATTCCATATATATGTGTTTTAGCATACAGTATTTATTTTTCTCTTTCTGACTTACTTCACTCTGTATGACAGACTCTAGGTCCATCCACCTCACTACAAATAACTGAATTTCGTTTCTTTTTATGGCTGAGTAATATTCCATTGTATATATTGCCACATCTTCTTTATCCATTCATCTGTCGATGGACACTTTAGGTTGCTTCCATGTCCTGGCTATTGTAAATAGAGCTGCAATGAACATTGTGGTACATGACTCTTTTTGAATTATAGTTTTCTCAGGGTATATGCCCAGTAGTGGGATTGCTGGATCGTATGGTAATTCTATTTTTGGTTTTTTAAGGAACCTCCATACCGTTCTCCATAGTGGCTGTATCAATTTACATTCCCACCAACAGTGCAAGAGGGTTCCCTTTGCTCCACACCCTCTCCAGCATTTATTGTTTGTAGATTTTTTGATAATGGCTAAGGAATCCAAATCGGAAAAGAAGTAAAGCTGTCACTGTTTGCAGATGACATGATACTATACATAGAGAATCCTAAAGATGGTACCAGAAAACTACTAGAGCTAATCAATGAATTTGGTAAAGTAGCAGGATACAAAATTAATGCACAGAAATCACTTGCATTCCTATACACTAATGATGAAAAATCTGAAAGAGAAATTAAGGAAACACTCCCATTTACGATTGCAACAAAAAGAATAAAATACCTAGGAATAAACCTACCTAAGGAGACAAAAGACCTGTATGCAGAAAACTATAAGACACTGATGAAAGAAATTAAAGATGATACAATGTAATTTCTGATGCTCAGATTGACACAGTTTACTTGATAATATTCTATGGTGTGTGTTGGCAAGTGTATCCTCACACATTGTTGGTGGGAGTGTATTTAGTATAGTTTTGGAAACAAATCTGTCTACATCTATTAAAATTTTAATGATATGCCTACCCTTTCATCCATAAACTCTGCTTATAATAATTTATCCTACAGATCTATTCACACTTCTGCTTAAAGATGCATGTTTAAGGAAGAATCCTTATGACAACATTATTTGTAGTGGTAAGTGATCAAAACTAGTTAAGTGCAAATCAATGAAGGATGGCTACATGTTGTGGTGTGTACAGTGGAACGTTATGCATCTGTTAGAAAGAGTTAATTAGATCTCTATGGGCTGGGATGTTGATATGAATAGGTGTTGGGAGACAATTCTCCATGGTCTCTTGTGTTACTGTACTTTTTGTCAGCACAGGTACTGATTGCTTTCATTCAAGAATATCTTCTCATGGATGCTTGTACAGAGAGCCTTGGAAGATAGACCAGGTGTCTCCCTCTGGAGCAAAGGGAAGTTTGTTTATAGCCTAGTGTAATAAGAGAGTGTATCCTTCTGTGGCAGGTTCAGGCATGCTTACTCCCCAGTATAAGAGTCCGGATGATCCCTATCTGGGAAGTTTCTCTCCCACAGTGCAACCCACCACATGTTCAGGAATCCCCTGCTCCTCCTGTGTTGTTCTGTGGGAACTGGGGTTTAGATAACTGACTCAAATTGAGATTTCAATTACTGCGACTGATGTGAGTAATAAAGTCCTTTGACTCTGACCCAAGAGTCTCATGCCTTCTTCCAGAATCCATGACACAGTGGCAGGCTAATTTGTTAGTTTCAAATAGAGGAAAATCAAATCTCAGCCCCCCCTTCGCAGTTCTTGACAGAATCTCTCCAAGATATATTTTAGGTAGAAAAAAATAAAACGAAGGGTAAGAACAAAGTACATTGCGAATTTTAAGAAAACTGATAAGGGAGTGTATGTGGCAGATTTACCTTTACATTATTTAACTTGGCTTGGATATTTGGATAAGCAAAGGAAATATTGCTTTTAATTCCTTTTAAAATTTTCTCTGACATTCCTCGTGAGCTTTCCTCCTAGTTTCCAACTGCTCAGTGAATGCCAGTGGCAAAAAATAAAACAAAAGAAAACAATTAAACATGACTTAGTTCAAACCTGCTTAAAACTTAGTGTGATTCAGTAATGTAATGATGATCCTAGGTGTAATTAACTCTCTTCAGAATAAATATTCCAGTATTTTTTATTCCTCTTATTTTCCTTATAATGTGTAAGATGCACTGGGGAATATGATTTTACTGATGCTATGTGTTCCGGCATGATGAAAGAGGGCGAGGAAGTGGAGAAGGACAAGGGAGAGGGTGGGAGAAAGAGGGGAAGATGCCAAAGGATTGAGAAGCAGCTAATAAGATAAGGACTTAAGTGTTAATTGAATTAAGGAATAAAAAGCATATTAATTTTTATTAGAAAAATGTTAGTAGAATGGGTTTGAAATCGAATTGTAGATAAAAGGTGAGACTGGGAGTGAAAAACTACCTATTTGGAGCTTTGAATAAGGAAGGGAGAATTGACTTGGAATAGAGACTAGAAATAGGGACGTGGGTACAATAGAGGGAGTGTTGATTACACTTTGTAAAGACCAGGAGACGCTTGTTCAATTTCATGGTATAAGAGGAAGGTGCTAACAATGGAGCTGAGGTTGAACTAGAGGAGAGAGAGGAAGCAGGGCCCCCAGAGAACCAGATGGCAAAGAAATCAAGGCTCCTTGAAAGGAATGGACCTCGACACAGCCTCTGGGGCTGGAGAAGAGGCAGAGTGGATGAGGGTTACGTAAGAGGAAGAAAGAACAGGAAGTTAGGGGATTTCATTCTTGTTCAAGGTTGTGGGTACCCAAGCTGAGTGGGCGACTTGAGAGCTTGGTTAGAAATTTGGAGGAATCATTTAAAGACATTAACCAAGAATTTCCTTTTCTATAAGTGAGGATGGTCATACTGGTTTTCTACTTTTTCATGCCATTTTGATGACCAAATAAGATAATATGAATTAAAGTGATTTGCAACTGAGAAGTTTAATATATATTTGTTATTTTAGGCATTCTATTATAGTTTGGTAAAGCTATTTTCCAGGGTAAATATCTCTATAGCAATGTAAAAAAGGAAGACAAGATACATTATCTAGAATGATTAAAATGGGATATTTTAAAATTGAATGGTAGGTTAGACTTTTCTATTATGAATTATGATAACTATAACCTTTCAGAATGGGGAATGACATAGCTCATGAGTCAAGAATAGGGAGGGGGTCCTGGGAGTCGGTAAGTTTTGAACTGTTTATATTTTCTTTCTTTTTTAAAAAAAATATTTATTTATTTATTTTGGCTGTGCCAGATCTTCAGTTGCGCCATGTGGGACCTTAGTTCCCTGACCGGGGATCAAACCCGGGCCCCCTGCATTGGGAGCATGGAGTCTTAACCGCTGGACCACCAGGGAAGTCCATTGAACTGTTTATGTTTTCATGTGAAGATATTCCTTCTGTTTGGAGCAAAGGCTACCTTTGTTGTTATTTTCTTTTCCAGTTCTCCAAATACCTTGACTTTAAATGGTTTCAAAACCAATGAGTGCACTGGCTATTACAGCAACCTTTCCTTTCCTTCTGATACCCTGAACGCACTCCTTAGTAAAGTTTGCCCCTCCTCTTCCAATATATATGATTTCTAAAAGAGCTACTTGTCGAAGGAACTGTGCCTAGTGTTTTTTTCTTCCCGAAATGAGGTAGGGCTATCAGAACAGTGTGACAGAGTATTATATCCTAAAAAAGTATTGCTTGCCCTCTGGCTTTATTTCCAATTTAATTTTTCTGTCTACTGACCTAGATTTTAAATTTTTTAAAAGGGAACCAAAAGTGACACCTCGTTTAAAAATATTTTACCTTGTCCCCAAGTTCCTTTTTTCAATTTTCTAAATGACTTCATGAGCTCCTAAAAAGTTTTAAAAATGAATAGTAATGAACTGAATTCAGTCTCCATGCCAACTACTGATATATATTTTTTCTGGTGACTGATCTTTGTATTGTAGAAAATATCATGATTTAAAGTCCTTTTACCTGCTTACAAGAGAGCGGTTTCATTTTTTTCCAGCCAAGTGAACCAAACTGTCAGCAACTTTTATTCACTATCCACTTTATAATAGCTTAGAGCAGAGGTACCCTAGATAGTTACTGAATTAATAGAAAGGTCCTTGCAGTTAGAGGATTTACATTAAAGTTGACCGAACATGTAAATGTTTGTTAATTTTTGAACTGAACGAGAAGGAAATTAAAAAGCAGTTACCATCTGCTCCTTTTTAGTTGGATGAGGAGAAAAGAACCAAAGAATTGCTTGATCATAACCTTTGAAGACCATGAGGTGATCATAACCTTTGATTTAGCCATTGCACAGACTTCTTTAAGGAGCAATAAAAGAGTTCTTTTTGAAAAATAGATTTTTTAAAAGGTAGATATTATTAAAAGTCCAGGCTTTTGGTAAAGTCTACTTCTGGGCACTTTGAAAGCTCTGAATAGGGGAGCCTTTCCACAGCCCATTGGAATTAATAATGCAACAGGGCTAACGGGAGAGGCGTGGCATTCTTTTCAGACAAAGAAAGTGGTTTTATTTTCTAGAAAACAGGGTTTGGGGAAAGGAGGAATCCTAAGCAGAATGATTAGAAAGATAAGCCACAGAGAATCATTTTGCCCATTTCCCAGTGATTTCATAAGCCATGTGTTTCCTTATATGGGGGATTTCTGTTGAATTCTTTTCCTATTGACTTTTTTTTTTTTTTAACTTCAGATTATTTGCTGTGCACGTAATTCTTCCATTTAGTTTTTTTTTTTTAATTAATTAATTAATTTATTTTTATTTTAGTTTTGGCTGTGTTGGGTCTTCGTTTCTGCGCAAGGGCTTTCTCTAGTTGTGGCGAGCGGGGGCCACTCTTCATCGCGGCGCGCGGGCCTCTCACTTCCGCGGCCTCTCCTGTTGCGGAGCACAGGCTCCAGACGCTCAGGCTCAGTAGTTGTGGCTCACGGGCCCAGTGGCTCCGCGGCATGTGGGATCTTCCCAGACCAGGGCTCGAACCCGTGTCCCCTGCATTGGCAGGCAGACTCTCAACCACTGCGCCACCAGGGAAGCCCTCCTATTGACTTTTGACACAAGGTGACAAAGAGAAATATATACTTCTGTTCAGAGATTTTTGCCTTCTAATGTCACCTTTAGGACGGTCCTGGGTATACAAGGTACCATTCAGATTTAGTTGTTTCTGCCAAGATGCAGGTAAACGTCAGCCTTTATTTCTGGAGTCATCTATTAAGCATGTGGGTTAAAATGTGCTGACTGTGCCAGTGGGTGGCAATTACTTCCTCAGACCTTCAGCTCAGAAATGTAAAATGATACACCTTCATTTTTCTATAATTCTTTAAAACCATACCTTGAGCTTCTGTATTAGTTTGTTAGGGCTGCAGTAACAAAGTACCACAGAGTGGATGGTTTACATGACAGACATATTTTGTTTCCCAGTTCTGGGGCCTAGAACTCCAAGATCAAGTTGTCAGCAGGGTTGGTTCCTCCTGACGGTCATGAGGGAGAACGTTTCTCATGACTCTCCCGAGATTCTGGTGTTTTGTCCGCAATCTGTGGTGTTTTCTGGCTAGTAGAAACATCACCCTGATCTCTGTCTTCATCCTCACATGGCGTTCTCTGTGTGCAGATGTACCCTTTTTATAAGGACACTGGTCACAATAGATTAAGGACCCATCCTACTCCAGTATGACCTCATCTTAACTCATTACATCTGCAGTGACCTTACATTCTGAAGTATAAGGGTTAGGGCTTCAACATCTAAAATTGGTGGGGACACAGTTCAACTCATAACAGCTCCCATTCCACCTACGATAAAAAATGGTTTTTGGTTTGATTCTGGGTGTACTCAGTTTGGGGTTTTCCCTGGAGTACAGATGCTAAGGGCGATGGGGACATAGGGTCTTTGGGAGTAAACTGCTCACCGCCCACAGGGCCCTGCTGCTGTCTTCCTGTTCCAGATCATCTCTGGTTCTCTAGTTGCTGCAGGACAGTGGTGGCCTGTGTCAGGTACTTGCACCTTCACAGCCATTTCTGTTCTATTGAAACTGTTCCAAGATGGTCCAGAGTCAAGTTACATCTCCCGGAATGGGCACAACCCTATCTCTCTGTGTCCTGTACTCGACGCCCCCTGGAGGGGGCAGGGGACAGTACCTTTTCCTGGAGACCCAGGCCGTGCATAGCTCTTGCCTGCACCTTGCTTCCTGGCTTAGCCTGTATCCTTCTGAATAACAGTGTCCTCCCATTCAGATTGGCAACTACGTTCTACCAGCTCTTCACAGACCCTCAGCTTGTAAAGATTAATCCTACTGTCTCTTCCGTGCAGTGTTTTATGAATATGAGTCAGGGTGGTGGCACCTCCTGAGCGCTGCTGAAGTCCTAAAAAACACTCCTTTTAACATCATCCCTCGTAGGGGTATTGCTTCTAACGGATGTGTTTTTTTCTTTTTAAAATTTTTGAGTAAAATATGATCATAAAGTATAAAAAATAATTAAAAAGATCAATATTGTGTCTCCACCACCTAGCTTAAGAAATAGAATCTTTCTTATAAATTTGCAAATCAATTATCTCCAAACTCCTGATCACACTTCAAGAAATTGAATTTTTACCTGTATTTGTGTATTCATTGATAATTTATCTAGAGATGAGCACCGCATTTTGGAAACCACCCGCTCGTGTCAGGACATTTGTTCTGAAGCTGAAAAAGAAAGATTGGCTTTTTTTTTTTTGCTGCTTTTTGTGCTTTTGCTGCATTGCCAAATGCATCCAATGCCAAAGGCTAGTATGAATGTGGGGGGAATTTTATGAAGCTTAAAAAAGTACACAGACACCTGGATACATACACACACATAAATATGTATGTATTTAAGTGTATATATACTTGTTAGCACATTGGTTAGCACACTAGAGTCTTAAACTTATTATTTGGGCACAGTTAATCATAGAATTAATTAATAGGTTTGCCTATTAGTTTTGTGAAATTTGGACCTCCCTCCTGGGAATATTTCTTATCTCTGTAACACATATGCATTCTTCGTATAGATCAGGAATTTTTCTGTGCAGTATTCGAGAGGAAGATACATGAATCAAAATTTGCACCTAATATCCATTTTTTATTCTGCAAAAGTACTTCTTCACTTAAGTTTAGGATTGGGATTATCATGACAGTTGTATTTGGGCTACCTGCTCTCCAAATACTTTCAGTAGAGATGTTAATAGCTGACATTTTATTGACAGGCAGTGTTTTGAGTGCTTTATGGGCACTAACTCATTCCATACCCATGAGAACCCTGTGAGATAGCTGTTATTATTATCCCCATTTTACAGATGAGGAAGCAGAGATAATGAAAGGTGTTGAATTGTGTCCCCCAAAACATATGTTTAAGTCCTAACCCCTAGTACCTCGTAATGTGACCTTGTTAGGAAATAGGGCCTTTGCAGGTGTAATTCGTTAAGATGAGGTCACGATGGATTAGGGTGGCCCTATCCACCAATCAACATGACTACTGTCCTCATAAGTAGAGAAGAAGAGACACAGGCACAGGTGGGGAGACGGCCATGTGATAGCAGAGGCAGAGGTTGGAGGGATGCAGCTGCAAGCCAAGGGACTCCAAGGATTGCCAGCCCCACCAGAAACTAGGAAGAGATGAAGTATTGTACACAGAATCTCAAAGTCCATGACCCAGCTGACACCTTTTTTTTTTTTTTCCCATGGAAAGGCATTTTATTTTAAATATAGCAGTGTGTACATGTCAATCCCAAGCCAACACCTTGATCTGGGACTTCCAGCCTCCAGAATCGTGAAGACAGTAAGTTTCTATTGTTGGGAGTCACCCAGTTTGTGGTACTTTGTTACAAACCTAGGAAACTAATGAAAAGCCTGAGTATTTGCCCAAGCTTACCCAGCTAGCAAGTTCTGGCCGCGGGACTTGAACCTAGGCAGTGTGTCACAGGAGGGCATTACACTGCCCCCTGGAGTACACAGAGCGTCACCATGTTGGCTGTGAGCCGTAAGGGCATGAACAGAGTTTGCTCTGTCGACAACCAGCACAGCTTGAGGTGAAGAAGGCTAACGTAACCAGATGGAGCATATTATTAATATTTGTCAGAGATACACATACACAAAGTTCTTTTTTAAAAAAACATATTATTTTTATTGATATTAGTATAGTATTTTTTAGAAATTTATTTATTTTTATTTATTTATTATTTTTTGGCTGCGTTGGGTCTTCGTTGCTGCGTGCAGGCTTTCTCTAGCTGCGGCGAGCGGGGGCCACTCCTCTTTGCGGTGCGCGGGCTTCTCTTGTCGCGGAGCACGGGCTCTAGAGTGCACGGGCCTCAGTGGATGTGGCACGTGGGCTCAGTAGTTGTGGCACATGGGCTTAGTTGATCCGCGACATGTGGGATCTTCCCCGACCAGGACTCGAACCCGTGTCCCCTGCATTGGCAGGCAGATTCTTAACCACCGCGCCACCAGGGAAGCCCAGCACATGCACAAAGTTCTGAAAAAAAAATCTCGGCATTGAGAGGGGTGCTGACAAATACCATCCAATCATCCAGTGCTCTTGGTAACCACATTAAAAGACAAGGTTTAGAGTCTTGCTAAGTCTCATATATAAATATACATACACACATATATGTGTATTAATAAACACACGCATACACATACACAGACATACATATACACATATGTCCATTGACCAGATTCCTTGACACACATATTTATCTCTAATGAGAAGGAGGTGATGGTGAACAGGGAGTTTCATTTTGTTCTTAGTAAAACTGAGGAGATTTCAGTCATTTCTGGTCTCCTAATCTGGTTACAATATTCTGAGTTTCTTAGATTCCAGTTCGATTAAGTTCATTTCCATCAGCTAAGAAATACTGTTGATGGATATTGTGTCTAAGGCTTGAGTGGCTTCTGTCATTTGGTGTATTTGAGATGAAGTGACACCCTTGAATAAAATACCCCAAGACAGGACAAAAGACCAAGACAGAAACCACAGGAAGTGAGGGCTCCTTTTATTTTTCTTTCACAGAAGAAAGTGAAGGAATCTCTGTAAAGATTTCTGATGAATAAACTCTTAGAACTGGGAGCTGGCGGAATGGAGGACTGAAAGATTCCATCGTCTGGTCCAATAGTCTTTCCTCTCTCTCTTTTCCTTCTCAGGACATCTGAGAAATATAGCACATGCTCTAATTATGGGGCAGAGTAGGGTACACCAGCTTCTTGAGAAATGTGGATGAAACGGCAGAGAAGACAGTTCTAATAATTCCCCCTTAAAGACACATACTCTGCAACCCTTGAGAAATACTGAGTTTATGTACATGTTTAACTTACCAGACCAAAAAAAAAAATTGAGTCCAGAAAGTTCGAGGATTAACTCACCTGTTGAAGGTCACAAGACCAACTATGGCAGAATCTATATGAACACCTAGGTTTCCTGAATTTCCAAGCTAGTGCTTGTGTCTGAGTGTGTTTGTATAATTCTTGCCTGAATATGATATTATAGGTTTGACTTTATGAAATTTGCCACCTAAGATTCAGCTAAAACACTGTGTCTTGCTTTGCTATAATTTATATTTTATAATTTATAATTGTCTCAGGTTACCAGAATTCTAATGTTAAATCCCCCAATTTTAGCAGTATTCAACCCAAACCCACTTTAAAAATAAACATATCAGGATAATCTGTGGTATTTTAATGGGTACTTTGAATAACAAACAGGATTTTGTTTCAGGATTGTTTTCAGTAGCAAACAAGATTTGGTAACAATATCCACCACTACCACCCTGATTTAATATGTTGAATGCCCCATTTGAAGGAACCACCTTGGTTTGTTGTAAGAAAAAGAAAATGATTGAGCCTATAGTATGGAATTTTCAAGATGAAAGGAATCTTGGGGTTATTCAGTCCAATTTCTTAATTTTGCAGATCAGCACCCTGAGGTCTAGAGAAATTAGATAACTAGATTCCTGAATTCTTCTATCTGCCAGCTTTAGCATTATTTAATTTTAAATAGTGAAATCTGATAATTTTACTGGTAGAATTCTTTCAACATGTATTGAGTAATCCAGTTCTGAGCATGTGAGTTACACAAGGAAACAGTGTCGTCAAGCCACTAATCCATAGATTTTACTGGTACCACTTTTCCTAGACCAAGAGGGTGCTCTCACGTTTACTACATTGCAACTAAACGGATAATGTTGGCTGTAATAGGAAAAACACAGCTTTTCAGCTAATAAACTGACCTTGAGCGAGTTAATTACACTTTGCTCCTCCTACTTGTAAAACAAGGAAACAAAAATCTGTCTCGCTGGCTCCTTATGGCAAACAGACTAGCCTGTATAAAGTACTTATCACTCTACCTGGAAACCAGTAATTGTTAGTTTTCCTTTCCTCTCTTCTTTTCCATTTTCCTGATCAGGGTTGCTTGGTGGATTAGTGTCCAGGTAGGACTAGAGCCCAGATCTTTCCATTTCTGGGGCAAAACTCCCTTCTACACAGAATTCTTCCATCATTCATATAGTAATGTCCTCAGAAATGGGAAACAGAAATATCTAAGAAGTCAGTTTTTAATTAGCCTGAGAAGCAAAATAGGGACTTGTACCTCTGTCTTGAAAATGGTCAAGTTTCTATTGCAAACCATGAAGTAATTGTAAAGTTAGCTAAGGGATCCTTGTCTTAGAATTTTAGATGTGGCATTGTTCTTTAGTTTCTTATACCTAGAGAGGCTGGGAGATCTACAGTGGCTCAGAAAGAACAGGAGAAAAATTGAGTATGTCTGTTATTAAATGAGCTTGTTAGAATCCACTGGACAATAAGACAATTCAGGTCTTGGGAGTTTACGTATTTGACCAAATCAAATAGATATGCAGGGCCAACTGAGTACTCAAATTAAAATATCTATTTCAAGGTTACCAGGTGGCTCTAGCAGTGGAATACCTAGCTTATCTGACATCCAGAGAGAATCACTTTTTAACATCATCCTCCTCTAGATAATAAAATTGTTGTCAGTAGTAATCATGGAATAATAATTAATCATCAGGATTTGTTTCCAGCTTTATTAAGATACAATTCACATAAAGCGTTGTGTAAGCTTAAGGTGTACAGCATAATAACTTACATATATTCCAGAATAATAACCACAATAACTTTAGTTAACCTCTGTCATCTCATATAGATACAAAAAAAAAGAAGATAAAGTTTTTTTCTTCTTGTGATGAGAACTCTTAGGGTTTACGCTCTTAACTTTGGAATATACTATACAGTATATTTGTATGTATATTAACTATAGTCATTGTGTTGTACATGACATACCTAGTACTTATTTATTGTATAACTGCAAGTTTGTACCTTTTGACCACCTTCATCCAATTCCCCTCCTCCTATTCCCGCCTCTGTTAACTACAAATCTGATCTCTTTTTCTGTGAGTTTGGTTTTTATGCTTGTTTGTTTGGTTGGCTGGCTATTTTTAGATTCCATATATAAGTGAAATTATACAGTATTTGTCTTTTTCCATCTGACTTATTTCACTTAGCATAATGCCCTCAAGATTCATTCATGTGTCCCAAGTGGCAGGATTTCCTTCTTTCTTATGGCTGAATAGTATTCCATTATATATATATACTATATATGCTATATATATATAGATAGATAGATATATACATATATATATATATACTATAGCTTCTTTATCCATTTATCCTATACCTATGCCTACCTATCTCTACATTTATCTATTATCTATATATCTATCTACCTTTTTAAGACTTCAAAAAGACTTGAAGCCAAAAACATACAGCTAATCCAATAGGCACGTTAATTTTGGCAGTTTATTTCCATCCAAAGTATCAGTAGACTTGGAGGAGAGTTAAGTGCCGTCCCCTTTAGCTTTTTTTTGTTTGTTCGTTTGGCAAAGAAAGGTACTATTACTTTTCATTGGTATATGCAAATGGCTAATTGACTTTTAAAAGTTCTTCAATACTGGTAAAGTATTTCCAACTGGAAACAGTTTGTTTTAATTTTTTAAAAAAGCATCAACTTCTCCTCCACTGTACACTAGTGTATCTTATCATCACTCTGAGTGGAATAGATTAGTGCCTTTGCATTACCCAGGTACAAGGGATCACGAAATAGTGGTGGCAGTGCTGCAGTTGCATTGTTTATTTGAGAATCACAAACCCCATTTTATTCTGTCTCTGTTGGAATGTCCTTCCTTGATCAGTGGTGATCAAGGCTTTAGCTCACCTGGGAAGCACTGGAGACAGTTGACCAGGCCTCCATAGTCTTACCCAAAAAGGAGACTAAACTACTGGATTTTACCCTCCACCGTGACTTGTCTTCCCTTTCCAGCGATCGGCGACACTACTCACAGCCCTGGGAGCAATGCGAATAGCCTTTGGCTTTTTCATCCTTATTGCTTTGTGGGGGGTTGTTTTGGCATTTCTCTCACATTCTTGTTTTGTGTGTTTGTTTTCTCTTGACTCCTTGAGAACATATTTGAAGGGCAACAGATTTATTCTCAAGGATGTTGGATGGTTCGTTTTAAGACGGTATTTTGTAGTTGTGGAAACAGAGCTATCTGGAGAAGAGCCAGGACTGGAATGGTCTAGACAGCCGGGAATGGTGGATGTCCTGCTGGTTAGGACTTCATATTGCCCTGGGCAAGGGCCACCCTTCGACCTGGACAATAGGAGGGGTTCGGCTCTGGTCCTCCTCTGCCATCCTTTCCCAAGGCGGAGTGGGGTGGGATGCCTGAGAGGCCAAGGGGACATCGCCACCTGGAGCCCTGGGCCCTGCCACCTCTGCTCCCCTAGGCTGAGGTGCCTGGGACCCAGGACCTTCTACCCCGAAGGTCCCCAAATCTCTTCCAGAGCCTGCTGTGGCTTTCCCCCCAGTCAGTGGCGGTGCAGATGTCCTGAGGCTGGGCTGGTGGTCAGGCAGCAGCTACCGCAGGAGGGGCAGGGGAGGGGAGGGGCTGGCAGAGCTGTGGAAGCACATGTGGACCTGGGCCGGTCTGTCTGGGAATTCTCAGGCCCTCCCTGTGTAGGATAGAAACGGGGAGGAGGGGGCTTGCTGCCCGCTCTAGCCGATTTATTTGCATATGTAAGAGAGAAAAATGATCCCATCTTATACATGACTATACAGCAGGAAAGAGGATAATCAGGACTTACTGTTTGCAGCTGTTGAGGTTTAAATTGTGTGCCCCTAAGAGATGGGTGAAATCCCACCACCAGGTGCTTGTGAATGTGACATTTGGGAAGAGAGTCTTTGAAGGTGTAATTAAGATGAGCCTCTACTGGAGTAGGATGGGCACCAATGACTGGGGTACTCATGAGGAGAAAGATGTGAAGACACAGACACACAGAGAAAAAGGCCACGTGAAGACAGAAGCAGAGCCTGGAAAGCTTTCACAGCTAAGGAGCACCAAAATCACAGGCAACCATCCATAGGTAGGAGAGAGGCACGGAAGAATTTCTCAGATGCCCCGGGAGGAATGGATCTGCAGACACCTTGATTTCAGGTTTTGGGGCTCCAGAGCCGGGAGAGAGAAAATTTCTGTTGTTTTAAGCCATTCAGTTTATGGTGCTTCGGATGGTAGCCGTAGCAAACTAATACACAGTGGATAAATTATTTTGCAAAACGAGATGTTTGCCGAAGCCGTGTTATTGACACTGTAATGGAGATTACCTTGCTTCGATAATACAGCAAGCTCATTCCCTGAGGTTGGCCAAAGCTCTTATTAACCTTGGATAAAGAGTAGAAATAGAAGATTATTTTCTTTCTAAAAAAAAATTAGACATTTATCTCCAAATAAGGTTGTACAGGCTATTACTTGGTAATCTTGACAGTAAAAAAAAAAATCGATTCTCATTTACTTTCCTAAATGGAGGAAAGTGAATCAAGAAGGCCCTACTGGGCATGAAGATTAGAAAGAACATAAAGGTAGAGGACCCTGTCCTACATTGTCTGTCATCTTTGCCTCCAATCAGATGCTACAGGAAAAGCTGAAAACACATTACCTGACACAGTGTGTGCCCAAGATATTAGTATTAGTTGTAAGGAAAAAGGGCCCCCTAATCAAAAAAATTGTATATTCTACGTAAAGTTAAATAGCTTTTTCATGAAAGGACCTCTGATGGGCTTCAGTGTGCTGATATATATCATAGCACGCTAAGAGAAGAATATAGCATGTCTCTTTCCATGTTTATTTTATCATAGAACCTTTTATGGAAGAAGTTTCTGAAACTGGACCTCCATGGACTAACTTTGGGTTGTAAGCACCTAAAATATTGCTTCTACTGATGCTTCATTTGGTCAGTGTGGGATGAATGAGTCTTTTCCTATCATCTGTACATTTTCCTTATTTTTCCAAATCTCCCTCCCTTTCAAAAATCTGTAACCTTTGACCCACAAACCATTACCCACCTCTGTCATCTATACCTTAGTTTGGAATTTAAGATGTTCTATCCAATATAAAAGAAGCATTGAGTATTCTTTTATTCTAGATACTTCATTTTCTTCTAAAGCATTTTTATTTTCTTTGCAGTTGATATGGAGCTTTTTTATTGGGATGTACCATAACTGACATTTAGCTTATAAAAGTGGCTACTTCATGTGGTTTAACCTAATACACTAATATTATTAAAGAATCGTTACAGTTACCGAGATACTTAATTCACCAAAAGAGGCTCAGCCACTTCAAGAATTTGGCTTAATACTTTTATAAATAGACTGGAGGGTTGGCAGGAGAGATCACTTATGCTTGTAAATGATACCAAGTTGGCTGAGATTGACAATATCATGTAGGACCAGACAGGAATGCAAGATGATACAATCAATTTGACAGAATAATGTGCACTTGATAAAATGAATTGCAATTAAGGTGCAGGCAAGGTTTTGTTTGTAAAATAGAAAAATTAATTCGAAAAATGCAACAGGAATAGAAACACTTACCTGGACTGGGCCCAGGGGAGTTTTAAAGTCAGCCAATCACAGATCCAGGCTCTGCCAAGCATGCCCAAATGGCATGCCTCAGAGCCATTCATTCTGACCGACCATCTGGACTTCATCATGTGGATTTTGGCTGCCACCTCGAATGACTGTTGGCCCAAGATCAATGATTCCATTCCATTGTGGCTATGAATTTCAGGCATTAAGACATAGTACTGTTACCTTGAATAATACAAGAATATTCTCTCTGTAACCCATTCAAACTCTACTCACCTTCCAAGGCCCAGTTAAAAGTCAAGAAAGTCCAGAAAATCTTTCCCCTCTTATTTCTATAGGTTGTAGACTACATCCCTCAACTTAATATAAGGTCCAACAAACATTTCTGGCTGAAGATAACACAATTCTCTTTGCATATTAGCCTCAACTTTTCAGTTTTGTAAGTTCCTTAAGGGCAAAGACCAAGGCTTGTGTTTTGTACTTCTTTCTAATATGTAGTCAATAAAACATTAGCAGGATTCTTCAAGCAGGACTTAATAAAATTAATAACCACAACAATAAAAACAGCAAAATGTTGATTTGAGAGCATGGAAGGTTGAGAAATTTTTGTGGCAGTAGATGAATATGACTCTTATCCTTTTGACTCTTGAACCAGATTACCCCATCAAGAAACAAAATATATACTTATTTTTCATGTCAATCTTATCCCAAGGTGGTATTTAATGTATCTATACAATTTTATTACATATCAAATTCAAATAAATATAAGGCCAATGTTTAGTTTAGTGGAATTTCATGTGTTATAAAATGCAGTTAAATGGAAATTGTTCTTACGGGGCTTTTGTGTCTTAAATAGGTGCTAGGTGGACTCCTTTTAGTGCTAAATTTCTGATCATGTGGTTTTTCAGACCTCTGGTTTATTATTTATCCTCATGTCTCTATGAGTTAAGTGAATGTTTTTAGAATGATTTGTCGAAGTTGATTATGAAAATAAAATCCACATACTTCATTATATGGTATATAAATAGGATTACCCCTCAGTCACTGTCGTATACCTGTGTTTGAATTGATTATAGCTCGGTCCAGAACCAACATCACTGTTAAGATCCTTAGTTACAGTAATGGTTTCCTTTGGAAAAGAATTTGAGTCTAACGGAATGTTGTTAAATTCTCAGGCCACGGTGTGTGTGACTGTGGAAAGTGCAGATGTGATGGAGGATGGTCTGGGGACGCTTGCCAGTACCCAAAGACCTGTGACCTGACAAAGAAACAGAGCAACCAAATGTGCAAGAATTCTCAAGATATCATCTGCTCTAATGCAGGTAAGAATTCCATGCCCTGAGAATTGTTAAATGAAATAATCAAATGTGGGTTTTTAATGGAAATATGTAGGTGTTGAGAAATGTTGAACCTCCGAGTGAGACTGCTTTTGAGCATATTTTTTTGAAGTGAAATTCAGATAAATCAATTGGGAAAAATGTCCTCTTGCTGAGACTGGCAAGTCTGATGCTCTCCAGCTGTTCCAAATGCCTCCTTCAAGTAGGATAGTCACTGGAAACAACACCCTGACAACATTTTAGGTAAATTGTGAGCCGTGATTTTGAATGCTGGATTAATCCTTTTAAAAAGGATTTGTATAAACTTACTTAATTATCTTCTGTTACAGATCAAGGGTGCTTTGAATTTATACCTTGGCATCAAATAGAACCAAACTTTTCAAATCTAATGGGGGTTTCCGATGCCCTGGATGTGAAAACCATTGCAGAATATAGTGATAGCAAGAGTTTTGTTTGACTAAAATATTTTTATAGCTGATAGACGTCATTTAAAAATATTTCTTAGAAATTTACAGAGGAGCTGTTAAAGTTAATTACCAAAATCATATAAAACACAACAGCTGTGGTTTTGGATTCAATGGTATTCAGCCAGTGTTACTATAATTAAATACTCTTTTAACTGTTGGGCACGTAGAACCTCAAAGTCAGTTTTTTCTCAACCCTGGTTGAACTTGAGAATGCTCCTGTCCTACACTGGAGGCTCTGATTTAATTGCTTTGGGGTCTGATATGGACTATAGTGGGTTTTTTTTCAAAGTTCTCTGGGTAGTTCTTACGTAGATCCAGGGGTGTGAGCCTCTTGCTCTGCATGCTGAAGGCCAGGGTTTGACTACGTAAATGAGTATCTTCCCCTCTGGAGCTCACATTGTTGGTAGAGTCCTGCATTCAGAGCTGGTAGCTTTCCACAGGCTTTGATTGACAGGAATTGCTCTGTGTAGATTGAGTGCAGTAGGGTGTTTTGCTAATAGCAATCAGGTCTACTGCCAAGGCACGCTGTGAGTGGAGCAGCCGGGGACCGTGACGAAAGTGCTAACGGTCAGGTTACTCTCTGTGTTCACTGATACTCTCCTGGCTTCTCTCCAGCACTTCCTTTTTTCTTTTCCTCTCCGCAGAATCTCTCTACTTCCGGTTCATGACACTCACCCTCTAAACACACACACACACACACACACACACACACACACACACACACACACACTCACCGTATAGCCTCTTTTGTTTTGAAAACTTCATGCTTTCCAAACTTCTTTCAGTAATAAGACTTGAAATCAATTTCAGTTTTGTTTCTTTGTACTCTATTTTCAGATTGATGGATGGATTAATTGATTGATTGATTGATTGGTTTTCAAATCCAGGGTTTTTTTTCTTTTTAATAACACATTATAACCACATAGGGGTTAGTTTAGGAATCCAAAGATGTTTCAGTGTTAAGGAATCTAAATGCATGATTCACTACATCAACACATCTTAAAGGAGAAAATTTACAGAATTGTTTCAATAGATGATGAAACACGTTGGATAAGATATAAAATACGTTTCTAAGATATCTCTACCTCTATTTTTTTAACATGGATACAATACTTTTATGTAATCTTACTGTCCATATTCCAATTGTGTCAACTGACCCAACAATGCCTTTTACATAATTGTGCCCACCTCTGTATAGGATCCAGTCTAGGGGCAGTGTTACGTCTGGCTGTCGTATCTCTTCGACGTCCTTTAATGTGTCTTTAGACAACTTCCACAGGCAGCACAATCTTTTTTTCTCTCTCTTACTCTCCTCTCAGTTTCTAAGCCTTTCAAGTTTACTTTGGGGATCTTGCTGTCACATAGCTTTCTTTTAATGCCTACTTCTACCAGCCTAGTTCAGGACCACTGCCCCCAAACTGCATTAGTCTCTGAGTTCTCTATACTAATCTTTCCCCCTCATATCGCAGTGTGATTTGCAGGAAGCAGCTTGGAACAGAAGGGGAAGAGGAGGTATATGGAATGGGCAGAAGACTGAAGGGCAGGGGGAGATGGAGATGGAGCTGGGCACTAAAGGAGTTCCAGAAGTTGACTCCGTAGGGGCGCAGAATGGCAAGGCACAGTCTGCAGAGCAAAGCAAGGCTCCAGCACCATTGCCTCAGGAGACAGGCTGGTGTTCAAGACGGGGAGTCATCCTAGAAAGAGACAGCTATATTAGGCAGAGTGAAAAGTCAGAGCTAAAATAATCTAGCATAAAACAGAAGACCAATCCTAGAGACTGAGTTACCTGGCAACCAAGAGAGAGGTGCAGGATGACAGAGCACGAGCACGCGAGTCTGGCACTTTTGCCTGGGCTTCCATATGCCGTATCTTGGAGCCTCAGTTGTGAATTCTACTTGGTGAGTAAGACAGGAAGTCTCTGAACTGTTGTAAACTTCCTGCATCGCCCAGGAATGGTTCAGATGTGTGGACTGGAGTGAGCCAGCCCGTGGGGGACGTCAGTGAGAAGTTGTAGAATTCAGAGGCAGAGGCTGTTCCTTCCCATCTTTCCTGAAAACAGTGACTGCATACGTAGCCCTAACTATGTTACACCTCTCTCCCTACCCATGAAGGGCTCCTGGTATTCCAACAGATAAATTCTAAAATTCTTGACCAATATTCTGGATCCTACACTGTCTGCCTTTAGCCTACCCTTTTTTCCAAACTCAAGCCAGACTCTTCACTGTTAAATTCTCCATCCTTATTCCTTAGCCCAGGCTCTTTCTTCAACATCACAAGTTTTTTCTCCATCTCCACTTGTTGAAATTCTATCTATACATCAAGTGCCAACTCAAGAGCTTACTCCCCTACTGTGCCTTTCCTCCTTCACAGAGCCAGACTGAGGTTTATACTATCTTTATAGCATTTGTCACAAATCTGTTGCAAATGCCTTTGCGTCATCTGGTTTCATATAGATATATGTATATGTAAAAATTATCAATCACCTAGCTCTTTCTTCTTGGTCTATGATTTACTTAGTTTTAATTTTATCCATCTTATTATCTTCTATAGCACTTATGACTTCACCAATAATATAATAAGCAATGAGAAAATTTAATGAATGGATACGTGGATGGTTGAAAGACAGCATAAATAAATGTGAAAATGAAAAAGAAGGGTGATAATTAGAGAACAGAATGAGATGAGGCAATACCATGAATTGTAGCATTAGATTGGAAACGAACTTTTATAAATTAAAATAGTTTTCAGGGAAAAAAAGCAAGAAAACGAAGTTTAATAGAAGTAAAATTCACACAAGTATTCTCAAGGAAGAAAAATAACAAGCTCAAATTCTGCAGAATCACCATTTATATGTGACTGTGAGAGAAAGAACCCTTACAGAGAATAGCAGATCACAAGTGACCTGTGTAACAGAATCATGCAGAGAGTGTGAAACCAGGAAGTGGTGGGATCCATAAATATAAAATGTGTCTGGAGAAAATATTTGGGAAAATATATGGCTAATATACTCGATGTCTTAATGGGAGAAGACAAAGAACCTGACATTTTCTGAAAGTCTACAGTGTGCTAGACACAGTAGCATTTTTAGATAGATGACTGGGTGATATATTTATCACTTGATCCACACAGCAGCTCTATGAAGAAGACATTATTTGCAGATAAGGAATTTGAGAGTTAGAGATAAAAGTAATGACCTCAAAAATGTATAGCTAGTGGGGATTAAGACCTGGATATGGCTGCAAATCTACCTTAGTCCTAAATCTATGCTCTTTCTGGTACACCACATACAGACTTGCCAGTATCCAGTAGCTCAGTTCAAATATCCATAGTACCATCTTCGGTTCCTTCCCATCCTTTACCTCTCATACCCAGTCACCAAGTCATCTTTTCATTCTCCTGAAAATATCACCATGTGTATTTGCTTTTTTTCTAAACTCACAGCCATGACCTGGGTCAGCCTCTATCTTCTTTCCTGCAGACTAATGAACTAACATTCCCTCATGTCCACTTGGCCTCATTTCAGTTCATTCTCCGTATGACAACCAGAGTAACAGGGTGGGAATGAACACCTGATCTCATGACTCCCTTGTTGAAAATATTTCAATGGCTTCTCATTTTTCTTCTTGATTCAAGTTGGAAATCTTTAATGTGACCTCTTAGACTTCTGTAAACTGCGTCTTTAATTGCCTTTTTCCTTTCATGACATTTTCCACTTTATTTTCTGCTATACGCCAGCTGTCTTTTTCATTTTTCTCTTATCTCCTCTTTTACCTCAGAGCCTTTGCTGTTGTTTCTTGCTGGAAGTGGGCTTCTTCACCTTCTCAATTCTCTTAGCTATTATTTTTACTTGGCTTTCAGTTCTCAGTTTAAGAGCCATTCCCCAGGGACTCTATCTTTGACCACCGGGTCTCAGTTAAATCCCCTTACTATGTGTTTCTGCAACACTTTGCACTTCTCCCCTGATTTTATCACATTGTTTTTTACTCATATAAAACTTTAAGAGGAGGATTATGGCTGAATCAATCTCCTGTTGCATTTCCAGAGTCTAGGATGATACCGGTGAATGGCAAAGTCTCAGTTACTCTATGGTGACTGCTGTGATGATCGAGTAATGATTTTAAAATAAGCATTAAAAAGGAAGCTCCTCAAATGGACATTATACTTCTCAATATCCTTTGGATGCTGTTTTATTGTCAGTGAAATCACTCTTGGGGTTGTAGTCAAATCCTCAAACTTGGCTGGATATGTTGTGTGTGGTAGACTAGATGACTCCAGTGCCTCTGTGTCACCCTGAGCTGCCCTGAGGTTTTGGTGAGGTCCCAGGCACTCTATGCAGAAGAAACCCACTCTGCTCCCATATCCATAATGACATGGGTATCAGTTTAACACTGTGGGTATGAAATTATTAGGAACACCTAAGGTTTTCATTTATGCATTTGATAATGAATTCCACAAATATTCATTATATAAATAATATGTTCAAATATTGTGCAAAGCATTGAATAAATAACTGCTGAGGAAGATAAGCAAGGTTACTTCTCTCACAAAGCTTAGACTTTTCTGCTTTAATTCACTTCAGGCCCAGGTGTAATCAGAAGATATTCATTCACGCATTGATTGGATGGACATGTATAAAGTAGCTCTGCTCTTGGGGAGGTCACATTCATGAAACTGTTAGAGGTCAATCATAATAGCTGTGTGCTATAAAATATAACTCCTGGGCTACAATAATCTCAAGAAAGAATGTCATTATCTATCTCATCATACCCACAGTAAAACCTAATTGGAATGTTAAATTGATTTGAATTGTCTTTATCTATGAAAGAGATAGGTTAAAATTCATTAATTATAATTTATATGCATTTAACAAATAATTTTTGCTCTGTTTTAATGGTTTAGGTACCTGTCACTGTGGCAGGTGTAAGTGTGACAATTCAGATGGAAATGGACTCATTTATGGTAAATTTTGTGAGTGTGATGATAGAGAATGCATAGATGATGAAACAGAAGAAATATGTGGAGGTATGTATATTAACTTTGCAGAAATTAATAAAAGTACTTGACTTTTTCACCTATTTCATTGCACTTTTTTTTCTATGAATTTCTGTGCTAAGTTTACTCATTTAAGTTGAACCTATGTTTATTTGGAATATACTTCATATAGGGAAAGTTAGACTAAGGCATTCAGAGCAAACTAGTACATCTTAAAAAGTTTTTATAGATTTTATTCTTTAACTATTATTTATTGAAGTATAGTTAATTTACAATGTTGTGTTAGTTTCAGGTGTACAGCAAAGTGATTCAGATATATATATGTGTGTGTGTGTATATATACACATATATATATGTATATTCCTTTTCAGATTCTTTTCCATTATAGTTATTACAAGATATTAAATATAGTTCCCTGTGCTATACAGTAGGTCCTTGTTGTTTATCTATTTTATATACAGTGGTGTGTATCTGTTAATCCCTAACTCCTAATTTATCCCATCCCCTTTGGTAAAACATGTTTGTTTTCTATATCTGTGTGTCTATTTCTGTTTTGCAAATAAATTCATTTGTATAATTTTTTTAGATTCCACATATAAATGATATCATATGATATTTAGAGCAGACTAGTACTTTTTAAATGCAAAATCAGATTGTTCCTCAAGGAGAACCAGATCAATATGGCAACAGGCCAACTGCAGGGTTCTGTAGTGGTCCTAGCTGGACTCTATCTTCTCTGCTCACCTTAACTGCTTTTATTCTGCCTCTTTTATCCCAGTCTCTCCATTGCCTGTTTTAATTGCATTGTCTTTCCCGTTCTGAACCATAAAACTTTAAATAGTCTCATGTCCTATTGGGGACATTGAAGGCCAATAGGATTATTAGCCTAGAATCCCTCCCCGCCACACACTTAGATAACTTTTTTCATGATTGTTTCTACAGACCACCATTACCTCAGTCCATTTTTCTGTTGTACCAATTATTGCATGCTTGCTAATGTCAAGCACTGCAATAACTACTTCACATTCATTGGGTAACTTACCAGCATTTGGAATGACTTACCAGGGTTGAATGGGAATTTAGACTCCTGTCTGTCTGATGCCAAAGGCTGTGCTGTTCACCCCTCACCGTAGAGAACTGCCCTGGAGTTTGGAGCTCCGTGAGAAAAGCCTTTCTCACCACCCGCAGTGCCCTTCCCTTCTGCTTGCCTATCTGCAACCTTGTGCCCAGAGAGAGTTTCAGTCGTGCTGGCACAGGAGAGGAAAGTAAACAGCAGTGAGAATCCCTTCAGTTTAGGTAAATTCTTCTCTGCTGTTATTAAACATTTCAACCTGGTTACCTCTGGCCTCATCTCTCTATCCATCAGTAATTGCTTCTTTCATTGAAATCTGAAAAGACTCGGTGCATGGAATCCTATCCTGCATACCAGATGGGTGATCAGAGGAGTATTTTCCCTTGAAGGATCAGGAGCAAATGGGGCGAGGAGGAGCCAGAGGGCCATACAGTGTCACTAAGCTGTCCTTTTGTTTACAAAAACAAATTGTGGCTTCAATTCCTGGGGTCATCCAGATGCTCTTATTTTAGGTCAGCTTGGTTTTTTTCTCTCTGGTTTCCTTGCTGCACAACCAACCAAGATAAAACCAACAAACACGGACCTTCATTTTTCAAGCCAGTGACCTAAGCTGGGTGCTGCTCAGACAATTCTGCTAAAGGGCTCATTCCAAAATAATTAGAAAAATTAGATAAATCTACCCACAGATATTATGTATTTGTCCTGATATCTTATTTCCAATTATTACAGATGAAAAAAGAGGAAGGGAACATGTGTGGAGCCAGTGTTTTCTGATGCACACCACCAAAGCAAAGTCTATTTGCATGTGTAAATATAAACATTGAACTGGAAACAACAGGAAATGTTTAACTCTCAAGCTTTCCACTCATTATTTCCGTTGGTTTGAGGCTAAAGCAATTTCATGGTGCAAAGTCTCTGACCACAGATACTAGCACTCCAGTAAACAGCCTCTGGGGATGACCTTGACTGGGATTCTAGATTTTTCCATGTGTCATTCACATAAAACCAGTCTGTTGAGAGGTGATCCTACAGCCCAATAATGGAGCAATTCAAAAGCAGATTTTCTTACACCATTAGTTTGCACAAAGCAGAGAATGATGCTCATTGTCTGGAGTGTGTGTTGTCCTGAGGCTTATATTTTATCTCAATTATTCAGGTATGTCTTATTACAGTATTTTCATTTGAGCTATGAATATATCTGCTTAATTTTCCACCTATATCTGCATACAGTGTAGCCTTACATGATTTATCCTAGTAATCCTATTCACCTCTACCTCAATGATTTTTTAGTAAAACCCCAATTCAATGCTGAATTTTCTAAACATACCAAGAATTTGGGTTTGAAGAATGAAGATCTATGATCATTTGTTAATCTCATGGTAAGCCTTACATAGGTAGCATCTTAAATAGATTTCCTACAATGACAGAGGAATAAATTTCTGAAGATTTCTGAGATTATAGCAGAAATTCTACTTTTTGAAGTTTAAAAAAAAACCCTGACTCCTAGGAAAAGTTGTCTTGCTTTCTTCCAGTGTAATCCTCAAGTTCCTAAGGCTTGTGATGTAATACTGGAATGTGATTTTTTGTGTGTGTGTATACATGTAGAGATATCTTGAAGTTCATAAATAAAATGTATAGCTTTTATATTTTATTATTGATGAAATCATTTGATAGCCTTTATGTTTGCTTAAGTGAACAAATTAAAATTTGCTGTAGAAATGATCATTGTCTATTAGCTTAAAAAGAGGTTTTCTGTGGCTACCCCGATTACAGCTCATTTAGACAGAAAACATGGCATGGTATGCTTGGGTCCCTGTTTCTTTCTCTCTGTCTCGCTATAGCACTTTCTCTTCATCTCTTGCTCTTTCTGTCTCTCTCATGTATGCCTGCTGGCAGGAAGTTTCATCTGAGAGACAAGAATGTCATGAGAGCAGAATATTCTACTGTGTTTCTCCCTTCATATGTGAGTGTCTCAGGCCCTACTGACACTCTTGCCATTGGCCAGATATGCCATAGTGTTTAGAAAGAAAAATAGCCTCACAATTAGTTTCCCATGGCCCTCTGGGACGATGACTGTTGGAGAAGAGAGAGGCAGGAACAAAGACTTTAGCCATAGGCTCTGATAAAACATAAATTCCTATAAACCAGAAAGAATAGACTAAAACCCAAAATGGCCCTGGTTTTCATCAGATTTGCAAGAACAAGAACATACATTCATGGTTGGGTGGCATAACTACAAAAAGGGAGGATATAAAAAGTGATTTGGGATAAAAGGTATTGTCATCTTTTGGGAATTTGTAGGATTGCTGGACATGGGTGCAGGAAGCGATGATGTGACCATTCATTACAGATTGTTTGGACATAAGTACAAACAAGCAGAGTAACAGTTTACAGCATGGAGGGAGCTGAAATTGTGTGGAGGCATCTGGACACAAAATGACGGGCTGTCCTTACCTAGCATTTGTATCCTCTTGACAGATAGGAGAGGAATTTGATTGTAAGACCAAGGGTCCATGGTATTTTCTTTGTAATTAGTAGTTTAAATGACTACTAAACATTGATTTCGCTGAAAACCTCTTTTCCATGTGGTAAGACACAACAGCTTGCAGGACACAGTTTAATGAAACGATGAAATATTTTCTCTGGTTTAAGAAATGGTCATTAATGATGTGCATCCAAGGAAGTATGCACCATTGCTTTCTCAATGGTGGATTTCAAATATCAAGAAATGCTCTTAGAGTGAATGCTTACATACATTTGAGTTTGATGTACACATCTGAGATCAGAACATAATAGACTTGCACAGTCTTTCATGCCATTTCTTTAAACTTCTGTCATTTTAATCAGCCACCTGGCTAGGACAAGTTAGAGGACACCTTGACTTGCTTTATGTGTGTAATTATGTAGGTATAGGCACACCTATGATGTTTTGGGGGCAAACTATATAATTTGATTACTTTAAGCAAGGGCTGTGGAGCAGGTGAATTATTTCCAAAGGCAAAAATGATCACCAAGAGGTAGAAAGTTAATTCTGCTTTTAAAAGTTGCTTTTTTCCTCACCGTATAAAATTCATTTTGGGTAAAGGCCACGGAAAGTGTTACTGTGGAAACTGTTACTGCCAGGCTGGTTGGCATGGAGATAAATGCGAATTCCAGTGCGACATCACCCCCTGGGAGAGCAAGCAAAGATGCACATCTCCAGATGGCAGAGTCTGCAGTAACAGAGGTGTGTCTTTCATACTCGTTACTACGTAATTGTGAAAAAAACAAACCTCTTAATTATTAACCCAGCGTTTCTCTGTATTTCCTTCCATGTGGAAGTCATCTTTTATAGTGTTTGACTTTGATGTAAATCAACATTTCCTATATCAACAAGCTTCTCTTTCTTATTTTTTATTGGGCAGAAAGCAGAAAGATAAGAAAGTTGCTGTCATACTTTCAGCTTCACTGAACAGATAGTTAACACAGGGACTGTAATTTCTTTGGCAGCCATCCAGAAATGGCACAGTACAGGGAAAAGGCAATTCTTGTAGATACTTCTGTTGAATGTCTCTTGACTAACAGAACCATCTACAGCATGAGCATCTAATTATCCGGAGAGCATTCCAAAAAAAAAACTCTCGTCTTAATTATGAGTAAATTGAAGGCTTGTGTTGCAATACAGAATTGATATGGAGTCATTTAACTTTTATATGCAATAATAAAAATGTGATATTGAACAAAATATAGCCATGTGGAATTGAGAGTGACTTAAAGCAGGAATTTAAAAAATATATTAGTATTGCTAACATAATTTAAAGCGAGTTAACTAAGTGTTTGATATCAAATCAAATAGTTTTAAACACTTCTAGGAAAATCCTTGCAAATACTTGTTCTTTTTCCCTTTGTCAGCTGTACTGGTAGATAAAGAGCCATGTTGGACTCTTCTGACTACTTGAAGATATCAGTGAGTGGTCAATTTCCTTCTATACAGTAGTAAAAATCTAGAAAGCTGGAAACTTATTTTTTTTCATTTCTCTACATGAATGGTACACTTTAATAGGTAATGCTTACATGATATCCTGGGCACACAGCCAACTTTATCTTTTTACAGGCTGTCATAGAAGAGTGAAATGTACATAGAGGTTTCTGTACATAGAGAGAAAGGAAAGCAAAAGGCCTGACCTTGGACCAAAATTATAAAGAAAAGTCGTCTCTTTAATTTTTGCAGAGTAGATTTGATTCTATATCATACTAATTCACCTATATTTTCCTTTAATATATAAGCTCTGCATGGGCCATGACTGCATGAATTCCCCATTGATGAACATTTAGGTCACTAGTGGTTTTTCAATAACATGAATACCATCATATTTAATATCCCTGTACGTGTACTTTTGTGTACTTTTCCTTTCCTTTAGATATGTTAATTGAAGTGAGCTGTTATGTTATATGTAACACACATTTAAAAAGTATATGTTGTGAAATTGCCACCCAGAAAGTTGGACATTTTGTACTCCATACCCTCACCAACTCTTGATCCTAACAATCTTTTTTATTTCTGTCAACCGTATGTCTGAAATAATTTCTAACTCACTATTGTTTAAAAGTCCCTCACCCCTTCATCATGGTAGCTTGAGTGGTAAACATTTTTACGTTTATCTATCATCATAACTTCTCTCCACAGAATTTCCAATTGGTGTTCTTTGCCTTTGTCTATTTTGCTGTAGGCATATTTGTCTTTAGATATGAATTCATAAGAATTGTTTATATGTTTGTGAAAGTAGCTTTGTCTTTTACATACATATGACTACTTGTTTCAGCTCTTTTTATCTATTAGTTTGTTTCTGGTGTCTTGCCCCCAACCAAAATTTTAGATTTTTATGTCGTTAAAGCTTTTTCTTTTTTCCTTTAAATAATTTGCTTTGAGGCTTTTGAATAAAAATGAATTTATTTCATATTTTATGGTTTTATTTTATATCCTTAAATCTTTAATCTAGCTAGAATTTACTTTGATCTAAGAGGTAAGAAAGGGATTTAACCTTGTTTTGTTTTTTTTCACAGTGACTAACTGGTTACCCTAAAGATGATGATTAAAATTCACACAAAGTTAATATGATTTACAACTAAGCATTTCTCCTATGCAAATCTCCAAATGACCAAAGTTGTATCTCTCCACCTATACCAATGTCCTCTGTAACCTGAGCTCATCTGATCCAGCCAACCTTACTTCTTAGTCTTCCTGAATATGCACCTTCTGTTCCAATGAGTCAGGTCTACTTGGGATCCCCACGTCCATTCCCACCCTCCTTTGCTTATTCTTGCTTTCTTGACTTTCCTTGAGTTGTTCTACCTTCAGTCCTCCTAGAACATTTCCCGTTCTCTCTGCTATCCAAACCATCTACCTTAATTACTTCAGCCCACACTGATTTCCCCTTCCCCAAACTCTTACAGTATTTATGTCCTAGTTTACAAAACGTTAGTACTTTAGGTGCTTGTTTGTTTTTCATTAGCATTTTTTTGGTCAAATAAATTGTAAGCTTCTTGAGAGCAAGGATTACATCTTACGTTAATTGTGTTGGTATTATCTTTGAGTCAAACCAGCACAGTGCTCATTTCACATCCTGCGATCGCACATAAGTATAGACATAGATAGTAACTTTTGTTTATTAAAGAATCTCTACTGTCAACTTTAGATGGTGTTTTCCTCTATAGAATATTTTTCCTGAATACGTGTATTTTCCAAATATAAAGTAACAACAGAAAAAAAAGAGCAATGTGTAAGATGCTTTCTCTCATGATTTTTCTTCACTAGACCCATTTAAAATTATTTTTACCCTCTAGGGATTTGTGTGTGTGGTGAATGTTCTTGCCATGATGTTGACCCGACTGGAGACTGGGGGGATATTCATGGGGACACCTGTGAGTGTGATGAAAGGGACTGCAAGTCTGTCTATGACAGATATTCTGATGACTTCTGTTCTGGTAAGTGCTCGCCTAACTCCTGTTTTTAAATAAGAAAGTAGTCATTTCCCCATTTTCAAGATTTATTCAGCTTTTCACAGAAACAGTAAAAGAATGGAATGCGCCTTCTAAAGAATTCGGTATCCAAAGGACTCCTAATAGCAACGTGAAAAACTGTTAGAGGAATCACACATTGGGCAAAGATTTGAGATGAAAATGCACCCACTCTCTGAAAATTAGTCTAATTCCTCGCCAAGAAGAACTATTACCTCCAAGTATTGAATACTCAACCGTGAGAATACAAAGCTAGCAGACCTGACCGTGAACAGGAGAGGTACCATTATGGCAGCCATAAGTACAAGACTTAGGACAATATAGTTCTCATGGATAGTTTAATGCATTGCTTCTTTGGTATGATTTATATACTAAAATTGTTCTGCAGTGCAGCCTACAATTGAAGATCAATTAGTGGTTTCAAAAATTCTATTCCATGAATTTTTATGGAACAGATACTATTTTCCAGGCTCTCGATACTATTTGCCAGTGGCCTCTGGGCCACTGGTACCAGCAGTGAAGGAGACAAACATGATCCTTGACATTATGGAGCTTGTAATCTAAATGCAAAGGAAAAAAAAAATACATCCTGCCAGAATTTCTAATAGTGCAAAGGAGGAAAAAAAAAAAACAGGCAGTCAGATTTATCTGAAAAAGTGTCATTTAGCAAAAATAGAGTTACACATTTTCAGTCTGGTTATATTGGACAATCGAGGAGACAGAGACATGGGCATATACACGTCTTTATGCTTGACTGCTTGGTTGGTACAAGGATATAGAGAGGAAACGCCGCTTGTCTCCAGAAAGTTTGCCAGCAAAGGGAGATAAAAGAGCTGCCCTATTTAACTATGATTATGCAACTGCAAAGACTTCTCTGTCCTGGTTGAGGAGAGCCTGCTGCTAAAGCTTCCCATTGCAGAAGAATTTCCCTCTTCTGATGATCCCTTGTGCTTGGGAGAATTTCCTAAACATTTTGTCCTTTGGCAGGACACACCCAAAGAAATTGAAGTATACCACGTAGCTCATGGGGACCACATTCGCAAAAAGACACTTCACAAGGCAGCAGCTTTCATTTGTGGTTCCATCCCAGGGCTCTGTGCAGTTGTTGGTGGCACTGTCTTTACTGTCCCACCCCAGGAATGGGGTCAGTCCAATGCCAAAGGCAAAGACCAAAGACTATGCCCTTTCCAGGTTTTTCTGTTATTCATTCTGGGTGAGTGTTCTTTATTATCTTCATTATCAACACCATGGGAATAAAACAGCTAACAACTATTCAGTGACTTCTGTATGCCAGACAATTTGTAAAGCACTTCCCAGATTTGCATTTATTCTTCATGAAAGACTATGACATAGGGAACATATTTATTCTCATTTTACAATTGGGGAAACTGAGGTTCAGGGAATTCTATAACCTGCTGAAGCCTCCACCACTAACAGCTAAAATCAAAATGTTAACAAGGTCTCTGAATCTGAAGAAATCTAAAGGTTCTTTCTTTACTGAATGAATCTTTGTTTAAACTTAAACTTCAATTTAATATAACCTTTATTGAGTGCTAATTATGCTATAGGCACGGTGTGAGATATTAGGGGATTAAAATATAAAAAAGCCTAGGCTCTGACCTTAAGAAATTTACTGTTTAGCAAAGAAAACTGCCACATAAACATACATTTCAATATACTATGGTGTGGGAGATTGGCATATTCATGCATATGTTTACTTATACTGGGGAGGTAGCAATGAACACAACAGATAAAATTCCTCTCCTTGGGGAGTTTACATCCAGGTGGGCCTGGAGAGACAAAAAAACAAACAAAATTTGTAGTAGGTCAGTGCTATATATTTTCATGGCCATTGTGCTGTAGACTAAAATGAGCAGAGAAGGGGGTTGAGAATCTCGGGGCATGGGCTTGTTTGACTTTTTAATTAGGAGGGTGAGGCTCTTCACAGAGGTGGTGATGTATGACATGCATCACATGATGTTTTTGGGTCACTGTGCACGTACAGTTCTGCCCTAAAGGGTAGGCTTATGGGTCAAGAGGGATGAGATGGGCATCCCAGGCAGAGGGGAAAGAGGCATAAGATCTGTGCAGGGGCCTAGAATCAATTTGGTTATTACCAGAATGTACAAGTAACGAAGGGTGAAGCCAGCAAGAAATAAGGACTGAAGGACTTTTTACCTTGCTGCTGAACTAGACTCTGTTCTAAAGGCAATGCTAGCGATGGTTTTAGGCAGTGGAGTGCTGTAGTCACCAGGTTTCTAGTCTGGTTGTCTGGGTAAATGTTGGTGCCATTTACTGAAATGGAGAATATAGAAGAACGCTGTCAAATTCGTTTCTAGTCATATCAGGCATAGAGGACCAATGGCAAACCAAAGCCTATCATTTTTTTCAGCCTGTTGAATCTGCGACTCTGAAGGATCAGGGCTGAACATGAGAATTTATAGAGTCATAAACACTGAGTTGTCAGGAAAAAACTATACCGGGGCTCAGGGAACACCATTTAAGATTGTCATTTTAAGATTGTGTGATAAAACATGAATTCACATAAATTAAAATAGGAAAATAAAGAGGTAATCAGAATACATATAAAAATCATAACTTTGTGATTTTCTGATAGGATGCTTTTTTTTTTTAGGCATAGGGAACACTCTTTCTTGTTAAACCCAAGATCCTGATTTTGGAGTGGGGTTGGAAAATTCAAAATGACTACATCATAGTGATAATTCAGGGTCATGTGAGCTAGTCCATCTCACCGTGAGGAGTAGGGCTGTGGGGTGAAGATGGGCATTGACACTTAGGCTGACACTTGGATCCTTTTATAAGCTCACAATCCCTGATGCACGTTATTTAGGCTTAGAGTTACTACCATAGGTGGGGCAGGTGAAAACCATTGAGGAGGTCTCCTTGGAATCTGAAATTTTCCACTTCATCTAATCCATCCCTCCTTCCTGCTCCCTATTTTCTTCTTTCTCACATTTTCCATTCTTCCCTATGCTAGAAGGTTATAGAGAAAGTTAAGTGATTGGGCAGTTATGGTTGCATGGTTGGTGGAGTTTCTCATGGGAAGAGTTTAGGAGAGAATTTGTACGTGGTCTCTATGCCCTGGGTGTAGACAGGTAGGGGTGGGAAGAGGTGATGGGGGAATAGGCTGTGATTTGAGCAATAAAACATCAGGCTGTGATTATGATTTTTTAAATTTATTTGTTGAAGTGAATTAAATGTGGACAGTTCTCCACAGCCTGTCTCCCAGACTTAAAATGAGAAATTTAGGAAAGAAGAAACACATTGACAGAGATCCTGCTCTGTTAGATACCCATCAAGTTCGTTCACACACCTCATTCCATTTTATGTTCTCCCTAACTCAGAGAAGGAGACCTGATTATCCACATTTTTTTTTCTTATCCACATTTTAACAGAAGAGGAAATGTTCAAAGAAATTAAGCAACTTGACAAAGTTCACACTGCCCTTAAGTGTCATCTGAAAACACATTACACGAGCCTAAGTACTCATGTAATTTAATCTCCGAGTGATGCAAATAAAATTCTTCAATTTTACTTTATTTTGGTAAGGAAGAGCTGTCCTCTGGATGCTCAAAATTCTTATAAAACGAAGCTTCTCTGAACATTATTCTGATCTGGGGCAGGCATCAGTCTCTGGAGTATTTCTTCATTCCCACTATATCTGTAGAATTCCATATATGATGCTTAGTAAATTATTAGTCTTCGCAGTTTTCCTAATTGCCTGTCGAAGTTGCACCACAGGAAGGGAGCCATGCAGTTGATTACTGAGTGTGTTAATACCTTAGTGATATAAGACGGAAGTACCCCAAGTACGTGGATATTATCTAGTGATTTATGCCAGGCTGGAGTGTAATAAGGCTCAGATGAAATGCAGCTTTATTTTTAGCTCCCATTCTTGCCCTCCTGAGAGTGCTGAGCTTATTTAAGTCCAAGGGAAATCTCCCATTGGATTATAGTTGTCTTGTTTAATTGACCTCATTTTATTCATTCATTCCCACTGTATCCATTCATCTATTCAAAAATGCACTTAAATGTAAATATTTTGTGCCTAAGGCATCATGGGTATAGGGGATGGGATACAAATTTTGAAACATGTTCCCTGCTTCCAAGTAAATCAGTTGTATTCATTTTTTCTTTCACTCCTAAATGTTGTTCACTGACACATGAATTCATCCATACACAAACATGACTCATATACCCACAAAAATACACACACACACACACACACACACACACACACACACACACGGCTCAAAGATGATACTATTGACAAATTTTGAGTGTGACTAAAATGGCAGGGGCATGACCAGCTATCCTGAAGTGTACCAACTGCTCTGTTACTTCGATTCTATGAGCTGCTCCCCTGAATTGACTTTCTGATTAGGAAATAACTTCTTTATTCCTAATGGCTGTTTATCACTCTGGTCTATTTCCCTAAATCCCTTAATAGGAAAAATATGCTGCAGTGTGACTTTCCACTTTTTCAGCTTGTTCCTGCCTATCACAATGATGAAAATACAAAGTTAGTCCTGGCTTAGAGTTCCCTTGGTTTGGAAAGTGGAATCATTTGATAGAACCATATTACGTGGGGAAATTCGTCTTTGTGGATTACCAAAACATTAAAATGGAAAGAAACTGAAGGAAATGATTACGTATATTCAGTTTCCATTGTCTTGAAAGGGAAAATAATATATCAAATGGATTTTAGAAAAAAATATCAAGTACTAGTTAGATCTAACTTATCCCCCCCAACTTTTTTCTCTTGATGGTCTTCATATTACTTTGTAGGAAGCTACTTGTAAATATCAGATTCCAGTTCATGAGCATTTTTTGATCATTTTTAAGGCAAGAAATATCCTCTATGGAAGAAGAGTGTTCTGGAATGGATGGGACTACATTTGTCCTGGATTGATGTTTCTGAGGCTAGATAGCTTAACGCAAAAGAGCTCAATGATTACAAAGAAAAAAATAAGTTTTGGTGTCAACATGCTCTCCTATAATGTCCTGAGAGCCTTTAAAGCTCAACATGGCCGTGATGCCACTTGATGTGTCTCTTGCTGCCAAATTCCTGCCCTTGTGATACAGTTCAGGCTGTGATCCCATTTACATACCAAAATTAGACACCATGTTGTTCTTCCAATGTCATGGATGTGTGTGTGTGTGTGTGTGTGTGTGTGTTTTCAAAGGATGCTCATAGGTCTTTTGAAAGCAATTCTCTAATGTATGTTCTGCATATTTGCTATCAGGGATAAACAATAACATTCTGTACCTTTCATCTCTATTTTGTCGATCCTCTGCCTACAGAGTTTAAAGGAATCCTTGTTAGAATCAATGACAGTAACTCCTGCAGGCCAAATATGTGTGTACATATACACACCTAGATTTGACAAACTAGCATTGAAGCATGACATTTCAGATCAGTGTGGTAAAATTCACTTCTAGTTCTCTCATTTTCAAGATAAAGTGAGATGAAGGCCAGAAAGATGAACTAGTGACACATTTATTTATTTAATTTTTAACATCTTTAATGGTGTATAATTGCTTTACAATGATGTGTTAGTTTCTGCTGTATAACAAAGTGAATCAGCTATACATATACATACATCCCCATATCTCCTCCCTCTTGCGTCTCCCTCCCACCCTCCCTATCCCACCCCTCTAGGTGGTCACAAAGCACCGAGCTGATCTCCCTGTGCTATGCAGCTGCTTCCCACTAGCTATCTATTTTACACTTGGTAGTGTATATATGTCCATGCCACTCTCTCACTTCGTCCCAGCTTTCCCTTCCCCCTCCCTGTGTCCTCAAGTCCATTCTCTAGGTCTGTGTCTTTATTCCTGTCCTGCCCCTAGGTTCTTCAGAACCTTTTTTTTAGATTCCATATATATGTGTTATTATACGGTATTTGTTTTTCTCTTTCTGACTTACTTCACTCTGTATGACAGACTCTAGGTCCATCCACCTTACTGACATATTTAGATGGAAGACACAGGCCTCCTAATTTCTTCACTTATGCTTTTTTTCCCTACTTGTTTAGGAAAGACCTTGATATAGTATGTTATGGCAGTCTAAAGGATTTTCATGCTAAGTAGATTTTATCATTTCTAAACTATATAAATCAAAACCAAGCATTTTCATCTTCATTTTATCACTATAAAATGATTCCTTCTCTCTCTCTCTTTGGCATAACTTTTATGCTGGAATTGAGAAACTTGTGACCTCAGAAAAGAAATTGCAGTTTCAATTTTTGATTTCCTGCCTTTTCTGAAAGGCTAAATACCTGCTTCAGAATCTGGTATCAGTACATTGCATTTCTAACTGATTTTCCTAACTCCACTGATAAAACACCATGAAGGATTTTATAGAAAAAGTACAGTTTCATTTAAAGTGGGATCCATAACATATTTTTGACAACGTGTGACTTTGAGTTATTAAAAGATGTAGAACATATTTAATTTTTGTTACTGTGAAAGTAAAGTTATGTTTACGTTTTAACTTGTCAAATTAATCTCTGATCAACATTTAGATTAGGCAGTATCACTGTCGATACTATTTTTCATCATGCTAGACTAGTTATTTAAACCTTTTCTCTGTTACTTTTACATTTGCTTCTTCTGTGATCTTCATTGGGGCATTTGATTTAGGTATTCCTACTTTCCCAAAACAATGAAACCTTCAAAAACACTCTATATGCCACTATTACATCATTTAACCTGGTTGCCATATATTCACTGACTCTCAGGAATTTCATTATGGATGGTTTGCTTTAAGTCATCCGTATTTTCATAACCCTTCTTTCCTCAGCTTGAACTTGTTCAGTGGATGTTGGCTTCTAATGGCAAAGTGTAGAAGACACATAAGTGGATGATTTGAGGAGGAGCAGCGGCCTTCCTGAACTAGGCGATGTTCTCCCACTTTGACACTTTCCTATTCAAAGGCCAAACCTTTTATCCCAAGCCAAACACAGCAATGACACGATCTCATCAGTTCTTTCCAGTGTGTACACAATTGACTGCAGCTGTTTTTTGAGAGCGTCTTTTGATCAAATGAAGCAGGGGCTGGGGTACAAGGCTGAGGCAGAAGCACGGATGCTTAGGGATCATCACACACATAGTGAAAGTGAGAACACTCTTTATATCGTCTCCCCAACTTTATTTGGAGTTGGTGATGCCTGGAGGTGACACGAACACTTTTAGGAGTAATCCTTGAGAATGTTCGTGATGCTGCATTAAATGCACAGGGAGTAGAGGTGAAGACCTTACATACAGGCCACATTTCCCCCTGGAGTTTGTAGTAGTGCACAGAAATAGCAAAGGGATAGAAAAGTGAAGCTGCATAACATTAGGGGGGAAAAGCACAGAGATTAAAGACTGAATGAGGAAAATAAAACAAAAAGAAAACAGAGTGAATATGAGGGCAGAAAGGGGAAAGATTTGCAGAGATTTCTTCTAGCTAGCGCATCTGTACATTTTGCAAAATTTGCTGAAGCACCCACAATTAATCTGACTTCTTTTGATATTAACTGGACCAGATTTTAATTCTAAAAATCTCTATTGATAGCTTCTGACCATCTTCACGGATTTGTTTTATGCCACCACAGTTTTTTTTTAATGTTGACATGTGAATGAACCTCAGATAGAAGGTAATGGCTGCTCTTACACCAACTACAGAACTTGAGAACGTTCTCCCTTCCGTCCCCGTCTCCCTCCTCACAGGTTCCTACTTTATTCCACGTGCCAAGGGATCAGGACCTTCACTGCCTGTGAATTCCAGGCACCTGCAGCAGCAGGTGGCATCCTCTTGGGTAGTTACAGATTTCCTGGCATCCTCACCTACTGGATGTTTTGTTCTAACTTTCACAGCTATTTTAAAGTTTCAAGAGTAAAGCTTTTTTCCCCTTTCAATCGAACTCTGTTTTTCAGTTTTATTGTTGAAGTGTCAACTTGTCTTCCACAAATGGCAGCATGTTTTGTACTTTGTCCAGCATCCTCATGGCAGATCTAACTGCCCTTGAAATGAAACCTCTTGTCTCCAAGAATTTCAAAGCCACTGGCTCCCATAAAACAGCAGAATTGATTGTACTTTAAACATTAAAGATTTTGTGTTTAAAACTGTTTTTTATCTATGCATTTGCAACATAGCTCTGTTTGCAAATTTTGCTCTAAATTATTGGGTTGGCCAAAAAGTTCATTTGGGTTTTTCTGTAAGATGTTAAGGGAAAACCCAAACGAACTTTTTGGCCAACCCGATACACGAGGATTGGGAAGATGGGTAGGAACTTCTTAAGCCAGGATAAATGGCAAGAAGCCATGGAACCCAACAATCTCTGAGATATAATTGCTAGTAAGTTAAACTATTGTAATAAAAATTCTTATATTTGAAGGTCTAAATGATCATAGTCACGTTATATGTATTTATTAGCAATCAAAACTTTTTTCCCTTAAAATGATGAGCTCTAAGGCAAAGTATTAGTATTAACAGCAATTTGTTGTATAGACTTTGTTACATAGTAGGTGCTCAATAAATGTGCATTGAATTGAATTTAGTGTTAAATGAGAGATGTGGACTCTGTGATCCTTAATAGCTCATCCTACTTTGACCTATGATTTTATGATTTGTTCCATGAAGAACCAGGTTTATAGATAGTGAAAAGCTTCCTGATAGGTGGATTGTCCAATACTTCAAACTCAAAAGATGGACATCTGACCATAGACCTCATGGAATACTGATAAAACAGACCAGTCTTCCCTAAAGACTGGTCCATACCAGTTTCCATATTGTGTGATATATATTAATATCAGATGCCAAATACAAAATAGCAGGGATTGTTATTCATTAGCATTACATTTGATTTACTTAAAAACAGTGTAATTCCACTTCCTTTAAAATTCTTCATGCATTTTTGGAGAAATTATAGAAATCTACTTTACATTGCATCTGTAATAATGAGTATCTGAATGGTTATTAGGAGTTAGGAAAAGCTCAGCTAAATTATCGTGCTTTCCTTTCCTTTCTATCCCTACTTGGTTGTATATGTGGGCTCAAGTGAATAAAAATAAAAATTACTCACTTTTATGTAGCATTTTAAGATATATTATATACTTCCTGATAAATGCGGATAGATAATCCGATTTAAAATGAAGAACTAAACCTCAATGAGGTTGTCATTGGACCAGCCCTACTCTGTAGGGAGCAGGGTCAGGATCTGAACCTACTTATTTGATTGATAACCTGGTCTATTTTATGCTATACCATATCAGTACTTATCACAGTTCTTTACAGGCTCTGTGCCCATGTAAATTTAATATCTTTCCTGACCTCTTTTGTGTATAGGAAATTAGTCTTCAAGGGTTGCAAACTCCACACAGGTTACTGGTTTTAAGCTAAGGGTCTATAGGCTAAGCATGTAGTGTGTAGTAAAAAGATAATGAAAATAAAGTGTGAGGGACTCCAGAAACTAAGACCCTGTTTCAAAAACAAATTGTTTTCCATTTCCTATGGCTCTCCTCCACGTGAATTAAATGCCCAATCCATCAAATCCTCCTTTTAGGCCCCAGCAGACTAATTCAGTCTCATGCACTTAGATTTTGAAAGATTCAAGTTGATAGCCCTATGAACCTGTTTATCTGATCTGGAGTTGTTGCTTTTCTTTCCCCGTAATCAATCAATATACCTAGATCAGGTATTTAAGAACATTGAGAAAAATGGGCTTTTGCCTTAATGTTTTATATTGTGCTTGATTGAGATCGTGACTCATTTGTGACATTCACTGTTGAAATGAAAGTTAATTCTGACTTTGGTATATTTTTCTCATATACATGTGCATATATATATATATATATATATATATATATATATATATATGGCTCATAAATACAATAACATATATATATTATTACTCCCATTGTGAAGGTCATGGGCAGTGTAACTGTGGAAGATGTGACTGCAAAGTAGGCTGGTATGGGAAAAAGTGCGAGCACCCACGTTCCTGCCCGCTGTCAGCTGAGGAGAGCATCAAGAAATGCCAGGGAAGCTCTGCTCTGCCTTGCTCTGGAAGGGGTAAGTGAGGGTCTCAGGCCTTGCGACCCATCGCCTCGTGTGAGTCAAATGAATTCAGTTCGCATGTATCTCATTTAAAAGGTAGCTGAGATTCCTGAATGAGGAAAGGTTAGTCTTTTCAGAACTAATAATGACTCCAATACCCATGAGTGAAAGTACATGGAGAAATATAATCTCATTCTTTCTCCCTCTCTGTCACACACACACACACACACACACACACACACACACACACACACCCATCAGTCTACTTTAGCTCTGAGGTCTGTTCAGTTTCTATTCAGTTCAATGCTACATTAAAAAAGAAAAAAAACAGTTTGGATATTTGCTCAGAGCTTTCTCAATAAGATCATCTAATTGTCCACTGACATTTCTGAAACTTAATAACATCCTATTGATTTGTACTGTTGGCTTTTGAAGAAGTATTGTGTAGACAGATAGCTTGGAATAAGCTTTTCTTGTCTTAGACGGCGTGTAGCCTCAGGTGTGCTCTGGGTATCAGATCAGTACAAATTGGAGGAGAAGGAAGAATTCATCTAGGGGAAAGCTGGTTTCATTCTTTTTGATTTATCAAAATAAGAAATACAATTTCTACTCTCACATGAAAATGGCAAAGTTAATGTGAAATTTGCTTTCAGAGGAACTGGTAATTGAAGTTATTACAAATTTCATTCATGAAAGAGGAAAAGGAGAAAGATTTCCTTTAATCTGAATGTTAGATCAGAAATTTAATTTTATGTTGCAGGGTAATTTTTTTTTGAAAAATGAATTTTTTAATTGAGATTTAATTCAAATGTCATAAAATTCACTCTTTTAAAGTATACAACTTAGTGGGGTTTTTTTAGTATATTCACAGAATTACCCAACCATCACCACTGCCTCATTCCTAAACGTTTTTGTCATCACAGAAAGAAACTCTGTACCCTTCCTGGGCACTCCCCGTTATCCTCTCCGCTCAGCCCCTAGAAACCATTCATCTACTTCCTGTCTCTGTGGATTTGCCTAATCTGGATATTTCACATATAAATATGAAATATGTGTTCTTTTTGCTCCTGTTTTTTTTTTCACTTAGCTTAATGTTTTCAATGTTGTAACATGTGTCAGTACTTCATTTTATGGCTGAGTAATATTCATTTGTATGGATATACCACATTTGTTCATCCACTCATCTGTTAATGAACATTTGGGTTGTTTCTACTTTTTGGCCATCGTAAATAATGCTCTGTGCATATTTATGTACAAGTTTTTGTGTGGACATGTGCTTTTGATTTCTCTTGGTTATCTACCCGTGAGGGGAATTGCTGGGTCATATGGTAACTCTATGTTTAACTTTTTGAGGTACCACAAAACTATCTTTAAAGTGACTACACCATTTTACATTCCCTCCAGAAGTGTATGAAGGTTCCAATTTCTCCACATCCTCACCATTATTTGTTATCATATGTCTTTTTCATTACTTATACTTCTTTTTTGGGGGGGGGGACAGAAAACTCCCAAAGTCTCCAAGATTATTTGTAACATAGTATTCTCTCATACTCTGATATTCATCCTTCATGATTATAAGGAGGAGGGTAGGATATGGGTAGAAGGAATTTTTAATTTCAGAAGCATTTCTGAATTGCCCCATCTTTCATTAATACTCCCAGGCTGGAAGCAATGTTCTACCAGTGTTAGTAAAATATTGTGATTATAGTGCTTGAGTAAGCCTATTATGCTCTTAAAATAACAAAGACTAAAAATCAGTATTCCTTGGACTACTGGTATTATTTATTGCTAAAAATAACAAATTATAGGACTTCCCTGGTGGCGCAGTGGTTAAGAATCCACCTGCCAATGCAGGGGACACGGGTTCAAGCCCTGGTCCAGGAAGATCCCACATGCTGCGGAGCAACTAAGCCCGTGCGCCACAACTACTGAGCCTGCACTCTAGAGCCCACGAGCCACAACTACAGAGCCCACATGCTGCAACTACTGAAGCCCACGTGCCTAGAACCTGTGTTCTGCAACAAGAGAAGCCACTGCAATGAGAAGTCCACGCGCCACAACAAATAGTAGCCCCTGCTCGCTGCAACTAGAGAAAGCCTGCGTGCAGCAACGAACACCCAATGCAGCCAAAAATAAATAAATAAATACATTTATTTAAAAAAATAAATAAAAATAAATTATACGATGGAAAAATTTTAAAAGCATATAAAATATATCTCAAACGTAGAAAATGACTTTAAGTAGATATATATATACACACACATATATGTGTATGTGTATATTTGCCAGCGATTTCTCATTTGTCTTGAAATTTTTTTATATGATGCTAGTGCAAGAGAATTATTTGTGGACTTTATATATCAATGTTTAATAAACTCTGACAGACACATATTTGTCTCCTACCTTTCTAGAGATTCATTAAGTTATTTAGCTACCATTTTTAAGCAATAGCTTATATTTAACGTTTATTTTATTAAAAAGGTGTTGATATGTATAGAATTGTAGTTTTTATTTTTTTGTAATTCATTCAAGCCTTTTGAAGCACTTTCCAGATAAATATAAGCTTCTCTAGTTTCCTCACAGGGAAACGGAAGTATTGATGAGTGAAGTGATTTTCCAAGGAACTGTAACAAAATATAAGAATTTTGAGAATGAAGACCAAGGATTTATGACAGGCAGTCCAATGCTCGGACCAGTGGTCAGAGACTTCCTTTTTCATAGGGCTACATCTGCAAACTCCTGGGCACTGGAGGTCTTAAAGCAAACGGCCAATATGAAAACTTCCAAAGGATTAGTTTTGCGATTTATGAATGACGACTACAGCTGTGGTTACATGAGTGAGGAAAGCAATTACAAGGCTCATCGGTTCTCCAGCCGGAGAGCCTCAGCAGCTCGCTAGCTGGGGCCAAGGAAAAAAAACAGTTCTCCTGGTGGCATTAAATTAGATTACTTCCTTGTGCTGCTGATGACTAAGTGTGATCATTATGTCTTAAAGGTAGGGGAATCATTTAGAGGATCTTTTAAATTCTCTGTTAATTCCTGTGATTCCTTGATTTCTGTCCCTTCATTTAGTTAGATGACTCTCATAAAGACAATATTGATGTACAGTGATTCATCCTGCTCCTGGGGTTGGAAGGTGGGGCACAGCTTTCTCAATTCTCCTATCAATGTTCTGCTCAAAAATTTTAAATGGCTTATGATAGTCTACACATTAGTTTTAAACTCTTCTTGATTCAAAATGCATTTTTATTATTATTGAGGTTCTCCTCAGTATGTGTCTAGCTTTGGCCAGAAAATGTGAGCAAAATATGTCACTTCAGAGCAGACGTTGAGGCAGTGAGAGATTTGCCATTCTCTCTTTTTCCCTGGCAAGGGGATTTGAAGTTTGAGATGGTGGCAGATCCATTAGCCTGGGTCTCTGAATGAGGATGGTCAGCAGAAACCTCTGCTGACCCACTGAGGTTCTGTCACACGAGTGAGAAATAAACCTTTGTTGTTTTAAGCAGCTGAGATATTGGGGTTGTTTGTTATGGCTGCAGAACTGACTCATACTCTCTTCTGCATACAAAATAAGGGAACACAGCTAAAGCAAAGCAAACAAACAAGCAAACGCAACAAAAATCACACTCAATCCAAAGAGATAGGCATAAAAAAGTTGAGGCTTATAACTATATATGTATATCGCATCAGTATCAATCTCTAAATCAACATAAATATCTATATATTTTATAAATGATGTTTTTATACAATTCCATCGACATTTATGTGCACTTATTCGACAAGTTAAATGCTAAGAGCACTGAATGCATTATCTTTTTTAATATTCCCCAAACACAATGAGATAGGAAGAAATATAATTCTTCTTTTTTACAAAAGAAGAAATTGGAAATTTGAGCAGTTTGCTATCTTACATAGTAGGTGCCAGAGGTGCAACTTTTAATAGAAACTTTTAATACAGGCCCTCTGATGCCAGAGCTGTCATCTTAGGTAATTTACTAACATGCCACAATTTGTTAACGTGTTCTTTTAACATGTCAATTTTCTGAACAACTTGTCATGAATATATTTTCTTGTTTTAAATATTCTTCTGCAAAATTATTGATATGGCTGCATAGTATTCCATAATATGGTTGTAGCAAAAGAATTTAATCAACCCTCTTTTATTAGACATCTAAATTGTCTCTTATTTTATTCAAGTTATAAATGTTATAATTTACATTCTTGAAGTGGAATATTTGCATAAATCCGAAGTATTAATTCTTAGATATAGATTGCATAGATCTAAATGAATAAAAATATATTAAAACTTTTTAATAAAAAAATTGCCCAAACAATTTATAGTCTCTAGAAAAATTGTTCCAGTATACCCTCCTACCAGGAGTGGAAGAGGGGTTGGTTCCCTTTGCCCACCAATAGTGACAATTTTAAATAATTAGTTCTCTTTTCTTGGTGTATTTTGCTCTTCGTGTTGTAAACTTTTACTTTATCAAACTCCTTTCATTGACTTCTGTAATCATCAAAACAAACGATTTATCTGCAGGCATTAATATTCAGAAGCTTGTGTGTGCAGTATTTGCCTTCTTTGATCATCATTTGTCCTTATGTCTAAGTCATCTTTTTGTTTGGTATTGCACTCCCGTGTGTTTTTGTTGTCTGTCCTCTGTGCCCTTTGGTTTTCTTTCATCAGACTTGTTCTAAGAGGTATTGCATATGATTTGGTCCTTCAACAAACATACCCATACACCTCCACAAGGGGAGGTGTGGAGTGGAAGAATGACAGATTGAAGCTAATTATTTAATATTGTAGCTTCCAGAAAATAGGAACCATGTCCTCATTTTTATCAATTAGTATGCTTTAATTAATTAATTAAGCAAGTTGGTTCAATTCCTCACCTAGGAACATACTTTCAAAGAATGATAGCATGCCAAATTCTCACCATCTGGAGATTTTTCATTTAAGCCGTAATTTATCTCTCCTTTTTAGTGGCAAAGCACACCTTTAAATTCTTTTGCTTTTATTAATCAGAGAAGTTTTCTATGATGCATGTATATTTTAACCTATGTCTTTTTTACTCTATGTGATTTTTTGGGCAACTAAATCATTTTTCTTATTCATGTATACAGAGATATAATTATTTGGAACATAATTTTTTTTTTAATTGGAAGTCCTCTAAAATTTAAAAAAAATTTTTTTGGGAGGAGAGTCTTTTAAGTTTTTTTAAAAATTTTTATCAGCTTTATTGAGGTATAATTGATATACAAAAACTGCACATATTTAACATATACAATTTGATGAATTTGGACATGTGTATACACCTGTGATGCCGTCACCACAATTAGGGTGATAAGCATATCCATTACCTCCAAAAATGTCCTTGTATCCCTTTGCTTTTGTGTGTATGTATGTGTGTGTGTGTGCATGTGTGTAAGAATGCTTAACACAAGAGAGATCTAAAATAGTCAAACCTATAGAAACAGAGAATAGAATGGTGGTGGCCAGGGATGGGGAAAGGAGGAAATGGGGAAGTTGTTATTCAATGGGTAGAAGTGTCAATTATACACGATGAATAAGGTCTAGAGATCTGCTGTACCACAGAGTGCCTATAGTTAAACAATTTTAACTTTTTTTGTGTGGTTTTGTGGACTGCAAAACATTTTTTTAATTAATTAATTAATTTTTAAAATTTTTGGCTGTGTTGAGTCTTTGTTGCTGCGCACGGGCTTTCTCTAGTTGCGGCAAGCGGGGGCTACTCTTCGTTGCGGTGCGCGGGCTTCTCATTGCAGTGGCTTCTCTTGTTGCGGAGCACAGGCTCTAGGCATGCGGGCTTCAGTAGTTGTGGCTCGCGGACTCTAGACCACAGGCTCAGTAGTTGTGGCTCACGGGGCTTAGTTGCTCCGCGGCATGTGGGATCTTCCCGGACCAGGGCTTGAACCCGTGTCCCCGGCGTTGGCAGGCGGATTCTTAACCACTGCGCCACCAGGGAAGTCCCCTGAAAAATTTAAGAGGATAGACCTCCTAACATTTTAGATTAAGTACAACACCACCTAGCGTGATTTTGATTATATTTTTAAAATCCCCAGTGGCCTAATTAGATATCTTATTGTAAGTTAACTGAAGTGGGAAATGTGTAGAGTTTTCAAGAGGCAAGGGAACCCGCTGTGTTCTTCCAGTAGTCCTTCGAGAAGGAGAGTGGGATTCAGATTTCCTCTCTTCTAGGCGTTCAGATTGATTGATCCACCCCATCTGTCAGTGCTTGAGAACCCTGGAATAGTGATACACTGAATTATGACCTTTCAAACGTAGTTGTTAAGGATCACATCCAAAGAAGATGAAGAAAGGACCCTGTAAAATTAACTTCTTTACTCTTCCTTATCCAGAAAGAATCATCCTGCTTTCAGTGATGCACAGAATGGGGATAATATCCGTGAATTGGGAAATCATGTCAGAAGCAAAAGTCCATATTTGGTATAGACAGTAAATGATGAGAAATCAGCCTGTGGATCCCAGGGAGTCTTCTGTGGATCTCTGAGCACATCTTAAACTTACCGTGCTCTCTGTTATGGCTTCTATGTGCTCTATTGTCGTGGAATAACCCACAATAGAAAGATGGTGTCTAGGAAGAGAAAAGCCTGTTTGTTATTTGCTTCCTTTGCACTCAGAAAATACTTATTAGAATGTCTTTATACTGTATATGCAATCCGCACTTCACAAAACCTCAGGAATGTAAATACTCTTTCTTATGACTTTATTGAAGATAGTACAGAGACAAAAAGATTGGGATCAAGTGGGAGAACTAAGTATGGGGCCTCTAGCATCCTTTACGTCCTCGTGATGTGTTGGGACTTCTGTGTGTTGGTGGGGCATTTTCTACCTTCATGAGGAAGCCAAAGGTGCAGGTGCCCAGAACTGGTGTTTGTCTGGATGGTCCTGATTCAATCCAGTATTTAACCTCTCAGTCATATGAAGAAGCAGCATTTACTAAAGGTATAATTTGTGTACATTGAAGGAAACTGCTAAAAATAATGGAAACAAGCCAAGAAAAGATCTCATGCAAGACGGTTATGTAGGCACTCCCCCTTTCCAGTGGGTAAATAATTATCTCTGTTCCTTATTTTCCCTTCTTTATTTCATCTTGCCTTTCTTCTTGCTATTTTTATATTCAACAGAGCACAAAGGAAATTCAGAAGCTGAATTTAATAATTTTGTCTATCTTTTAAAAAGATGGTGGAAAATAATTCAATGGAAAATAATAAACATAGTGTTTTCTTGGATAACCTGAGTATTTTCTTTTCTTTTCTTTTTTTTAACCTGAGTATTTTCTAATCCATAGTCCAGAAAACTGTATCACTCCCAAGACAGAGTGAATATTTTTTTTTTTGTTCCAGTCAGCGATCTTGCCTAAATGCTTTATCTATGGCAACAGAATATTTTGTGTCAAAGATAGGAATCGATCCAAATAAAAGGACAATTTTTATTACATTTTGCATAATTTTTATGTGGTAAATTGAAAACTGGTGAAATTTTTTGGCTAAGAAAACTTCCTAGGAAAGGCTGCAGTGAATATTATCAAAATCTATTTGAAATGAAAATAGAATATTGGACATGAATTCAACCCCGATTTCTTTAAGGGACCTTAAAATGAAACGTGTGACAACTATGACAATTTTGTTACTTTAATTATATATTTATTTCTATTAAAACATTAAGCACACAGTGAAGGATGTAATGTTGGGCTCTAGTGGTTATTTAATTGATTTTATTCAATATAAATAAGCAAACCAGATATTTTTAGTGGGAGAAAAACAATCTCTTCTGCTATCAGCATAATCTTCGCAGAACTGCACATTCTACGGACTTTCTTTTTAGTAGAAAACCAATGAGGCAGAAGGTCATTATTTTGTCTAGGCTTTAGGGTCATGTAGATGATCAGAACTCTATGATTCCTTTCTTGGATACATAAGATGCCATTAAAAATTTATAAGGCTGGCCATTGTGTTATATTTGCATGATGAATATATATGCAAATATTATATTCAATAAAAATTAGTATGTTCAATGTATAATCACCCTTGAGCACACTGACATCTTATGCATCGTATTTTCATTAGTGATGTTGCTCATCGAATTTAATAAATCTAATATTTATTGATCACCCTACCAAGTATCTCTATGCTAAGCTGGGGATCAGGAAACTAGGACCAGGAGGCCCACATTTTATTTTTGTAAATAAAATTTTATTGGAACACAGCTATGCTCATTTGTTTACATATGGCTGCTTTTTTGCTATCATGGCAGAGTTGCCACAGAGGTGTATGGTACACAGGGCCTAAAATGTTTGCTATCTGGCCCTTTACAGAAGGAGTTTGCTGGTTCCCATGCTAAGCATTTGTGATAAAAGTGGCAAAGAACAGGTTGAGTGTCTTGAGGGTCAGGAGAAGAAGATATTATTTTCTAAATAAATTTGGGGGCATATAGGGCTTCATGAAGTGAGTGAAACTAAAACTGAGTTTACCTATAAGCAGCATTAGACAGATACTGGTTTAGAAAAAAGAACATTCCTGCTAGAGGGAACACCATGGAGAGAAACACTGAGTTAACAAGGGAATAACTTTTTCAGGGGACAGGAGACAAACTCACTTTTGATGATATATGAAGAATCAGACAGTGGTGGGAAGCAGCCTGGGGGCAAATGCCATTTCTCCCATCCCCCATTACCCTCTCTCCATGTTTTGATGGGTTTGAGACAGAAAAAAACAACTTCTTTGCAGACCTCTTGTTCTCATAATTGTCATAGGAGGTTGATGTTAGTAAGAAGGACATACATTGTAAGTACAGACTTTAAATACACTGCAATGATGTCATAGAAATGCCAGGTTAACCTTGCTTAGTGCCTACTCCAGTGCGTCGTCGCTAAAATACCAAGTTTAACATAACTAAAGTGACCAAGATCCAACCTTCCCATACACAAGGCAAGTACACTAACATCCTCTCCCGTGCTTTTCTTCCTCTTCCCGATGCCTCCAATCATGTTTGCTTACCTACTGAGGGAATAGGAGAAGACAAACACAATTCTAAAGTGGCTGTTTTATTGAGTCATTCATATTAGCAAAGTAAAATGACAGCAGTTTAGCAGTTGGATTGGTAGTTTGAGGGTCACATTATCTGTAACCGGTATGTGTACACATACCTGCATGTTTTAAATGGCAAAAGGACATTGTGTCGTAGTGAGGCAAGATAGTGGGTTATTGGTTTGGGTTGAGAAACCCTAGACTGAGTCTGGGCTCTGCCACTAACCAGGTGTATGATCCAGCAAGTCACAGGCTACCTTAATGGTGACTTTGAACTTAACTTCTTCAGGCTACTTTTCCTCTCCTTCACTTCTCTCTGCAGCAAGTGAACTTGACTCTGTGTTCTGACTCACTTGGATCCGTAGATTCTGTATGCTCTCACGGGCCCCATGTGTTTCGTTTATGCCTCACCTTCTTGACAGACTTTGTCTCTGGTTTTGCATAGCTAACTAGATAGCTGACTACTCTTCAGGAGAATCAGGTGACTAGCCAAGCTGTTTTCTAGAGTCTGCTTTCTACCAAGTGACTGTTTTGGGTACAAACTAATATATTCTTCAGTTATGGAATCCTTTCATTTGCAGTGTAACAGTTAAGATGGATGAAATTTTGGTTCTTCATAAATATTTATTTCTCATGTGATGCCTTTCATTTGGATAAAGGAGGAAAGACAGGATTCTTTGGCTTCTTATTTAAGTTTCTAAATAATTTTGGCCTCTCTGCTGCTCAAAATATCCATGCCATGTGGATGCTTGTAAATACTACCAAATGGTCTGGCATAGTACAGTCATGAGCCGTTTAAGGTTTGAACGGTCCCAAGGATGAAACAGAAAATATTTGAGGTCATATGTAAAGTTCTTTATAAGGACATTAAATCATTTGCCAGGATTTCTTTCTCTGGATTTTTTCCTAAAGCCCTGTGTTGCACAATAGTTAACTGAAGGAGCTTAAAAGAAATGTAAAAAAAAGATCGCCAGCAGGTATAGAGTATACGGTGACTAGAAAGGTGTCTCACACAGCTTCACTTGATTAACTTGCTGGAAGAGTGCGTATCATTAATGTTACTATTAAATTATAGTCACAACAGTGAGACGATCGCAGAACTTATACGCTTGAGTGTAGTTTACTGTAATTATAAAGAGACAGTAGCGGGCTTCCCTGGTGGCGCAGTGGTTGAGAATCTGCCTGCCAATGCAGGGGACACGGGTTCGAGCCCTGGTCTGGGAAGATCCCACATGCCGCGGAGCAAGTAGGCCCGTGAGCCACAACTACTGAGCCTGCGCGTCTGGAGCCTGTGCTCCGCAACAGGAGAGGCCGCAATAGTGAGAGGCCCGCGCATCACGATGAAGAGTGGCCCCCGCTTGCCGCAACTAGAGAAAGCCCTAGCACAGTAACGAAGACCCAACACAGCCAAAAATAAAAATAAATAAATTAAAGAGACAGTAGCAAAACCCAAGAGGTATAATTCATGCTTGACTCTAAAGGCACTATTCTGGATGATTCTGCGACATAAAGAGAGAAGCCCAGAAGGATTATTAGTAGATGAGATCCTGGATGTGGTAGGGGGCCTGAAGTCTTGGGGCTGCACAGAGGTGTGACAGGGCTGGAACATGCTGACATTGTTCAACCCTGTTCCCAAATGTCACTCCCATCCTTCACTTGTGTGGTCCCTGGGAAAACTCTCGACAGGCATCTGCTTCCTGTTTGGGTCGAGAGGTGCACACGATGCTGCCATCCTTGTGCTTCCTTTGAGCATCTATAGCCTCATCCAGTCAGTCACTTTCCAATCCCCAGGGCGTGTGCCTCCGCGGGGGCAGGAATTCAAGAGATGACCATGTGGCCTATGAAAGCCTCTCGGGGCAGATGTGCTCACCCCATTTATTGTTTGTGTGGCCCTGGGAAGTTGTATTTTAGCTTTATGGACCCTCAGTTGTTATCTCTAAAAACAGTATTATTATAACGGCTGTTTCCTCTAAAATGTTGTGAGGGGCGATTAAGATGGCACATAGGAAATTGCTTTGTTAACTTTAAAACCAACATGCAGTTGTGAGGGATTGCAAGGGTTTAAGCAGACGACATAGCAGGTGAACTCAAGGCGGTAGAATTTAAGAGAGAAAACAAGATCAAAATTCCTTCATTCATTCATACAGTCAACATATATTTATTGGGATCCTACGATGTGCCTAGAACCAGTCTAGGAGCTTAGGATAGAATAATAAATAAGGCAGCCAAAGTCAGGGCTCTCAGAGAGCTTGTGGTAAGTTTGGTCAGAGAAGTTAAACAAGAAAACAAATAATTTTGGTTAGTGCTAGGAGAAGGAAATCAAGATAATTTGGCCAAGGTGGGGTACGGGGCCGGCTCCAGATAAGGTGGTCAGCGACCCTCTCTGAGGAGTCCTGCTTGGCCAGATCTGAGTACTGAAAAGGGATCAAATGCGAACTGAGGGAAGATGGCCGGAAAACAGGAAAAAAAAAAAAGGTTTATACCAAATTTCAGACTCAAGTAATGAAGATTTTCTGGAAGAGATCAAAGTTGGGTGGGCTTTGTTCTTTAAGGATCCAGAGAGGAGGGACTTCCCTGGTGGTCCAGTGGTTAAGACTCCACGCTTCCAACGCAGGGGGTGAAGGTTCGATCCCTGGTCTGGGAACTGAGATCCCACATGCCTTGGGGTGTGGCCATAAAATTAAATTAAAAAAAAAAAGAATCCAGAGAGGAGACTTAGAATTTGTTGAAGAAGTATTTTTAAAGGACCAATGTGAGCTCCTACCTGATTTAATTTGTCTGTGAGATGGCCGGGGCGTCAGGGATTTTAAAGCTCGCTGGTGATTCTGCTATGCAGACACATGTAGAATCCCTGCTCTGCAGAGTTGTGTAATGGGCATCGTCCTGCAGCAGAAGGACGGACACTTTTGCTTTTGCCCTACTTCCCGCAGAGCAAACAGGGCTTCAGGGAGTGCTTAAGAGTTGCAGAAAAATTACAGTCCTGTGGTGTCTTTGCCCGATGCTTCCATTGAATAGATGGGAAAGCAATGAGGCAGTGGGTGGGCACGGGGAAGGTATGCTCTTGGAGAAAGGGATAAAGAATTTTCAAAACAGAAAGTCCCATCAGGAGGCACAGAAATATGAAAGAAGATGGTATATTTGTTCAGGGAATTGCTCCATCCCAGTTTTTGTATATCTGAGGTGGGAGTGAGAATCTGTATTTTTAAATAGATCCAGTGAAATTACGAAGCATTTGGGTATGAATGCGGGGGGTAAACCTCATTTCACAAAAATATCCTTCCATGGTCCTCAGTTGTCCAGAGGCCTAGACCTGCTTTCAAGCTTCACCGATTGTTTTCTGAGAACTAATGTGTGATGTGTTTTTTCAACCAGAATATTTGTATTGTAATGAGGGATTCTTGGAATTCTATACCCAAGGATTCTTAACCTGAAATGCACACAACTCTGGAGGTTTATGGTTGGGTGCCAGGGCAATAAGCACCTCTTATAATAGCACAAATATATTATACATACCTTTTATATTTTTATAAAGAGAGGGTCTGTGGCTTCTTTTACCAGATTCTGTTGATAAAAGGGCTGCATGATATCAACAAAAGGTGGAAGTGATTTAGAAACCATTGCATAAAACCAAAACACTTTTAAAGAGATGTTACAGTAGATTATTAAGGAACGTATTTTGAGGTAGATGTGCCTTAACTAGACATTGTATAGTTTAATAGTTAAATTAGTAAATTATCCAAATAGTAATCAAATATAGAAATACTTTGTGATATCTAGTTGTATTCGTAACTTATGATGTGGCTTCTTTTCTTCTTTATTGAGGTATAGTCGATGTACAATATTATGTAAGTTTTGGGGGTACAACAGTGATTTACAATTTTAAAGGTTATATTCCATTTATAGTTATTATAAAATACTGGCTATATTCCCTATGTTGTACCGTATATCCTTGTAGCTTATTTATTTTATAGATAGTAGTTTGTACCTCTTAATCCCCCACTCCTGTCTTGCCCCTCCTCCCTTCCCTCTCCCCACTGGTAACCACTAGTTTGTTCTCTATATCTGTGAGTCTGTTTCTTTTTTGTTATATTCACAAGTTAGTTTTATTTTTTAGATTCCACATATAGACAACATCCAGTATTTGTCTTTCTCTGTCTAACGTGTTTCACTTAGCATAGTACTCTCCAAGTCCATCCCTGTTGTTGCAAATGGCAAAATTTCAGTTTTTATTTTACAGCTAGATAGTGTTCTGTTGTATGTATGTGTATATATATGTGTGTGTGTGCAAATATATGGGTGTATGTGTGTATACATATGGGTGTGTGTGTGCATATATATGGGTGTGTGTGTGTGCATATATATGGGTGTGTGTGTGCCTATATATGGTTGTGTGTGTGCCTACATATGGGTGTGTGTGTGCATATATATGGGTGTGTGTGTATATATATGGTCTGTGCATACATATGTGTGTGTGCGTATATATGGGTGTGTGTGTATATATATGGTCTGTGCATACATATGTGTGTGTGTGTATATATGGGTGTGTGTGCATATATATGGGTGTGTGTGTATACATATGGGGGTGTGTATACATATGGGTGTGTGTGTGTGTATATATATATGGGTCTGTGTGTGCATATATATGGGTTTGTGTGTGTGCATACATGGGTGTGTGTGTGCATACATATGGGTGTGTGTGCATATATATGGGTGTGTGTGTGTATATATACACATACACCCCCCACATCTTCTTTATCCACTCATCTGTTGATGGACTCTTAGGTTGCTTCCATATTTTGGCAATTGTAAATAATGCTGCTATGAACATTGGGGTGCATGTATCTTTTTGAATTAGTGTTTTAGGTTTTTTTGGGGGGGATAAATACCCAGGAGTGGAATTGCTGGATCATATGGTAGCTCTATTTTTAATTTTTTGAGAAACCTCCATACTGTTTTCCATAGTGGCTGCACCAATTTACATTCCCACCAAAAGTGTATGAGGGTTCCCTTTTCTTAGCATCTTTGCTAACATTTGTTATTTGTGGTCTTTTTGATGATAGCCATTCTACCAGGTGTGAGGTGATATCTCATTGTGGTTTTAATTTGTATTTCTCTGATGATTAATGATGTGGTGCATCTTTTCCTCTGCCTGTTGGCCATCTGCATTTCCTCTTTGGAAAAATGTCTACTCAGGTTTTCTGTCCATTTTTTAATTGGTTTGTTTGTTTTTTGATGTTGAGTTGTATGAGTTGTTTATATATGTGGGGTATTAACCCCTTATCGGTCATATCATTTGCAAATATTGATATTTTCTCCCATTCAGTAGGTTGTCTTGGCTTTTTAAGAAAAAATGTGTTCACAAGATTCAAGTTTGGAATGAAAAGATGGACCAAACCCAAAACCATTTTATTCTAAGTCATGAGAATTTGTCACTGAAGTTTCTTATTAGGATAATTGGAAACACAGATGAAATTTCAAGCAGAGAATAAAAATTAAGTTCCTGTTTTTCCCTCAGAACAGAATGACATTTCTTCTATAATGCTCTGGGTTTTAGTCTCTACTCATGACAGGTGTCCATTCTGATTAATAAATGTTGCTGTCCGGAATGCTCTAAGAGTATAACCTGCCATTCTAGAAATAACAGGAGTATAGGAACAAGAACAGAAGGAAATTTAATTTGTATGCTAATCAAGTTCTATTCGGAATTTTATTAACATATATAAAAATATAATACAGAAATACAATTGGTGTTTTGCAATACCTCCATGGCTCCAAACTAAGATTTAGCCAGTCTATAAACTTCTTTCTAATCAACATTCAGTCATATTATTACTGTTTTAACTTTGGCTAGTTAATATCCGTATGAGTCTTAGAAATATGAGGGACAGGGATAAATTATCAAAGAAAATTTCAAGCAGTGTGACAGAGCACGCAACCTGAGGAAACAGTAGAGTAGGTAGAAAACCAGGTCTTGGAGCAGCAGTAACTTCTGTGATTATTAATCTTGAATGATCCAGGCGCTACCTCCTGGGCTTGTAACTGTTTGTTCATCATCATATCTCCATTCATGTATTCATTTCTTTATTCGATGCAATTAATTACATTGACAATATAAAATGACAAGGAGGATCTCCCTAATATTTACTTTAATGGAATAATTTGGGTAGCTGTTATTTTAACTTTGATGTTGCTTCTAGATTCTGGTTGAATCCAAGGGCTTTATTTCTATGTATAAACTGGCTTCACTGAGAGAAATGATGCATAATGAGAATATTGACTATTATCTGTTCAATGTAGGCAATACATTGGAAAGCGTTCACGAGACCATGGTTGATGCTTACTGTAGATCAGAGACTCTCAGTAACAAAAAGGTGGAGCATTACCGCTGCCAGATCACATTTAAGAGAGATCCCCAGTTGTGGACATATTAAGAGTTGTTTGGTTTTTATGTCCTGAAAGAAGTCTAGCTTTCTTGATTATGTTTTTAATTCCCTTGTCATTAATTACAGTGCTGAGGATATAACAATATTATACAACATCTATTTTAATTGAGTCATTTGGATGCAAATGGCAGAATCCCAGTTCAACCAGAAACAAACAAATGAGTTATGTGCTTACCTAACCGAGAAAGACAGGGGTAAAGATGACCTTTAGGAGGAGTGGAAAAGGGATTTCCCTCTCCTTCTCTTTTCTCTCTCCCTCACACACACACACACGTGTGTGTGTGTGTAGGCACATGTCCACACTCAACTGCCCCCAGCACACACATTTCTGCTTCTGTCAGAATTTTGGTCTTAATCTTGCCTACTGCAGATGAATTTTTCTCCATGCAGGAGGGTCATGGGTTTTAGCATCACCTAGGATTGTATTTTTACTGTGCCCTGACCGAGGAAAATAAGAGACTTTGCCTTGTCAGTTCAAGGGAGAAACAAAAATAACTGGCGGATTACCTTAGCTTGGAACCACGATCAATTTTGAGCCAGTTCATATTTCCAAAGAAGGGGTTGATGGAGTATTAAACTTGGTTCAACTTGGGGGCAGTGCTGGGGTGGTGAGATGTAAGATTTTAAGACTTCAAAGAGCCCTTCTGAGCCAAGAAAACAATGTTTACTGGCTACAACTGCATTTCAGGTTGGTATTGGTCTTGAGAATCTTTGATTACATGTAGAGCCTTCTTGGTGTAGCAAGGATGATATATAGCATATTTTTCAGTTTCATAAGCTAAGGACAGCACGCCATGATTAGGCAATTCATTAATGATTGTGGTAGGCAGAGTAATGCTCCCCCAGAGACATTCATGTCCTGATCCCTAGAACCTGTGATTATGTTAGATTATGTGGGAAAGGGGAAAAAGTTGCACATGGAATTAAGATTGCTAATCAGGAGATTATAGTGGATTTTCTGCGTTGGCCCAGTGTAATCACAAGGGTTCTTACAAGGGGAAGAGGAGACAGAAGAGGAGTCATAATCAGAGGGATGTGACATGGGAACTTAACCTTCTGTTGCTGACTTTGAAGATGGAGGGATGGGACCAAGAGCCAAGGAATGTGGTTGGCCTCCAGAAATTTGCAAATACAAGGGAATATTTGCCTTTAGAGCCAGACGGACACAATTCTGTTGACACCTTTATTTTAGCCTAGTGAAATCCATTTAGACTTCTGATCTCCAGAACTATAAGGTTATACATTTTGTGTTGCTTTTAGCCACAAAGTTTGTGGTATTTTGTTATAGCAGTGATAGAAAACAGTGATCTGTGGATCACTAGTGATCTAGATAGTAAAGTGATCTATGGAAATATTCTTTGGCCTAGGTACTAGAATATAAATCAGAATTTTTTTCTGAGTGAATTATGTATTCCCGTGAATTTTTTAGACTTCCTACAGACAATCTGAAAAAAACTAATGTTAAAAAGGTATTTCTTTTACTGCTAGTATTTCATCTACCAGCATAAACATAAAAAGCTTAGCTAAAGTATAATTTCCCCATTGACTTTCCTCTTGCATCATTTTAAAATAATGGAAGCTAGTTTTTAAACACAACTTTATATCTTTCTTTTTGCAATTATATGAGATTTTACAGTTTATTCCATGCTGTAATATAGTCTGGATATATTGTTTTTAATGGCTATATACTGTATTAAGTAAGATCTTTTGGCCAAGCATAATATTCATCTTTATTTCATCATTTAATCCATTATTCTACTTAAATGGCCCATGAACACAATTATACGATTTTAATATTATGGTCTGAATTTTTTTCCTGTTTCTATATTGTAATTCTGGGCGTGCATCATTATCCAAAGTAAGTAGATCCAAGTTTTATAGGGCCTACATTTTGGGAGTCTTTTTTAATAAAATGAATTCAAAATTACAAGAACAAAATTAGTTAAGGTGAATTTTTATTTAGGATGAAAAGGGAAATCAACATACTTCTTTTTTAAAGCAAATACCACAAACATTACGAAGTCCGGAATATGATAGAATTATAACTTTATGCATCGTCTGTAAATGGCTCTATATACATCAAAACTTGTTTCTTCTCAACTTCCCTAATGTGGAAGTTGCCAAATGTGGGCTGGGCATTATGGAGTGCATCACTGTTATGACTTGATCTCTGGCCTTACATTGTCCTGACCCAGTACTAATCCTAGTGTTCCTAGAAGCCATTCCTACACCCTGAAAAGCCATGGAAATGACTCTACCCCACTAATTCCAAAGTCGATGTGTCCTTGATTCAACTTCGGTCTGGCTGAATCCCCAAAGTGCCACCTGACACGAGGGGAAGTGTGGTTGAGTGGAAGTTGGAATAGAAAGAAAGTGTGGTCTTAATTCAGGGAAAATGTCTTATTTTTTGGAAATTTTCAAAAATATATGTCACCTATTACTAGGGTCCTCCCCAGCACGGTAGAAGGGACCCCTACATATTTGGGGCTTGTACCCAAAGTAGGGAATAGTGGGTTTCTACGTCCTGTCATTGACTTTCTATGCTTTCCTCTCCAAAAGAATAATAAGCAAATCATTTGCAAATGCAGAACATTTGCTGTGGCTTCAGCCCTTCTTTATATCGCTATAAAAGATGAAGGCCACCTGTAACTGTTGATGATGCTTCCCAAGGGGCTGTTGACATCTTTGTGGCCTGACAGCTGTTTCATGATGTTAATATCATAAATATTCTTCTGAACTATTAACAGGAAAGTATCTGTTTAGATAGTTCTATACAAGTAGATGCTTCCAGCCCAGGAATCTTTCCACTCCCTGGGCGTGCGTGGTATTGGAACTGTTTCTCACTTATCAGCTTCCAAATACATTTTTAAAAAATCTGGGAGTGTATAGCCTGAAGCCTCAGTATTTCTGTTTTTGTTTATTTGTCATGCAGGATGCCAGTTCGCTCCTGAACCCCTTACAGGCATCAAGATCTTCCAGCAAAATACAATCATGACCTTGAGTCTTGGTTTCACAGTCCATAAAAAGCTAGATTTTAGGTGATGGAAATTCAGAGTTAGAGCCCTTCTATTTTTTCCCCTCACTTAAGAAGAGATAAGGAAGTTGATCCAGCCCAGATTGACGCTAAGCCTAAAACGAGCTTTGCATACTCATTGAAAAGTGTTCCCACACTCTAGAGCCTTTATTCCACCTTTAAAATGCTCTTGTCCATCTCTTCACAAGACTTCAGAGACTGGAGATTTTCAGAGTCTTAATGCATTGATACGAAGATAATACAAAAAGAAAGCTTTTTCAAAACTCTTTTACTCTCTACGACTTCTCTGGGGGGAAAAAGCAGACCTTTATCTTCGTCAAAAGGGAATAAGACTCTTGGTCATGACAAATTCAGGTTTGAGGAGATAATTGAAATCAGGAAGTGGAAAACTTTGGTGGATTATCCCCAAAGCCTGGATCAGACAAGGCAATCAACCAGAGGCAGCACAGATTTAAGTGAAGATGTGCACCCTCAGGTCAAGGCCTGGGCTGCTTGGGGATAAAGAGATGTAACAGAAGAAGAAGAAATGGGAGAAAATGTTTTACTAGATTGAAGCTAGTGGTGTGTATGTGTGTGTGTATACACACACACATGGCTGTAGCAGATAGGGGTTATATTTTTTATTTCTTTTGTTTCCTTTGCCTGCACAGAGCCTAGGAATGTACTAGAAGCTTAAGTATTGATTGAATTAACCTTTCCCCATATGCGAAAATCTGTATGATTCAATTTTTGTTCTAATGCAGTGCATCCAATATTATATTGAATATTTAATGAGTAATAGTAGTTCACATTTGATGAGTATTTACTATGTGCTGGGCACTGTGCTAGATGCTTGATATATTTCATTTAATAGTCTCATGACCTCATAATGGTCGTATTGTTAATGCATATATATTATTTATTAAATAAATTATTATTTATCTCTACAAAGCTAATAACAACTGTCTCTCTCTGTCAGTATAAATTCTGTTATTTCTATTTTCATCAGTACTATTCTAGTCCAGGTTCTTGTGTGTGTGTCCTTCTCTCTGCCTAGGATATCCACGGACACATCATCTGTTGGGGTAAATCAAACCTCGCATGTAGCTGTGATCATATCCTTCTCCATACAACTAACCCTGTGTACACTTTTATTTTTGCAACTACACTACTTTACTATAACTATTTGTTTCCATTGGTCTCTCTTATTGTTGTCTCCTTGAGTAGCCATGTTTTTCTTTGTGTTTCTAGATTCTAGCATCAAGAAGTACTTGGCTGAGAGTAAAGAGCAATGATTGTGAAATAAATGACTAAGTGAATGCACAGACGAATCCAGTGTTTTCTCCTTTAAATAAATGATCATGTACAAGTAATTAAAGAATTGGTTCTTAGATGTATAACTGAATCACTTTGCTGTACACCTGAAACGTTGTAAATCAACTATATTTCAATTTTAAAAAATCATCTGCGAAAAACAAAAATAAGACTTCGTTCTAAGCGTGAGTTCCTAAGTTCTTAGAGAACCATGAATGGAAAATGTTTATTTCAGTGAATACAGGGCCTTCTTCCCATGGGTTTAGTTCTATATTCCTGGCACTGATCTGGAAGGGAAAAGAAAAATTGAATCTAGAATGAGGTTGGTGTGTGTGTGTATGTGTGTGTATTTTCCTATACTTGTGACTTAATTCTAAAGTCAATTAGCAATAATATGGGAATTTTCCATTATTTATGATTTTTTCTCTAATTGACAGTAGATTATATGTACATTTTGCAGACAGATGAACAAAATTTTAATTTGTTAATAATAGGTAATTTCTATGTCACTGATATTAACATTATTAAGATGGATTTAATTCTCCGTTTAACTTGTGTGTTTTAATCTTTGCTATTAAAAATACCTCATCACAAATTTGAAGAAAACTTAAAAAATTAATACAATAATGCAACCTGTTGTTTATCAATTTAACTTGACCCTATGATATAGTGATCTAATATTTAGCATATGATCAACAATCTGTAAGAAATTTTTAGAGATTACCTCTTAAATTATTCTAGGGTGTTAACTACCTACTGGTTTCTCTAAAAAAAAGTTTGTTTATTGAATCATCTCGTATTTTCTTATACTGAAATTCTTTTCTTATTTCTTTCCAAATACCTAATGCAGAGTTCTATTTTATTTCTCATTCCACATAGAGAAACATTATGTCATTATCTTTATAAAAGGCATATAAATGCATTTAGTTACTCCTTCAGGTATGGTTCCGCACAGATTCCTGACAATATGATCCTATAAAATTATAAAACCTAAGTCTCCTGTTGACTTTCATCTGAGGACAGGTAATGAGTTCAGCTGTGAGTCATTGTAGTTCCAAAGATGTAAAGAAAATCATTGCAATCACACTTAACCTTCACATTGCATGCATCTAAGGGGAGATGCAAGATTTTAAAACAGACAATTAACATAAGAACTTTCTCCTTCATGTTGGGTGAGATCATCAGGGCAGTCTAATGAATAGTCTGAATGTAGAACAGTTTATTTTTATTTTTTATTGAAGTATAGTTGATTTAAAATGTGTTAATTTCTGCTGTACAGCAAAGTGATTCAGTTATACATATATATATATACTTTTTTATATTCTTTTCCATTATGGTTTATCACAGGATATTGAATATAGTTCCCCCATGCTATACACTAGAACCTTGTTGTTTATCCATTCTATGTATAATAACTTACATCTGCTAACCCTGATCTCCCACTCCATCCCCTTTGGCAACCACAAGTCTGTTCTCTATGTCTGTGAGTCTGTTTCTGTTTCATAGGTAGGTTCATTTGTGTCATATTTTAGATTCCACATATAAATGATATCATATTGCATTTGTCTTTCTCTTTCTGACTTACTTCACTTAGTATGGTAATCTCTAGGTCCATCCATGTTGCTGCAAATTACATTATTTCACTCCTTTTTATGGCTGAGTAGTATTTCATTCTATATGTGTACCACATCTTCTTTATCCATTCATCTATCGATGGTCATTTAGGTTGTTTCCATGTCTTGGCTATAATGAAAAGTGCTGCTATGAACATAGGGGTGCATGTATCTTTTTGAATTAGAGTTTTGTTCAGGTTTACGCACAGAAGTGGACATAAATCTGAATTTGTTGCTCTTTGACTACTCCTACCCCTTGCTTCTTCCAGGTAAATTTCACTGGATCATATGGTAATTCTGTTTATAGTTTTTTGAGGAACCTCCATACTGTTTTCCATAGTGGCTGCACCAATTGAGAATGTAGAATATTTTAAAGGAATGAAATATTACTTTTTTGAATATATACTCTAGCCTTTTGAGTCTGTTTTAAATCTCATTTCAAAATAGCCCATTGCATAAAACGACTAACGGAACAAATTTCATAAATCCCATTAGATTGATTAAACATGCCCCTCTGCGGTCTACTGAAAATAGCAATATATACGGAGGCTTGTGTTCATTCAGAGCAGTCATGTGTACAGACAGGGTGGCCCAGAGCCCCCAGGGCTCCTAGAGATATCCTGGAGGGATCCTGGAAAGGTTACTTTGGAGACAGAAAAATCTGGATTTGTTGCTCTTTGGCTGGCTCTACCCCTTGCTTCTTCCAGGTAAATTTTACTTATATATGTTTTATTTAGTAAGGATCTATTAATGATTTCATTTGGCATAAAATGTTTCTGCTGGTTTCTTGTTGCTGTTGTTGTTCAAATGTGAAAACCTTTGCTTTAATGAAAGCAAACACCATTTTTTCCTGAATTCATCTCCAGTCTAGGCAAACATTTATATGCTATGCTCCAGTAACTACAGTGCATTTCATTTTCCCTGCTCTGAGCCTTTCAGTGTTCACCTGAAATTATTTTAAAAATAGACTGTCACTCCAAAAGAAAGCGAAGTAAGTGTCTGTGCAAGAAGAGTGGGGAGGGCTCAGGATTATAGATTCACCTGGGGTTGGTCATGGATTGAGACCAAAAGCCGAGGAAGAATAAAATCAAAAGGATAAGAATGAGCGTTTGTGTCCAGTACTGACATGTGGCTTGAAGCCGCTCTGCATTTTATTCCTCTTAAATCAGTGACTCTACTGAGAATCAGGCAGGAGAGCCCTGCATCAAGGATTTCCTCTGCCTTCAAATCCTGGTCGCTGCAACCAGCTGGAGCCACCCACAGATTCCTTTGTTGATAAGTGGTTCAGGAAGGGAAGGGAAACCCTCCCCATCAGTAGGCTGTAAATGAACTGAACTGCAGCCGGTTCACGACGTCGCTAACAGTTACCCTCATTTTTGTAAGGGGTGGAAAAGGCATCTTTTTTTATAGTAATAAGGTGCAGTCTGTGAATCCTGCCATATACCAGATTAAAAGAGCTGCCGGTACATCAGTCCACAGAGAGAAGAAGCAGGTAATTATTCAGAGAGAATGCTCTGGAACAGAATGTTGTCACCCCATAATGGTCCCCTGCTGATAGATAAATGTAGAGGCAGAAGCAGTGTACTTATTTTTTAAAGCCGGAGTTGTTTTTTTCGGTGACACAATAGCAGCTCTTGTGATCAGCTTTCCTGTTTTACCAAATGAAAGGTTGTAGATTTAATCATCATTGTGCCTGATGGAGAACTGATGTCACAAAGTGACAGAAGGTGACTATAGCCTGCAGTGTGCAGACTGACTCCGTAAACAGTCTTGGTGCAGACTTGGAAGAACCGCTTAGTTATAAACGGGTAGATTCTTGATTTTGCACCTTCTAAAATTCTAAATTAGTTATACTCCTACCAGTTAAGACTGAATACGTCTTTGCTTTGACAATGAAAATTCAGCTGGGTAGTAACCCATGAGATGACAGATTTCATTTGATTTCAGGGGATGACACAATTTCATCTGTGGTTCGAGGGTTACCTGTAGGGCTAGATAACTCTATATAACAGTATTCTCTGAATGGAGACAATCGCTTTCTCTGATCTTGTATTTATTAAATAAATGACTTCACCATTATGAAGTGAAGTGGGTAGAAATAAGACTCTATATAACTTGAAATTTCTAAGCTGGCTATTAACTTATGGGTCAAAAATACTGGGTAGAGGGTTCAAGAGAAATTTGGTGTGGTTTGTTCTCCTGCAATCTATTTGCCCTAACCCTTTTGTAACTGTTATAACTGGTTTTGATTTTCTGGATGTCACCAATTTCTCCTTGATTTTATCAGAAGTTGCCTTTGCTTCCTGTGATTTTATCATATTTTATCCAAATCCTATTCTCTGTGTATATATATATATATTTAAAGGAATAGAATATTTGTAAATAAAGGTTTTTATCTTGTGCAAAGCCAAGAAAAAAAAAGAGCTCATCTGGCCCAACTCTGTATTCATATCCAATCATAGTAATAGTTAACTTTTATTGAGCATTTACAATATGTTAGACACCGTGCCAAGGACTTCACATAAATTTATCATTAATCGTATAACATTTAAAAAATAACTCAGTGGATATTCTCATTCTACCCAGGAAGAAATTACACTCGGAAGAATGACTTGTGCAAGATCTCATATCAGATAAATGGTGGGATTTTGACTCACCAGGCCTCAGCCACTGTACCTTTGCTGTTCAAAGTGTGGTCCTTGGGCCAGCAGTATCAGCATCACACCATCTGGGAGCTCATCAGAAGTGCAGGATTCCAGACCCCACCCCAGACCTACTTAATCAGAATCTACATTGGAATGCCACCCCCAGGTGATTGGTATTCACCACAAGGATTAATAAGGGCTGCATTGTTCCTTTCTTACAGGTCTGCCAACCTGTTTTGCTTCTCTTTACGAGAGGAAGGGTTTAGGGTGTCTGGGTGACTGATGACGCCTGCTTTGGAGAATCTGTGACAGATTACAGCAGTGCCTCGAGGCTGAGACTTTTCTCTGAGCATGGCGGGAAAATGATTCTTCTAGTTTCAATGACAAGGGGCAAAAGAGTGCCCTGGGAAGTATCCCTGTGAAACCCTAAAAGAAATTAATGATAATAAATTCAGGAAGATGTATTGAGGTACCCAAGCCTATTTTAAAAATCATTTCCACTCCTGGCACCACGTGACATCTTTTGATTCTTGATCATTCTACTTCATGTCTCGGCACTACACTCCCTCCCGCTGGAAACACATTTGTAAGGTCATTATGAGGGCCTGCATTTAGACCTGATGGAACCAAATTACTGACTAAGGTGTGCTGGCCTCTTCTAAGCTGAACGGTAAATTTGTACAAGAAATTGAAATTTGTAACTTAAATACGCTAGTAATATACTTAACCTTTACAGTCTGAAATGCTTTCTCCACACGCAACAAAGTAAGGTTGATATTTAAGCATTTGACAAATTAATGTTTAAAAAGGAGGTCACTTTTTTTTAATTTTGAAAGATTGCATTAATTATTGGAGAGGCCAGGAAATATACTTTAAATGGTTTTTCATCATGGGGTAGTATTTCTATTCAGTATTTTGCACAGACCCTAGAAGTAACATTAAATATCAGAAACTAAAGGCGGTATGTGCACATCCTGAAAAATAAGCCTAATTATTTTCATCATCTTTCATAATATTATGTTTGTTTAACTTTAATTATTTGAACAGTCAGTAGAAATGAAACTGATATTTCAGGCTCTGTGATGATTAAAGCTCCTGTCAGCTTTAATATCACCATCCTAATAGAGTAAATTTGAGTTGGAGTGTTCAATGAAATAACCACAAATTGAAACTTCAGAAACAGGTAGAAAAAGATGGATATCAATTTCCTTGCTGTTGATAGTTGTCTAAAAAGGGACAGTGGTGGTCCAGAAGAGGTGCTTACATCCTGATATGCCTAGCATAACCTATTTTCTAGACTTAAGACATTCAGTGATGAAGCAGACCAATGACTGGCAGTATGTAAATAACGGTTTGGGGAGTAGAAATGTTATATAAAATGTACACATTAAAAAAATTGAAATTAACAAATATTTATCAACTTTATTATCCACAATAAATCTAAGCCTTCTTCATAAATAGTGCCTACAAATTCTTCATAACTTTTTTGCTATTTTAAAAGATGTATCATTATAACCCATACGTTTTTATAGCCTTTCCTATAATCCTTGATCTTTTAAGCATTTTGAAAATGACACTCTAGTTTCATGGTGCAAAAAAGAATAACAGAATTTTGTGGGCATTTCAATTTTTTAAAAAAGTGATTGTAAGTGAATAACAGCTTTCTCCAAGACAAGGAGCTGACCTTAAAAGTTAGTCACTGACTGGTGTTAGTACTTGAGTGATGGTCCTTTTGAAGAATCAGTGCCATCTCTCTCACCTAGTTTTTTTTTTTAATTAATTTTTATTGGAGTATAGTTGATTTACAGTGTTAGTTTCTCCTGGACAGCAAATCACCTAGTTTTTAAAAGTACCATCTACTCCAGGAAACCCGGCAATTTCTACTGCCTTTAACTGCATTGACTTTTGCTTTGCTTGTGGCAGTTTTTCCGCTTGCACAATAGCTTTCTTGCATTTCAATGCTTTGTAAAGATTTTTAAAATACAAATGAAGGATTTGAATTTAAATTAAAATCCAGCCGCACACATTCTTATTAAAGTTAATTCAATTGTGGAGGAAAGCTAATCAGATATTTTCTATTGATGTTAATTTGCCTTTTCTCAGGCAATGAAAGTACATCACTTTCAAAAGAAATCATTTCAAGATTCATCCTAATTTCAGAAAACTTTTAAAGAAAAGTCTTAGAATCAAGGGATTGGCTAATTAAATGCTTTCCAATTATGATCTTAGTTTACTCAATAGGGAGCCAATGGGGTATCTTGAAAATTTACCTGGAATAGTAGACAAGATCTGAGTTGAAGTCCTGGTTTGGCCACTTTCAGGCTGTCGTTTAGCAGAGGTCACTTAACCTTTCTGATTCTCCTTTATCTTGTCTGCAAGTAAAGGTAAAACTCTTGTTAGGATTAAATGAGGATTAATTGTGGAGTTTTCTGTTTCACTAATTTCTGTGATAGGTTTTATGGTTTACTTTCATGTTCACTGCTTCTCAAGGTGTAGTCTGAGTTGTAGAATTTCTCTTTCATTTACCTTTTTTTGGGGGGTTATTTCTTTCTAGCTTTATGGCATTATGATCACATAATATAGCTTAGAGAAACCATGTTTGGAATATTTTAACGATTTTTATGGGATCTGGTATATGATGTATATAACCAATTTTGTTAAATGTTCTATGGATAGTTTAAAGAAAGTTGTCATATTTAATAAATTAGCCCTATTGATGATTTTGTTCAGATCCTATACGATCCTGTTTAGATTTAATCTATCCAAGATGGAAAAGAGTGTACTAAATTTTCCATAACAATAATCAATTTCTCATTTTATTTCTAGCAGTTTTTATGTCATATGTATTGATGAAGCATGATGTGAACAAAAAAATTCACAACTTCATGTATTCCTTAACATTCAAATTATAAAAGAACAAAATCATATGACCTTGTTTGTTTAGTTGTTTTACTTTAAATTCTGCTAGATCTGAAATTTATGTTACTATCTGTTCTTTCTACATGCTTGATAAATCTTTGCCAACCCTTTCATTTTTCTTCTTCTTCATTCTTCTGAGTCAGATTTGTCTTTTGTGAGTATCACATATTTGGATATTTGATTTTGTTTGTCTCTTATGTAATCTCTGAATCTTTTAAGAGGGTGGCGATTAAACTATTTGCGTTTATTATCCTGATATATTTGATTGTATTCCTGCCAACTTGTTTTATCCTTTTTTCATGCCATTTTTTATTTTCTGAGTTTTGTTTCAATGCTGGCGTGAAACACATTATATAAGTTTGAACCTCCAATGCTTTGCAAATATATCTGATTTTATGTCTCTGAATGGTTACCTTATATTATTTTTAAAACATAGTATAAATTTTTGCAATTATCAAGGTCTCCAAGTAAATGGTATCATGTGCCCGTCATCTATTGAAAATGAAAGATTTAATTTCATTTTATTTTCCTCTCACCTTTACTCACAGGAAATTATTATTATTATAACTTTGGATTTTAGAACTCATTAAATACAATTAAATTACGACTATTTCATAGTGCTTCTGTTTCAAGCACTATTTTTTTTTAACATCTTTATTGGAGTATAATTGCTTTACATTGTTGTGTTAGTTGCTGCTGTATAACAAAGTGAGTCAGCTATACGTATACATATATCCCCATATCCCCTCCCTCTTGTGTCTCCCTCCCACCCTCCCTATCCCACCCCTCTAGGTGGTCACAAAGCACCAAGCTCAAGCACTATTTTTGACATTTTCATTGAGCTGTAATGGTCATTAAATCTAACTATTATAAGTAATGATTACAGTGCTTATAACCAGTCCCATTTTCCCCTTCTCCTATATTTTTGATAACTTTTATTCACATTTCTGTTATTCTCTTTGAAGTAAATTCTTAAATAATTTTCTTCTTTTTTTAAAAAATTTATTTATTATTTATTTTTGGCTGTGTTGGGTCTTCGCTGCCGCGTGCAGGCTTTCTCTAGTTGCACCCAGCGGGGGCTACTCCTCGTTGTGGTGCGCGGGCTCCTCATTGCGGTGGCTTCTCTTGTTGCAGAGCATGGGCTCCAGGCACGCAAGCTTCAGTAGTTGTGGCTCGTGGGCTCTAGAGCGCAGGCTCAGTAGTTGTGGCACACAGGCTTAGTTGCTCCGCGGCATGTGGGATCTTCCCGGACCAGGGCTCGAACCCGTGTCCCCTGCATTGGCAGGCGGATTCTTAACCACTGCACCACCAGGGAAGTCCCAAAGAATTTTCTTTGGGTAGTTTATTTCTCAAAACCTTGAATATCTAAGATTATTTTTCTATTGCCCCCAAACCTAAACATCAAGTTCCCTTTAGAAATCATTACCTTGAGTGATAACATTTTATCTCTAAATGTTCCATTTCCTTCTGATATTTTAATTATAATAAATCTGCTCCTTTGCAGGCGATCTACATTTATTTCGCATCTGTGTATTTAAATTCTATCATTAAGTGAATCTCTTTCAATTGCTCTTTCCATGGAGCATGGTGAATCGTTTGTAGCTTCGATCTGAGATCTGATTTTGGGGTCAAAATGCCTTTGTCAATGATTTCTTCAATATCGCTTCTGTACCATTGTACTTGATTCTTCCGAGGAAGACCCATGATTCTAGATTGGGTTGTCCTACAGCCAGCATCATCTAACAGTAATTTTGTCTTTATTCATTTCCTAGGCATTTTTGGAAATATTGTCAAGTTTCTATTCCGAACCACTGATTAAACTGATCCCCCCTTGCAAGTATTGCCCTTTATTGTTTTCATTAGAGACTTTAGTGTTACAAATGTGCTTGACTTTCTGCGTTCTTCTCCCATTCTCACCCAGCTGCCTTTTGTCTTAGCTCTCCTGCATGGCTTTTTTTAAAAAATTGAAGCTATATCTCTTATTGCAATCAACAAAGAAAAAAAATCTTGTAGGGCTAAAGAAGTTTTTAGAAGCATGTGTTTTTCTGAATTTGACTGTCGCTATGCTTGTTCTGGAGTTATTCTTATTGTCCCTCTGTGGATTACTCTGTCCTCTTTAGAAATACACAATGACCATGACTTTGCTAAAGGCACTGATGCATCCCACAGTAAGGACACTCCTCAACTCTCTCCAACCCAATATCTCCTAAAATTTTAATTGATCCTAGAACTTTTCTCCCCACAAAACATCTCACAGAGCCTGTGTTTCATGAAATTATATTTGACCACAAATGGCTAAACATATATCATTATATAATCTGTAAATATCAAGAGAAATCCTTTGATTGCTGTAATTATCCACTGGTACTCATTTTCACTTTAGGCCAATTTACTATGATTTTATATTTAGTTAGGGTTTCTTTACAAATGAAAAGAAATAGAGATGTGGAGTTGCCCAATGTTTTTTCTTGTTAGGTAAAACTAATACTTAGAAGTTAAGTATATATATATATATCTTATAATTCTTTCAATGATGAAAATCATTTAATGAGGTTGTAAGATATATTTTCAGACACCCACAAAGAGAAACTGCAGGAGAAAATTGCAAACATTTATCACACACATCATACTATCCTAGGTCACACTGAAATATTGCAAGAGTGCTAAGAGATGTCAAAGTAACTAATTACAGCATAGGTACAGCTGGCCATCAAGGTGAGCCAATGAGGAAAGGAAACCTTTCAACAAATGGTGCTGGAACAATGGAATAAATGTATGAAAAAGAATCATTGGACACCATACATAATCAAATGTAAAAGCTAAAACAGCCAGTTTCTAGAAGAAAACATGAGACGGTATTTTAGTGACCTTGGGTTAGGCTGAGATTTTTATAGGGGATGCAAGAACAAAAACCATAAAATAAATATTGATAAATTGAACTGCCTCATAATAAAAATAATAAACTTCTAGTTATCAAAATACACTATTAATAAAAAGAAAAAGAAAATCACACATAGGATAACATATTCTCAATACATATGTCTGACAATAACTTATTTGTATTTAAAATGTATAAGCATCTTTTATTGCTCAGTAATAAAGATAAACAACTCAATTACATAGTAAAAAGACTTGATGAGACTTCACAAAAGAAGACATATGCTTGGCATAACCATATGGAAAAGTATTCAACATCATTATCAGGGAAATGTTAATGAAAACCCCAGTGAGTTACCCCTGTACAACCAATAGGATAGATGGAATTGAAGAGACTAAAAACACCAGATGTTGGTGAGGATGTAAAGCCTGGAACTCTCATACATTGCTGTTAGGAGTATAAAATGGAACACCTAATTTGGAAAAAGTAACTCTATGCCACTTAGGTGTTAATCCAAAATAAATATCTGCAAAAAATACTTATGGGTGAGTAAATGGTGGTAATTCATAAAATGAAATAATACTCAACAATAAAAAATAATACACACTGTACATAATCATATGGGTTCTATGGGTGGTATACACAATAATATGGATCTATTTATACGGCTTTTATCTCCACTGAAAAATAATTTTGGGAGGAAAATGCATTATTTTCTTCTTTGAGCTTAGTTTTTCTTAAAACAGACTGTCAGGTTTTCAAGTTTGGAAGTAAAAATGCTGCTCTTCTAAAATATTGATTTAGAAAAGGGCAACTTCTGAGTCACAGTCTAAATTCAGCCTTTAGTTTAATGTCACCTGGTAATATTGTTTTTACATCTGATAATTGCTGTTAATGACAAAGCAGTAGTTCTCAAGCCTTAATGTACATCAGAATTACCTGGAGTTTCAGATTCAGCAGATCTGGGGTGGAGCCTGAAATCTTTCATTTCTAACAAGTTCCCAGTTGATGCTGATACTGCTGGCCCAGGAACAGGGGAGTACCGCTGGATAATGAACTTTCCTGGTACTGGGTGAAGAGCTCAGAAGAATCGTTAACTTTCAAATTTGTATTTCAAAGAGTAAATGAATATCAGAGTATGGTGGGAGAGCCTGCTGGGTCTTGAACTTCAAGGTAGATCACTGATCTGACTACCGTTTGAGTTCTTGTAAGCCACTTAAGGCACATTCATAATGAATATATCTACTTTTGGACAGAGTTTCCTGTTTTCATATCTACTTGGCCGGTGAGGAAGCGATTGTGAAATGTTATTAAGCCATGTCGCTGATTAATCGAAGGGGGCGGGATGGTGTGGTAGATTTTATTACTGTGCCCAATTCTTCTTTCCATGTGTGTTGCCATGTGACTTATATTGCTGTATGGGGTGGGGACATGGGGAAAGATATATTCCCACTGGACAACAAACTTAGTTATGTGAGTTGTCTTGGCCAACAAAAAGTGTGTGGGATGTACAGTTCTGAGGAGAAGCTTTGAAAGCCCTCCTGCGTTTTCCCCCCTCTGCCGTAAGAACAGCATGTCACAGATAGTGGCCATTCCGTTGGACAGAATGAGAAAAATACGTGCAGAAGAGTTGCAGCCAACATGTAACCTGAGCAAGAAATAAATATTTGTTCTTGTATGTCAGTGAAATTTGGGGGCTATTATTGCAGCAAAATCTAGAGAAAATTATTGAATACCCCATACCTCCTACTTCATGCCAGGTATTGGGCTAGGCTGATTATGTGTATTACTTTAGTTTTAGTTACCACAATAATCCTATTAGTTAGATATTTTCCCTCAAATTATAGGGGAGAAAATAAGGTTTACAAAGTTGACTACATTAATTCTGGTAGGAGATTTCTTTCAATTATACCACGGTGTGGTAATGCATAAAATGTTGAACTATAAATAAATAAGATTATGTGGGAAGACAGTAAAGTTTATTAAGAAATATTATTAGTTTGACATTTCTAATCCCAATATCTCAATCAATGAGCAACTATAGAGAATATAACCTCCTCCACCAGAATTGGTGTTTCCATTAAAAGCTGATTAAATAAAATCTTAACCACTCAATGCAAAAACCTCCAGTTAAAAATGTTCACTCTTCAAAACTCTGAGTAAAATTTAATTTGGAGTAGACAGGCTAAGATTTTGGTATTTCAAAGTAGAAGATAGATCCCAGTAAGGAGAATGAATGGGGAGACAATATTAGCCAATTTAAGAAGCATTTAGTTGGGTAAATAAACATGATAACTTGATAGGTCATTGAAAGTTTGATTGTTAGTGAGGCAGTAAGTGAGGAATTCAAAGGATGGTAAAAGGCCTGGAATCCAAGGTTTGTGCTTAGGAGGTGTGTGTTAATGGGTAAGCTTAGGGGTGTTCAAGGTGAGGTACTTTCCCATTAATATGGGAAAGATTCCAATACAGATGTTTTATTAGGAAAGATTAGAGAATCTACTGGGCAAGTCATTTGGGATTAGCTCTCTCAAATGTTTCATTTTTAAAATAAGTGTTTATAATGCACCTGCTCTCTGCCAGATGTGCCAGGTGTGGGTCATATGCAGCAAACAGGAAATAAACCTGCTCTCACAGAGCTCTTACATTCCAGCAGCAGAAACAAACATAAGGGATGATCTTTTGGAAATCCTAAATGCAACGAAGTGAAGATAAGGGAAGAGAGGATTGAGTGTGACGATTTGTGGGGGGCAGGTGGTATTTGAAGGAGGAGGGGGACGGTTGGGGTGAACAGAAAAGGACATGGATGAGAACTTGATAGTTGAGCTGAGCTCTGAATGAACTAAGAAAACCAGCTGGGGAAAGATTTGGAGGAAGAGAGATCCTGGGTGGTACCAGCGATAGGAAATGCCTTAAGGCAGCAATGAGGTTCTCATGTTCTATGATGTCACCAAGGCCAGTGTTTCCTACATTTATAAAGATATATAGATATAGATCCTTTTGAAAATAAGGGTGTGTGTGTGTGTGTGTGTGTGTGTGTGTGTGTGTTTCCATTGTTGGGCTCCTTTTAAATAATTCATTTTATAGGCAAATAGGCTCAATTTCTATTTTAATTTCTTTTTGTCCTTTCCTTTGTAGATTCATGGGCATGTCTTAACTGTAACAGCTGTATTGGGAACATGTTAAATTGTATATTATATAGTCAAAAAGAAAATGAGAATGTACAATTATCTGGGAAGTTTCATATCATTCATACATACTTTTTAAAAACTAATTTTGGTTGCCTAAATTGTCTGTGCATGCTCTGCAAATAAGAGTTTCTCTAGGTTTTGTAACACAAAATATTCTATGAAGCAAAAGATTTAGTCAATGGGCTATCACCACCCCCGACCCCCCTCCAAAAAAACTCAAACCAAAGAAAATAAAACATATGTTAGATATCTGGATAAATAAACCAAATAAAAGAGCCCAAAGTAACTTCTATTTCAATAGAATGAATAAGAATATTATCTCTTTGAAATAAACTCCAATTTAGTCATAAGCAAATTACTTATGTTAGTCACAACATTACTCCATGTCATATAGTTGTATGCAGTAAAAAAAAAAAAAAACTCTCAAAGCTTATTAAAGACAGTATAATTGTGTTATGTGCTGAAAGGGTTAGAAATACATAAAACGTGGCCCCATTTCAATTCTTGCTGTTGTATAAATACTTTATTAGTGTAGATGGTGGGGACAGGAGAAACATCCCTTAATCTGAATGCACTCAAGTAGAGAAGATTAAATGCACAGCGTATATTTGGATTAGCTCCAATAATGTAAACCTGAACTATATAGAAGTTAGTGATTATATATGAATAAAGATGGGCATATAAAGCCTTTTCACATACTCTAAACAGTCCCTGCATTAATTTTCTGCTTTCATGTGAGGATCTGAACTGAGAAAATCCAGACTAAAAAATGCTTCACCATTTATATTCATCATAACTTAATTTTGGCATAATTTGGCCAGTATCTAAAGAAAACTTAGGGGGAACAATTATTGTTTGTCTAACCATCAACACCAAAACCCAAAATCTGCTTTAAGTGACGTATTTTCCAGTGAGCTATTAGAAAATACAGAGCCTATAGAACTCTAAGAATTAACAATTTACTCAGTGATGAGATTGAATGTTTTTTCCAGTGGGTAAGAGACCACATTTTGATAATTTTCCTCCCATTTTATTCTTTTATGTAATACACTGAAAAAAATTCAGAATGTGTTTCCTTTTCAGTTTGTTCCTAATGTTAGCCAAGAGATTCCCAATGGCAGTTCAGAATAGAAGAACATGTAAATCTAGAAATATACTTTTGGGAATCGGAAACCTTTTACAGATGATTTTCTTGTCAGGGAGAAAGGCGACTTTCTCATTAGGCAGTGGCAAGTGCACCTGTTCTTCGTATCATCAAACATATATCTGCATAGTGGGAAAGTTACCTTAGTTTATTGCCATTTAATCTTACGATTCATTTTCAAGCTGAGTGAATTAGAAATGTGCATGACCTCTTGTTTAATGAAGGGCTACTGGGAGGAACTGGCACGTAGTACTCCCCATAAATATAGATTCTCCATATTTGATTAGAAGCCTGTTCAAACATTTGTAGATTATAGGCTTTAAATATACTACTTATATTTCCTCCTATTTAAAAATTAATTGGAACCTTTTCTTTGACTTTCTTTAGAGACACCAAGTTAGCAATGCTAGGTTAGCAATTTTTAAGTGCATTGAACCACTTAAAAATAGCTTCAGCTTGTGCTCTCCAGAGGTGGGAAGGAGAAGCTATAACAGATCATTATTCCTCACTTCCGCTGTGTAATAAACTGGTCATGATGATTTATAATACTTCAGTGTGTTCTAGTATTTCCAGATTGATATTGCTATGTCTTGTGCTGGAAATATCATGTCATGGTATTTGTTTGGTTGCCAAAGATTCAGTCTACTGCCTTGATAAATTTTGTCTTAGCTCATTATACCAAATATGTTTTATGAAGGAATTTAATTAGAGTCATTTTATATATGATATAATTAAATAATCACATCCAACTTAATTCTGAAATTAACTCTTCACTGAGGCTAATGTTTGAATCTACTAAATCTAGACAATTCCATGGGTACTAATTAGAAAATTTCCTTTTCATAGTCATAAAGAGTTTTATGTATTGATCACCAAAGTAACAAAATGGGAAGATACATCAGAAGTTGTTTAGAGCAGGCTTTGCTAAACAAAAATTTTGGCATTTTCAGTGACTTAGAGGTGATGGTATTTTCAAATAAAATAATTTTAAAACATTTCAACTTAATGTGTGCTTATACATATATAAAAATGTGAATATATGTAAGCATATGTGTGTGTGCATGCATTGACTTTGAAATCAGATCAGTGATGGGCGGAGCAAAGTGAAAATGATTGGAACAATAATTTTAAGACCATCAATCATTGTTATATTGGCTGCATCACACAGACAGAAATACTCCCATTACTATATGCCAAGTACCTCTTTTACTCTTGGTTTTCATGGAAATTCCATGTCTGTGTGAAAATTTCCTGGGAATTGGGACTATACTTTCCCATTGTTCAGTATTGCTAGCACAAATTAATCTGATGTCATTTATCTGTTCATGACTCAGTTGAGTTGATTTTGTGCAGTAAGACTTAGTTTTATAACAAAAACAAATCCTCACTTACTTGTGTCACCCCATTTAATTATTACTGAATGAAAACTCATTAAAATAAAATAAAGCCCTTTTTCAAAGGAATATTCCTAGTACACCACAAAATATATTACCAAATAGTAATGTAAGGTTAGAAGAAAGGAAGGATCTGTAATGAAAAATATATCAACAAAGATTTTTACTTGTCATTCATGGTACACAATTTCAGGGTGTGTTGAGATGTCCTGATGAAAGTGTACTCCTCATCTTTAGAAGCATAACTCCCCTCCTCAAAGAAGGTCAGGGGCATTATTTTACAGACAATTTGGTAGGAATGAAATGTACTTTAATGCCTTAAAAAAGTAAAAGCATCATATTTGTCATTGCTACACAGTGGGTATATTATAAGTTGCTGCTGCCCTTAAGGGACAGCATTTGAAGAACAAAGGGAAGGGAATGTGGTGTCATGTCTTAGCGTGAGTTGAGAATAAAATAAATTAGCATTTGGCTTCCAATATCCGTTTATCTTCTTACTCAAAAAAAAAAAAAAAAAACCCACCATTGCATTCGTTTTGCATAATTATGAAATACAAAATGAGGTAGAACTGAAAATCTTTCACAGTAATTTCTTTTGGAGTTTTGGCCAGTGTTCCCCTATGACAGAATTTTCTTTTGTTCTGAGAGTCATGGGATGAAATTGCTTGAACAAGTGGTATTTGAAGGTACCAATGAGCGTTTCACAAGAAGCAAAAATACACATATTTCTTTGTCACTGGGAGTTGGGTGAGTCATCTTCAAATTACTTCATATGAAATATGATCAAGTCAATTATTTAAAGTACAGCCTACAGATATTCCTGAAATTGCTATTCTTTCAAATATATTTAAAAAGGAATTAAATATTTACTTTTAATATTAATTCTAAAACAAACCGTTTTAGAACAGTGAATAGATACAAGATTTCAAGTTGGGTTTTTAGGTATAAGGAAGGCTTTTCTTCCTGGCTTTTTAGTTTTCATTTTATTTAAAGTTGATTTTATTCTTCTGCATTTCATGCACAATCTTCGTGCATTTTTAATTACAAGACATCCTTTCCTTGGATTCTTTCTGCTTTTTACAGTATTTTGTTTTTGTTTTTGAAATATTTTGTGCTTGTCTCCTCTCTAAAATGCATTAACGCAATTTCATTTAAACTTCAGATCATCCAATTATCAGAATAGCACTATGTAGACAACACATGAAGAAATGAGTCATTCACCCATTTCCCATCTTTTGTTTCCTTTCCTGATTGAAGGGTTCAATAAATTGCTTCAGCTCATAATGACTATGAAAGTTAAATACTATTTTTATACATTCAGCTGGGTTTTAAATACAGCATGTGGACCCATCATTCTGTCATGGGCAAAAGCTCTGGAACTTCTTGACAGCTTGTAATCTTTCCTACTCATATTCACAAGTAAAAATGATTATACTTAATAGCAGGAACTTTACACACTAATTTTTGAATCAACTTTCAGAAAGGCAAGAACCCCATGAAAATTTGTGCACTCATTTGCTTTTGAGAAAGTTCTTATCTCAGAGAACAAAGCATTCAGGGTTTAAGGATTAAATTTATTACTTGTTTGTCATAATTTAAAGAATAAAATATATGAAATCTAATTATTAGTGATAACACTTTTGATTTACTTATATGTAAATGTTCTAAGATGAAAGTTGAGTCAAAACATTTGGGAGTCTATATGGTAGAAAACATTATTTCCACATAAGGAAAAGGGTATAACATCCTGGTCCATTCAGTTTAATCTAAGTCAAACCAAGCCCTCACACTGTTTATCCCTTACCCTGGTATGTATTTTTTCATAGCAGTTTTTACTACCTGAAAGCGTATTTTTTTGTTTACTTCTAGAAGTCTCTTTTAGCCATTAGAATAGAAACTACAGAAGAGTGCATGCTTTTCTTATTTAGCCCTGGACTAGTAAATGGCACATCAAGAACTATGGTGTCACTATGGTGTCCCAGTAAATAGTTGATAACTGACTGACTGACTGAATAAATGAATTTTAAAAATCCATTACTTAGTTTATTTAGTAGGAGTGTACATTTTGCTATCAAGTGCTTTTCATACCTGGCATCTATGACTAAAGGTTTTGTAATAGTCACTGCAGGACATCACCATGGACCTTTATGTCAGTCAGTGTATTTTCTTATGCCTGTTTTCTGCATGTTATTATTTCATAGTTGTTATATATATATGTATATATTATAGATTTTTTTTCTTCTCAACTAGAATGTGAACATGCTGAAGGCAGGAACTTGTATTATCATCTTATGAGTTCTGTAATGTCTGACATAGGTTAGGAACTCAGTGACTAGTATATGTCTGGATATATGGTGGGTGTCAAATGCTGGTTGTTGAATGAATGCATTAGTTCAATAATAACCTGTCAACAAGTTTATGAATAGTGTAACACTCTGTGTGTGTGTATACACACACGTATACATATGCTTTCGTAAAAAGAATATAAATATATTTCTTTTCATTTCCTCTTTCTATGCATGATAAAGGAGTTAAAATAGATGCTTCTTAAACCCCCTTCAGTTTTTCCATCATTTATTTATGTAATTCTGGTTCTTATTCTCAGTTCTGCACAGAACTCCTTCAAAACTTTTTGTGTATTTCTCCATTCCGTTACCATATTTAAAGTCCAGGGCTTCATTTTCACATGTGATTTTTTAGTCACCAGTGAGAATGATCTGCTTTCATTCCCCCAGATGATTGGTACAGGGTGTTCATAGCCTGCGGCCTGTGCAGTCACCCATTCCCCACACTCAGAAGGGCTGAGATTAGCTTTTCATGCTCTGCTATCGCTGTCTTGAAATTCCTAATACATTTTGAACAATGGGCCTTGCATTTTCAGTTTGCTTTGGGGCCTGCAAATTATGCAGCCTGTCTTCTTTGTACAATGTCATAAAGATTAAGTAATACAATATTACGAAATATTTAGAACTGTACTTCATTAAAAATGAAATACACTTCCCACTTATTTCCTTCTTTTCATCCTAAGATGTATAGATTTGTGTATTTCCACAGACTATTCAATAATCCAATGACCAATAATCCAATCTGAATTAATAATCATGGACTGTATATAATACACTCCTCAATAAATTGGGTAGCTTTCAATGTGGAAAGACAGCATTCTTTTATAATTCAGTTAGGTACTTAGAGTTTTGCAAGGGCCATTTTTTTCCTATAGTTAAAAAAACTGTAGAGAAAAAAATATTCATCTTTCCTTTCTTAGGATAATGGTTAGTCTTAACTTTTCCCGTCAGACCATTTCTTTTTGTTTTCTATATCTATTTCTGTTTTACATTACATCTTACACATAATTATAAAGCTATATATTATATATTAAAGAGAATACATACAAAATAAATGGCTATAATAATACTACCAATAATAGCCAAGTCTCTGTTTTCCATGTTAAAATAATTTTATAAATTAAAATAAATTGGAAAGAAATGTATATTTATTTTCTTTCTTTCTTTTTTTTATTTTTGGCTGCGCTGTGTCTTCGTTGTTGCGCGCGGGCTTTCTCTAGTTGTGGCGAGCGGGGGCTACTCTTCGTTGCAGTGCGTGGGCTTCTCATTGCGGTGGCTTCTCTTGTTGTGGAGCACGGGCTGTAGGCGCGTGGGCTTCAGTAGTTGTGGCACATGGGCTCAGTAGTTGTGGCTCTTGGGCTCTAGAGCGCAGGCTCAGTAGTTGTGGCGCACGGGCTTAGTTGCTCCGCAGCACATGAGATCTTCCCGGACCAGGGCTTGAACCCATGTCCCCTGCACTGGCAGGTGGATTCTTAACTACTGCAACACCAGGGAAGTCCCTATATTTATAAAATAACTATTCAGTCTGTAATTAAGCAAAACTAGACAACATTTTAAAAGAACACAATTACAAATTGTGATAAATATAAATAATGAAAGAAAATCAAAAATTTTAAGTCTATAATAGGTATATAAGAATAAAACATAACAAACAAATATAAGAAAAATGAATCCAAACTGAGAAGCATGAAGCGTCAATAATACAAATAAATAATTCAAATACTATAAAAATCCCAGAGAGGTTTGCTGTTGTAGTGCAATGAAGGGCAGGGTACAGCAGCAGCCAGCCGGGCGAATTCCAAGGCTTCACACGGTCTGCAGAGGAGCCCCAAGCCCCGGGGGCTTCAGTTGTCTCATGGGCTTTGGACACAATCAGCCTCTCTCATCTTTGGGGTGTGGCGAAGGGTCCCTGGGAGCTGCACTCCTCGCTGTGTGTAGCTAGGGTTTAGGGTATTGGTCACCCTCAGGCTCTCATCCTGCCATTATGTGTTCAGCACTTCTTCTGGTTTTGCAGTGAGAAGCACGGTAACTTCTTAATCACTAGCAAGCTTTTTCTCCTCTTCCTGGGCTTGTAACCTAGTGATCCTCCAGATTGGCCCACAGGGTGTTAGCTCCATTTCAACAATAGAATTGACATCTAGAGTTCTAGAAACTCTTGAAAAAGCAGAGCTGGCACCACTGACCCAGATCCCTGACTGGCCATGTCCGCTCAGCTGAGTCTGGCTGTGTGGAAGGTCAGTGCCCTCCCCTCTGGTCTAATACTCCTTCCTGCTCCGTCACCTGGTCCCTAGTATGGCTGCCAGTCGTCTTCACACTTGTTTAGTTCCGTCAGGAGAGAAGAAAATATTTACTCTGTGCCTTCACTCACTTAATTTACGGGCTTGGTCAATGCAGGTATTTGAATTTGTCCTTTCCCCACCAGAGTGCAAAAGCAGTGGTGTTTTATGTGTCAACTAGAGGAAGCTGGCTAGGTGAAATTCTACGCTTTTCATTGCATTTGGAAGCTGAGTGATATTCACGGAGAGGACAACCAGGGGTTTAAATATTAGAAGTGATGTCTAATATTTACTACAGAGAATGGTAATAGCAAATGATGGTGATACGTATAGATAGATAGATACTGATGTAGCATCAAAGGTATTAAGTAGGATATACTCAGTTTTCTAACTACACCCACAAGGAGACTACATCAGGAAAAATAAAATTCACCAAGCCCACATTGTAAAGAAATTTTCAACAAAATCTGTCAGATAAAGATTAAAATTTCTCTTTTAGGGATTCAGCAGTTACTTAGAAATCAAAGTCATCTTTGCATGTCAATTGGTAGTAGTGGGTAAGCACAACCTTATAGTTTATAAAAGGCTCTGTCACTATTATATCTTCTGGATATCTTCCTGATTATAACACCAATTTATTCTATATGTTTTTTCCATTTCTGAATTAACCATGCCTCTGATTTTCCAGTAACTCTTTTGAATGAGCAATAAGTATTTAATCATTTATGTAAATAAGCAATTAACAAATAAAGGAATAAATTAGATGATGTGAAGGACCTGATTAAAAATTTTAGGCTGTATAAGTAAGAAGGATTTTTAAGTCATGTGAAATGTTAAGCACCAGATTCTGGGAGAGAATATTTAGTCAGTTGCAGAGGAAAGGATGCTAGATAGAACAAAAAAATAATCAAAATAGAGGAGCAGCAGAGGAAAACAGAGATGAGTTAGTTGAATGGGTACTTCAGGAATTCCATCAGTCAGGAATAACTTTTGCCTCTGATTAACAGATACCCCTACTCCCAATCAAATAGTAACTTCAGTGAATGTCAGGGGCGGGGCATGCCTCATTTTAAAGGAGTCTGAAGATGGGCAGTATAGGGATAGTATGACAGCTTTACAATGTCATCAGGGGCCCAGGCTTGCTTTGGCTTTGTGGTTCTTAGGGTGGGACCACCTTTGCCCTCATGCTTTCAAGGTGTCTACTGAGATGCCAGACATCATGCCTGTGTCTCAGGAATGATGGAGGTGAAAAGCCAAGGGCAAAAAAAGTTGTTTGCCAGCTTCACTTCTTTAAAGGAGTTTTCTCAGGAGCCTACCCATGGGTTCTGTTTTTATCTCATTCTACTATATCTCATTGGTTAATATCTTTTTAGACAGGATGGTATCATACCCAGCTACAAGGAAGCCTTGGAATAGAGCTTTTTATTTAGACACATTGCAAACATGGATAAAATAGTTTTGTCCATAAGAAGTTGGGGGACCATTCTATTGTATAGACCACTAGCATCATGTCACATTTCTCTCATTCGGAAAATGAAGTATAATAATACCTTGATGCATAGTTGGCAGGCTTTTTGCAAGAACCTTATCTGCTTTGAGCCTGGCAGTATCCATGTGAGTGAGTCAGAGAGTCTGAGCACAGGCCCTTAGAGAGGAAGATGGGTTATAACATGGCCACCTCACGACTCGGACCCTGGAACTGCCTGATGCAGGAGGGATGAATGGTCGTTTCGGACACATGTATAAGGACATTGAATTTTGGTAAATGTGTTTTATAAGTGAATCTTTCGTTTCTTGTCTTTTATTTGCTGGGATAGTTTCTTTTCATTTTTTGAAAAGTAAATGAGGGGAAATCCTAGTGTTTAACTTTCAATATTCGAGTTTTCTCTCTTCCTCCAACTGGACTTCTCTTCAGCCTGACTCAAGAAGCAGTCTCTAATTTTGGTGCAGGAGCGATACAATGCTGTTCTCTGCCTAACGAAAGCAGAAAATAATGATTAATGCCAATGAGTGTGTGCTCAGTGGGAGGAACAGAACTACTGGGTGTGGTCCTCAGCTCTCCTTTAGATTGATGTGTTTCCATTGGCTTTAACCCTCCATTTCCTTACATGTACAACGGTGTGAACTTTAAGCACCATCTGGAGAATAACTTGCCTTTTGTTGTTTGGCACCAATTTAGTGTGTGTTCTACCACTCCACTGAGTTTCTCAGTGAATGAAGCACTGTTATGGTAACTGGTATAATTACTTTCCCTAGATGGAGTTCAGTAGGAAAAAAAAGTTTTCATTTCTAATATGAAAAAGCCTAAATATTATATGAAAAATACAAATTCTACAAAAAAAAAATCATCAAAGTATTTAAACAACCTACCCAAAGAAAAAAATAATGAAAAATGTATATATGAAAGTTTCTTTAAAATGGAAATTTAAACTTGTTTACAAATTGGAAGAATGTTTTTTATGCTATTCAGTGTTTAAGGATTCACTATGAGTAGCGTGCTGTAGCTTAAAGTTTCTTAGGGTAATTTGCCAATGTAAATTATAAGAGCCTCAAAAATTTATATCCCTGACCTAATACTTTTATTTCAAAGAATTTACCTAAGCAAAAACCCCAAGGGTGCAAAGATTTCTATATATAAAAATAATCTTTGCAATTTTATTCCAGTAGTGGGAAAAAGGAAGACAACTTAAATATCTAATAATAGGATTAAATGGTTAAATGCAAAAGGATGAAGAGCCACACTAAAAAAAAAAAAAGTTTTCAAAGGATAGATGAAAGACATGGACAATGGTTGTTATATAATAAGTGAAATAAGCAAGATTTAAAATACATCCTCAAGTTTGATATTATATATATTGTATATAATCTGTTTTAAAGAAAGAATGGAAACAAAGAAGCCAAAAATGTAAAAGTGATAAGCTCTGAGTGATGGACTTATTTTTTTTTATTTTCCAAATTTATATTCATTTGGTCACTAAAATGTGATGAAATATCTTTGTTAGCATGATGTTTATTATTCACTGAACTATTAGAAGGCAATTTCTGGGACAAATGATATAAAAAAATGCCACATGATTATGAGAATAGTTTTTGAGACCTCTATTTGCCAAAATTATACAAATCAATTAATGTTAAACAAGTGATTCAGTAGTAATAGAAATAGTTACCTAAATTATTTTCCATTTTCAGAATCCTCTGTGATGAAAAAAAAGAATATTTGTCTATAATTTATTCGTAATAAAATATAAAATTTTGTGTGGCAAAAATTCACTGTAAACACATTTTAGAAATGAATAAATTGTTCTATTTCTCACTATGATTAAATAGTTTTAATAGACCAATGCAATGGCCAAAGACAACAAGAAAAGCTGCAGTGATACCAAAAAAAAAAAAAAAAAAAAAAAAATCTATTTGAAGGAATTGGGATGCTGTTGAGACAGCCAGGGCTTGAGAAGCCAAGTTCTCATAGAGAAGTGATTTAGGTGTGAACCTGCTATTCTGTGCAATGCTTTCCCCTCAGATCATTTGCCGATTTTTACCTCGTGCAGGGAAAGAGGGTGAGAAGCCAGCAGAGGGCTTGGTTACGAGAAGAGGAGACATTTGAACTTTCTGGAATCTGAAAGGGAAGGAGACAAAATACAGAAGGTTGAAACTGCCAAGACTGCCAGGACTTGAAGGGTCATGATCTTGGAGATAAGGGAGGTACAGAAAAGTGAGCCAAATATTCCACCTTAGTTTCTCTCCAAGGTGTTTACCCATTCATGAGCAGGGAAAGATTAAAGACTAAGAAGGCAAGAAGAAAGTGACTAAGAAGCTGATTAGAACTTCAGAGAGTCATGTGGTGCTCGGGAAACAAACACTGAATTTCAGGACCCACTGAGAGCATGGATCATACAAGTCTACAGAGGTGCTGGGGAATTAGAGAGAGATCAGACCTAGCAAAGGCTGCAGCTTAATCAAGTCAGCTCAGTCCCTGATTGGACTGGGGAGATCTACCTCTAATTTTGGTGCCTGCTAGAAATAAGATAAATGATTTCAGGAGAAGTATTACACAAGAGTTTCTTCAGTGTCCTGCATTTAATAAAAATGTGTCAAAACAAACAAAACAAACAAACAAACAACAACCAACTAGGACCATTTGGAATACAAACCCAGAGATGCTACTGGAATATCAGATATATATGATCTACGTTTAAGAAAAGAGATGGCAAATACAGTATGCTAACACATATATATGGAATCTAAGGAAAAAAAAAAAAAAGGTCATGAAGAACCTAGTGGCAAGACGGGAATAAAGACACAGACCTACTAGAGAACGGACTTGAGGATATGGGGAGGGGGAAGGGTAAGATGTGACAAAGAGAGAGAGTGGCATGGACATATATACACTACCAAACGTAAAATAGATAGCTAGTGGGAAGCAACCGCATAGCACAGGGAGATAGCTCTGTGCTTTGTGACCACCTAGAGGGGTGGGATAGGGAGGGTGGGAGGGAGGGAGATGCAAAAGGGAAGAGATATGGGAACATATGTATATGTATAACTGATTCACTTTGTTATAAAGCAGAAACTAACACACCATTGTAAAGCAATTATACTCCAATAAAAATGTTAAAAAAAAAAAAAAAAAGAGATGGCAAGATGTAGAATTTCAACATAAATTTAGAATCAATATAAGAATACAATTACTAATATTGAGAGTTCAGATGGTGAATTTAATAGCAGGTTGGGCACAACAGAAGAGAGGATTAGTCAAAAAAATGAAAAATATATTTAACAGTGAAATGCTTAAAGCAAGACAAGGATGCCTGATAGTACCTCTTCTATTTAGCATAGTTTTAGTGAACCTGATCAGTACATAAGAGAAGAAACTTATAAAAAGACATGAGGAATGAAAAAGAAGAAATAAACCTGTCATTATTCACCAATGACATGAATATCTATTTATCTAGATATTGAAAAGAATTTCAGGCTAACCATTAAAAATAATAAATGAATTTCGAAAATTCCTAGAAAACAAGAATCTAAGAAAAAATAAGTTTTAAATCTTTATCCCAGGAACAATGCTAGACACAAAAGAGTGTATTCTATGTGATTCCATTTACATAAATTTCAAAAAAATACGGATCTAGTATAGTAGTAATAGAAACTGGTAGTTATGTTTGGGGGCTGTTGAGGGGCATAGTAGAGGAACATCTGGAGGTGTAGATAAAGTTATATGTCTTCATTTGCGTGTTACATGGGTCTGTTCACTTTATGAAAATTCATTGAGTCGTAAGCTCATGACTTGGGCACTTTTCTGTACGTATATTATAAGATGACTTTAAAATTAATACACTCCAAATACGAGACACCTACGTAAGATTTTAAATATTGAAAAGAAGAGCCATAATTAAAATTATGATTAACACATTTTTCCTCTTAATAAAGAGTAGTATACATATGAATCAAGAAATGGATAATTCTAGATTTAGAATCTTGGTGACTTTTGAACATCTGTTCACTTTCATTGTTCACAGGTTTTTAATTTTTATTGAAATTCACACGTGAAAACACATCTGTTTCTCTGATTCATATTTTTATGGTGAACTCTGAAATGAGACAATTGTTGTGAACCCAAGAAATCATTCAAAACACAAGGGATGTGTCTTCATATTATTTATGGGGAAGAAGTACCCAATAAAGTCCTGAAATCAGCAACTTGTATTGCTGGCTAGTTTACATGAGAATTTATATTAAATATTTACATTTTTACTTGTGTATTTCTGTCTTTTTCAATTAGAGTATAAGACCAATGTAAGTAGGGTCCCTAAATAAACAATTGAAAAAAAAAATGAAAGCATGAATAGCTGGGTTATCTTTTGAATTAGAAATAGATTTTTTAAAATATTTTAAGATATTGGCTCTGTGGATGATAATATTTCATATGGGAATTTTATACTTCTGTAGTTATTTTCCTTTTCAGTCAAATGAAGAAATGTCAGATGCTCTCTATCAACCCCTCCCCCAGATCATCATCTCTCATTGCTCTAAGAACCTCTCACCTGGTTTCTCCATCATGTGTCTTATGTACTTTGATTCAGGTTTTCTCCATACCGCTGTCAAGGTAATCTTTCCAAAATTCAAATTTGAGTTTCCAATTTTCAAGCTTAATGCATATTAAACCTTTAGGGAAAGTCCTGACTCCTTTCCTCTCCCACATCCACTTAGGCTAACTTTAGACCTCACTCACGTGTTACTTTTTCTAAGAAGCTGCCTGCATCTCCGTGTTCCTGCACCTACTTTTATCACATTCTTAGCATACTGTGCTATAATGTGTAGGTTTCTTTGTCTGCTCTTCCCAGTAAAGTATAAGATGGCTGAGGAGTAGTGAGAGCCAGAATGACAGAGGGAGAGAGGGAGAGAGAGAGACAGAGAGAGTGAGAGACTGAGATACACAGTTGGCTGTTTTCCTAAAAATGCATGGCCCTCTTAAGTTCACAGTACCGTTGAATCTCAATATTCTCATCAGATCCTCAAATGCCCAAAAGATTTTTGAATAAGGTAAATATAATCGATGCCCCACACCATGGTTTTATATTTTGTCAGATATATACTAATAGCATCAGAAGATGTGCCTTATTTTCTCTCCTTTAAGAAGAAACATTTAGTTTGTTTTCAAAATGAACAAACTGGTTTGCAAATGTGTTTTGTAAGCAGATGATACAAAGTTTTCTCCCCCATGCCTGATGTTATTAGATACTGTTTGTGTTAGACCCTTCCCCAGTACCTCCCCTTGCGTTTAGAGTAATTGTTACATCATGACCCTTATTTCATTCTGAAAAGCAAGAAATACATTTTATGCAAACTGATAATTAATTAATTGTGGCATTTGTCCAATCAAGAATAAGTATAACCCAGTGATTTAAACTATACATTTTGAGTAAGCCAGATACTGAATTGAATCCTGGCTCTACTGTTCACTGACTGTGTGACTTCCAATAAAGCACTTAAACCTTGTAAGTCCATGGGCCTCTTCTGCGAAACAGGGAGAAAATCAGGGCCTTCTTCCAAGGGGTCATGTTGGAGAAGAAATCAAACAATGGACAGAGAATATTTAGTACAATACTGGGAAACGAGTTGAGTGGTCGTAGTCACACAACTGCCTCAGGGTAA